>NC_069708.1:39065618-39721884 GCF_023699985.2 Odocoileus virginianus
GTTAATACTATTGCTTACAGAATAGGTTGTTGTTTAAAAATTCATTTAGATCTGGTTTCCTCGATGTGTATGCCCAGAAGTGGGATTGCTGGGTCATATGGCAGTTCTAATTCCAGTTTTTCAAGAAATATCCACATTGTTCTCCATAGCAGCTGTGCTAGTTTGCATTCCCACAAACAGTGTAAGAGGGTTCCCTTTTCTTCACACCCTCTCCAGTATTTATTGCTTGTAGACTTTTGGATAGCAGCCATCCTGACTGGCATGTAATGGTACCTCATTGTGGTTTTGATTTGTATTTCTCTGATAATGAGTGATGTTGAGCATCGTTTTATGTGTTTGTTAGCCATCTGTATGTCTTCCTTGGAGAAATGTCTGTTTAGTTCTTTGGCCCATTTTTTGATTGGGTCATTTATTTTTCTGGAATTGAGCTGCAGGAGTTGCTTGTATATTTTTGAGATTAATCCTTTGTCTGTTGCTTTGTTTGCTATTATTTTCTCCCAATCTGAGGGCTGTCTTTTCACCTTGCTTATAGTTTCCTTTGTTGTGCAAAAGCTTTCAAGTTTCATTAGGTCCAATTTGTTTATTTTTGCTTTTATTTCCAATATTCTGGGAGGTGGGTCATAGAGGATCCTGCTGTGATTTATGTTGGAGAGTGTTTTGCCTATGTTCTCCGCTAGGAGTTTTATAGTCTCTGGTCTTACATTTAGATCTTTAATCCATTTTGAGTTTATTATTGTGTATGGTGTTAGAAAGTGTTCTGGTTTCATTCTTTTACAAGTGGTTGACCAGTTTCCCCAGCACCACTTGTTAAAGAGGTTGTCTTTTTTCCATTGTATATCCTTGCCTCCTTTGTCAAAGATAAGGTGTCCATAGGTTCATGGATTTATCTCTGGGCTTTCTATTCTGTTCCGTTGATCTGTATTTCTGTCTCTGTGCCAGTACCGTACTGTCTTGATGACTGTGGCTATGTAGTAGAGTCTGAAGTCAGGCAGGTTGATTCCTCCAGTTCCATTCTTCTTTCTCAAGATTACTTTGGCTATTCGAGGTTTTTTGTATTTCCATACAAATTGTGAAATTATTTGTCCTAGATCTGTGAAAAATACCATTGGTAGCTTGATAGGGATTGCATGGAATCTATAGATAGCTTTGGGTAGTATAGCCATTTGGCAATATTGATTCTTCCAATCCATGAGCACGGTATATTTCTCCATCTGTTTGTGTCCTCTTTGAGTTCTTTCATCAGTGTTTTATAGTTTTCTATGTATAGGTCTTTTGTTTCTTTAGGTAGATATACTCCTGAATATTTTATTCTTTTTGTTGCAATGGTGAATGGTATTGTTTCCTTAATTTCTCTTTCAGTTTTCTCTTTGTTAGTGTACAGGAATGCAAGGGATTTCTGTGTGTTAATTTTATATCCTGCAACTTTACTATATTCTTTGATTAGCTCTAGTAATTTTCTGGTTTAGTCTTTAGGGTTTTCTATGTAGAGGATCATGTCATCTGCAAACAGCGAGAGTTTCACTTCTTCTTTTCCTATCTGGATTACTTTTACTACTTTTTCATCTAAATTCGTATAGCTATTAGTTTGTTATAGCTGTTAAATACTTACAGCTATCACTCTAGGTGTAAGTGATGCCTTCATCTAAATTTGTATAGCTATTAGTTTGTTATAGCTTTTAAATTCTTATAGTTATCACTCTAGATATAAATGATGCCTTCATCTAAATTTGTATAGCTATTAGTTTGTTATAGCTATTAAATTCTTAAGCTATTAGCATTCAACTTTAGTTCATCAGATATTTTTGAGTTCCTACTCTATGCCAGGAAATCATGTGAAGTTTACTACTTGCAGACTTTCCATGCACTAATTTGTGACTATGATATATATCTCATTTCAGATTATAATATACTTGATAACAGGGAGTGTGTTTGAAGATTTTTGTGCTCTCCAGAGCCCCATAGCAAAGAGCCTTTTGTACATAGTTGATGATCTGTAAGTATTTGTAGATATTATGTTAAGCTAAGAAGGTGCTATCAAGGAGATGAAAGTGGCCTCTGTGGGATCAGTACACAAACCGTTAGATATCAATTATAACTACATTTGAAGAGCTTCCCTTAACTCTTAAAGAAGTTGGTTCTTTACATATCATGAAAGTGATAAAATGATCAAGGAAGAAATATCAAGGAAAAGGGGGTATTTCATTCATACTCAGATAAATATTGTCAACAATAGAAAGTGGAAAACACTGAATTGGATTAAAAACCCTTCAGTCTCAGTTTCTACATATATACAGATGGGCCAGTGTTTCGAACCCACTTTTGCATATAGAGTAGTTGCACTGCATTAGTTCATGATGAGAATTGAAAAACTGTGTAACAGTAGGGTATTTTGTTACTGTAAATCTAAATAAGATATTATTATTTAATGAGATTATGAGTTCAAAAAGTTATATCAAAATATAATAATTTGTAATGTTAAGTACCTGCCTCTCATGTCTTAATTGGTGATAATATGCTTTTAGTTTAATCTTATTTTATTTTATGATGGTAGAGTGGTCCTTGTCAAAGATTAAATCAAGGGAGGGATGCAAGGGAATTAATAGACTTTCAGATACATAATTTTCTTCATTCCCACTCCTGCCCCTTACCATTACATTGACAGCACATCCAGATCAAGATTCCTTTGCTCTGACCGTGCTTGACTGTCTTCATCTGCAGCAAGACTAAACCAGATAGGATTACTAGGATGATCAACTGGCAAATGAACTCATTTTGTTAGAAACAGCTTAGCTGAGTTCTGCCTATAGAACTGTCAGTGTTTCACATTTAATTTAAGCTTCACTAAACAAATAAGCCAAATGTTAAAAAAAAGTAAAGGTATAATTAAAGTAAATTTTAAACTATTCTTTTTCTCCTGAGTAACTTCATAGTGATTCTATATTTTTACCTATCAAAAGTTCAGAATATTTTATGCCATTAATTAAATTTGAGCTCATGATATTTCTTATCAACTTTAGCTACTCACTGAAAGTTTACTAATTCTAAAACACCCTGAATGTCCTTATAGAAATTAAGCCCCATCATAAATGATGGAAATCAGTGTAGCATAGAATAAATATGTTCTTAAGATATATTTTATTAAAATAACCTTGAAGACTCTACAATGATGGATTTAAATGAGTAAATTGTCCCATTACATAACTAATTTCCTGTTCATTTGACAACTTTTTACTGAATGCTTACTTTATGAACAAGAAACCTAAACTCATTCTTCAACGGAAATGCTATTTCAAAAGAAAAAAATAGATCTAAAATACATAAATAGATAAAATATTTACACATTACTATAAATGCTATGAAGGAAACACCATTTTATTCAGTAATTTAGAATTGGAGACTGCCACTAACTTCTTTATGTAGGCAGCCTACTATTTAGAATTAGGCCAATTTACTATTGCCTCAGTGTGTTATCAAATCATCAAAAACAAGTTAACTAAAAGCTGATAAAGCAGTGATTGCACCCAGTGTCTCAGGGGCTTTAATGTACATCTACCATAAATGTTTGCTTTGGCTTCTAGAGCATTTCCTTAGTGTTTTCTGTGAGTCACTCTGAATATACTATAGAAAGACATAATCATCAACCAGCAGGCATGAAATATAACTAGTGTAAACAGGATTTTAAAAGTCTCTTATGAAAGGCTGGCTAGAACTCCCAAATGGACCAAGAACAGGATTCAAAGGGTCACTCATGTTTTCTCTAGCCAAACTTACAATCATGGATAACAAGATTGTAAGGAAAAACATTTCCAACAGAACTATTGTGGACAAATATTCCACAACAATGAATGGTTTAAAAGTTATGAAGATTTTGAGGAATTTTGATGTTTAAAGCTTGATAAAATAGGAATAATTTCAGATATGTTATCTAATAATTAGAGTTCATTTTTGTTATTATTTACAATATATATGTATTGATACCCCCTTCTTACAAAAATTTAAAATGCTGTAAGCTCATTTATCAACTACCAATCCATCCCATATTTAATTTTCCTTTTCTTCCCTTTAGAATGACTTTAAATCCAACTGACTTTTTAAAGAGTCAAGCTCATGCCCCAAAGTATTTCAGAAGAAACATATTTAATATGACCAAAGTTTTTGTTATCCTTAAATAATTATAGGAAAAGTAAATTTCTGAATTTTATGGAGGAAAGGAGGAAATTGTTTTATTGTTTGGGTTCTTGAATGAGAAGATCATGCCTTTGGCAACTTAAGTGATCAAGAGGCTGTTTGGATGTCCTCTGGAAACTTAAGTAGGTCTAGAATATCCAGGCCCCTATTTTTATATTTTTAAAATGAAAAGTAAATTTAGCTCCTTTTTGTTTTGACATACAGTCTTGTCAAAGAATTTCCAGGATCCCTAAAGAAATTAAACAGGTTTATAAAAGCTGCTGTGGAGTAAGAGTTGGCATATAAAATGAAGAAAGTTATTAGAGTGAAGAAAGTTTCCTAAAGGCTCCAACAGGGGAAATGCAACAGTTACCCATTACCATGATGTAATCACATCTCCAAAGAGAAACTAAAAAAAAAAAAAAAAAAAAAAATTACCAACACAGATTTACTTGTCATTTATCCCCTACAGATAAAGTTAGAGGTAGAGGCAGGGTAGAACATATTTATTACATTTGTTTCCCAAATCAGCATTTTGTTTATTTCATTGGACCAGGGAAACACATTACATGACTCAGTGATCTTGTCTGCATGAGGAACAGCTAAAGCCAAATTTAGTAGTCTCTGAAGTATGGCAATATGTGCAAGTTAATCGCTGACTCTCATTTAAAAGCATAGGAAACATTTTTTTTAAGTTTTATTGAGGTAGCTGACAAAATTTGTATGTTTTTAAATAATCATTTTATTTATCTATTTGTTTGGCTGGTCTTTGTTGCTGTGCATGGGCTTTCTCTACTTGCGATGATGAGTGGGGGCTACTTACTAGTGGCAGAGTGCTGGCTTCTCATTGCGGTGGCTTCTCTTGTTGCAGAGCCGGGCTGTGGGGCACAGGAGCTTCAGTAATTGTTGCACGTGGTCTCTGTAGTTACCGTTCCCATTCTCTAGACCACAGGCTCAAAATTTGTGGCACACAGGCTTAGTTGCTTTTTGGCATGTAGAATCTTCCTAGACCAGGGATCAAACTCATGTCTCCTGTGGATTCTTCACTACTGAGCCACCATGGAAGCCCAATTTGTGCGTTTTTAAGGTGTACAATCATTTTATATATATTAAAGCATAGAAAATGTTTTATTGCCCTTTTTGAATTTTGACTATATGACAACTACTTTGATTGAATGATACTGTTTCTGAACAAATACAGAAATGTAGAAATCATGTTTTATTTTGAATGTCAAAAATAAAGTATATGTATTTAACTCATGGTCCCTAAGGTCCTGGAGTTATAACTAGTGTTAGGCAGTATTGTAAAATACATTCTTAAACAACTGACAAGAGAAATGAGAAATTTTCAAAAGTCAAGGTAAACTCATAATTTTCTAATAAATTTTAAAATCCTTAATAAAAGGACAGTTAACTCATGGATATTTATATATTTATTGGATAATTCTAATAAGAATGTTTTAGAATTTGGTAATTTCAAAATCTATTTTGAATAATCTATGAAACTTTAGCTATAGAAGATTTAAATTATTTTTTCTTAATTTAGTATAATTATGTACATATGGTGACACTCAAAAAAGTTCTGTTGAGTTCAGAAAGTTTTATAGTTAAAGAAGGAGGATCTCTGGTGAAAGGGAAAAAAGTCCTCCAATATAAAGCCCACTAGATTAAGGAAGTATGCATTATCATTGACTTGGTATGTATGAGTATATTCTACTTTACTTTAATAAAATGTAATTTCAAAACAGGTTGGGTAAGTGAACTATAAAACAGAAACAAATAGTTCTGACAATTAAGTGACAGACACAAGAGTAGGTGAAAAATGCACTCTTTCCTTCACTGCCACCTCCTTTCCTCAGCAACCTCAGATATATGTTTGCATCTGTGGTTTATTTAAAAAATCTTTCTATAGACCTTTAAGCAGGAAAGCAGCTGCCTTTCAAAAACAATGAAAGATGTGAAAGGAATCTTAATTAAAAGGCTATTAGAAGGAGAGATTTTGAAGGGGTGATGAACTGACCATATATATTTGTAGTGGATATTAGAGGGAGATTCCTGTTTCTGTACTACTAAGAAATGCAGTAAGGCTCAAAATAGCCAAATTACTTTACTTACAGGTTTTTTTTTTTTATTTCCCCCCAGCTTATCATTTTTTTAATTTTTTTAAATTTTTTATTTTTTATTAGTTGGAGGCTAATTACTTTACAATATTGTAGTGGTTTTTGTCATACATTGACATGAATCAGCCACGGATATACATGTATTCCCCATCCCAATCCCCCCTCCCACCTCCCTCTCCACCCGATCCCTCTGGGTCTTCCCAGTGCAAATTTCATTGTTCTTAAAGGGTATAGGAGCACTGGAAACTATTATACTGTTGGAAAGAATGGTTATTTTGTTAACTAAGATGATTACATGGGTTTTTATCAATCTCTTTTGTATGTTTAACTTACTTTGTGCAGATGTGTGTATGACTGTATTATGTGTATGTGTCTGAGTGTGTGTGTGTGTGTGTGTGTGTGTGTGTGTGCATAACCCTTTTGGAGAAGATGTAAGATAGTTCAGTATTGCTTCAGAAATAAGTATATAGTGAGCTGTGTGATTAATGGCTCCATGTTTAGGAAATTAAGGCATAGCATTGATACTGGCTTACTTTTATCATCCTGTTGGCCTGATAAAAATGAGAGAAAAAAATTAGAAAGGATTCTTTTCCCTAAAAAGCATTGGCATACTCAATGGGATGGGAAAGAAGACTCTTGAGAAAAAGGGAAAAGACACAATATTCCTGAATCATTTTTTGAAATTGGTATGACCCGAGGCCATTTTCTTCAGCATAAATCTATAATATTTCCTTGCCTTCATACATAGAAAAGCCCTAAACCACATGACATTTTGCATTATTCTTTACTCAGTGTGGATTAGACCAGAAATGTAATAACATTATTCATATATTTAAAACACTATCTGATAGCAATTCAGGCTTTCCTACTTTCTTTGTGTCTTCCCTGCTGGTGTTTCATTGTGTGTAACCTATCTAAAATTTCTGCAGAATTTAAGAAGATTTTTTTGTAAAATATAATAAAGCCTTGATTAATTGGAAACTAACTAACCAGAACTCTCAATTAACCAGTTTTATTTATTTATTTTTTGCTACACTCTCCTTTTAGAAGGAAGAGGCAAATGACAAGAAAACAAGCTGTTAACAGGTATTTATGTATTTATTTTTTAAAAATCAACTTCCTGGGAATGTCCTGGAGTCTGTACAGATTCAGCCCAACTTCGATAACTTTGTTCCCTGTACTATACTTACTAAGGTAGGAAAGTAGAACTGTTTAAAATTTTCAGCAGCAAATATTGAATATTGCTTAATCCTTAATTAATAATAAAATCCAAATACCTGATTAGAACCCATCTATCTATTTGAGGGTTTTAGTTAATTGGGATCTTCACAGTTTCACTATTGCCAGTTAATGATCATTCATATATACTGTATTAACTGAGAGTGGATCCCAGGATCACACAGGTGGGAGATGACTTCCACCATAGAAAGCATCACCTTTCCTGGGAACTAAAGCAGAAGCTAGAGAAAGGCTACAAAGTTGATGGGGGTTGAGTAAGTTCACTGACATAAAAATAATGTCACCAATGTAAAATAATGGAAAAGTAATTCGCCTGCCCTGTGGCTCTGAAATGCTTAGGAAGGTACATTCACTTTTGCAGGGCAGCACAGGCTATTAAGTGTGCTATAGCAATAATGCAAAAAAACAAAAAACAAACAAACAAACAAAAAACCCAGGTGTTCTTATCTCCTGAAATCTTTCTAAGCATTAGGCACAGATATATACACTGTAGGCATGATACTAGTTCTAAAATATTTGAAATTATTTTTACTCTAAAAATACATTTTTAAAGTATTTGAAACTCTTAAGATTTATACTTTATACATATGACAATTTCAGCTAAATTGCAAACAGAGACACCATATTGCTCCAGGCTTCATACCTTTTAGGTTGTAATGGGAACAAAGAATGTGCGGTTAACAGAGATGTAAGGGACAAGGAGGGCAACCCATGATTTTAAAGTACATTTTGATATTGCCTGCCAGTAGAACCCCCTCTTCAGGTTAAGTCACCCTTTGGTGAATTTTGCCCCCTTCCTTCAGGGCTGCTCATGATGCATGTTTTATCTGTATTTTTTTTTCTACAAGGAAAATGGCATAGGGTTGTTGGAAAGATGGGGGACATACCATGTGATTTGTCCTGGGTTTTCAACATGGAAAATGAAAATCATCAGGGTGGTGTTTCAAATATCTGGGGTATTTTCTGTACTGAATGTTACTCTTAAATATCATGCACACTGAAGAATATCCAAGTGACCTGAAGCAGTGGATGTGCCTCCTTAAGTGCTAAACTTATTTTTAAACTGTAACTTCAATGTTAGGGAGACTAGAGCTCATTAGATTTAATTAATGAATGATTTTAACTGAAAAAGTTTAAATGGATTGAGCTTTGAGGTTAAGTTTGGGATGTTGAAAATAAATGTTTTTTATTTTATATAAATGCAATTGAATTCAGGCATTGAAATTGACTTTTTAAAAGTAAAATGACATGCAAATTAATGTCAACTTTTTTCTCTAAACAAAACATTTTATAACTGTATAGATTTTCTTCTAGATTAATCAGAATATACATTACATATGCAGATATATTAATCAGAACACACATTATATATGCAGTTTTTACATTTGCTGTAATCTGAGAAAAACTGTGAAATGTTTTTGAAAGCATGTGTACTGACGCAGAAACTACAGAGAAACAAAAGACTTGCAAATTTCTAATACCTACTGAAGCAAGGATGATAGCATAAATGAAAGGCCAAAAGCAATAGGGAGTGGTGGAGACTGTGGTGACCAGGAGAGCATATATTCTTTCCAAGGTAGGTTTAGTTGCTCGGTCGTGTCTGATTCTTGCAACCCCATGGACTGTAGCCCACTAGGCTCCTCTGTCTATGGGATTCTCCAGGCAAGAATACTGGAGTGGGTTGCCATTTCCTTCTCCATAGGTGGCAGCTATTACTCAACTCAGCTGATTGCTACCAGAATGGAAATTCAGGCTCAGTGTTGTTAGTATCTGATTGTTTAAAAGAAGCTGGGAATCCAGAATTTTATATGAAATTCTCCAATTCTTAAATGTTGGTAACAAAGTCAATAAAAACCAAAATAACAAACAAACAAACAATACTATGCAGGCAAAGCAAAACCCATCTGTGGTCTGAATTTAGCCTATGGACTTAGTTTGCAACCTTTAGTTCAAATTTTAGGTCCTCTGTGATTTAAAAAAAAAATCACAGTATGTTATAAATGTACCCGAAGGTCTTGATGATGGAAAATTCATATAAAGTATATAAATAATAAGTGGAGTGCTTGTAAAAAATTCTCCTGATATTAAAAATTGTAGTTATACACTTTGTGATATTTTTATTACTATATAGAAATAGACAAGATAGTTTTACCTCAATGTGGTTTGAAAACTAAGATAAAATCATGAATTTTTGTTTTCATGTTTATCAATGCAATGCAGCATGAAAGATCATTTCTTCTATGTCCAAAAGAGAATATTTAGGTATAGGTTCTGTCATATAATTAAGGCTACTATATAAAGCCCTATTTATGGTGCTTTAATAGGAAGAAAGCCATGTGTTATTTTAAATTGGCTTGCCTTTAAACACATTCCCAATTTTATCTAGTGAAATTCCTTTGTTTTTACAAATGGTTAAAATAAGAAATAAAAGAAATGTAAGTAGTTAACACAACAAAACTTCATTTGAACTTTTGATAGGCATTGGCAAAGATAAAACAAAAGCTGGTCATTTGAGATTTTACTAAGAAGTAGCTTGGACTGATCTGGACTTTGCTTGTTTTTCCTGTCCTGCCCTGGACCTTAGCACATAATCCCACTGTTCTACATTGCTTTTGACATCTGTATACCCCTTCATCACTGGCAATCCAAAAGAATATTTGTCTAAAAAGGAAACAATTAAGTTCCAATTGCTCTAGGAAAAAAAAGAAATCAAGAGAAAAGAAAAATACCCACTGCTAAACTTGCATTAACAACCCCTATCATCTACACCATAAATCCTCAGTCAGGATGGTAAATTAATATTGTCGTTTTTGATGAGAAACTTAGAGGAATTTTAAAAAAGAGAAAAGTGAAAAAGAAAGAAAAGAATGCCAAATGTCAAATCTTAATTAAAAAATCCCCACCTTTCACTTGTTGAGATATTATTCTACTTGCAGATTTAATATAGACACATATGAAAGATGAGAAACTGTTGGACAACTGGTCAATACATATGACATCGTGTAAAATAGTTGATGTTTATTCACTTAAATAAAATTTGGGTGGACACTGCTGCCCTTTCTAGATCAGCAGATAGTTTTGATCACAAAGTAATCTGTTGTGTGATACGGATGAACTATGTTTAAATATAGTAATGAATTAAATCCGTTCCCTGAAAACTTTAACAAGTGGAGATTCTTAGTTAATTGGTTAGTCTTCAAAGGTAGAGAATCTAAGAAATAAGTGACTTTTTGATGCATTTGACCAATGTAGACATATAAATAAGTTTATTCAGGATAAATTTTGGTGAACTATTTTTTTTTTCTGCCAGAACATTATAGTATCTAACAGTTTTCAAACATGATACCCCTGGTGATTTTTCATGTATTAGTTCATTTAATCATCATGACAGCCCAATAAAACAAGGGCTATTATTGTGATCCTTGTTTTGCAGATCATGACATTGAGGTACAATGAAGGTTAGTGATTTATCTGAGGCCCCACAGCCTATAAATACTGAGCTAGCATTTGAATCAAGGCTGTTTGATTTCAAAGTTCATATATGTTGGATCAATATATTTTATAATCTGACAACTAGAATCAGACAAATTACCAAAACACCTAATTTTATTATATGTGTGTTTATGTGTATATGTATATATTTTTTAGTTGCTCAGTCATGTCTGACTCTTTGTGACCCCATGGACTGCAGCACTCCAGGCTTCCCTGTCCTTCACTATTTTCTGGGGTTTGCTCAAAGAAAGCATCCTTCTTTATGGTTCATCTCTCACATCCATATATGACTGCTGAAAAAACTCTATGGACCTTTGTCAGCAAAGTAATATCTCTGCTTTTTAATATGCTGTCTAGGTTTATCATAGCTTTTCTTCCAAGGAGCAAGTGTCTTTTAATTGTATGGCTGCAGTCACCATCTGCAGTGATTTTGGAACCCAAGAAAATAAAGTCTCTCACTGTTTCCATTGTTTCCCCATCTATTTCCCAGGGGACCACCCACTTACATATTTACCATACATTCAGAGGAGGTCATGAAGCTGAAATATATTGTGTACTATAGCATTAAAAAATATCATAATAATGTTTGAAATTATTGTTTTGTTCCACTGTCCTAAAATCAGGAACTACAGTTTTACCATACCAGTCTCAGGATAGCCAATCTAGTTTTCAGTTTAGTTCAGTCACTCAGTTGTGTCCAGCTTTTTGCAACCCCATGGACTGCAGCATGCCAGGCTTCCCTGTCCATTACCAACTCCCAGAGCATGCTCAATATCATGTCAATCGAGTCGGTGATGCCATCCAACCATCTCATCCTCTGTCATCCCCTTCTCCTCCTACCTTCAATCTTTCCCAGCATCAGGGTCTTTTCCAGTGAGTCAGCTCTTCGGATGAGGTGGCTGAAGTATTGGAGCTTCAGCTTCAGCATCAGTCCTTCCAATGAAAATTCAGGACTGATTTCCTTTAGGATTGATTGGTTTGATCTCCTTGCAGTCCAAGGGACTCTGAAGAGTCTTCTCCAACACCACAGTTCAAAAGCATCAGTTCTTTGGCAGTCTGCTTTCTTTATGGTCCAACTCTCATATCCATACATGACTACTTTTAGAGGGACCAAAAATATATTTGCTGAACTTAAAATAAATGTTTGTAAAAAAAAAATCAGACAACACCTATAAAAGGAGGTTCAATTAGGTTGACGGAATTTTCAAAATAAACCTTGGTTAGCTTTTTTTTTTCTTTAAACAATACTGTAATGAACATCATGTTTTCTTGTGCCCATGTTGGAGAATTTCTCTGGTGTATAGGTCATAAGTGAGATTTTTGAACTGTGGGCTTTAATTTAATAGTTACTGCCAAATTGCTCTTTTTTTCATATTTGTTTATTTATTGAGTTAAGGGTTGATTGGTTTAATTATTTGTTTCTATACATAAAGTGAAATTTACCATTTCAACTGTTCTTAAGTGCACAGTTCAGTGGCATTAAGTACATTCACTTTGTTTTTTTTTTTTTTTTTTACTATTGGAGATATTTATTTTTATTTATTTATTTTTTTTTATTTTTAAAGCTGATCTGGTTTACCCTCCCACTAACATTATATAAGAGTTCCTATTTCCCAACATTCTTGCAAATGTAGTAGGTATTTTTTTTAAACAAATATTTCTTTGAAGAAAAAAATGATTGTTTTTTTATTGATTATCTTCCATGCTTATACATTACAGATGAAACATTGATTCTGATCACTTAGTGCACATAACAATGTTTACTGACACTATTTGTGTCACTGTTTTTCATTTAAAATATATGAAGTTCTGATAAGCATACAAATAGTATGTAAAATTTTGTAAACAATTTTCCAGGTTACAAAGCACTTTCTCATAAAGCCTCATTTGATGAGATAGTGTGGTGTAGCAGGAAGAGCTCTGGAAATTTTCAAGTCAAAAGTTCATGGCCTTAACAACCCTGAAAATCACTCTGTGGCTTGGGACCTCAGTTGCTACATCTGTAAAATTAGGATGTTTGACTAAGCAATCTCTTAGAAACAAACTATAACTTTTGATCTATGATACATGTCACCCCCTTTCCTTGAACCCCAATTTACTTATTGTGCATAAAGCATAAAGACAAAATTGAATTTTATCAATTTGTGAAAACTGTTGTAACACTCTCTCACTTATTTAAGATCGTGAGTTTATCCTGTTTATCTTGTGTGTCTCTTAATTCAAGGACGATTGGGGATGTGGGTGGGATAGAAGATGGAAGTGGGTGATCAGCATTAGAAAGACTAGACTGTCATAACACACCATCTTGAATTAATCTTCAATGTTGCATACTCTGAAGCATCATATTACAAATGCTGAAAATGCAATCAAATTTCCACCACTGTTTATTGTGGCTTTTTGTTTCTTTTCAAACTCACTTTATGCAGATTTCAGATTCAAAGAAGAGACTATTCAGTATTTTCAGCTCACTTAAGATTTGTTTCTAGCAGTGCTTTTATGGTGCTGCACACAGCTACTTAAAGTATTGAGAGGACTCAGGTTGACTGTTTTGTATTTCTATTTGGATAGAAGGGGAGTAAGTAATTGGATTTTGCATTTGGAGAGACTTTTCATTAGGAAGATCTGGATCTTTAACCCGAGGTTTAACAAAGAGTTTTCAGGATTTCTTAGATTCTATGTGTACCAGAAAGAACACTCAGAAGCATAACTATCTAATATTATCAGATTAAAATATAAAATAGAGAGACTTGAAACTGATCTTATTTAAACTCCTGGAATTGCAAATATACCATAAAACACACAGACACTCACACCCTCAAACACAAGTATATATACTATCTTAAGCACAGAATACCCAGAATACCTATTATTTCCAATGACTTTTAAAAAGGAAACATTTTATCTATGAGAATATTGAATATAGTTATGTTTTTAGTGAAGCTTCTACTTATGAAAGTTTGCAGTTCTGGCAAACAGAATCTAAATCCGTCAATCTCTGGTGATGAAGACATTTTTAGAGACCTCTCTTTTTATGAATAGTCCTGAGAAAAATGTTTGACTGTTGCATTCCTAGGAAGTGAATTGACCTCCTACAGATTTTCAACGTCAGATATTTCAAGAAAATTGTGGTTCACATACTTCGTTCAAATGACCTCCAGATTAATACAAATCACATGTGTATCCTTCATTGTCCAAATGTGACAATCAGCCTAGAAAATCCCACATAAGTTGCCTTTGCATGTTTTTACCCATTTTGGTGTATTTGTGAACTGACCCTTGGGCCCATATTTAAGAATTCCATTGCTAATTTTTGCTAATTGGCATCCTGCTTTACGGTTTAAGCATACTCTGAAAACCACTATTTTGCTTACTGTGTTACTTCCACTAGTTCAGTGAAGAAGAACTTGTGCCAAGTTAATCTAGATTATTTATTCCCTGATCATACCTATCCTATGTGGAGATGTAATCAAGTAATCTAACTTTTTCAATAAGCACTAAGTAAATCACTCAAAACAGAGATATCCCCACACCTTTCAGCTAGTTTCTGTAGGTCAGAGCATTTTCAAGACAGCACATCTTGTGTGTAAAAAAAAAAAAGTAACAGAGAAGACTGTTGGGAAATTACCACTCTGCTTTTTTGAGAAAATAAAAATCATGTATTTTTATTTATAAAAACAGGAAAGGAGGAAATATAAGCATTGCTATTTTGCCTTTTCATCCACATTTCTAAAAAGTATTGTTTGCATTTGTGATGTCAATTGATCTTTACAAAACCATTTGAAGTGAAGTGCTAGTTGCTCAGTCACGTCTGACTCTGCAGTCCCATAGACTATAGCTCCTCAGGCTCCTCTGTCCAAGGAATTCTCCAGGCTATACTGGAGTGAGTAGCCATTCCCTTCTCCAGGGGCTCTTGCTAACCCAGGGATGGAACTTGGGTCTCCTGCATTGCAGGTGAATTCTTTACTATCTGAGCCACCGAGGAAGCTTCACAAAACCATTTATAGTTGTTCTATGACTATTCCTTACTCCGTGCAGATGCTTTTATTAGCCTGAAGGAAGCCTTGGCAAACATTTATGTTTTATCCACAAAACTCCAAAGTCATAGACACTTTTGTCTTAATAATGTCTCCAAGAATACCCAGATGCTTTGCCATGGATGGCATTTAGATAATAATACTATAATATTAGTATAAAAATATTCCTTTTTGCTATTATTGAAAATCCAGTTTGAACCTTGAGCAAGGAATTTTCATGATGTTTCCTTGGGATTACCTACATTCCTGTCCACAGTGACCTTGTAATTTTGCTCACAGTTGGAAATTTAATGCAGAGTGACTAAGATAATGTTGTTTACACAGACTTTAAGTAGAGTGATGTTATAGTCAAGCCAGTGTCAGATCACCCAAAGTGAAGGAAGATTTAATTGCCATAATCCCATAAAAAAAAATTCTTGGCTATGTGTAGCATAATAATGTAATGTTCTGCATGTTACATTTAGTAACATGAAGGTACAATGCACTAGGTTTCAGGCTGTGTGTCTCTTTAATATAAAGGAAAGGAAAGTGGATTTATAGAAGGAAAACATACTTGTAAGTAGGATACTTGTCTCAGTGTTCAGGTGAAGTCTTCCCTTTTTCTTTTTTTTTTTCTCAATAGTTAGAAGAGTTGCCTAGTGATGTGAAAATGAAGGGATTGCTAAAATATCCATAAATCTTGACAGCAGTGAGAAAGGTGAGAGACCATGAATTTCTCTGGAGGGTGCTGGGTAGATTTAGCTAAATGACTGAGACAGGATAAAGAGGAAAGGGTGATAACCACTTATTATTGTGAAATGGGGAACATATCATTAATTTACAAAGAAAGTGGTACTTTTCTAAAATTCTATAGCCCTATTCTTAAAAGTTTGTCAGTGTAACTAATTAGTTGCTAAAATGGAGTTGATTCTAAGACCCAGTATGAATGCATTTGAAAAGGCGGTGCATTGTCCCTAAATTGGTAGGGTTTGTAATACATCTTGATGAATGCTATGAAATAATGTTCAGAAATGGGACTATTATGCCAAAATGGTCGTTCTTTGGTTTGTAGTTCTTGAAGGAATTATGTTCCATGGCAACATGCTCAACAGCCCTGCAGATATGTGTGAAGTGCCTTAAAGACATGCCCTGCTTTCCATTTTTCATAACACCCGAGTTTTCAGTACAAAAAATACCCTTGCTCAAAGGGTTCACCTCCTCCAAGTATATTAGGACTTCAAAGATCTGTTGTTACTTTGCATTATTATTGGGAATTTTTGTTTTTTAACTAATTATAATGTTCAAAAGAGGGCCAATACAAAATGATTCAGCCATAAAATGTCAAACATTGTCTTAATAAATCCACTAGAAATCTAAGATGTTAAAATTATATGTAGCTCAATCAATAGATTCATGTAAAGTGATAGCTCATAATTCATGATACAAAGTGATAGATACTTATATGTAGTGTTATAGATTTTAAAAAATATGTAAATGATGTAAAAACATATAAAATATTCAAGCCTATTAATAATAGCAGCCATTCTTTGATTTATTGCAATTAGAAAAATTTAAAACATTTTAAACTGATTTATCATTACCAAAGATTCTCCTTATAGGCAGTATATATATATATATATATATATATATATAAATTATTCATTGATTTTTATTTGGTGGAGGTCAGATGATTTGGACATTTTCATTTAAAATGGCTATTTCAGCCAGGACATGGAAGCAACCTAGATGTCCATCAGCAGATGAATTGATAAGAAAACTGTGGTACATTTGCACATGGAATATTACTCAGCCATTAAAAATAATGCATTTGAATCAGTTCTAATGATGTGGATGAAAGTGGAGCCTATTATAAAGAGTGAAGTAAGTCAGAAAGAAAAACACCAATATAGTATACTAATGAATATATATGGTATTTAGAAAGATTGTAGCGATAACCCTATATGCGAGACAGCAAAAGAGACACAGATGTATAGAACAGTCTTTTGGACTCTGTGGGAGAGGGCAAGGGTTGGATGATCTGGGAGAATGACATTGAGACATGTACATTATCATATGTGAAATGGATCACCAGTCCAGGTTCGATGCATGAGATGGGGTGCTCGGGGCTGGGGCACTGGGATGACCCAGAGGGATGGGTGGGGAGGGAGGTGGGAGCGGGGTTCAGGATGGGGAACACATGTACACCCGTGATGCATCCATGTCAATGTATGGCAAAACCACTATAATATTGTAAAGTAATTGTCTCCAATTAAAATAAATAAATTTATATTAAAAAATAAAATGGCTATTTCTAGCTAAGTAGTATGTTTCTGCAATATAGTCAACAGAGCTGTATGCTTATGCTGCTTTAAATTGAAATTAACCTAAATAACAAAAATAGTTATTTTATATTCTTTGTTCTGTAAGCATTTTACAAAAACCCATTAAATTACATTGGTGTAATTTATATTGCATCAATATATTGATATTATATTGATGTTGATGTATCTAACATTAAGTATAAAAAAGTTAGTGGTTTTTATTGTTTGTTTACTTGTGGCAATAAAGCTCCCACTATATTCAGAACACTACATGAAGGGAATTGGTGACTGTTTGAAGCAGCCCATTAAAAAACTGTATATACATATTTTACTTTTCAGTTGCATTATAAACAAATAGTGCTTTCCTTAATTCGTGTTTGTCTAGCTCTCCCTCTTCAAAAATCACTCCTTGTGGTTTTGGGGACTAAGAGATTCATGTGGAGACAAAGCAGTTTTTTATAAAGTTGAGCTTGGCACCAAAATGGTTAGAGATGATGGTTTTTCATTTTAATTAAGTTTTTCTTTTAAAATAGTTTTTGATTTACAGAAAAATTGTAAAGGTAGAACAAGAGACTTGCCAATAATAGGGTACAAGACCCTGTACCCAGTTTCCTTATTGTTAATATCTTAATGAATCAATTGTTGCAATTAGTGAACCAGTATTGATATACTATTGTTCAATTTATGGTTTATTTAGACTTCTTCAATGTGCCCTAATGTCCTATTTCTATTCTAGGATGTAAAGTGAAAGTTGCTCAGTCATGTCCAACTCTCTGCCACCCCATGGACTATACAGTCCATGGAATTCTCCAGGCCAGAATACTGGAGTGGGTAGCCTTTCCCTTCTCCAGGAGATCTTCCTAACCCAGGGATCGAACCCAGGTCTCCCGCATTGCAGGTGGATTCTATACCAGCTGAGCCACAAGGGAAGCCCAAGATGTAAGATACCACCTTAAGTTTAGTCATCATGTCTCCTTAGACTCTTCTTGCATTTTGCTAGTTTTTTAGACTTTCCTTCTTTTTGATGACCTTAACCATTTTGAGAAGTAGAGGTCAGGTATTGTGGAATGTCCCTCAATGGGAGTTTGTCTGATGTTTTTCTCATTGTTAAATTATGTCTTTGGAAAGAAGACCTCAGCAGTAATGTGCCATTTTCAACACTTCAAAGAGACATACTATCATTATGACTTATCATTGTTGAGGTTGACTTGATCACCTGGCTCCTGTAGTGTTTACTAAGTTTCTCCCCTATATAAAGTTATTTTTTTTTCCTTTTTCCTGTCTATACTATACTCTTTTGAAGTTTTTTGGAAGGAAGTCACTATGTGCAGCCCACAGTTAAGGAGTAGGGAGTTATTTATGCTTCACATTCATAAGGGCAACACATTTGCAGAAATTATTTGGAATTCTTTTGCAAGGGAGATTTGCCTCTTATTATTTATTCACTCATCTTTTTCACTATGGTCTCATAGGTACTTAATTTGTATTTTGGCTTGTAATCCAATACAACATTACTCATTTTATTCCTTAAATTTTTCCAGCTTTCAATATTGCGTGCTGTTTCACCTGGCTGCTATGTACTTTCTACATGTCCCTGTCATTGCATATTTTTCTGAGCACTTCTTTACTTTCTAGCACTATAAGATGCCCCAAGCTCATTTTGTATATTTACCGCTCTAGTCCTAGCATCAAGCATGAGGGGAAAGTTTGATTAGGGGCAGATTTGATCTTCTCAATCCTGAGTAAGTGTTAGATGTGGCTAGAAAAGAAGGTCAGGGGAACTCTTCAGTTCCATTTTCTTGTTGATACCCTAAATTTTCCATCATCTTGGCAATGTACATAGACCTCATTATCTTACCACATGTATCTCTTCATTTCTTTCATAATATCTAGTAATTTCTACTACATCTATGATATCTAGAATATATCATAGTCTTTTATAGTCACACCCACCCATGGTCATTCATAGATTTTAAAAGGTATCGTGCACCTCTCCAGCATACATATCCTTCCTGTAAACCACCCTCTCACCCCGTATCCAATATACTAAATTTATCATTAGTTCTCGAGTCACTGTGGATCCCTTTTTTCCACAAAAGAGAGAGTTTTGGGTCAAATAAGTTCGGGAAATATGGTGTTAAATAAAAATAAGCAAGTTCATCTATCACAGGTCTTCTCAGGGCTTGTAATTCGTTAATTTACTCTATGAATCTATAAGATGTAACATACACAATTTCTCAGTATTTTGACTAAAAAAAAACTTTGGTTTAGAAAACTGGTATCCCATGAAGTACACTTTTGAAAATACTGTTATAGTGGTAGGAGTACTTAGCTTGTAGTCAGAAATCTTGTGTTTAATCTGTCACTGTAAATAACTAGCTCTCTGATCACAAGCTAACCATTTAACGTCTCTTAAGTCTTTGTTTTCTTATTGATCAGATGGACCTGTGGATGTTTCTCACAAGATTGTCGTGTCTCATAATGTTTAATAATCTCTGTGCAGGTGGGGACCATGCCTTTGTTTTGCTGACCTCTGTTATCTCCAGTATCCAGCAAATTTTCCTGACATTTAGTCTTCAAATCCAATAAATATTTATTGAGCAATTGAATGTTACTATCATTTACATTATTTTCTATTTCTCTCATAGCACTGTATAGCACTTATGACATTTTTTAAGTTGTCTCTGAAATGAGGAGTCTATGCAAAAAAAAAAAAAAAAAAAAGACAGGATGTAGGCACAGTTGAAGTGGCTATACATGTGAAGAAAAAAACAAACAAACAAACAAACCTTATTTCAGTATTTGTTTTACTGAGCATGTGCTTCCCGCCAATGACTGGGTGCATTCAAATTAGTTTTCATTGCTTCAAGCTGACCAAATTTCCCTTTGAAATAAGCACACTGGAGCTTTCACTTAAACACTGTGGTGATATAAAATTCCTGCTTCTGGGTCATTGAGCTGGTGCATCTGTGAAGAGGAGCATCTGTGAGCACGGGCTGTCCGAAGGCCTTCTGAGCCCTAGAGTGTTGAGGCTACAGCTGCTGGGTTAAGAAGCAGTTGGAAGCACTTTGTCACTCCTTCTTGTGTAACCAAAGGAGACCCACTAAAGGATTTTTACTTTCTTTGGATGTATAATCCGTGTTGATTAACAGGAGTTATGGGGTGAAACTGTCATGGGAGTGGCAGGGCAGGCCCTGTTAAGCTATATATTTTGGTAAGAATAGTATTGTTCAGATAGTAACAGGGACAGGGCCCTCGCATCATCTGTTTTGCCTAATCCCCCACAAAACAGCACATTCTGTAGGTATTTTCAGAGGCAAACATTTTAAGTTGCAGCTTCTCCTTTTTAGGGAATCAACTGGATCATGTGTATTATATTTGATTTTGAAAAAATTATCAGCCTTTCTAGAAAATGCTAGGTGATTATTTGAAGTCTAGGAAGAACCCATTTAGCTTTGGAAATTGTGAAAGTATTTTAATCAAGTTCTAGATTTGTTGATTAATTAGGAAAGCAATAGACAAGATCAGTGCAGGGTTCTTTCCTTTCTTAATATTTAAATCAAAATAATGCACACTAGCAAAGTTTTTTTTTTCATCATGTGATTTATGAATGCTGAAAAAATAACTTTAGTTAAAAAAAATCTATATAGGATAATGGTATCTTGTTATTTTCACAAGTGTTAGTCAGACATGGAAATTCTCCAAAGATAGTTTAATAATTTGTAGCACTGCTCTTATTTACTCTCTTAAATAGAAATACTTGCCCATATCTCCTTCCCCATCAAAAGATGAAGTATATACTTGAAAGCCTGTATAAAATGTGTGTGAGTGGAGAAGGGAGGACTTAATATTAGATTATACAGTACTATGACTATATTGCCTGATGGATTTTTAATTTTTTCCCCTGAATCTACTACTTTCTTTCAAAAGGTGGATTTCCCAGAGTTTTAGCTGGTACTTTCACTAAATTAATCACTGCAGATTTTAACCAATTTTACTAGTCATTTAACTGAATAGATTGTGGGACAAGACATTCTTTCACATGTTCTTTTGAAAATTTTGCAACTTTTTTTACATAAAGTACGATAGCCTTCTTTAATATAAGCATTTATAGGAAAGAGTTAAAGCAAACATTTCAACCTTAATCCAGAAATTACCTTTCAGAATCTTTCCTTGCACTTTAAAAATTCATTGAGTTTTTTTGAATTTATGGTGGCACAGCTAGATTCCAACAACTGTAAAAATAGTTAAAGAAAGTTGGAAATTTTGTAAACAAGTAAAGTTATTATTCATTCTGTACCACACTACAGATGTGGGAGGACATGTTAAATGATAAATTAGGCATGAACTGCTTTAATCTGTAAACTGAACATGTTAGCAAATGGCTTGCGTTTGTAATTAGTATTTACGGTTGTTGGAGAGTGTTTCTTTTAAAACAGTGACAGGAAATTGATCAGTTTTTGTTGTCATAGCAACCAAAAGAGTTCCATTGCTTCTCTATTAGCCTATTATGCTATATACCCATGTTTAGATACATTTATGAACTATGAACTACTCAATAATGCAAAAGAGGTTGGGATGTGGACATGCCAAACTGACAAAAGTCCAAATGAATGCTTCAATGGTTGTCATGACATTTCTTTTACAAAGCAAATGATGTCTGGAAAAAATTCTGAAAACTAGATGAAAATGCAAATCCTTTTATGACAGTATGTGGCTGTCACGTTTATAATAACAGACAATAATTGATGATTTATGAGATGACACCATGGCAACAAAGTCTTTCATCACTGGCACCCCTAGGTTACTTTTATATCAGGGCTTGCGGGTACCTGCGAAAAGTTTCCAACATGACATACAAGAAAGTCTACTCCTCTCTTAATCCACTAGATCTCATTTAATGCAGGGTAGAATTGTGGTAGAGATTTTCAAATCATCTGACAAAGTGAAAGCTGGCAATATCTTTGGTTAAAAAGAAAAACTATTAAACTAGTAAGCACGTTCAGTAGCTGAAAATGGACGAATTTGAATTTGTTTCTGTCACTTAACCATTCAAAGAAAATCTGTAATGCTGTTCTTTTTGAGAGAAATCTGTTAGGTTGTTTAAAGTTATGGTAACTGCTAATATCCTTATATAGGGAGGTGGGAGAAGGAGAAAGAGTGGTGTGCATTGAACTTGCTTTGAACTCAGAAACTCTACATGCAAGACAGAAAAAGAGACACAGATGTATAGAACAGACTTTTGGACTCTATGAGAGAAGGTGAGGGTGGGATGATCTGAGAGAACAGCAATGAAACATGTATATTATCAAGTGTGAAACAGATCGCCAGTCCAGGTTGGATGCATGAGACAAGTGCTTGGGGCTGGGGTACTGGGATGACCCAGAGGGATGGGATGGGAAGGGAGGTGGGAGGGGGGTTCAGGATGGGGGACACATGAAAGATGATTTTTTAATTTGGTTTTGATGTTGAAGTTTTTCTAAAGTGGAATAAATATATAATTATATATTCAAGGATGACTTGAATGTGTTTGGTAGACTGAGGAAAAGCATGTTACCATTACTTTGGATCATCTATAAGATTTTGTATTGTAGGTGATTTAAGATATTGGAAATGTAGTGAACCTTTGCCTTGGTTTTATTGTCAATTTATCAAAAGTGAAATTATTCAATATTTGGACCTGTAGAAAGTTTCCTTGATTTTTCTGCCACCCATTTGATTGAAACAAAGGACTAGATAAGATAATCATTTTGAGATCCTTTCAGTGGGATCAATTAGTGAGTCAGTTCAGTTGCTCAGTCGTGTCCGACTCTTTGCGACCCCATGGACTGCAGCATGCCAGGCCTCCCTGTCCATCAGATAACCTCCCAGAGTTTATTCAAACTCATGTCCATTGAGTTGGTTCATCCAACCATCTCATTGTCTGTCGTACCTTTCTCCTCCCACTTTCAATCTTTCCCAGCATCAGGGTCTTTTCCAATGAGTCAATTCTTTGCATTAGGTGGCTGAAGTATTGGAGTTTCAGCTTCAACATCAGTCCTTCCAATGAATATTCAGGACTGATTTCCTTTAAGACGGATTGGTTGGATCTCCTTGCAGTCCAAGGGACTCTCAAAAGTCTTCTCTAACACCACAGTTCAAAAGCATCACTTTTTGGTGCTCAGCTTACTTTATAATCCAGTTTTCCCTCAGTCAGTCTCTCCCATCAGTAAGCATCCATAAGCCTCTTATCCTTCTCAATGAGAAGGCAAACAGACTGAAAACTACAATCACAGAAAAAGAAACAATCTAATCACATGGACCACAGCTTTGTCTAACTCAATACAACTATGAGCCATGCCATGTAGGGCCACCCAAGACAGATGGGTCACGATGGAGAGTTCTGACAAAACATGGTCCACTGGAAAAGGGAATAGCAAGCCACTTCAGTATTCTTGCCTGAGAACCCCATGAACAGTATGAAAAGGCAAAAAGATAGGACACTGCAAAATGAACTCCCCAGGTCAGTAGGTGCCCAATATGCTATTGGAGATCAGTGGAGAAATAACTCCAGAAAGAATGAAGAGACAGAGCCAAAGCAAAAACAACACCCAGTTGTAGATGTGACTGGTGATGGAAGTAAAGGCTGATGCTGTAAAAAGCAATGTTGCATAGGAACCTGGAACGTGAGATCCATGAATCAAGGCAAATTGGAAGTGGTCAAACAGGAGATAGCAACAGTGAACATTAACATTTTAGGAATCAGCAAACTAAAATGGACTGGAATGGGTGAATTTAACTCAGATGACCATTATATCTACTACTGTGGGCAAGAATCCCTTAGAAGAAATGGAGTAGCCCTCATAGTCAACAAAAGACTCAGAGGGATCAGTCTATGATTTATAAGGAGTTGTAGAAACATCAAGAATTGGAGATATTCAATGCAAAATATACTGAAACTATCTAACTTTAAATGGTGGGTTATATAATAAGCATGCATATCAAAATTAACAAAGCTTTTATACATCTGGCATTAAAATTATGAATGTAAGGAACTCTCCAAATACTTCTTATCTAATTTAAACCTTTCTAAGGATAAAAATACATAGTACTTATTTCATTCAGAGGATCAGATAAGCCAAGTATATTGAGTAAGATCTTTGGTATCTATTCATTAATATGTTTTATTTATACCTTTCCCACAAGGCTTTGGAAGGGATATACAATCCTTAATTAACTTACTGTCCTCAGAGTTAGTAATTTTGCTCCCTGTTAATTAGTTAAAGTTGAGTTTACCATTCATTGTCATATCGATTTGCCTCAGTTTATATAAGAAAATAAGTTAATTTTGATTGTCAGTTTTTTTCCCAGATGGTGGAGAAATCACAGGAGAACATGTTTTTCATTAAAATGACACCTATTTTTGGATCAAGATTTTACTCAGTGATTTGGAATATATCAATACATAGATATAGAACACATTGTCTCTATTTTCTAGGATTTTATAACTTAATTGACCAAGATACTAACTATAAGCATGAATCAACCAGAAAATAAATCCAAAGTACTAAATTGAGAAAGTGTAATGTTTTATTATATATAGATAAAAGGTATAAGAAGTAAAACTGTTTGTGATAAGGGAACAAGTCTGAAATGGTTTCAAAGTGGATAATAAGTTAGGAAGTAAGACTATTTCAACTTAGACCTTAAATGAATTTGGGAGATTTGAATTGTCGGAAAAGTGCTACTCTAGGTTTTGAGAGCCCACATGACCAAAGTCACAGAGATACACATAATCATGGCATATGATAGGAACATTGTAAAACTCTACCAGACTTACACTGAAGGGATAGCACTGGGGAACAGTGAGAATAGCACTTTGATATTGAATAGTCACCTTATTTGCTTCTCTACCTCTATTTTTTACTGATCTCAAGAATTACTCTGTTCTCCACACTGCTGCACACTACTCCCCCTGACACTAGAATAAAGTCTAAGTACCTTAACACGACTTTCAAGGCTTTTATATCAGTGTTTCTCATCTGGAGGTGATTTTTCTCAGATTTGGTGATGTTGGTGATATTTTCCAGTTGTCACACAGAGGGGTGATGCTTGTGGCATCTAGTGGGGAGAAGCCAAGGATGCTGATAAAATTCTGTTATGCCCAAAAGTGAAAGTGAAAGTCACTCAGTCATGTCTGACTCTTTGCGACCCCATGGACTATATAGTCCATGGAATTCTCCAGGCCAACACACTGGAGTGAGTAGCTTATCCCTTCTCCAGTGGGTCTTCCCAACCCAGGAATCGAATGGGGATCTCCTGCATTGCAGGTGGATTCTTTACCAAATGAGCTATCAGGGAAGCCCCTGTGGGGGATGAAGAGGAAAAGGTAAATCTGAGAGAGACTGCAAAGGGAGAATTTTCTTAGATTCTTAAATGATTTGATGTGGACTGTAACAGGAGGGTCAAAGACGATTTCTACAAACCAGGTAGGCTGAGGGACTAGAAACAGAAATGGGGGAGTTAGGAAGGAAGCTTAATCTTGAGGAGTCAGATAATGAGAATATACTTTCATTGACTTACTGATATCTATATACAGCAGGAAAAGTATTTCAGTCTGAGTGAACTTACTAGCTCTGTGATCATCTAACCTCAGTTTCTTTATCTGTAAAATGGGGAAAGTATGAGTACCTGCCTAATTGGGTGATTGTAAAGATTACATGGGCTTAGTGGTAAAGAATCCCCTGCTAATGCAGGAGACACAGGTTTGATCCCTGGGTTGGGAAGACCCCCTGGAGAAAGGAAAGGCTACCCTCTCCAGTTTTATTGCCTGGAGAATTCCATGGACAGAGGATCCTGATGAGCTATAGTTCATATGGTCACAAAGAGTAAGACACAACTTAGTGATGAAAAAACAACAAGTATTCATTTCAGTTCAGTTCAGTCGCTTAGTCATGTCCGACTCTTTGTGACCCCATGAACCACAGCACATCAGGCCTCCCTGTCCATCACCAACTCCCAGAGTCTACCCAAAACCATGTTTATTGAGTCGGTGATGCCATCCAACCATCTCATCCTCTGTCATCCCCTTCTCCTCCTGCCCTCAATCTTTCCCAGCATCAGGGTCTTTTCAAGTGAGTCAGCTCTTCGCATCAGTTGGCCAAAGTATTGGAGTTTTAGCTTCAACATCAGTCCTTCCAGTGAACACCCAGGGCTGATCTGCTTTAAGATGGGCTGGTTGAGCCCAGGTTGGATGCATGAGACAAGTGCTCGGACCTGGTGCACTGGTAAGACCCAGAGGAATCGGGTGGAGAGGGAGGTGGGAGGGGGGATCGGGATGGGGAATACATGTATATCCATGGCTGATTCATGTCAATGTATGACTAAAACCACTACAATATTGTAAAGTAATTAGCCTCCAACTAAAAAAAAAGATGGGCTGGTTGGATCTCCTTGCAGCCCAAGGGACTCTCAAGAGTCTTCTCCAACACCACAGTTCAAAAGCATCAATTCTTCAGTGCTCAGCTTTCTTCACAGTCCAACTCTCATGTCCATGCATGACCACTGGAGAAACCATAGCCTTGACTAGATGGACCTTTGTTGGCAAAGTGATGTCTCTGCTTTTTAATATGCTGTCTAGGTTGGTCATAACTTTCCTTCCAAGGAGCAAGCGTCTTTTAATTTCATGGCTGCGTTCACCATCTGCAGTGATTTTGGAGCTCAGAAAAATAAAGTAAGCCACTGTTTCCACTGTTTCCCCATCTATTTGCCATGAAGTGATGGGATCAGATGCCATGATCTTAGTTTTCTGAGTGTTGAGCTTTAAGCCAACTTTTTCACTCTCCTCTTTCACTTTCATCAAGAGGCTCTTTAGTTCTTCTTCACTTTCTTCCATAAGGGTGGTGTCATCTGCATATCTGAGGTTATTGATATTTCTCCCAGCAATTTTGATTCCAGCTTGTGCTTCCTCCAACCCAGCATTTCTCTTGATGTACTCTGCATATAAGCATTACATGAGTTAATACAGATAGATTCTACATTCAACTCTTCTGTTATTTATGATATAATAAAGCAGTTTGACATACACAAACACTCATAAAAAAATAGCACTCATCACAGTGCTAGATGTATAGGTAACACTTAAATGTTAGCTATTGTTATTATTATTTTGCTGTGTGTGTCCTTTCCTTCTTTGGTCCTTGCCTTTTGAAATTTAATCTCCTATGATACATAAATACTGCCTTTTTCAATGAAACATTTTATAGTGATTCAAGGGAAACCTTCCTCCTCTAAACTTCTTTTTTTTTTTTTAATTTTTTTTTTTAATTTTTATTAGTTGGAGGCTAATAACTTTACATCATTACAGTAGTTTTTGTTATACATTGATATGAATTAGCCATGGATTTACATGTATTCCCCATCCCAGTCCCCCCTCCCACCTCCCTCTCCACCCAATCCCTCTGGGTCTTCCCAGTGCACCAGGCCCGAGCACTTGTCTCATGTACCCAACCTGAGCTGGTTATCCGTTTCACCCTAGATAATATACATGTTTCAATGCTGTTCTCCTGAAACATCCCACCCTCGCCTTCTCCCAGAGTCCACAAGTCTGTTCCATACATCTGAGTCTCTTTTTCTGTTTTGCATATAGGGTTATCGTTACCATCTTTCTAAAGTCCATATATATGTGTTAGTATACTGTATTGGTCTTTATCTTTCTGGCTTACTTCGCTCTGTATAATGGGCTCCAGTTTCATCCATCTCATTAGAACTGATTCAAATGAATTCTTTTTAATGGCTGAGTAATATTCCATGGTGTATATGTACCACAGCTTCCTCATCCATTCGTCTGCTGATGGGCATCTGGGTTGCTTCCATGTCCTGGCTATTATAAACAGTGCTGCGATGAACATTGGGGTGTAGGTGTCTCTTTCAGATCTGGTTTCCTCGGTGTGTATGCCCAGAAGTGGGATTGCTGGGTCATATGGCAGTTCTATTTCCAGCTTTTTAAGAAATCTCCACACTGTTTTCCATAGTGGCTGTACTAATTTGCATTCCCACCAACAGTGTAAGAGGGTTCCCTTTTCTCCACACCCTCTCCAGCATTTATTGCTTGTAGACTTTTGGATAGCAGCCATCCTGACTGGCGTATATGAAAAGATGCTCAACATCACTCATTATCAGAGAAATGCAAATCAAAACCACAATGAGGTTCCTCTAAACTTCTATAGCATTTTAGTTTAGCAACTTTTTAAAAAAAAATTCTCTCATAATGCCCAGTCCTACATTTGCACATGTATTTATATTGTAAGTTTCTTGAGGGTAGGACTATGGCTTGCTCATCTTCTCTTGATATGAATTATAGAAAGTGCTAAATAAGTGGTAGGTTATGATAATTATTTGTCATTGTTATTGTTATATTTGGGGAAACACTAAGGTGTGATAGTTGATTCTTAGAAATAATTCGTTCTGTCATTTATATTCAGTATCAATGCTCCCAATATTTTCAGAGAGCATTAATTATGTTTTTCAAAATCGTACAGAACATAGTTTTAGATTAAGTACTAAGCAATTTGAATAATTTCAATTTATTTAATTGATGCTAGCCAGATTTCATTATTATTGGAAACATACATGAATAAAGAGTATTTTTTTAGTTAGATAATTTTACAGTATTGTGCAATAGTTACAAGTCTTTTATTTATAAGCTATGAAAGAATATTTTTTATTTTAATGCCAAATCTTTGAAGAAATGATTAAAAAATATTTGTATTAAAAGATGGACTTTTTAAAAAATGAAGTAGCCAAAATCTATGAATTTCCAAGAATTCATACCCCTTGTGGCTTCCCTTGAGATTTAAGATATAAAACATCATGTATGTGTGTTCGAACTAAGCTCAGAAAATACAGCCCAAGAATATTTGAAAAGTTTTGTAGTTACATTATATAACTTAAGAACTCCACTATAAGATGTTCATTGATGTCTTTTGCACAGAGTTTACTTTGATTCAGTAATTCAACATATTTTCTTGTGCATAAAGAAGTGTTTTATACTTGTAATTTATTATATGTGGGCATAATTCCTAGTTGGGCTTCCCTGATAGTTCAGTGGTAAAGTATCTGTCTGCAATGCAGGAGACCTTGGCTTCATTCCTGGGTTGGGAAGGTCCTTTGGAGAAGGGACAGGCTACCCATTCTAGCATTCTTGTGCTTCCTTTGTGGCTCAGCTGGTAAATAATCTGCCTGCAATGCAGAAGACCTGGGTTCGACCCCTGTGTTGGGAAGATCCCCTGGAAAAGGGAAAGGCTACTCACTCCAGTATTCTGGCCTGGAGAATTCCATGGACTATATAGTCCACGGAGTTGCAAAGAGTTGGACACGACTGAGCAACTTTCACTTTCATGACTCCTAGTTGGACCAGCCTTCAGCAACCATTGAATTTAATTGGGACTTCAAGTGCACATCTTAGGGGACATACTTTGCCTTTGGTTTAAATGTATAAGCAGGGAAATATAATAAATGAGTCTTAACTGAAAGGTTACAGTGAGCATATTCTGATTTCTAATAACCAGCTCTAATATATAACATCAAAGGACTAGGTGAAGCACCATTTAGAAGATGTAGTTTTAATATGTTACAGCATTTTCTTCCAAGCAATGTCACTCTAATCTTATAAAAACAGAAATTTTCCAAGTGTTCAGTAGCCTTAGTTAAGAGGTACACAATTAATCAAGTTATTTTTGACATTTAAGATAGTTTCTTTGATGTGATTTACTCTTAGGCAGATGCACATATCTCAGAAGAAATTGATAGTTTCTTCAAAGAAGAGAAAGGGTGGACTTACCTGGAGGTTACATAAATAGGGTTCATTGCATGAAAAAATATCAATATTTATTGCACCATTCATGAACTTGCATCAACAAGCAGTGACGTTTAGTTGATTCAAAGGTAACTAAAAGAGGTAAGGTAATGAGGCAGTATTCCATAAATATCTATCTATCTAAATTTTTGGTTGACTTCCTCAGAATAGGTAAGAGACAAGGGCTACAAATAAATGTAATTTCATAAATGTATAAACGCATTATAGACCAGAAATCATCCTATTGTTGAACTGTTTATTTAAACAACTTGAGTGATATTTAAACATAGTTAAATTCAACTTCTTGAATTATAAAGGGAAAAGTGCCTTCGATTGTAATTACTTTTTTTTTTTCAGTTGAACAACTCAGCTTCTTTTTATTTATTTTTATTATTTTTTTTAAGTTTTTATTAGTTGGAGGCTAATTACTTTACAATATTGTAGTGCTTTTGTCATACATTGACATGAATCAGCGATGGATTTACATGTATTCCCCATCCCGATACCCCTTCCCACCTCCCTGTCTACCCGATCCCTTGAAAGAACAATTGAATGATTGTAATTATTTTAAAGTCACTTGCTCCATGTACCCTTCTTGAAGGGAAGGGAACAACAACAACAACAACAACTATATATATATATATATATATATTCCTCCTTCTCTAAAGTCTCCTTATAGTCTTTGTTGTGTATCATTCATATTTATTACTTTTTTCACTTTATTAAAAAACATTTATTGAGAACCCATATGTACCAGGTACAGTTCTAGGTAGCTGACATACAGTTATGAACAAAGTAGAAAAAAAGAAACTTATGCTTTAGGCATACAAGAAACTTATGTTTTAGTGGGTGGAGACAGGTAACAAGTAAGGTAAACTAGTAAAATGTTTATTATTTTGCAGTAATAACTGCTAAAGAGAAAAAAGATGAAAAGGGGGATTTGAAATTTGAGAAAGAGGAAAATTGGAATTTTGGGTAAGGTGACCAGGGAAATCCTTTCTCAGTTGAGTTTTGAAGAAAGACCTGAGGATGTGGTGGAACCAGCCAAGTGGGTATCTGGGGGAAGAATCCTCCAGTACAGGAATAGTAAGCACAGAAGTGCTCAGGCAGGAGCTTTGACTGAGTTCTCCAAAGAACAAGAAGTTCAGTGTGGCTGGAGTGGAGTGAAAGATGGGGCCAGTGGTAAGAGATTAGATGAAAGAGGAGACAAGGGAGTAGAACATGTAGAGTCTTGCTTTTCCTTTTTAAAATAATAATTTTATTTATTTTTGACTTGGGTCCTCACAGCACGGAGTTTTTCTAGTTGTGGTGATTGGGGCTACAGTGCACAGGCTTCTCATTGCAGTGGTTTCTTTTGCTGTGGAGAATGGGCTCTAGGGCACATGAACTTTAGTAGTTGTAGGCTGGGCAAAAGCTCAATACTTGTGGCAAACAGGCTTAGTTGCTCTGAGGCATGTCGGATCTTCTTGGACCAGGAATCGAACCTGTGTCTCCTACATTGGCAGGCAGATTCTTTACCACTGTGTCACCAGGGAAGCCCCTGCTCTTACTTTTAAGGAAATGAGAAGCCATTGGAGGGTTTTGAAAAGAGGAGTGACATGCTATTACTTACGTTTTAATAGAATTATTCTGTGGAAAGATCTTGTGTACTAGAAAATTTAACCAAGGATTATAACAAATATATATAAAGTCAGAGAATGATCCAGGTATCTACAGTATCCAAGAGATTAAAAAGAACGACCTATAAATCAGTAGATGAGTCTAAAGAGAAGACTATTTGATGAATCTTTTGATAACATGTGACTCAAAGCTGAATGTATATGGAAAAAGTGGAAATGATCTGGAAGCAATAATGAGGAACAAGGAAGACACCTACTTCACCTTGGGCCCAGTAGTATGAGGTGTGTGAAGAGTAAGCAGCCAACACCTGAGTCAGTTCATATATTTTACCCACGTTATAAAACCTTTAACTAGTGGTTCTATGTAGGTCTTGTCCAACTCTTTGTGACTCCACGGACTGCAGCACACCAGGCTACTCTGTTCATGGGATTCTCCAGGCAAGAATACTGGAGTGGGTAGTTATTCCTTCCCTGTTGGCTCAGATGGTAAAACATCTGCCTGCCATGCAGGAGACCTGGGTTTGATTCCTGGGTCAGGAAGATCCCTGGGGAAGGGAATGGTAACCCGCTGCAGTATTCTTGCCTGAAAAATCTCATGGACAGAGGAATTCATGGAGTCACAAAGAGTTGGACACACTGAGCAACTAACACACACACACACACACACACACACACACACACACACAGACACGTAGGTCTTATACACTCAAATACACTTCAAGTCCTACAAATAAGATTGAACAAAAGTGTGGAAATACACAGGTCTCCAGATTATGTAGTTAAGTGTATAATACGTATACTTACCTCACTGTATTTGTAAACTCCTGGGGACAAGGGCAAGGTCACTGTTCAGGAAGTTTTTTTTGTAAAGGAAACAAAACTTCACACATAGTTGTCTTTTAAAATAATGAATCAAGAAATTCCCTGGCAGCCCAGTGGTTAGGACTCCATGCTTCCTCTCCTAGGCACCCTGGTTTGATCCCTGGTCAGGGGACTAAGTTCCTGCAAGCCACCTGGTACAGCCAAAAAAAAGAAAAAGAAGCAAAAATGCAACAAAATGATCAATCATAATATCCTTGGTATATTCTTTATAGAAAAAGGTTGCTTTAAAAAAGTATTAGTAGTATAGATCACAATAGATTGCAAAAAGGAGAGAAAGTAAAGTTCTTTTATGACAGAGTGAAGTCACATAAGCATACAGAGAACCTTGAGAAAGCAAAAAAAAAAGTACTTTTTCCATGAGTTATTCAAGCAATTAAAAATAGATGTAAAAATATTTTCTGTTACTCATGGCAATATGAGCCTGAAACAAGTTTGAGTAATAAGACATGTCATATGTAAGGTTTATTGCATCTTCTTAAATAGGAAAACACAATAAACCTTACATATGACATATCCAGAGAACACTGAGTTTTTATAGCAAGGGAAAATAACAGAAAGCAAAGATGCTCATAAGACTCATTACGAAAAGTAACACTAACATGTGGTATTGACAGTAAATTTTATTAAGAAGTCTGTTAAAGGTGTTGATAATGAAACTGGCATGATTTCAGTTTGTGTTATGTTGGCCTCATTAAAACATAGGCATAGTTTATGTTATTTAAGAAATGTTAATATATGTCTATAATATATGAGAGGATGACTAATCCCTATAATAAACTTTGAGTTGACTAATAGGAAAAATATATTCCAGATTTTCACTTAAGTTCTTATGTCAGAAACAGATATACATCCCTGTTTTCAAAGTATCTGGAGAGAACAGTGTGCCTATCTGGTTAATGGTTTAAGTTTTTAGATACAAGTTTCTTTTTTTTTAATTAATTAGAGTTACTCTGGATTTTTTAAATGAAAGCTTCCTATATGAACAACTTTAAACACCTAAAAGGGAAATGTAGAGGAGGGGAAATGCATGTGGATCAACTCATGAAACACAAACTTTAGAATTAGTGTCAGACTGGATTAATTGTTTTTCTTCTTTTATTGGCATAGAGTAAAGCTCTTTGAACACAGAAAGTTGAAATAACATGATTTAGTCTGAAAAGTTTTAGTTAATATGATAATGTGATAATCAGCTAAAACAATGCATTCATCTATTCATTTATCAATATTATTCAGAACTGATAATACTGTGCTAGGTTCAGGAAACAAAGCTTGGAAGTTTGGGAATCTAATTAGGAAGACAATATAGCAAAATTGAATGAGCATGACCGACCTGAATTTATATTCCCAGCTCTGCCGTTTTTCTGTGACCTTTTTGCCAGTTACATAATCTTGTCGAGCCTCAATTTTCTTATTTATAGAAAAGGATAATAATATTCTCTATGAAACTGCTTTGTTGTGGGAATATATGATGCATGTGAAGTATCTGTCTTTCAGTACTCCACCTACAAAAGTTGGCTTTCTCTTTATATTTTAATTCATTGTCTGTGATAACAAACTTGACATGATTAGTACAGACAAAAGTTTTGAGGAGAGAGATCACAGTGGCCTACAGTACTTTGTGACTCCATAGATGAGGGAATGGCATTGAACTTTGTTTGAATGTTGAATTGTGTTCAGTTGCTAATGGTTGGGGAAGAGCTTCTAAGTGAAGGTACACCATACTCAAAGATGAAGAGAAAGGAAGACAGACAAGTTAAAAAAACATTTTTAAATTAAGTATACTTGATTTACAATGTTGTATTAATTTCTGGTGTACAGCAATGTGATTCAGTTATATATACATATCTGTAAATATATATACTTTTTCATATTTTCCATTATGGCTTATAACAGGACATTAAATACAGTTCCTTATGCTATACATAGGATCTTGTTGTTTATTTTATATATACTAGCTTGTATCTTCTAACCCCAAACCTGCAATTTATGCCTCCCCAACCCCCTCTACCATTGTTTGGTAACCATAAATTTGTTTGCTATGTGAGTATGCTTTTGTTTTGTAAATAAACTTATTTGTTTCATATTTTAGATTCAACATATAAGTGATCACATCATATTTGTCTTTCCTTTTCTGATTTACTTCACTTAGTATGATAATCTCGTAGTTCATCCATGTTGTTGCAAATGACATTATTTCATTCTTTTTATGGTTAATAATGCATTGTATATATCTACCACATCTTCTTTATCTGTTCATCTGTTGATAGACATTCAGGTTGCTTCTATGTCCTGCTTATTGTAAACAGTGCTGCTGTGAACATTGGCTGTACATATTTCTTTGCAAATCAGAGTTTTTCCAGCTATATGCACAGGAGTGGGATTACTGGATCATATGGCAACTCTATTTTAGTTAAGAAACTTCCATAATATTTTACATAGTGGTGGCACCAATTTACATTCCCACCAGTACAAGAGGGTTCTCTTTTCTCCACACCTTCTCCAGCATTTATTTGTAGACATTTTGATGATGGCCATTCTGACCTGTGTGAGGTGATACCTCATTGTAATTTTGATTTATATTTCTCTAATAATTAGTGATGTGTTTCATGTTTCATATGTTTTTTGGTCATCTGTATGTCTTCTTTGGAGTAATGTCTACTTAGGTCTTCTGCCTGTTTTTTGATTGGGTTATTTGTTTTGTTGTTGAGTTGTAGAGATGTTTATGTATTTTGGAAATTAAGCCCTTGTTGGTTGCATCATTTGCAAATATTTTCTCCCAGTCTGTAGGTTGTCTTTTCATTTTGTTTTGCTTATGGTTTCCTCTGCTGGAAAAACTTACAAGTTTGATTAGGTTCCATTTGTTTGTTTGTTTTTTGCTTTAATTTCTATTGCCTTGGAAGACTGACCTACAAAAACATTGCTACAATTTTTGGAAGGCAAGTTTTGATAAGTAAGTTGAGACAATTTTTTTCTAGATCCTTGAAGCCCAAAGGTTTAAGAGCATGAGTATTACGTATGAAAAGGATAGGTATAATATCCAATATTAAGGATGGATGAAGACTTTACAGCAGATTTAAACAGTTTTTCAGAAAAATTTTTTGAGCGATTGAAAATCGCACATCTTTGACTTGTTTTTTTTCTATTTTACTAAGCTTTTTACTACTCCCCACCCATTTGTTTCTCAGGCTATTTATGTGAAGAAGGCAATAATAATAGTTTTTCTTATTTTTTTTTCAGGTAAGGAAATAAACACTATGGATTTCATAATTAGTAGCTGGCAGAGTTGGGATTTAAACACATACCATTTGAATGCTGTGTAATACACCTTTCACTGTACTGGACAACCAGAGTTCTATTTAATGTCACATATGCTGGGTTCAGAACAAAATAGTACTATTGGGACTAAATGCAATTAAATAGTGATGGATTCTCTCTCTCTCTTTTTTTCCCCCAGTTTTACTTATTTATTTATTTTTTTGCTGTAAAATATTGTATTGGTTTTGCCATACATTGACATGGATCCATCACAGGTGTACATGTGTTCCCCATCCTGAACCCCACCCCCCATCCCATCCCTCTGGGTCATCCCAGTGCACCAGCCCTGAGCACCCTCTATCATGCATCAAACCTGGACTGGTGATTCATTTCACATATGATAATTTACATGTTTCAATGCCATTCTCCCATATCATCCTGCCCTCGCCCTCTCCCACAGAGTCCAAAAGACTGTTCAATACAACTGTGTCTCTTTTGCTGTCTCACATACAGGGTTATCATTACCATCTTTCTAAATTCCATATATATGTGTTAGTATACTGTATTGGTGTTTTTCATTCTGGCTCACTTCACTCTGTGTAATAGGCTCCAATTTCATCCACCTCATTAGAACTGATTCAAATGTATTCTTTTTAATGGCTGAGTAATATTCCATTGTGTATATGTACCACAGCTTTCTTATCCATTCGTCTGCTAATGGACATCTAGGTTGCTTCCATGTCATGGCTATTATAAACAGTGCTTTGATGAACATTGGGGTACATGTGTCTCTTTCAATTCTGGTTTCCTCTGTGTGTATGCCCAGCAGTGGGATTGCTGAGTTATATGGCAGTTCTATTTCCAGTATTTTAAGGAATCTCCACACTGTTCTCCATAGTGGCTGTTTTCCCACCAACAGTGTAAGAGGGTTCCCTTTTCTCCACACCTTCTCCAGCATTGATTGCTTGTAGACTTTTGGATAGCAGCCATTCTGACTGGCGTGAGATGGTACCTCATTGTGGTTTTGATTTGCATTTCTCAGATAATGAGTGATGTTGAGCATTTTTTTCACATGTTTATTATCCATCTGTATGTCTTCTTCAGAGAAACCTCTATTTAGTTCTTTGGCTCACTTTTTGATTTGGTCATTTATTTTTCTGGAATTGACCTGCAGGAGTTGCTTGTATATTTTTGAGAAAATGATCTGTCTGTTGCTTCATTTGCTATTATTTTTTCCCATTCTGAAGGCTGTCTTTTCACCTTGCTTATAGTTTCCTTTGTTGTGCAGAAGCTTTTAATTTTAATTAGGTCCCATTTGTTTATTTTTGCTTTTATTTCCAATATTATGGGAAATGGGTCATAGAGGATCCTGCTGTGGTTTATGTTAGAAAGTGTTTTGCCTATGTTTTCCTCTAGGAGTTTTATAGTGATGGATTCTCAATTGCATCCTTTAGATACTATAAAGTCTAGCCTATAACAACATTTGAATACACTATGACCAGATTTGGCAATCTGTGACATATATTTAATATGGCAGAAATTGTGTTGGATAGAAAGGATACAAAGATGAATATAACTTGTTCTCTACTGTCAAGTACCTCAATATATTGCGAATGTTGGGTTCAAATAGTTTGAAGATAAAGAGAAGCTGTGGGAAACTTTTATTTTATTTTATTTTATTTTATTTTTATTAGTTGGAGGCTAATTACTTTACATCATTACAGTAGTTTTTGTTATACATTGAAATGAGTTAGCCATGGATTTACATGTATTCCCCATCCCGGTCCCCCCTCCCACCTCCCTCTCCACCCGATCCCTCTGGGTCTTCCCAGTGCACCAGGCCCGAGCACTTGTCTCATGCACCCAACCTGGGCTGGTGATCTGTATAAGCATGTTAAATCGTATGCTAGTGGTTTATGATTCAAGTGCTATGAGAACGCATGAGAGGAGTCCTTTCCCTACTTTAAAGTTAGGACAAGAGACTCAAACACACATTAAGTAGATAACATGACTGCTTCTCTAAAAGTACTGTTCTTTTTTAAATGTGACATTATTTTTTCATTTTTTAATATTTTTTATTTATTTGGCTGTGCCGAGTCTTAGTTGCAGCATGTGGGATCTTCATTGCATCAGGTGGGATCTTTCATTTCAACATATGAACTCTCTAGTTGTGGGATGTGGGCTCATTAATTGCAGCATGCAGGCTCTCCAATTGTGGCACTCGGGATCTGAAGCTTGGGCTCAGTAATTGCAACACACAGGCTTCGTTACTCTGCAGCATGTAGGATCTTACTTCTCCAACCAGGAATCCTCTGCATTGTAACGTGGTTTTTCAACCACTGGACCACCAGTGAAGTCCCTAAAAGTACAGTTCCTATGTAAAAGCTGTCTTTTACACCAAAAATAGCATATTATATAGTTTTGCTAGAATTGCTTCTATTCAAAAATTCAATGCTAACCCCACAGGTAAATCAGCTGCATTTTGTGTGAGGACATTGGGATTTGAGAAGAAGTAGTTGAATTGAAGTAGAAAGAAAATATCTGGGAGGATTTGTGCTTGCTAGCTATTTATGTTAGGATCTGGACCCAAGACAACACTTGAATTGCTTTTAGTCACATGTGCCATAGATGTTTTGTTTCCCTAACTTCACTGTAAACCTCTGGAAGAGAGGTGTCAAGAAAGTTGTTTTGATAACCTAGATCCAATAATGTGCACTTTAATAGATCTTTAATAAATAAAAGTAAATGCATCATCAAATAAATACGAACTGACTAAAAACTGGTTGAACTAGGGCAGAAGGTGACATTGAATTAAATAGATGTATCCTGAGGGTTTAGCCCAGGTCCTTCAAAAACCTACCTTCTTTTTTCCATCCAGAATAACGCGAGGGATGAGTTTAGTTTTTGAGGTTAGTAAAATGAGAAGAATATTTGGCTAATTATCTATTGAATAGCAAGAACTAACCATCACTCTTCTTTTCTGATGGCTTGTCAAGTTACTCACACAAGGCCAAATGTGTGCTCTGCTTTGCTTAGTCGCTCAGTAGTGTCCAACTCTTTGCAACACCATGGACTGTAGCCGGCCAGGTTCCTATGTCTGTGGGAGTTCTCCAGGCAAGAATACTGGAGTGGGTTGCCATGCCCTCCTCCAGGGGATGTTCCTAACCCAGGTCTCCAGCCTTGCAGGCAGATTCTTTATTGTCTGAGCCACCAGGGAAGCCAAGTCCAAATACTTTTTAGTTATTTTTACAGACTATCACGTATCCTGTCATCCTTCTTAGCTTACATAGATATAGTGTGTGAGGCAAGTGTTTAAAAACAAAAAAAAATATTCATAATTAAGTGATGATAACTGAAGCATTTGGAGCATTAACTGGGTAGAGTAGCACTTCATTTTGATATGCAAAGAGTAATTTGTACATATGGAAAATGAGTAAAACATATTTTTCATATAGTTGACCTAAAGTTTCTTTCAAATTGATAAATGCCTCTGTCCAAACAAAATACTAAACAAAAGCAACTGAAAACTTGCTTTGAAGTAAACAGGTGAACGCAAGACAAAGCAGTTCCCCAAAGGCATTCTTAGTACATGGTCATTATTTAACCCCTGACTGAAAATAAACAATGCTGACAGAGTGTACTGGGGAGCTATGATATATGAGCAGTGTCAATGCTGTAGGGTGATAACCTATAGCTTGACAACCTTATCTATAAACTTTGACAGATACATCACTTTGTTATTACCACTTTATTAACTTGCTTCTTTGATAGCAAAAGATAATCTTTCCACTGTCTAAAACAGCAATACTTTACTGAGTGAAATATTTAGGAAGTTGTCAGTGATGCACAGTTTTTACTAAGGAACAATCTTTTAAACTTGGGTTCATGTTAAGGAGCTGTTTCACAATATGGGGTGAAGTTGTTTACATATTAACAGCAAACAAGAGATTGTTTTGTCATATTAAATTATTTGTGCCAAAAAATCATGACAGCTTCCTTTTCAAAAATAATACTTTGCTAGAAAATATTGCTCTGATTGCCTAAATTAAATATTGTTGACTAATAAATTAATATTTTGGTCTTGTGAATTTTAATTGGAAAATAACAGCTGTTCCTAGTTGGAACTGACTACTTGCTTTCATAATAGTAATATCTTAATTTTAGACAACAAGATATGAATTTTTTATTTTAGTCCAGGGTGTTATCTTGTTTCTGAGTTTGGCTTGGTGCAGTTTTATCTTAAAGTTCTTCCTCATTTACTCTCTTTTCCCCTCCATTCTTGGTACTGACTTTCAACTTTCTGCATCATATGAGAATAATTTTAAGATTTCCCTCAAGTTTATAAAAGAAAAAAATATTGATTTTCTTCAAATTTATAAAATATAAAATATTACTAGTGATTTGTACTCAACACAAAATTTCATATGCAGAAAATGTATGGCTCCTACTGTGCCTTGGCTCAAATCCAGAATTTCTAGCAAGAGAGAAATTAGAATATTTTCACTAACCAGGAGAAAATAGTTAGAGGATATTTGAGAGAGTTATCCATCTAATACTCTGAGAAACTCTACCAAAATATTTTCTATTTATAAGAAGATATTACTACCTCTAAAACTACCAGGTTACTGAGGGGAAGAAAGAAAATGGGCTCATTAGTTTTATTCCTATTTTAAAGATTCTCAATCTCTTTCTGTTTATAATCCTTATTTGCAGTCAAACAATGTTTGCTGGTCCTTATTGAGAAGCTGGTGGGCCAAAATGAGAGTCATAACTGGGAAACATAAAAGTCAAGCAAAATGTGGGAGACTGAAGGACATAGATTTAGGAATTAAACAAGATATATATACAGAAACCTCTTTTTTTTTTTTTTTTTGGCCCTGAAATGAGATTCTACAGCGATATGAGATAAAAGTGAGTTTGTGATTATTTGATGAAGTAAATGATCAGTTTAAGTTCTGAAGAAATTGACTTGGGCAGGGTGGGAGGAGTACAGCTCAGAATATTGACCTGCAATAAGTGGATTCCAGTCACTTCTCCTCTGCTTTTAGTATCTTCATTGCCTTAATTTGAATATATATATATGGCTCAGATCATGAACTCCTTATTGCCAAATTCAGACTTAAATTGAAGAAAGTAGGGAAAACCACTAGACCATTCAGGTATGACCTAAATCAAATCCCTTACAATTATACAGTGGAAGTGAGAAATACATTTAAGGGACTAGATCTGATAGACAGAGTGCCTGATGAACTATGGACAGAGGTTCATGACATTATACAGGAGACAGGGATCAAGACTACCCCCATGGAAAAGAAATGCAAAAGGAAAAATGACTGTCTGAGGAGGCCTTACAAATAGCTGTGAAAAGAAGAGAAGTGAAAAGCAAAGGAGAAAAGGAACGATATTCCCATTTGAATGCAGAGTACCAAAGAATAGCAAGGAGAGATAAGAAAGCCTTCCTCAGCGATCAGTGCAAAGAAATAGAGGAAAACAACAGAATGGGAAAGACTAGAGATCTCTTCAAGAAAGTTAAAGATACCAAGGGAACATTTCATACAAAGATGGGCTCAATAAAGGACAGAAATGGTAGGGACTTAACAGAAGCAGAAGATATTGAGAAGAGGTAGCAAGAATACACAGAAGAACTATACAAAAAAAGATCTTCACAACCCAGATAATCATGATGGTGTGATCACTCACCTAGAGCCAGACATCCTTCAGTGTGAAGTCAAGAGGGCCTTAGAAAGCATCACTACTAACAAAGCTAGTGGAGGTGATGGAATTCCAGTTGAGCTATTTCAAATGCTGAAAGATGATGCTGTGAAAGTGCTGCACTCAATATGCCAGCAAATTTGGAAAACTCAGCAGTGGCCACAGGACTGGAAAAGGTCAGTTTTCATTCCAGTCCCAAAGAAAGGTAATGCCAAAGAATGCTTGAACTACCACACAATTGCACTCATCTCACACGCTAGTAAAGTAACACTCAAAATTCTCCAAGCCAGGCTTCAGCAATATGTGAACCGTGAACTTCCAGATGTTCAAGCTGGTTTTAGGAAAGGCAGAGGAACCAGAGATCAAATTGCCAACATCCACTGGATCATCAAAAAAGCAAGAGAGTTCCAGAAGTATATCTATTTCTGCTTTATTGACTACGCCAAAGCCTTTGACTGTGTGGATCACAATAAACTGTGGAAAATGCTGAAAGAGTTGGGAATACCAGACCATCTGACCTGCCTCTTGAGAAACCTATATGCAGGTCAGGAAGCCACAGTTAGAACTGGACATGGATCAACAGACTGGTTCCAAATAGGAAAAGGAGTACTGTAAAAAAGGCTGTATATTGTCACCCTGCTTATTTAACTTATATGCAGAATACATCCTGAGAAACGCTGGGCTGGAGGAAGCACAAACTGGAATCAAGATTGCTTGGAGATAACCTCAGATATGCAGATGACACCACTCTTATGGCAGAAAGTGAAGAGGGACAAAAAAGCCTCTTGATGAAAGTGAAAGAGGAGAGTGAAAAACTTGGCTTAAAGCTCAACATTCAGAATACTAAGATCATGGCATCTGGTCCCATCACTTCATGGCAAATAGATGAGGAAACAGTGGAAACAGTGTCAGACTTTATTTTTTTGGGCTCCAAAATCACTGCAGATGGTGATTGCAGCCATGAAATTAAAAGATGCTTACACCTTTGAAGGAAAGTTATGACCAACCTAGATAGCATATTAAAAAACAGACATCACTTTGCCAACAAAGGTCCATCTAGTCAAGGCTATGGTTTTTCCAGTGGCCATGTATGGATGTGAGAGTTCAACTGTGAAGAAAGCTGAGCTCCAAAAAATTGATGATTTTGAACTGTGGTGTTGGAGAGGACTTTTGAGAGTCCCTTGGACTGCAAGGAGATCCAACCAGCTCATCCTTAAGGAGATCAGTCCTGGGTGTTCATTGGAAGGACTGACACTGAAGCTGAAACTCCAATACTTTGGCCACCTCATGGAAGAATTGATTCATTGGAAAAGACCCTGTTGCTGGGAGGGATTGGGGGCAAGAGGAGAAGGGGACGACAGAGGATGAGATGACTGTATGGCATCACTGACTCAATGGACATGAGTTTGAGTAAACTCCGGGAGTTGGTGATGGACAGGGAGGCCTGGCGTGCTGCGATTCATAGGGTTGCAAAGAGTTGGACACGACTGAGCGACTGAACTGAACTAACTGATATATGCATATATATGTGTATATATATATATATACACATACACACACACACACATATATATATATAATGTTTCTTGTTGCATTTCACATGTGATACTTTTAAATATAAAAGTGTGTGTGAAAAAAAAAGTGTGGTCTGTGTATCCTCATTAAGTATAAATGAACCTTCTGTTACTTAACAGAGACTTGGGTCCCTTCAAATTGAATTTGTTTATAATAGCAGCAAAAAGATACAGAAAAAAAGATGCAGAAATATGTTCATTAGGAAGGTGGGACTGCATAACCGTATTAAATATACTTAATTATTTAAAAGGCTACTTTCTCATGTTTAGCTTGTGCAATGTTAAGTGGGAATTTCAAGAAGGTGTAGCTGTTGAGAGTCTCAGAAAATTTTGTGGAACAATAACACCACTAACTAGTTGCTTTTGTAAGTGAGCTGCTGATTCTTGGATTGAGGCAAAGCAGCCATAAGATCATACTGGTGATACCCAGCTTCAAGGAGTTAGCATCGTCTAATAGAAAGGGTATATAGATTTTGACATCAGAGAAACGTTGATTCAAACCCATGTACTATTTCTTCTGGCTATTGTGAACTGGTGCAAAATTCTCACATTCTGTAAGCTCAGCTGCAAAATGGAAATAATATTACCCAAAGGGTCATTGTGTGAAGATTGACACCTGACACATATCAGTGATCAATAACTGTCAGTCTCACCTGCAGTGAAAATTCCTAGTTGTAGTTTTCCAATTGGCTTCAGTTCCTGATAGAGAACAAAAACAGTTAGGGAATAATGCAGAGCAGCTAGCCAGTCATGGGGGCTTGCCCCCGTGGTTTAGCAGTAGAGAATCTGCCTGCCAATGTATGAAACACAGGTCGTATCCCTGGGTCAGGAAGATCTCCTGGAGAAGGAAATAGCAACCCACTCCAATATTCTTGCCTGGGAAATCCCATGGACAAAGGGGCATAGTGGTCTATAGTCCATGTGGCTGCAAAGAGTCAGACACAACTTAGTGGCTAAACAACAACAAGAACTGATCAGTCATAGTTACCTCAATGATAGGAAGCCATGCAAATAAACACATGGTGCCAGGGCCATATGCCAGTTCAATACGCAACTGTACTTTCTGTGTGTCTTTTATTACTTCTATTATGTTCTAGGTCTCTGAATAAGATATTTTTCTTTTGACCAGAAATTATCATCAGTGATTACTTTATTGTCTCATGATGCATAAATAATACATTTTTGTGACAGACACAGACACGCACACTTACTTTTCCTTACAGAATTATAAATTACTGTCTTTAGAGAGGGCTTGCTTTGGCTTCCCTCATAGCTCAGTTTGTAAAGAATATGCCTACAATACAGGAGCCCTCAGTTTGATTCTTGGGTGGGGAAGAACTGCTGGAAAAGGGATAGGCTACCCACTCCAGTATTCTTGGGCTTCCCTTGTGGCTCAGCTGGTAAAGAATCCACCTGTAATGTAGGAGACCTGGGTTCGATCCCTGGCTTGGGAAGATCCTCTGGAGAAGGAAAAGGCTACCCACTCCAGTATTCTGGCCTGGAGAATTCCATGGACTCTACAGTCCATGCGGTCGCAAAGAGTCAGACACGATTGAGCGACTTTCACTTTCCTTAGAATATTCCATGGAATTATGCCTTGTCTAATAAAATGCCAAGTACTGTACATGTATTTGTGCCCAAGCATTTTTCTTTTTGTAATAGAACACATTTACATGAACACACACCAGAACTTGTCACATTTTCTCAGCAGCTTATTTTTATTCTATAATTGTGTTACAGAGAATTTACCCTCTGTCTAACCTTTAATCATGTTCACATGCACCTAAACTGTATTGCTTAATGTCAGAAGTTAATAATAATAATATCTCTCATTTACATTAATGTAAAATTGAAAGAATACAAGAAATTATAAACATTTAAAGTTATTTGCTTCATTAAGACACAAATTAATAAAGATTTTGAATTTATGAATTCTGTCTTCTAGAGTCCAGTAATTTTGATTGTATTTTATTTGTTAACCATACAACACTTTGAATAGTTTTAAATAAGTTTAGCATATTGTATGCTGCCTTTACATTTTTAATGACTTTTTACATAATGCATCACATACAAAGAAAATATATAATATAAAAATATAAATAATTATGTAGGAGTTTTTAGGAACTGATTGTGGAAGCTAATCTTCAGCCACTTATACAACCATAGAGTGAATGTTTCTCCTCTAGACTTTTCCTATTCTATCTATTTATCATGTACCAAAGCACACAAAGCTTTAAAATACACATTTGCAGCCTGATTTTCAGTATAAGTAAATTGTAGATTATGAATGTAAGTTTTATGGTATATCCTTACAAAGCTTGAAGAATTTCCTGATAGCTCAGCTGGTAAAGAATCTGCCTGCAATGTGGGAGACCTGAGTTTGATCCCTGGGTTGAAAGATCCCCTGGAGAAGGAAAAAGCTTCCTACTCCAGTATTCTGGCCTTGAGAATTCCGTGGACTGTATAGTCCATGGGGTCAGAAAGAATCAGACATGACTAAGCAAATTTCACTTCACCATAAAACTTGAAGATTAAAATATTTCATGAGGATGAGCAGATGCTTTCATACATGTACCCAACAAGTATTTTTTAGAGCGCTTGCAACAGTTCACGATTGTCTAGTGCTTTATAACTTAGTAAGTTTGGCATACATTATCTCATGGATCTTTATAGCAGCCCTAAGAGTTAGGTTGAGTCCTTTTATTGTGACAGATTAAGGATGCCAGGATTATTAATGACTGAAAGAAGATTTAAAACATAGTATTTAAGCAGTGCCCTAAAGAGTAATTGATTTGAATTGGTGTAGATTAGGATTAAGGATATTCCAGGTGGAGGGAATTGCACCAGCAAGAGTGAAGTGTTGAGAAAGCATAGAAATGCAGAACAATTCTGTTTGGCTAAAAAGAGAAAAGGTTTTTGAGTGAAGACCTGGTAAAATAATTTCCTTTGCCTTATTAATCTCTTTAAAGATAAATCTAAATTCTCAACACAGAAATTTATTATTTTGAAAAGAAGCTTAGTTAGTGGAAATTTTTTCAGATTGTTAATACTTATAACTAATTTCTAAATTAATTTAAAAACCCTTTTGTGGTATAAATGTATAGGTATCACCTTTCTTTTTGATATCAACTTATGAAAATAATTCAGGTTTTGGAATGCTGCTTAGCTTTTAGTTAGAGGGGAAAAAAAATCTTCACTTTGTTTATTCCAGAAGGTTTGTTATTGTTTAAATACTTTTTAAAGTTCTAACTTGAAATAAAATCTGCTTAGTCATATAGGATAGTGTTTATAATACTTAAATTCTTATACCATTGACATTGCTGCTGCTGCTGCTGCTGCTAAATCGCTTCAGTCGTGTCTGACTCTGTGCGACCCTATAGACGGCAGCCCACCAGGCTCCCCCATCCCTGGGATTCTCCAGGCAAGAACACTGGAGCGGGCTGCCATTTCCTTCTCCAGTGCATGAAAGTGAAAAGGGAAAGTGAAGTCGCTCAGTCGTGTTCAACTCTTCACGGCCCCATGGACTGCAGCCTACCAGGCTCCTCCGTCCATGGGATTTTCCAGGCAAGAGGACTGGAGTGGGTTGCCTTTGCCTTCTCTGACCGTTGACATTAGAGCTATGTAAATAGCTTCATAGTTTAATTGAAAATGAGGGAAGCCTCTTAGGGAGCGTTGAGGCAATGGGCCAGAATAAAGCTGAAAAATTTAAACTTGTGTCAATAATGTGTATGTAGGAGCTACAATGAAAATTGGAGGAAAAACTCACTGTGTAAGTATAGTTCATTGTTAGTATTTAAGGATATGACATCTTCATAATTAAGAGACTTTTTCTTAAGTTAGTGCAGTTAGTACAGAACAGAAAAGAACTGACATATATAGTACACATGGCAAAATGAGTCAAGTAAATATTCTACTGGGAAGGAATTTGCATATCCAAGTTTCTGTTTGATATTTATCTTTTCTTTGAATCAACTCTGGTAGGATAGTTTTAAAAGACTAATTCGTCTTTGGTTTGTTTTACATTATGATTTCATTATTTACCTTCTTTGGCTACAGTTTTCCTTCCTCTTCTGGAGGAAGTTGACAGAATAGCATTGCTGTATTTGGAATCTTTTGTGATATTTATGGGGGAAGGTTACCTCATAATTGATTGTTTCTCATACATGAAAATCACCCTTTTGAGTCTTGCTTTTGATGTTTCTTAACAAGTTTTTTTGTTTTAGCTCAGTCTATGTTATCTCATCTGGGCTACCTCCTTTTTTTCAGTGATGTGCCTTTGCAGAAAACTGACTTAGGAGACAGTCTGTAATTGTTGGTCCATGTAGGGAACTACACCTTTGCTTTGGCCTAACCAAGTGTTCATCTGTATTCATGATGAGTCAAATGCTAAATTACAAGTCCTCAGTGAACCATTATTACACTTGAGTCATTATTTATTATACTGCCCTACTGTCCTCAAAGAGTTCATGCATGCAGCCTTCAGAAATAACTTCATACACTTAAGATTTGTGTATAATGGAAAATAATCATAATGATCAGATTCAGATTCATCATTTTTATCATACTAAGCAGTAAGCATATATTTGCCATCAGTTCATGCAAGGTAGAAACTGTGCAGATTATCTAACCATCTTCCTGAAGGATTTTAAAATCAAAGGCAAATCTGATGTACATCAACACTGAAAATATATGGCAGGATGAAAACATTGACAAATTCAAATAGTTAAAATGTATGCATTATGTACAGGGGAAGGCTAAATGTATTTTAGGTATTAAGATAGTAGATACACTCATTTGTAAGTAGAAAAGATATAGTTAATTTTGAGAGTTCATATGTTGATTGTAACTGGATACAGGAAGGTGATCTCTCCTTTACTCATTCTAGAATGTTTCAAGAAGGGGAAGGATTTTTAAGGGTTATTAGTAGGAATGGAAATGAAAAGATTTTGGAATCTTTGTAATCCTAGGAGGAGCTTTTCTTATGCTTAGGTAGAGCCCTTAAAGGAGAGGAAAGAAATTTGCCATCCTCAACCTAAGTTGCATTTAGGGATATAGGATTAAAAGATAAGCTTTACTTGGTGTAAAGAGTTCTGGTGAAGAACTATGAAGCACAAATTAAAGTGAGGTCATAAACTAGGATTAGGTAAGGTTTAAGGTATGGTATGATTCAGATAATAGGCTAGGATGATAGCTTTCTTGACATTAGCAAATAACTATACTTTGTGGTGTTAAAGGGGAAAGAACAATTTGGAAATTATACTATTTGAGATAAGCAGGTGTAGGATCAAAACATAAATTAGTGAAAAGGAATGCTTTTAATACTGAAATTGCATGCTTAGGAGACTGATATATTGGAAAAATTATGTAATAATGTTGGGATTTTAAAATAGCAAATATTTTAGCCATGGAATTGAATGATGAACATGGAGCTTTTTTTTTTCTTCTTCTTCCCTATTTGGACTTGATGTTTGCATAAAATTAGCTAGACAAAAATATACTTATTAGATTATTAAAGTTTATGGTACTGCTGAAGTTTCCATCTCTTGATGGAGATGACATTACTTATGTGCATGTATATGTGGGGTGTGTGCATGAGCACATGTACGTGTACACCTTCGCAGGTTGCTTCCCCTACCCTGTGTGTACCCTCTTTCTCCTTTGCGAGCTACAGTTATTTCCTTAAAGTCTGACTTGCTTTCTCTCCCTACTTAAGAACAGATCTTACCAGTTCTGAGGGTTGCTTTGGCTATGTCATCTAGCGGGTTTCTCTACAAACTTTTTTTTTAATCATCACAAGGAGTTCTTTTTCAAGCTATAATTACTTAAAGAAAAGCTTTTTGTAGAAGATTCATTAGATAATTTTGTAATGTAATGTATTTTTAACTCTGAGCAGCTTTGCTAAATTTATGGTTATTAAATCCCCCCCCAGTTCTAGATACTTAAATGCAGAATTAAAATAAATTGTGCCTTTATTTCCCTCTCTGCCTCCAGCTTTCTCTTTCAAACAGAGAAAGGCTAATTTCTTGTCATTTTGATTAAAATATTTCAATTCATTATCCTTACCAGAATGCTGGCTTGTAGAACCAGCATTCTCAGTCTATGCCTCATTGTTCAGTCTAACCCCAAAGAGACAAGATACAGGATTTCCTCAAGGTATTTATGCCTTTTGAATATTTTTGTTTGCTTTTATTTATAAAATAGGTAAAAACAAATGAAAAATAAGCATAAATATGTAAATGAGAAATTAAATAAAACATTTAATGAGAATAAATCCAATTTAGACCCTCTAGAAGAGCTGATTTTGCTTTTCAAAATAGATTTCATTTAGAGAGTTGCTATCAGCCAAAATACAGAAGCAGCCTTAAATATTTAGAGTATATCCCTTTTTGTCAGTTTTCTTTTGTTATTTCTTTTTAAAATTAATTTGTTTTTTTAATTGAAGGATAATTGCTTTACAGAATTTTGTTGTTTTCTGTCAAACCTCAGTATGAATCAACCATAGGTATACATATGTCCCTCCCATCTCCTTCCCCATCCCACCGCTCTAGGTTGATACACAGACCCTGTTTACATTACCATATGTAAAATAGATAGCCAGTGGGAACTTGCTATTTCTTTTGCCTGATGATTCCACATATATCATTCAAGAAAATTCAATCCAGATGATAGGAGCTCTTTGTTACATTTATAAGTTACAAGAAGAATTTGCTTTTACCTTATTGACTCTGCCATTTGTCTTCAAAGACAGGCTGTGCTGTGGATTGAAGTCTAGGGTTGGTTGTATATTGAACATGGATCATACCTCTTAATTGGTTCACAAAGTATTGTCTTATGTTTGATGGTGAGATGTAGGTTTCATTTTTTTTTTTCAGAAATTACACTGAAAATTGGGCAAAATTCTCTATAAATTCAGGATTTGACACTCTGATCAATAAAAAATTGTTGAGGATTAGTTCTACCACTCCAAGGAAAGATTTTTGCTATTTTTTTTTATTATCAGTGATTTATTCCTATGAAGTAAATTTGGTTTCATTATGTGATGAATTGTCTAAGGAAAGAAGTCCATTTTGGGACTACAAATGTTAGGAATGGCAATTGTTTTGCAGTCTCTTGGAAATATTTCCACAGATTTAGATTATGGGTGGTTTGATACTTAGAAATGCTCTAAACTGTAGTTTTTTTTTTGTTTTTTTTTTTTATGAAGCTGATTCTAGATCCCTAAGAAAAATTTGTGTATAAAACAAAGTGTTCTTCTAGCCACAGTTGTCAAGAAATAACGGTAGATCTTTCAAATATAAATGAAAAATCATAAATATATAATCTGCAAGAAGCAAATATCATTAAATATTTACTAACTTGATTCAGGAAATGGAAATAGGTCAAGGATAGAGAAATTTGAGTTAAATGACCTAGTTAATAATACAAGGGACGTGGTGGTGGTTTAGTTGCTTAGTTGTATCTGACTCTTTGAAACCCTATAGACTATAGCCCACCAGACTCCTCTGTCCATGAAATTCTCCAGGCAAGAATACTGGAGTGGGTTGCCATTGCCTTTTCCAGGGGTCTTCCCAACCCAGGAATTGAACCCAGGTCTCCTGAATAAAAGGGACATTTTTATGTATATATTGCACAGTTGCACTCATCTCACATGCTAGTAAAGTAATGCTCAAAATTCTCCAAGCCAGGCTTCAGCAGTATGTGAACCGTGAACTTCCAGATGTTCAAGCTGGTTTTAGGAAAGGCAGAGGAACCAGAGATCAAATTGCCAACATCCACTGGATCATCAAAAAAACACAAGAGTTCCAGAAGAACATCTATTTCTGCTTTATTGACTATGCCAAAGCCTTTGATTGTGTGGATCACAATAAACTGTGGAAAATGCTGAAAGAGATGGGAATACCAGACCACTTGACCTGCCTCTTGAGAAACCTATATGCAGGTCAGGAAGCCACAGTTATAACTGGACATGGACCAACAGACTGGTTCCAAATAGGAAAGGAGTACTGTAAAAAAAAAAGGCTGTATATTGTCACCCTGCTTATTTAACTTATATGCAGAATATCATGAGAAATGCTGGGCTGGAGGAAGCACCAACTGGAGTCAAGATTGCTTGGAAATAACCTCAGATATGCAGATGACACCACCCTTATGGCAGAAAGTGAAGAGGAACGAAAAGCCTCTTAATGAAAGTGAAAGAGGAGAGTGAAAAACTTGGCTTAAAGCTCAACATTCAGAAAACTAAGATCATGGCATCTGGTCCCATCACTTCATGGCAAATAGATGGGGAAACAGTGGAAACAGTGTCAGACTTTGTTTTTTTGGGCTCCAAAATCACTGCAGATGGTGATTGCAGCCATGAAATTAAAAGACGCTTACTCCTTGAAAGGAAAGTTATGACCAACCTAGATAGCATATTAAAAAGCAGAGACATTACTTTGCCAACAAAGGTCAGTCTAGTCAAGGCTATGGTATTTCCAGTGGTCATGTATGGATGTGAGAGTTCGACTGTGAAGAAAGCTGAGAGCCAAAAAATTGATGATTTTGAACTGTGGTGTTGGAGAAGACTCTTGAGAGTCTTGGAGAATCCCTTGGACTGCAAGGAGATCCAACCAGTCCATCCTAAAGGAGATCAGTCCTGGGTGTTCATTGGAAGGACTGACACTGAAGCTGAAACTCCAATACTTCGGCCACCTCATGGAAGAATTGATTCATTGGAAAAGACCCTGTTGCTGGGAGGGATTGGGGGCAGGAGGAGAAGGGGATGACAGAGGATGAGATGGCTGTATGGCATCACTGACTCAATGGACATGAGTTTGAGTAAACTCCGGGAGTTGGTGGTGGACAGGGAGGCCTGTTGTGCTGTGATTCATGGGGTCACAAAGAGTCGGACACGACTGAGTGACTGAACTGAACTGAACTGATTTGGACTTAAGTTTCCTTTTTCTACTTCCAGAAAAAATAATGGTTGGAGGTTTATTTTACAAAGAAAAAGATTGATGTAATATAAGTATTTCTTTAACTTCAGAGACCGACCTTGAGATCTTTTTAGGTTCAGTAATAGAGAGATTTGGAGGGTTCATCAATTTGCAGTTCTTCTAAACAGAAGTTTGTACATTGTTTAAAAATTAGAATACTATTTGTTTATTTCAAAACTGCAGTGGAATTTATACTAACTACAGTGAGATTTTTAAATTTTGAACATGCTAAAATTTGTCAGGAGAACTGATTCAAATGAATTCTTTTTAATGGCTGAGTAGTATTCCATGGTGTATATGTACCACAGCTTCCTCATCCATTCGTCTGCTGATGGGCATCTGGGTTGCTTCGGATAACCAGCTCAGGTTGGGTACATGAGACAAGTGCTCGGGCCTGGTGCACTGGGAAGACCCAGAGGGATCGGGTGGAGAGGGAGGTGGGAGGGGGGACTGGGATGGGGAATACATGTAAATCCAGGGCTAATTCATATCAATGTATAACAAAAACTACTGTAATGATGTAAAGTAATTAGCCTCCAACTAATAAAAATTAAAAAAAAAATAAATAAAAAAAAATAAAAAATAAAAAAAATAAAAAATAAAAAAAAAATTTGTCAGGAGAGATGAAATAGAACTATTAGCTACTATATTTTACAATTTACAAATTACTAAGATAGTAGCATAAATATACTATAGACATATTGTATAAAATCCCAAATAAAAGCAGAAAATTTAAAGTTAAAAAATAGCCACTGAAACTAGTTCCTACAAATACTCTTCAAGAAATGTCAGTACAAAATATCGAACAAAATAATGAAGATTATTATTACTAATAATCTTCAGATTACTAATATACAATATTAAATTTTTAATTTATAGGTATGTATTTTCATAGTGTTACTGAATTTAGTTGTTAAATTGCTGTTTGCCTTGTTATTTTTATAAAAGCCACCGCTGCTAATGCGTATTTGATTTTTGGTCTGCTTGAGATGAATGACTATTTATTATTGATGATATTAGGAGTTTATGAGCTATTTTAATTCTGCAAATAAAATTCCTGCAGCTAACTGAATATATCTCTTTATTAGTACTGGAAAACAGTCAAATGAGTGGCCTAGAGTGAAATGCTGAGTTGGCACTATCCTCTTTAGTCATTTTAAAAGCATTTTTGACATCTAATTTAGTTGGTATGGAATTTTCATCACAGATAAAAAATATGGTATATTCTTAATTTCCTATTCACTTTTTTTAAGTAAAATATATCAAAATCTTTAATAATCTGAACTTGTCTCATAATTCATTATGAATACTATGGAAGTAGGCACCTAAACTTATTTAATGTATTTTATAATTTTAAGATAATATTGAGTGGTAATTATCCCCTTTTATACAAATGAAAGACAAGTTGGAGATTTAAGAGCCAAATGTGTAGCAATTGAATCCATTAATTTAGGATCAGATCTAGCTTGCTTTTGATCGTACTCTTAGCACCTTCTATGGTGCGTTGTATATACAGGTCGTAGAATATATAAATAAAGACCAGATTAGGTTCTCTAAATTTGTCCTTTTTGGAAGTCTAAATTTTGTGGACTTGGGAAAATGCAAAGGAGACATTTATATTCTTTTCTGATGAACACAGAAATTGAGATGCTAACAAAGCTGTATGAATAGAGTAGATAATCTTTCTTTGTGAATTCACTTTCACATGTCCCTATTACTTTTTTTCTTTTTTCTAGTGAATGTTGCCCATATTTTCTATAAATTGTGTCCACTAAGATTCAAATAGGCAAACTTTTATTTTGACTTGGGGAAAGAAAAATACTTGGGGTTTTGAAATAAATACTGATTTCAAATGTAACCTATAGGTTTGGGAGGATTACATTTTACTTTGTAATACTGTACTAATGTAAATCAAAAGCTATCCATCTGTTCCAACCAATAGTGATCAGATGCATGCTTAGAGTCGCTTTATGTAATGTTGAAGTTATGTAAAATATGGCCTGACTTTGCTACCTAGAAGGCTTAGCTGGTGGTCCTATTCACTGCCACTGCCTGTGTGCATGCCCCTTCTGTATGATCAACTCTGTTATGAGTGACGAAACTCTATTGTTTGATATCTTGTTGTTTTTGTTCTCTAGAGATCTAGTTAGTCTAGAGATCTCTAGACTAGAGATCTCTTCAAGAAAATTAGAGATACCAAGGGAAATTTTCATTCAAAGATGGGCACAATAAAGGATAGAAATGGTATGGATCTAACAGAAGGAGAGGATATTAAGAAGAGGTGGCAAGAATACACAGAAGAACTGTACAAAAACTATCTACATGACCCAGATAATCATGATGGTATGATCACTCACTTAGAGCCAGACATCCTGGAATATGAAGTCAAGTGGGCCTTAGGAAGCATCACTATGAACAAAGTTAGTGGAGGCAATGGAATTCCAGTTAAGCTATTTCAAATCCTTAAAGATGATGCTGTGAAAGTGCTGCACTCAATATGCCAGCAAATTTGGAAAACTTAGCAGTGGCCACAGGACTGGAAAAGGTCAGTTTTCATTCCAATCCCAAAGAAAGGCATTGCCAAAGGATGCTCAAACTACTGCACAATTGCACTCATCTCACACGCTACTAAAGTAATGCTCAAAATTCTCCAAGCCAGGCTTTAACAGAACGTGAAATGTGAACTTCCAGATGTTCAAGCTGGTTTTATAAAAGGCAGAGCAACCAGAGATCAAATTGCCAACATCTGTTGGATCATCAAAAAAGCAAGAAAGTTCCAGAAAAAACATCTACTTCTACTTTATTGAATGTGTCAAAGCCTTTGACTGTGAGTCACAACAAACACACATTGGAAAATTCTTCAAGAGATGGGAATACCAGACCACCTCACCTGCCTCATGGGAAATCTGTATGCAGGTCAATAAGCAGCAGTTAGATCTGTACATGGAACAACAGACTGGTTCTGAATTGGGAAAGGAGTATGTCCAGGCTGTATATTGTCACCCTGCTTATTTAACTTATATCCAGAGTATGTCATGAGAAATGCTGACCTGGATGAAGCACAAGCTGGAATCAAGATTGTCAGGAGAAATACCAAATAAGCTCAGATATGCAGATGACACCACCCATATGGCAGAAAGCAAAAAAGAACTAAAGAGCTTCTTGATGAAAGTGAAAGAGGAGAATGAAAAGACTGGCTTAAAACTCAACATTCAGAAAACTAAGATCATGGTATCTGGTCCCATTACTTCATGGCAAATAGATGGGGAAATAGTGGAAACAATGACAGACTATTTTTTTGGGCTCCAAAATCCCTGAAGATAGTGACTGCAGCCATGAAATGAAAAGATGCTTGCTCCTTGGAAGAAAAGTTATGACTAACCTAGACAGCATATTAAAAAAGCAGAGACATTACTTTGCTAACACAGGTCCATCTTGTCAAAGCTACGGTTTTTCCAGTAGTCATGTATAGATGTGAGAGTTGAACTATAAAGAAAGCTGAGCTCCAAAAAATTGATGCTTTTGAACTGTGGTGTTGGAGAAGACTCCTGAGAGTCCCAGACTGCAAGGAAATCCAACCAGTCCATCCTAAAGGAAACCAACCTTGAATATTCATTGGAAGGACTGATGCTGAAGCTGAAGCTGAAGCTCCAATACGTTGGCCACTTGATGCGAAGAACTGACTCATTGGAAAAGACCCTGATGCTGGGAAAGATTGAAGGCGGGAGGAGAAGGGGATGATAGAGGATGAGATGGTTGGATGGCATCACTGACTCAATGGACATGAGTTTGAGTAAACTGTGGGAGTTGGTGATGGACAGTGAAGCCTGGCGTGATGCTGTCCATGGTGTCGCAAAGAGTAGGACATGACTGAGTGACTAAACTTAACTGAGCTGCTTTTGTTCAGTTGTTAAGTCATGTCTGACTCTTTGTGACTGCATGGACTGTTGCGTGACAGGCTGTCCTTCACTTCTGTCATCACTGTCTCCTGGAGTTTGCTCAAACTCTTGTCCATTTAGTTGGTGATACCACACAACCATCTCATCCTCTGTCGCCCCTTCTCCCGCCTTCAATCTTTCCCAGCAACAGTGTATTTTCCATTGAGTTAACTCTTCACATCAGGTAGCCAAAGTATTGGAGCTTAAACATCCGTCCTTCCACTGAGTATTCAGGGTTGGTTTCCTTTAGGATTGACTGGTTTGATCTTGCTGTTCAAGGGACTCTCAAGAGTCTTCTCCAACACCACAGTTAGAAAGCATCAATTTTTTGGTGCTCAGCCTTCATTATGATCCAACTCTCACATCCATACATGACGACTAGAAAAACCATAATTTCAACTATACAGACTGGTGGAAAAGTAATGTCTCTGCTTTTAATATGCCTTGAGATTGTATGAATTTTAATATTCATTGCATATATTTACTCTGCCTTTTTGGGCTTGAGAGTGAACAATTTGGCCATAGCAATCATACATAGTGATTTTTTATGGATTTATAGTCCTCCAAGGAGAGAACAGAAGCTACAGAAAGCAAAATTATATTTCTTTCATGATGGTTTTTATAAGTTAAAAGTATGTACCTACCCTTTTGTAAATTTTGCATTCCTTGGGAGAACCATTTCAGCCAAATTGGTTTTACTGAATTACTTAAGGATGAAGAAATGGGTTATGTAATGCCCAGCATAATATTTCAAAGCAAATTGAAGAAAATACGTGAAAAAGAAAAATGAAACAAATGGTGTCTCACTTAGAAGGAATGTTCAAATGGATGTAATTACCATGAAAGATTTAATATTATATAGTCAGCAATTAGAGAGAAGAATATTATGAGCTTTTGAAGACTTGTATCCAACTGAGAACATGAAAGATCAGATCGTGAGTGTGAACGTGATGATTGGTACAAGTAGTGTAGTGAAAGAAATGATCCTGTTATTTAAATGCTTGAGTCTGAATATCATACACAGAGTGACTCAGCTCCCCTGTTGTAATATCATTATGTCATCACAGAATCATAACAACAATAATAAAACAACATAATAACAGTGTAATGAGAATAATTCCAGTGGTCATTTGTATAGTCTCTTAAAATTTAAGGTTATGAATCATTAGATTATTTGCTTAAGACTAACTGTATAATTTATACCATAAGTAAACAATGGTTGTTTTGAATTTCCCACAAGTCTTCTATTAGACTTTACATTCTTCTTTAAACAACTCATAAAAGTTGAACTTGTAAAAGTATGGTTGATCATTCTGTTCATGATAAATCTTCTAAAATGGTATTTGGACAAAACTGCTTGGATTAACAAAGAACTTTCTATGTTTAGTTTGAGTTTCTCTGGTCTTAGTGAGAAAAATTATTTTTTCTTTCTGGATTGTCAGGTCTATAACAAAAAGGAAGTTTTAAGTTCAGGGAAAACTCACATTAAAAAAAAAATCTATCTGCTAGTTTTATTTGGATTGACAAGCATGCCCAAGATACATTGGTGGCTGCCTCTTCATCAGAGAAGTCCACAAAATCCCAAGTCAGCTGAAATGTTAAATCTTGAAAAAGTTTGAGTGACAGGAAACATACTGGATATTTTTTTTTCATTTGGTTTGTTTGTAGGTACAAAAAAGAATTTAGTGAGTATTTATATCTTCCCAAGACACTTTGTATTGCCACAGTTTTAAACAGGTTAGAGTATAATATTAAATAAATACCACCAAATGAGCTTAGGGTTCTGTTTCCCCTGATACTGAGTAACAGTAATCCTCTCTGACAAAAGAGGATTTCTGCCATTAGTCAAAGCTGTTAGGTAGATCCCTCTGTAGCCTGTAATGCACATTGAGAAAGATAGGAAGAATCAGAAATACCAAACTGAGAAGAAATACAGTTTATATGAAGCTTGGAAGTGTTGTCAAGTATTACAAATGTCCCAGGCACATATATGTTTTTCAAGCTTTGTTGAAATATAGTTCATATGTAACATTGTGTGTATTTAAGGTATACAATGTGATGAAATGATATTCATATGAATTTGGAAATGTTCATCACAGTAAGGTTAGTTAATACATCCTTCACCTCACATAATTATTATATTGTTGTTGCTGTTATGGTGAAAACATTAAAGCTTATACTCTCATAGCATTTTTCAAATATACAATGCAATATTGCTAACTATAATCACCATGCTATACATTATAGCCCTGGAACTTATTTATCTTGTAACTAAATGTTTGTACCCCTTTGAACAACATTTCCCCATTTCTCCAATACCTCTGCTAGTGACAACTGCTATTCTACTCTTTGTTTCTATGGGTTCAATGTTTTTAGATTCCACATATGAGTGAGATCAGTAGTTTACTTTTTCTGGTTCATTTCACTTTGAGCAATCTAAGCAAATACTTGTTTAGCAGACTTTATAGTTTCAGTGTATAGCTTGCATAACATATGTAAGTTATGTACATACATGTGTACATACACTGTTTTGTATCATACTTAGATAACTTTAAAAATGCTGTATTTGAAAAAAAATAAATAAAAATACTGTATTTGAACTTTATGTATTTAACCATGTGGACCTAATCAGGCAAGATTTTTCTAGATACCACCACAGGAAATAACAACCTATAATCTCATGGATGAAGGCTGATGTAATTTCTTCATACATATGTATGTTATGTACATACATAAAACTATGTAAATTATAGTGTACTTTGGAGATTCAAAATGATATATCTTATTTATAGACTGGAATTTAGTATAAGATAGGTCTGTTTTTCTCCACCCTGTGGGTTTATTACTGTGAATATCTCTAAAGAACCAAATCTATGAAATTACTTCCATCTGGAGTATTAGTTTTAGATTTGTAGAATTTTGCTCTTACATGGCCAGATGAGAGTTGTACCCTAATTAAAAGTTGTATTTTTGGATTTTGAAACACGTTATGGAAGCAAAATTATTAAGACAATAGGATACAATTCTATTATTTGAGAATTAGAGACAATCAGTAAAATCATACTTAGAAGAAGCATAGTGTGGTGGTTGAACACATGGACTCTGGAGTCAGATTGTGGAGACTCTTACCCTAAATTCAGCATTTGCTAGTGATGTGGTCCTGGCCAAGTGGCTTAAACTGTCTCTTTCGGTCTCTGAATTTGTAAAAGAAGGATGGTGATGATAATAATAAGGCTGTTTTAAGAATTAAATGAGTCATTATTTGTGAAGTCCTTAGGACAGTTTCTGGTACATAGGAAGAGTACATGTGTCTGTTAAATACATACATAGCATTGGGGGAAGTAATTACTTCAGCCTTAATCCATGAGATTATAGGTTGTTCTTTCCTGTGATGGTATCTAGAAAAACCTTGCCTGGTTAGGTCCAAATGGTTAAATACATAAAGCTCAAATACAGTTTTTTTTTCTTTTTTAAATTATGAAAGTATGAAACATATTTACAGGAGACTTGGAAAATGCAGAAGAAAGTTACCTATAGTTCCACTATATATTGCAATTTTTTTAAGGTAGATAAATTAAGATTTTTAGTTGGAATTTCAATATCAAATTCTCAAAAATTAATAGAATGAATAGATAGAAAAGTAGAAGAATACAGTAGACCTGAAAATCACTGTGAACCAATTCTATTTAAGATTTACACAGTTTCACACAGAAGTAGAATGTAAATTCTATTCATGTTCCCATAGACTATAAACAAGGAGACACTAGAACATATCCAATGATGTAAAACAATGTGCAAAAATTTCATAGTCTAAAGGTATCATATAGAATCTGTTCCCTTACCACTGTGGAATTAAGTTAGAAATCAATATCAGAAGATATTTGAAAACAACCCCCATATTTTCAAGTGCAATGGGACATTTACTGAGAGAGATCTTTGATTAACCAATAAAAGCCTCAATGAAACTAAAAGACTAAAAACAAACAAACAAACAAATAAAAAAACAGAGGGTGATTGCAGAGAAGAAAGCATTTAAATGAGAAATTAGTATCAAAATGGGAAACTAATATCAAAGATACTTTTAAAACCCCATATATTTGGAAATTAAATTTCCACTTTTAAATGATGGGTGTATCTAAGACACAACAAGGAAAATTAATAAATATCTGTAACAGAATAAAAATGAAAAGAGAATTTATCAGAATTTGTTAAACGTAGCTGAAGCTGCTCAATGCAATGAAATGCAATTTGGAATCTTGCATATGGTTTGAAAACAAATAATAGACACTAGCATGAAATTTTGTGAAATTTGAGCAAAATCTGTACTTTAGTTAATAATATTGTATCACTAGGTGAATCATAAACTGGAATCAAGATTGCCAGGAGAAATATAAAAAAACCTCAGATATGCAGATGATACCACTCTAATGGCAGAAGGTGAAGAGGAACTAAAAAACCTCTTGATAAGGGTGAAAGAGGAGAGTGGAAAAGCGAGCTTAAAACTCAACATTCAAAAAACTAAGATCTGCTGAGGGAGGCGGGAGCGGGGATCGGGATGGGGAGTACATGTAAATCCATGGCTGATTCATGTCAAGGTATGGCAAAAACCACTACAATATTGTAAAGTAATTAGCCTCCAACTAATAAAAAAAAAAATCTAAGATCATGCCATTCAGTCCCATCAGTTCATGGCAAATGGAAAGGGAAAAAGTGGAAGCGGTGACAAATTTTATTTTCTTGGGCTCCAAAATCACTGTGGATGGTGACTGCAGCCATGAAATTAGAAATCTCTTGCTCCTTGGAAGGAAAGCTATGACAAACTTAGACAGTGTATTAAAAAGAAGGCAAGGGTGGATGATTCGAAAGAATAGCATTGAAACATGTTTATTGCCACATGTGAATAGATTGCCAGTCCAGGTTCAATGCACGAGACGGAGTACTCAGGGCCGGTGCACTGGGACAACCCTGAGGGATGGGATGGGGAGGGGATGGGAGGGAGGTTCAGGATGGGGGACACATATACACCCATGAATGATTCATGTCAATATATGGCAAAAACTGCTACAATGTTGTAAAGTAATTAGTCTCCAATTAATATATATATATATATATATAAAACTAAAATCAAACAGAGACATCACTTTGTTTATAATGCTCTGTATAGTCAAAGCTATGGTTTTTCCAGTAGTCAGGTACAGATGTGAGAGCTGGACCATAAGAAGTCTGAGACCAAAGAACTGATGCTTTCGAATTGTGGTGCTGGAGAAGATTCTTGAGAGTCCCTTGGACTACAAGGGGATCAAACCAGTCAATTCTAAAGGAAATCAACCCTGGATATTCATTGGAAAGATAGTTGCTGAAGTCGAAGCTCCAATACTTTGGCCACCTGATGCCAAGAGACCATTGGAAAATATCCTAATGCTGGAAAAGAGTGAACACAAAAGGAGAAGGGGACAGTAGATGATGAGATAGTTAGACAGCAGCACTGACTCAATGGGCATGAATCTGAGTAATTCCAGACAACAGTGAAGGACAGGGGAGCCTGACATGCTGCAGTCCATGGGTCTCAAAGAGTTGGACACAACTTAGAGACTGAACAGCAACAGCTATATCATGTGCTAATTTCCTGTTTTTTAAAGACATAATATTTCTTTATTATGATTTGGATTAGAAGTTTCAAGTGTCATTCAAGTTTTTTTTTACATTCAAATTTTTTTTTAATCACTAAACTAATAAGCTTTCTAGATGTTTAATGGTAATACTAGATGCCAGAATAAATGGAACTGTATCAAAATTTTGAGTAAATATAAATTATGAATCTAGCATTCTATTCATGCTTAACCACAACAGTTTAACCAAAATGTCATAAATTTTTAGCAAAGAAAAATTAATAACTTTTCTAATATACATATATATTTTACATGATATATATTTGTGTATATATAGATATATATATATACATACACATACAAAAAAGCTATTCTACTAAACTTGATAAAGGCTTGAGAAAGAACAACAGCAAGAAGAGATGGAGAAATTGTAAAACATAAGCTACATGAAATAGGAGCATGGAATATGAAGTAGAAAAAGTGAAACAAATTAGATAAAAGTAGAAGACCATCATATGGTCCAGTTTTTTACATTTATTTTTTTTATTGAAGGATAGATAATTGCTTTATAGAATTTTGATGTTTACTGTCAAACCTCAACATGAATCAGCCATAGGTAAACATAAATCCCCTCCTTTTTTATGTTCCCACCCATCTCCCTCCCCATCACAACCCTCTGGGTTGATACAGACACACTGTTTTGTTTCCTGAGCCATGCAGCAAATTCCTATTGGAAATCTATTTTACATATGGTAATATAAGTTTCCATGTTACTCTTTCCATACATCTCACCCTCTCCTCCCCTGTCCCCATGTCCATAAGTCTATCTTCTATGTATGTTTCTCCATTGCTGCCCTGTAAATATATTCTCCACTACCATTTTTCTAGATTCTATATATATGTGTTAGAATACAATATTTATTTTGTTCTTTCTGACTCACTTCACTCTGTAAAATAGGTTCAGTTTCATCCACCTCATCAGAACTGACTCAAATGTGTTCATTTTTATGGCTGAGTAATATTCCATCTGCAATGATTTTGGAGCCCCCAAAAATAAAGTTTGACATTGTTTCCACTGTTTCACCACCTATTTCCCATGAAGTGATGGGACCAGATGCCATGATGTTAGTTTTCTGAATGTTGAGCTTCAAGGGAACTTTTTCACTTTTCCTCTTTCACTTTCATCAAGAGGCTTTTTAGTTCCTCTTCACTTTCTGCCATAAAGGTGGTGTCATTTGCATATCCGAGGTTTTGTTATTTCTCCCGGCAATCTTGATTCTGGCTTGTGCTTCTTCCAGCCCAGCGATTCTCATGATGTACTTTGCATATAAGTTAAATAAGAAGGGTGACAATATACAGCCTTGACATACTCTTTTTCCTATTTGGAACCAGTCTGTTGGTCCATGTCCAGTTCTAAGTGTTGCTTCCTGACCTGCATATAGGTTTCTCAAGAGGCAGGTCAAGTGGTCTGGTATTCCCATCTCTTTCAGCATTTTCCACAGTTTATTGTGATCCACACAATCAAAGGCTTTGGTGTAGTCAATAAAGCAGAAATAGATGTGTTTCTGGAACTCTCTTGCTTTTTTGATGATCCAGTGGATGTTGGCAATTTGATCTCTGGTTCCCCTGCCTTTCCTAAAACCAGCTTGAACATCTGGAAGTTCACGGTTCACGTATTGCTGAAGCCTGGCTTGGAGAGTTTTAAGCATTACTTTACTAGCGTGTGAGATGAGTGCAACTGTGCAGTAGTTCGAACATTCTTTGGCATTGGCTTTCTTTGGGATTGGAATGAAAACTGACCTTTTCCAGTCCTGTGGCCACTGCTGAGTTTTCCAAATTTGCTGGCATATTGAGTGCAGCACCTTCACAGCATCATCTTTCAGGATTTGAAATATCTCAACTGGAATTCCATCACCTCCACTAGCTTTGTTCATAGTGATGCTTTCTAAGGCCCACTTGACTTCACATTCCAGGATGTCTGGCTCTAGGTGAGTGATCACACCACGTGATTATCTGGGTCATGTGAAGATAGTTTTTGTACAGTTCTTCTGTGTATTCTTGCCACTGCTGCTTAATATCTTCTGCTTCTGTTAGGTCCATACCATTTCTGTCCTTTATCGAACCGATCTTTGCATGAAATGTTCCCTTGGTATTTCTAATTTTCTTGAAGAAATCTCTAGTCCTTCCTATTCTATTGTTTTCCTCTATTTCTTTGCATTGATCGCTGAGGAAGGCTTTCTTATCTCTCCTTGCTATTCTTTGAAAGTGTGCATTCAAATGGGAATATCTTTCGCATGTGAGAATGTGAGATGTGAGAGTTGCACTGTGAAGAAGGCTGAGCATCGAAGAATTGATGCTTTTGAACTGTGGAGTTGGAGAAGACTCTTGAGAGTCCCTTGGACTGCAAGGACATCCAACCAGTCCATCCTAAAGGAGATCAGTCCTGGGTGTTCCCTGGAAGGACAAATGCTGAAGCTGAAACTCCAATACTTTGGCTACCTCATGCGAAGAGTTGGCTCATTGGAAAAGACCCTGATGCTGGGAGGGATTAGGGGCAGGAGGAGAAGGGGACGACAGAGGATGAGATGAATGGATCGCATCACTGACTCGATGGACATGAGTTTGAGTTAACTCCGGGAGTTGCTGATGGTCAGGGAAGCCTGGCGTGCTGCGATTCATGGGGTCACAAAGAGTCGGACACGACTGAGAGACTGAACTGAACTGAATGTTCCATTGTGTATGTGTACCACTACTTCTTGATCCATCTGTCGATGAACATGTAGGTTGTTTCCATGTTCTAGCTATTGTAAATAGTGCTGCAGTGAACAATGGGATACATGTGTCTTTTTCAATTTTGGTTTCTTCAGGGTATATGCCTCAGAGTGGGATTGCTGGGTCATATGGTGGTTTTATTCCTAGTTTTTAAAGAAATCTCCATACTGTCTTCCATAGTGGCTGTATCAATTTACATTCCCACCAACAGTGCAAGAGTGTTGCCTTTTCTCCACACTCTATCCAGCATTTGTTGTTTGTAGACTTTATGATGATGGCCATTCTGAACTGTGTGAGGTGATATTTCATTGTAGTTTTAATTTGCATTTCTCTAATAATGAGCAGTGTTGAATATCTTTTTATGTGTTTGTGAGCCATCTGTATGTCTTCTTTGGAGAAATGTCTGTTTAGTGCTTTTTCCCACTTTCTCATCAGATTGTGTGTTTTTCTAGTATTGAATAGTATGTGCTGCTTGAATATTTTGGAAATTAATCCTTTGTCAGCCGTTTCATTTGCTATTATTTTCACCCATTCTGAGGGTTTTCTTTTCACCTTACTACTAGTTTCCTTTGATGTGTAAAAGTTTTTGAGGTTAATCAGGTTCCACTTGTTTACTTTTGTTTTAATTTCCGTTACTGTAGGAGGTGTGTCATAGAGGATCTTGCTTTCATTTATGTCATCAAGTGTTCTGCCTATGTTTTCCCCTAAGAGTTTTATAGTTTCTGGTCTTAAATTTAGGTCTTTAATCCATTTTGAGTTTATCTTTCTGCATGGTGTTAGGAAGTGTTCTAATTTCATTTGTTTTACATATAGCTGTCTAGTTTTCCCAGCACCATTAATTGAAGGGGCTGTCTTTTCCCTATTGTATATTCTTGCCTCCTTTGTAAAAAAATAAGGTACCCATTAGTGCATGGGTTTATTTCTGGGCTTTCTGTCTTGTTCCATTGGTCTATATTTCTTTTTTTGTGCCTGCACCATATGGTCCTTTTGACTGTAGCTTTGTAGTATAATCTGGTGAGAAGTGTTGATTCCTCCAGCTTCATTCTTCTCTCTGAAGACTACTTTGGCTATTTGGGGTGTTTTGTGTTTCCATGTGAATTGTGAATATTTTTCTAATTCTGTGAAAAATACCATTGACAATTTGATAGGGATCACACTGAATCGGTAGATTGCATTTGGTAGTATAGACATTTTTATAATATTGATTCTTCCTATCCAGGAACATGGATTATCTCTCCATCTGTTTATGTCTTTTTTTATTTCTTTCATTAGTGTCTTATAATTTTCTCTGTACAATTCTTTGTCTCCTTAGTTAAGTTTATTCCTAGATATTTAATTCTTTTTGTTGCAATCGTGATTGGGATTGATTCCTTAATTTATTTTTCTGATTTTTCATTGTTAGTATATAGAAATGCAAGTGATGATTGTGTACTGATTTTGTACCTGAAACTTTGCTAAATTCACTGATTAGTTCTAGTAATTTTCTGATATTATCTTTATGGTTGTCTATGTACAGTATCATATCATCTGCAAACAGTGAGAGCTTTACTTCTTTTATGATCTGGATTCCTTTTATTTCTTTTTCTTCTCTGATTGCTGTAGCTAGGACTTCCAGAACTAGGTTGAATAAAATGGTGAAAGTGGAAACCCTTGGCTTGTTCCAGATCTTAGGGGGAATGCTTTCAGTTTTTCGCCATTGAGAATAATGTTTGCTATAGGTGTATCATATATGGCCTTAACTGTGTTGAGGTAGGCTCCTTCTGTGCTCATTTCTTGGAGTTTTAATCATAAATGGGTCCTGAATTTTGTCAAAGGGTTTTTCTGCATATGTTGAGATGATCGTATGGTTTTTATCTTTCAATGTGTTAATATGGTGTACCACATTGATTGACTTGCATATATTAAGAATCCTTGCATTCCTGGAGTAAGCCCAGCTTGATCATGGTGTGTGAGCTTTTTGATGTGTTGCTGAATTGTTTGCTAAAATTTTGTTGAGGATTTTTGCATCTATGTTCATCAGTGATATTGGCCTGTAGTTTTCTGTTTTTTGTTTTGTCTTTGGCTGGCTTTGGTATCAGGGTGATGGTGGCCTCGTAGAATGAGTTTGGAAGTATGCCATCCTCTGCCATTTTTTGGAAGAATTTTAGAAGGATAGGCATTAGCTCTTCCCTAAATATCTGATAGAGTTCTCCTGTGAAGCCATCTGGTTCTGGGCTTTTGTTTTGTTTTGTTTTTTCCCTTGGGAGATTTTGATCACAGCTTCAATTTCAGTGCTTGTAATTGAGTTCTTCATAATTTCTACTTCTTCCTGGATCAGTCTTGGAAGAAGGTTCTGTCCAATTCTTCCAGGTTATCCATTGTATTGCCATATGCTGCTACGTCACTTCAGTCATGTCCAACTCTGTGCGACCCCATAGACGGCAGCCCACCAGGCTCCCCCATCCCTGGGATTCTCCAGGCAAGAACACTGGAGTGGGTTGTCATTTCCTTCTCCAATGCATGAAAGTGAAAAGTGAAAGTGAAGTCACTCAGTTGTATCCCACTCTTAGCAACTCCATGGACTATAGCCTACCAGGCTCCTCAGTCCATGGGATTTTCCAGGCAAGAGTACTGGAGTGGGGTTACATTACCTTCTCCAGTATTTCCATATAGTTATTCACAAGTCTCATAATTTTTCATATGTCTGCATTGTCTGTTGTAACCTTTTCCTTTTTCATTTCCAATTTTGGTGATTTGATTCTTTTCTCTTTTTTTCTTGATGAGTCTGGCTAAAGCCTTGTCACTTTTGTTTATCTTCTCAAAGAACCAGCTTTTAGTTTTATTAATCTTTACTATTGTTTCTTTAATTTCTTTTTCATTTATTTCTGCTTGGATCTTTATGATTTCTTTCCTTCTACAAACTTTGAGGTTTTTTTGTTCTTCTTTTTCCAGCTGTTTTAAATGTAAAGTTAGGTTGTCTATTCTATGTTTTTCTTGTTTCTTGAGGCAGGATTGTATTGCTGTAAACTTCCCCCTTAGAACTGCTTTTGCTGTGTCCCATAACGTTTGAGTTGTCGTGTTTTCATTGTCATGTTTTTTGAGAAATTTTTTCATTTCTTCAGTAAACTTTTGGGTATTTAGAAATGTGTTGTTTAATCTCCATGTGTTCGTGCTTCTTACAGTTTTTTTGTTGTAATTGATATCTAGTCTCATAGCATGGTGATCAGAGAAGATGCTTGGTATGATTTCAGTTTTCTTAAATTTAGTGAGGTTTCATTTGTGACCCAAGATGTGGTCTATCCTGGGGAATCTTCCATTTGTACTTGAGAAGATTTATTCTTCTGCATTTGGGTGGAATGTCCTGAAGATATCAGTGAGATCCATCTCATCTAATGTATCATTTAAGACTTGTGCCTCCTTATTAATTTTCTGTTTTGATGATCAGTCCATTTGTGTGAGTGGGGTGTTAAAGTGTCCTACTATTGTTGAGTTACTGTCAATTTCTTCTTTTATGTCTATTACTGTTTCTCTTATGTATTGAGGTGCTCCTATGTTGAGTGCATAGATATTTACAATTATTATGTCTTCCTCTTGTAGTATCCTTCCTTATGTTTCATAATAATGTTTATTTTAAGCTCTGTTTTCACTGATATGAGGATTGCTACTCCAGCTTTCTTTTGCTTTCCATTTGCATGGAATATATTTTTCCATTCTTTCATTTTCAGTCTATATGTGTCTTTAGGTCTGAAGTGGGTTTCTTGTAGACAGCATATATACAGCATATATATGGGTCTTGTTTTTGTATCCATTCAGCAAGTCTGGTCTTTTGGTTGGAGCATTTAATCCTTTACATTTAAAGTAATTATTGATATATATGTTCCTATTGTCAATTTCTTAATTGTTTTGGGTTGATTTTGTAGATCCTTTTTCTTCCTTTTTATTTCTTGACTATATAAGTCCCTTTAACATTTGTTGTAAAGCTGGTTTCGTGGTAGTGAATTCTCTTAACTTTTGCTTGTTTGAAAAGCTTTTGATTTCTCCATCAATTTTGAATGAGATCCTTGCCAGGTACAGTAATCTTGGTTGTAGATTTTTCCCTTTCAGTACTTCAAATTTTCAACTATAATCTCTTCAAAAATTTTCTCGTACTCTTTTTTTCCCCTCCTTTTGCTCTTCTTCTTCTGGGACCCCTATAATTTGAATGTTTGATATTATTATAGAGTTCTCCGAGACTCTACTCGGTTCTTTTCATTCTTTTTACTTTATTCTGCTCTTCAGAAGTTATTTCCAACATTTTATCTTCCAGTTCACTGATGCATTCTTCTGCTTCACATATTCTGCTATTAATTCCTTATAGAGTATTTTTAATTTCAGGAATTGTGTTGTTTGTCTGTATTTGTGCTCCTTAATTCATTCAGGTTCATTTTGTTTTCAAGGTGTCTGATCATCTTTACTATCATTATTCTGAATTATTTTTCAGGGAGTTTGTCTATTTCCTCTTCATTTATTTGGACTTCTATTTTTCTAGTTTGTTCCTTGATGTGTATAGTATTTCTTTGCCTTTTCATTTTTTTTTTTAACTTATTGTGGTTTATCTCTCCTCTTCCCAGGCTTCAAGGTTAAATTCTTTTTTTAAAAAAATAATAATTTATTTATTTCCATTCGAGCTAATTATTTTAGAGTACTGTAGTGGTTTTTGCCTTACATTGACATGAATCAGCTATGGGTGTACACGTGTCCCTCATGCTGAAACCCTCTCCCGCCTCCCTCCCCATCCCATCCCTCGGGGTCATTTCAGTGCACTGGACCTGAGCGCCCAGCTTCATGCATCACACCTGGACTGGCAATCAATTTCACATATGGTAATATACATATTTCAGTGCTATTTTCACAAATCATCCCACCCTCGCCTTCTCCCACAGAGTCCCAAAGTCTTTTCTTTGTGTCTCTTTTGCTACTCGAGTGTAGGGTCGTCATTACCATTTTCTAAATTCCATATAAATGTATTAATATACAATATTGTTGTTTTCCTTTCCGACTCATTTCACTCTGTATAATAGACTACAGTTTCATCCACCTAATTTGAATGGATTCAAAAGCATTATTTTTAATAGTTGAGTAATATTCAATTGTGTATATGTACCACAGCTTTCTTATCCATTCGTCTGATGATGAATATCTAAGTTGCTTCCATGTCCTAGCTATTGTAGACAATGCTGCAATGAACACTGGGGTACACGTGTCTTTCAATTGTGGTTTCCTCGGTGTGTATGCCCAGCAGTGTGATTGCTGGGTCTTATGGCAATTCTATTTCCATATTTTTAAGGAATTTTCACACTGATCTCCATAGTGACTGTATAGTTTGCATTCCCACCAACAGTGTAAGAGGGTTCCCTTTTCTCCACACCCTCTCCAGCATTTACTGCTTGTAAACTTTTGATAGCAGCCATTCTGACTGGTGTGAGATGGTACCTCATTGTGGTTTTGATTTATATTTCTCTGATAATGAGTGATGTTGAGCATCTTTTCATGTGTCTGTTAGCCATGTGTATGTCTTCTTTAGAGAAATGTCAGTTCAGTTCTTTGGCCAATTTTTTGATTGAGTAATTTATTTTTCTGATATTGAGCTGCATGAGCTACTTGTATATTTTTGAGATTAATTCTTTGTCAGTTGCTTCGTTTGCATTTATTTTCTCCCATTCTGAAGGCTGTCTTTTCACCTTGCTTATAATTTCCTTAGTTGTGCAAAAGGTTTTAAGTTTAATTAGGTCCCACGTGTTTATTTTTGCTTTTATTTCCATTTCTCTGAGAGGTGTGTCATAGAGGATCCTGCTGTGATTTACATCAGAGAGTGTTTTGCCTATGTTTTCCTCTAGGAGTTTTATAGTTTCTGCTCTTATGTTTAGATCTTTAATCCACTTTCAGTTCATTTTTGTGTATGGTATTAGAAAGTGTTCTAGTTTTATTATTTTACAAGTGATTGACCAGTTTTCCAGTGCCACTTTTTTTTAAATTTTTTTAATTAATTTATTTTAATTGGGGGCTAATTATTTTACAATATTGCAGTGGTTTTTCCCATACATTGACATGAATCAACCATGGGTGTACCTGTGTCCCCCATCCTGAATCCCCCTCCCACCTACCTCCCCACCCCATCTGTCAGGGTCATCCCATTACACCAGCTCAGTCGTGTCCGACTCTTTGTGACCCCATGAATCGCAGTACTCCAGGCCTGCCTGTCTATCACCAACTCCCGGAGTTTACTCAAACTAATGCCCATCGAGTCCGTGATGCCATCCAGCCATCTCATCCTCTGTCATCCCCTTCTCCTGCCCCCAATCCCTCCCATCATCAGGGTCTTTTCCAATGAGTCAACTCTTCGCATGAAGTGGCCAAAGTACTGCAGTTTCAGCTTCAGCATCAGTCCTTCCAATGAACACTGAGGACTGATCTCATTTAAGATGGACTGGTTGGATCTCCTTATTTGTTTTAGTTCTGTGAAAAATACCGTTGGTTCCTTGATAGGGATTGTATTGAATCTATCAATTATTTTGGATAGTATTCTCATTTTCACTATATTGATTCTTCCGATCTGTGAACTTGTTATATTTCTCCATCTTTTTTTTGTCATCTTTGACTCTTTAATCAGTGTTTTATAGTTTTCTATATATAGGTTTTTTGTTACTTTAGGTATATTTATTCCTAGGTAGTTTATTCTTTTTGTTCCAATGTTAAAAGTAATTTTTTCCTAAATTTCTCTTTCTGTTTTCTCATTGCTAGTGTTTAGGAATGCAAGGGATTTATGTGTGCTAATCTTATATCCTACCACTTTACTATATTCATTGCTGAGCTCTAGTAATTTTCTGGTGGAATCTTTAAGATTTCCTATGTAGGGGATCATGTCATCTGCAGACAGTGAGAGTTTTATTTCTTCTTTTCCAATCTGGATTTCTTTTATTTCTTTTTCTGCTCTGATTGCTATGGCTAAAACTTCCAAAACTATGTTGAGTAGTAGTGGTGAGCATGGGCACCCTTATCTTGTTCTTGACTTTAGGGGAAATGCTTTCAATTTTTCACCATTGAGGATAATGTTTGCTGTGGGTTTATCACATATGATTTTTATTATGTTGAGGTATGTTCCTTCTATGCCTGCTTTCTGGGTGGTCTTTACCATAAATGGATGTTGAATTCTGTCAAAGGCTTTCTCTGCACCTATTGAGGTAATCATATGGTTTTTATATGTCAATCTGTTAATGTGCTGTATTTCATTGATTTGTGAATATTGAAGAATCCTTGCACCCCTGGGCTAAAGCCACTTGGTCATGATGTATGATCCTTTAAATATGTTGTTGGATTCTGTTTGCTAGAATCTTGTTAAAGATTTTTACATCTATGTTAATCAGTGATATTGGCCTGTAGTTTTCTTCATTTGTGGCATCTGTGTCTGGTTTGGCATTAGGGTGATAGTGGCCTCATAGAATGTGTTTGGAAGTTTACCTTCCTCTGTAATTTTCTGGAAGAGTTTGAGGAGGAGAGGTGTTAGCTCTTCTCTAAATTTGTGGTAGAATTCAGCTGTGAAACTGTCTGGTCCTGGACTTTTATTTGCTGGAAGAATTATTATTATTATTATTTTTTACAGTTTCGATTTCTGTGCTTTTGATGGGTCTATTAATATTTTCTATTTCTTCCTTGTTAAGTTTTGAAAGGTTATACTTTTCTAAGAATTTGTCCATTTCTTCCATGTTGTCTATTTTATTGGCATATAGTTACTGATAGTAGTCTCTTAAGATTGTTTGCATTTCTGTTTTGTCTGTTGTAATTACTTAATTTTACTTTCTAATTTTGTTGATTTGATGCTTCTCCCTTTTTTTCTTGATGAGTTTGGCTAATGGTTTGTCTCCTTTATTTATCTTCTCAAAGAATCAGCTTTTAGCTTTGTTGGTTATTGCTATAGTCTCCTTTGTTCTTTTTCATTTATTTATGCCCTTATTTTTATGATTTCTTTTCCCACTAACCATGGGATTCTTCATATTTTCTTTTTCTAGTTGCCTTGCATATAAAATTACATTATTTATTTCATTTTTCTTTTGTTTCTTGAGGTAAGCTTGTACTGCTATGAACCTTCCCCTTAACATTGCTTTTGCTGAATCCGATAGGTTTTGGGTTGCTGTGTTTTCATTTTCGTTTGTTTCTATGCATTTTTGATTTCTTCTGTGATTTGCTGGTTATTCATAAGCATGTGATTTACCTCCATATGTTTGTATTTTTTATTAAAAAAACTATTGTTTTTTTTTGTCCGTGGTTAACATTAATCTTACTGCATTGTGAACAGAAAAGATGATTGAAATGATTTCAATTTTTTTGAATTTACCAAGGCTAGATTTTTGACTCAGGATGTGATCTATGCTGAAGAATGTTCCCTGTGCACTTGAGAAAGAGGTGAAATTCATTATTTGGGGGTGAAATGTCCTATAGATATCAATTAGGTCTAACTGGTCCATTGTATCTTTAAAAGTTTGTGTTTCCTTGCTAATTTTCTGTTCAGTTGATCTATCCATAGGTGGGAGTGGGGTATTAATATCTCCCACTATTATTGTGTTACTGCTAATTTCCCCTTTCATTCTCATTAACATTTGCCTTACATATTGCAGTGCTCCTATGTTGGGTGCATATATATTTATAATTGTTATATTCTTGGATTGGTTCTTTGATCATTATGTAGTGTCTTTTTTGTCTCTTTTCATGGCCTTTATTTCAAAGTCTATTTTATCTGATATGAGTATTGCTACTCTGGCTTTGTCTTGGTCTCCATTTGTGTGAAATATCTTTTTCATCCCTTCACATTCAGTCTGTATGTGTCCCTTGTTTTGAGGTGGGCCTCTTCTAGGCAGCATATATAGATTTTGTTTTTGTTTCCATTCAGCCAGTCTTTGTCTTTTGGTTGGGGGATGCAAGCCATTTACATTTATGGTAATTATTATAAGTATGATCCAACTGCCATTTACTTTGCTGTTCTGGGTTTGAGTTTATAAACCTTTTCTATATTTGTTCCCTAGAGAAGATCCTTTAGCATTTGTTGAAGAGCTGGCTTGGTGGTGCTGATTTTTTTCAGCTTTTGTTTGTCTGTAAAGCTTTGGTTTCTCCTTTATGTTTGAAAGAGATCCTTGCTGGGTGTAGTAATCTGGGTTGTAGGTTTTTCTCTTTCATTACTTTAAGTATGTCTTGCCATTCCCTTCTGGCCTGAAGAGTTTCTATTGAAAGATCAGCTGTTATCCTTATGGGAATCCCCTTGTGTGTTATTTGTTGCTTTTCCCTTGCTGCTTTTAATATTTGCCTTTTGTGTTTATATTCATTAACTTGATTAATATGTGTCTTGGTGTTTTTCACCTTGGGTTTATCTTGTTTGGGACTCTGTCTTTCTTCGACTTGGGTGGCTATTTCCTTCCCCATTGTAGCAAAGTTTTCAACTATTATCTTCTCAAGTATTTTTTCATCACCTTTCTTTTTTGTTTTCTTCTACTAGACCTCCTATGATTCGAATGTTGGGGCATTTGACATTGTCCCAGAGGTCTCCTGAGTTTGTCCTCATTTATTTTCATTGTTTTTTCTTTTTTCCTCTCTACTTCCTTTATTTCCACCATTCTATCTTCCACCTCACTTATCCTCTCTTCTGCCTCAGTTATTCTACTGTTGGTTCCCTCCAGAGTGCTTTTGATCTCAGTTATTTCATTATTCATTATTGATTGACTCTTTCTTATTTGTTCTATGTCCTTGTTAAAAATATCTTGCATCTTCTCAGTCCTTGACTCTAGTCTATTTATCTGTATCTCCATTTTGTTTTCAAGATTTTTGATCATCTTTACTATCATTATTTTGAATTCTTTCTCAGGTAAACTCCCTATCTCCTCCTCTTTTGTTTGGTTTGGTGGGCATTTATCGTGTTCCTTTACCTCATGAATATTTCTGTGTCTTTTCATTTAGTTTAGATTGCTGTGTTTGGGGTGGCCTTTTGATAGCTTATGGTGAATGAGGTTGGATTCATGACCTCGAAAGAAGAAGATTTAGCTTCAGGATCAGGGTTAGCTCACTCACAAGCTTTTGTGTAGCAGAATTTTATTAAAGTAAGAAAAGGGATAGAGAAAGATTCTGACATAGACATCAGCAGGTGGATGGTGAATGCCCCCCTCACTAGTGTTAGCAAGGTAGTTATATACTTTAATTAGTTATTACAATAAATCAAAAGAATGTCTCAAGGTGGAAAATATCTTACTAGATCCACTCCCATAATTTACATTTTAAGATAACAGGATTAACCAGAAGTTTTTCAGGAAGGAGAAACTGTCCTCAAGCAGGGTATATTGTTCTTATATAATCCCTAGTACAGAGTTTAAACTGAGTTGTTTGTCGTGTAATCATCAGTTCCAGGCTTAAAGAAAAAAAAAAGTGTTTCATGTGACTAAGACTAAGGAATGTAAAGAAAAAAGATGTTTGTCCTTTCCTCCTCCTTGAGAATTCCAGATCATTATCTTTGCTTCAAGATCCCCAGACCACTTTCTTCTCCTTGGGGATCCCAGACGTCTTATCAATATGCCTAGGAATTGACTCTCTCATTCCCCCCTTTTCTTTTAGGAGAATTATGTTGCCAAGGGAAAGGGGCATCATTTTCATTCCATAACTACTTCCTGCTGTTGAGGGGCATGGTCCCTAAATTGTTGAGGCAACATATTATCCTAACCCTCATAGTGAGGGTCTCTGATCCAGGGTCCCCAAGTAATAGTTGGAGGAGGTTGTAGTGCTTGTAGGAGCTTGAACAACCATTTGTAACTTTAAAGCTTTCATATGGTTAGAAACAAACCCCGTTTTACAGTTATGGATGTTAGGCAAATGAGTCATTAAACACAATTAAAACCTAATCAAAATGAAAAGTTACATTATGTCCATAGTTACATCATTCCTTCTTAGGATTGTTAGATGTCATCAGATCAAGAAGAGGCATCACATATGATTGTTGTTGGTGAAAGTATTCTCAGAGTTGAAGAAATTCCTTTCCTTGAAGTGAAGAAACCCACCATGGGAAGTCTTCAGTTGATGAGGAGGGGAGTGTTCTGCAGACCCACCAATTATGTCAGTTGTTGAATGCGGCATAGGAATGAGTCCAGGACAGGAAGGCGCTGTCTTGAGGGTCAAATGGCAGACTTAGGACTTTTGGAGTCAGCAGAAGCAAGCCTACCTAGATTCTTAGGCCTATCTTGGTTCCTGGCTCAAACAGCGGCTTGCTTGTTTGACTCAAAGGCTGGGTCAGAAGTTAACCTCCTGTTAATGTCTGTCGAAACACTAAAAGCTGAGTCACATAGTTAATTTTGAGGCTTCAGGATCTGTGACAGTATCTGTGCACAAAAGCAGTCTGTCATAGAGACAGTCCATTCTTTTGTTGGGGGGGGGCAGTTAGAGCCCTCATAAAAGCTGTGGGTAGAATTGTAAACCAGTTGTCTTGTGTTTCCTGAGTTAGCTTACACAGATGTCTATTAATAGTGTCATTAGCCTTTTCTACCTTTCCTGAAGATTGGGGTCTCCAGGAATAGGGTAAGTGATATTCTATTCCTAGAGCTTTTGACACCCCTTGAATTACAGCAGCAATAAAGGTGGAGCCATTGTCTGCGACAGCCCAAACCTGAGGATAATTTCATGAATTAAAATTTTACAACTTCCTTAGCCTGTTCACTATGGCAGGTGAAGGCCTCAATCCATCCAGTAAGTGTCTACTCAGACCTGTAAGCAAGAAAATCCGTTTGTTTTTGGCATATAAGTAAAAGGAACCACAGCCTCATTTATTATTCATACATCTTGAACTAATCTCCATTTATCATTTGACTTTTTCACACCCAAAATAGGTGTGTTGCCTGGACTATTACAGGCAATTAATAGCCCCTGCTCCTTTAAATGTTCAATGATGGATTTTAACCCTTCCTTAAGCCTGGCGTGCTGTGATTCTTGGGATCGCAAAGAGTCGGACATGACTGAGCGACTGAACTGAATTGAACTAAGACCTCAGACTTTAATGGATAATTCTTTTTGATGTGAACATAGGCGAGGGTCATTGAGCTTGATAACAACAGGAACAACATTTTGTGCTTGACCTACATTTTTTTTTTAATCAGCCCACACTCTTGAATTTACAGTTTGTTCTATTAAAAAGAGCTGATTCCATATGCACGAAAACAGAGGTCTGGAACTTGTTCAGTATCCCTGCCTAGAAGGGGTGAGGGAGACTCTGGCATAATTAGAAACTCATGAGAAAACAGCACCGAGTCCCAGTTTCTACTTAAAGGATGACTGGCGTAATAATGTTTGGCTCATCCAGACAGTCCCATTACTGTAGTGGTTCAGGAGAAAAGCGGACCACGGGCTTCAGTGAGCTCAGAGAAAGTTGCCCCAGTGTCCAAAGGAACTCAACTGATTGGCCCTCCACAGTTATTAATACCCGGGGTTCCTCGGGTGTAATTAGGACGGGAGCTTGTGTGGGGACCCCCAGGAACCTTCAGTCCAGATTGTCTTGAGAGTCTGATCCCTGGGGCTTACACCTCAGAGGGCAGTCTCTTCTCCAGTGTGGTCCTTTGGAGACTGGACGGAGCTGGGGGGTGGCTTAGATGCCTGAGGGCAATCCCACTTGAGATGCCCCTCCTTTCTACAGTACTAAAAAGTCCATCCCTTTTCACCTGGGTCCCTCTGGGCATTTTTCTCAGGCTGTTTCATAGCAGGTCTAACAGCCATTATTGGGGCTTCAGTCTTTTGCCTGTTCCTTTTTTGCCTCAATTTTTCCTCCTCATATCCTCTACCATAATATACTGTATGAGCCAGCTGAAACAGTTTTTATAAAGACTAATTTGGTCCAAATGCCTGTTTTTGTAACTTACAGAAGATATCTGGAGCCGACTGAGTGAGAAATCTATCTTTTAAGGCCATTTCTCCCTCTGTACTTTCAAGATCAACATTGATCTTGTGGAGAACCTCCCATAGTCCATCTAGCAATTTACCAGGAGTTTCCTTCTCTCCCTGTTCTAAGTCAGTCAACTTAGCATAGTTTAAAGTCTTAGCATGTGCTTGCTTAAGTCCTACAAGAATACATTTGGCAAAGTGGGTCTGTTATGGGAACCGTCTGGCTCCTAGTAGGAAGGAGGGCTAGTTCATGTTCCCTCTTTCCCCTTGTCTCATCTTCAATCCATTCATCTCCAAAAGTAGGAGCTTCCCCCAAAATTCAGGTTTTTGAGTCAGGAGTCAGCGTCTGTCCCAAGAAATATATTACATCTTTCCAAGTAAGGTCATAAAGTAAAGTTAGCCCCATAAAGGCTTCTATACACTTTTCTGGATTCTCTAGACAGTCTCAACTGCAATTGGTACTGTTTGAATTTCTGCCAAGACTGAGGCAATCCCTCCTGGAAGGGTGCCCTAATGCTCAGCCTGTTCATTTGGGAGTCCCAGATACAGGAGCAAAGTAGAGGGCAGGAGGGAGCTGAAGGTTCCACATCCAAACTTCCCCCCTTAGAACATAAATCTGATATGTCTTGCAGAGAGGTAAAGAGCAACACATATAGCACTTTTACCCATTTCTCTTGTTTTCTGCAGAACTGGTCTAGTTTTAAATTCTGGGAATTGAACTTGTCCCAGTTTTTTAAATACATTTTAAAGAAGTGGTTCTGCAACTGCTATCTCCCATCTGTAAGAGAGAAAAAAGCAGCATCCATAGCCATGGCTTTTTGTTGTTGTTGTTGTTGTTCACCAGAAACGTCTTTCCCTGCTCTAGGTAGGGGTGTAGACAGACTCTCCACCAAAGCTTTCCTTCCCTGGTTGGACTTAGTCTGTCCCTTACCAACACAGGTGCCTTACTCATACCTCCCAGTTCTACCACTGAGGTGGGGAGGAGATGCACCAGGGGTAGACCTGATGGCATCTCAGATTGATTTAGTGCCATATCACCAAGACCTTTGATTTGCCAGAGTAGTTTCCCAGAATGTTTCCCAAGCTAGGACTACTAGCTTACATGTGCCCGTGCACATTCCTGAGTACAGTCCTATCTGCAGTAGAAGCAGTGAGTCATAAAGGGATGAACAACAACCAAGATGCCCCTTCTCTGAGTATCACCACACCAGTAGAGCAAAAGAGGCAGTGGACGGTTGGCCAGCGAGGAAAAAGTGATTTTGTTTTTGTCCTTGAGCTACTAGGACCAATCCTTCCAGTTCATTTCCACAGATTACACAGAAAGAAATATCTAAGTAGTTGAGACAAAAGCCATCAGAGAGCCTCCTCTGGTCCACCAAGAGCTAGCGCTACCAGAGGAAGAAGCCCACTGCATTTCCAATCTGAGCAGACCCTGCTATTCCCGGTCTGTGTCATCAAAAACCTCATGGTCACTAGCAGTGCTTCTATCCACATAGATAGGAGACACAGCAGTGACAAAGACTCACTTTTAGGTCTCTGGCTCTTGAGGCAGGTAGTCAAAAGAGTGATCTCTAGCCTGAGAGACATTCCTGGAGCTAGAGTTCCACCTCGCTCCCAAATGTGTTCCTGTAACTTTCGGCTCCTAGAAAGGCTGCTGCTGCTGCTGCTAAGTCGCTGCAGTCATGTCCGACTCTGTGCGACCCATAGACGGCAGCCCACCAGGCTCCCCCGTCCCTGGAATTTTCTAGGCAAGAACATTGGAGTGGGTTGCCATTTCCTTCTCCAATGCATGATAGTGAAAAGTGAAAGTGAAGTTGCTCAGTCGTGTCCAACTCTTAATGACCCCATGGACTGCAGCCAACTAGGCTCCTCCATCCATGGGATTTTCCAGGCAAGAGTACTGGAGTGGGGTGCCATTGCCTTCTCCACCCAGCAAGGCTAGGCACTTCCATACTTGGGGTCTAAGTAAAAGTACATAGTGTTGACTAAAAAAAGATGTACAACTTGAGAGTTGTGAGTTAGGTTTTATTTGGGGCAAAATGAGGACTGCAGCCTGGGAAGCAGCATCTCAGATAGCTTTGAGAGACTGCTCTAAAGCAGCAGTAGGGGAAAGACAATATATAAGGTTTTGGTGAAGTGGGAGTTCAGTACCATGAAGCACTGGTTTTACAAAAGGCTTTTTGTTAGTCAGGAGGATCTGATATCACCATGAAGGGATTTAGTGCTTCTCTAGATAGGAGATGTAAAGATTGAGATCATAAAATCTGTTCCTAAAAACATCCACTTATCTAAAGACCTGTCCCACCAGATTCCCTGGAGCACAGAGTGCCTCACTCCATGCTGAACTCCCTCAGAGGTTGTTGAAGGTCAACAGCTTTAGCAGCGTGAGGTTCAATCTCCATAGAGGCAGATGGCAAACACCTTTGTTGTTCAGTCATTGGCAATACTCTTGATAAGTGCCAATTTGTAGTTGACAATAGTAACAGCATGGATCACAATTCCCTTGAAAGTCTATGATCTGATAGATTAGGTTAGTAGTTCTAATTCCCCACACAGTTATGAAATGGCCAAAGAGACCAGGAAAAGTTGACCGAGAAAGGAAAGTTTGGTCCACACGCTTTGCCCATCTCTGGCCGCTCGCCTAGCAGAGATCTTGGGTATCCCTTGGCCTTGGTAGGTTGGTATAAACCCCCAACAAGTCTCCCCTTTTTGAGGCTGCCTTCAGTCATTACGAGGCACCACAAAACTGCAGACCAGGGCTCATCACTTGCTTCATGCAGGGCGTGTCATTTATTCACACAGCACACCAAAATAAAGCAGAAAATGTGCATACTGAGAAAACAGAGAGACTAGAGCTCTGAGTGTTCTTACCTTGTCCTGAAGATCCCGGACAAGCCCCCAAGATGATAGCTTATGGTGAATGATGTCAGATTCATGATCTCTGAAGAAGATTTAGCTTTGGGACCAGGGACCAGGCTTGGTCACTCAAGAGATTTTGTGTAGCAGAGTTTTATCAAAGTAAGAAAAGGTATAGAGAAAGCTTCTGACATAGACATCAGAAGGGGGACAGACAGTGCCCACCTCGCTAGTGTTAGCAAGAGAGTTATATACTTTAGTTAGGGAAGCTTGTGTCTGTGTTCTGGTGGGTGGAGCTGGATCTCTTCTCTCTAGAGAGCAATGAAGTGTCCAGTAGTGAGTTTTGAGATGTCTGTGGGTGTGGCGTGACTTTGGGCAGCCTGTATTTTAATGCTCAGGGCTATGTTCCTGTGTTGCTGGAGAATTATGTCTTGCTTTGGAACTTGTTGGCTCGTGGGTGGAGCTTGGTTTCAGTGTAGGTATGGAGGCTTTTGGATGAGCTCTTATGGATTAATCTTTCCTGGAATCAGGAGATTTCTGGTGTTAAGTTTTGGATTTAAGCCTCCTGCCTCTGACTTTCAGTCTTATTCTTACAGTAACCTCAAGAATTCTCCATCCATACAGCACAGATTATAAAACATCTAGGTTACTGGTGAAAAAAGTTCTCCACAGTGAGGGACACCCAGAGAGGTTCACAGAGTTACATGGATAAGAGAAGAGGGAGGAAGGAGATAGAGGTAGCCAGGAGGAGAAGAGGGGGAGTAAAAAGGAGAGAGACCAATCTAGCCTGTAATCAGTTCCCTTAAGTGTTCTCCCAGGACACCCAGAGAGATTCGCAGAGTTAAATAGAGAAGAAAATGGGGAGACAGAGGTGACCTGGGGGAGTAAAGGGAAAGTCAAAAGGGGAAAGAGCACTCATGCCAGTAATCACACCCCTAAATGAAAATGGATACTGAAGATTAGATTCTTAAAGGTACAAAATTGATAACAAGTACCAAAAAGCAAAGATTAAAAATCTAGAGTAGAGGTTAGACTCTGAAAAATCCAATATTAAAAATACAAAACAAAATCAATCTCAAAAATTATAAATATATGTGAAATTTGCTTTAAAAATAGGGACTTTTTTGCAAAGTAATAGTAGGTTATAAAAATGAAAATTAAAGGAGTAATAAAGAACTTAAAAATTAAAAAAAATTAAAAATGATAGTAGTAAAATATATCTAGGAATTTCTCTGGAGCTGTTGTGGGCAGTGTGGGGTCAGTTCAGTTTTAGATAGTTCCTTGTTCATACTTGTACGTCTTCTCAAGGTCTATAGGCCCCTTCTAATGCTTCAGTTCAGTTCATTTCAGTTCAGTCACTCAGTCGTGTCTGACTCTTTGCAACCCCATGAATCACAGCACGCCAGGCCTCCCTGTCCATCACCAACTCCCGGAGTTTACTTAAATTCATGTCCATCAAGTCGGTGATGCCATCCAGCCATCTGATCCTCTGTCGTGCCCTTCTCCTGCCCCCAATCCCTCCCAGCATCAGGGTCTTTTCCAATGAGTCAGCTCTTCGCATGAGGTGGCCAAAGTACTGGAGTTTCATCTTCAGCATCAGTCCTTCCAATGAACAACCAGAACTGATCTCCTTTAGGATGGGCTGGTTGGATCTCCTTGAAGTCCAGGGGACCCTCAAGAGTCTTCTCCAACACCACAGTAAAAGCATCAATTCTTCGGTGCTCAGCTTTCTTCACAACTCTCACATCCATGCATGACCACTGGAAAACCCATAGCCTTGACTAGACTGACCTTTGTTGGCAAAGTAATGTCTCTGCTTTTTAATATGCTATCTAGGTTGGTCATAACTTTCCTTCTAAGGAGGAAGCATCTTTTAATTTCATGGCTGCAATCACCATCTGCAGTGATTTTGGAGCCCAAAAAAAGGTAAAGTGTGACACTGTTTCCACTGTTTCCCCATCTATTTGCCATGAAGTGAAGAGACTGGATGCCATGATCTTAGTTTTCTGAATGTTGAACTTTGATTTAAGTCAACTTTTTCACTCTCCTCTTTCACTTTCATCAAGAGGCTTTTTAGTTCCTCTTCACTTTCTGCCATAAGGGTGGTGTCATCTGCATATCTGAGGTTATAGACCATTCAGGTATGACCTAAATTCCAATGTTTGGTCAGTGTTAACTACAGGGTTTTAATCTGTTGCACCTGTCACTTCCAGAGCAGTTCCCTCTCTTTATTTTGGCTTCCTCTGTTTGCAAGTCTCTTCAGTGTCTAACCACCCTGGCACAAGGAAGTTAAGGTAGTCACATATTTAGGCTCATGTGTTCAGTTGTGTTGTCGGGAGGGAGGAACACCGCACACAAATATCACTGGCGTGTGTGGGGAGTGCTCACAATGTATGGATCACACTGGATTTGCCTCAGCTCACAGGGCATGTGCTTTCCCGGTCTACACTGCTCAGGCTCCAGGCTGGTCTGCAGGGTCCAAAGCAGGCCCTGTGTTTCGTGCACTTACCAGGTCTAAGCTGCTCAGGTTCATGTTCTCAGGCACTCTGCAAGTGCACAGACTCAGTTGGGCATGTATTTTGTGCCCTTCCTAGGTCCCAGGAGCTAAGGCCACCAGGTGCTTGGCGAGCACACTGTCCCAGGTGGGCCGTGCATCTTAATCACTTCCCCAGTCCTGGATCCTTGGTTTCCCAGGTGCGCCTGGAGAGCACCGTCTCAGGTGTGCCATGCGTCTCCTCTGGGGAGCTGATCTCAGGCTGTGACCCTCCTGGCAGATGTTAACCCTCCAGGATCCCAGGAAGACTTGGTTAGCAAGTGGGCACCTGCTCACAGTTTGGTGGAGGATGCAGGTCTCTGGGGCCAATATTGCCCCTTGCCTTCTGGCTCTTGCTGTTGCATGCCTGCCTCTCTGCCTCCAGTGGCATGGGAGGGGCCTGTATGCAGCTGGCTAGTTCTCTTTTAGTATTCGCTCAATCCTTTTTTTTGTGAGCAGGCCAGGCTGTGCCTTAGGTTAGAGCCCTTTGTGGGAAATTTCTCCCCCCACCCCCCACCCTCTCTGGCTGACTTCCCTGGTGACTCAGATGGTAAAGCGTCTGCCTACAATGAAGGAGACCTGGGTTCGATCCCTGGTTTTGGAAGATCCTCTAAAGAAGGAAATGGCAACCCACTCCAGTACCCTTTCCTGGAAAATCCCATGGACGGAGGAGCATGGTAGGCTATAGTCCATGGGGTCGCAAAGAGTCAGACACACTGAGCGACTTCACTTTCACTTTCTTCCATCCCACAGTTTGGGTTGCTATCTCAAGTTCGCTCCCTCAGATTGTCCTCAGGGCATTGAGGCCTGGCCCTTACCGTAACCATGCACCCCCCCCCCCCGTCCAGCCTCTGCTTGCTGGTGGTAGATGAGAGTGTCTGGGCTACTTCTCCGCTGGGAGTTGGGGTTAGGCATGTTTTCTGTGTTTTTTTTTTTTTTTCTTTTTTTCCTTTTCTCCTGGTTATGTTGCCCTCTGAGATTCCAAAATTCCCCCACAGACCTGCAGTGAGAGGGTTTTTTTGCTGTTTGGAAACTGTTCCTTCTTCATGACTCCCTCCCCAGGATGGGTCTCCATCCCTAACTCTTCGGCCTCTCTTTTTGTCTTTTGGGGGCTTCTCTAGTAGCTCAGTTGGTAAAGACTCTGCCTGCAATGCAGGAGACCTGGGTTCAATCCCCGGGTCAGGAAGATTCCCTGGAGAAAGGAATGGCAACCCACTCCAGTACTCTTACCTGGAGAATTCCATGGACAGAGGACTTGCCAGGCTACAGTCCACGGGATCGCAAAGAGTCAGACATGACTGTGCGACTAACCTTCCTTTCCTTGTCTTTTAAATTTTGATCGGGATGGGGAATACATGTAAATCCATGGCTGATTTATGTCAATGTTATGACAAAAACCACTACAATATTGTAAAGTAATTAGCCTCTAACTAATAAAAGTAAATGAAAAAAAAATTTGTCCTGCCTCCTTTCAGAAAGAATGGGCTGCCTTTCTGGGTGCCTAGTGTCCTACGCCAGTGTTCAGGAGTTGTTCTGTGGAAGTTGCTCAGCCTTCAAATGATCTTTTAATTAATTTGTTTGGGAGAAAGTGGTTTCCCTGTCCTACTCCTCCACCATCTTGGGACCACCCAGGACTTCTGATAGTGACAGTGTGTTCATGAAATAATACAGCATTTTAGTTTTCAATGAATATTCAGTATTTATAAGTAAGATATGCTTATAATGGATTTTAGAAGTTGGTTTCATGTTCAAGTCTGTACAAAAGAATTTGTAAGAGTCAGATATAGTATAATTGGACAAATTTTAGAATTTTCTGTAGATAAAGGGTTAAGCATTGTGAGGCAAAATTTGCTGTACAGAAGAATTACTTATCATGTAAGGGCTTAAACTATTTTAAAATATAAGAAATGAGGGATGGTTTAATTATAAATAATTGCTTTCAAATCATGTAAGCATTCCAAATATAAGCATTTTTTTCACATCAGACATGAAAGTAACATGCTATTTTGTTTTTTATTTGTTTCATGACACATGTTTTGCCCTGTAAAACTTGTTCCATAGGCAGTTAACATTGTAGATCAGGAGAGATATTTATAGACACTGTATGAACTCTTAAAGACAATTAAAAGGCATCTGGATGCTTCTAAAAAATTTAATGAAAAATTAATTGTACTTTTTGCAAGAGTTCTAGCTGTTTCTTTAGAATGTTTTGTGAGAGAATTTTTTTAGTTATTTAAAATCAACCTTTGAGCACTCAGTGTGTACCTGACATCATGCTGTAGGCTTTATATATTTGTTCATTCAGATTCATGAGGATTCAAACATATTTTACTAACCTCTAAGTTTGTGTGACCAACTAATATAGGATGCAGACATATTACACTGTACTTCAACTTAGCAACCTTAACTTGTAAATATTAAAGATAATTAAAATGCCATGTTTCATTTTTTGTAGTCTCTACTTTCATAGATAATGCTTAGTTTTACTTAGAATAAGAATCTCTTAAATTTCAGTCTACCAAAGCTAATGATTGAAATTGTAATAGTTTTGTAATGAAAACAACTCAAACAAGATAGTAAGGATACAGATATGGTGTTATTAAGTAGAGTGTTTATTTATCTTTTTCTATTTCAAAAGTTAAGTCCTCTTACTCAAAATTATTCTGATAAAATAAAAATGCTATGAACAAGATAGTGAATGTCTTTTTATATATAGGAGTATAATAATAAAGCTGTTTTTGTATTATATTAATATTGCCCTTATTGCTTAGATTTTAACTACTATAAAATTGTCCATGTTCAGTCTCTCAGTTGTGCCAGACTCTTTTGTGACCCCATGAACTTTAGCCCACCAGGTTCCACTGTCCATGGAAATTTCCAGGCAAGTATACTGGGGTGGGTTGCCATTTCCTACTGCAGGGGATCTTTCTGACCTAGGGATCGAACCTGCTTCTCCTGCATTGGCAGGCAGATTCTTTACCACTGTGCCACCTGAGGAACATAAAATTGCTCAGTGATTCTCAAAATGTATTTCTACTACTGAAATGCTAAGTCAAGACTTAATTTAAAAATGAATTTTGCTCCTCCTTCAACCTTACCAATTCAGAAACTTTTCCCTTTTGTAATAAGTGAAGAGCTGGTTCCTTAAGAATAAAAGAACCAAAAGCTGAAAACAGCCTACTCTCACATGAGTAAAACGTTAGGGATCATTGTGGTTTCATAAAGAAAGACGCTTAAGAGAAAGATATTTTGACACTAAAATGTGTAAGAAAAATTTAGTAGCTCTTATTAGAGGAGAAATGTAGCCTTGAAATAGAAAAATATTTATATCTATATATGATATTATCTTATTATTATAAGATTCAGTTCAGTTCAGTAGATCAGTTGTGTCTGACTCTCTGCGACCCCATGGATTGCAGCATGCCAGCCTTCTCTGTCCATCACCAAATCCTGGAGTTTACTCAAATTCATGTCCATTGAGTTGGTGATGCCATCCAACCATCTCATCCTCTGTCATCCCCTTCTCCTGCCTGCAATTTTTCCCAGCATTAGGGTCTTTTCAAATGAGTCAATTCTTCGCATCAGGTGGCCAAATGTTAGAGTTTCAGCCTCAGCATCAGTTCTGCCAATGAATATTCAGGACTGATTTCCTTTAGGATGGACTGGTTAGATCTCCTTGCTGTCCAAGTGTCTCTCAAGAGTCTTCTCCAACATCACAGTTCAGAAGCATCGATTCTTCAGCACTTAGCTTTCTTCATAGTCCAACTCTCACATCCATATATGACTACTGGAAAAGCCAAAGCTTTCACCAGGTGGACCTTTGTTGGCAAAGTATTGTCTCTGTTTTTTAATATGATTAGTAAATTTCAAACTGATGTGTGTAAATGAGGGGCTTCCCTGATCGTTAAGTTGGTAAAGAACCCGCCTCCAGTGCAGGAGACCCTGGTTTGATTTCTTGGTTGGGAAGATCCTCTGGAGAAGGGAAAGGCTACTCACTCCAGTATTCTGACCTGGAGAATTCCATGGGCTATATAGTCCATTGGGTCGCAAAGAGTCAGACACGACTGAATGACTTTCACTTTCATTTGTGAATGAATTATGAATGCTGTGTTTCAAATGTACAGTCTCTGGGCTTTTGTTTTATAAAGTATGCTTAGTGTACTTGAACCAATTACAGAATTGAGTTCTGTTATAGTACAGCCTATTGTTAAAACACATAGTGATCACACAACAGGTCTACACTCATCTTTAGAAACATAACCAATAAATGCCTTAATATTTAATAAATCATATGCATTTAACATATGTAAAATATTGTACTAAGCATTTGTATGTTTTAGTTCTAGCATATATAGTTTGCCATCTTAAATGTAAGCATCTGAAATTTTTAGGCTATAAATTATACTTTATCAGATTATATCCTTGTTTTGCAGGCAACAAAATTCAGTTATCTGAAAGATTTAAGTTTTCCTGAGAATTGGTAGAAAAGGAAATATCTCAGCACGTATATCATTAGGCAAGGAAACTTACATGAGAGTCTAGAATGGTGCCACAATTTGGAATTACATTCCAAATAGTATTGATACTTTTCAACAAATTCACATGTAAAGTGAAAGAAAAAAATGATATCCATGATGTTCAGTTCAGTTCAGTCACTTAGTCGTGTCCAACTCTCTACGACCCCATAGACTGCAGCATGCCAGGCTTCTCTGTCCGTCACCAACTCCTGGAGTTTACTCAAACTTATGTCCATCGAGTCAGTGATGCCATCCAGCCATCTCATCCTCTGTCATCCCCTTCTCCTCCTGTCCCCAATCCCTCCCAGCATCAGGGTCTTTTCCAATGAGTCAACTCTTCGCATGAGGTGGCCAAAGTACTGGAGTTTCAGCATCAGCCCTTCCAATGAACACCGAGGACTGATCTCCTTTAGGATGGACTGGTTGGATCTCCTTACAGTCCAAGGAACTCTCAAGAGTCTTCTCCAACACCACAGTTCAAAAGCATCAATTCTACAGCAATCAGCTTTCTTCATAATCCAACTCTCACATCCATACATGACCACTGGAAAAACCATAGCCTTGACTAGATGGACCTTTGTTGACAAAGTAATGTCTCTGCTTTTCATTATGCTATCTGTTGGTAGCAGATTGGTCATAACTTTCCTTCCAAGGAGGAAGTGTCTTTTAATTTCATGGCTGCAATCACCATCTGCAGTGATTTTGTAGCCCAAAAAAATAAAGTGTGACACTGTTTCCACTGTTTCCCCATCTATTTCCCATGAAGTGATAGGACCAGATGCCATGATCTTAGTTTTCTGAATGTTGAGCTTTAAGTCAACCTTTTCACTCTCCTCTTTCACTTTCATCACTTTTTAGTTCCTCTTCACTTTCTGCCATAAAGGTGGTGTTAACAACATCTTTATTGCCTACCCTGCTGCCTCACTGAGATATATAATTGTGAACATTATTGTAACGGGGCTTCCTTATTGCTTGTGTGCTAGAGGCTGAGTGACTTCACAAGTCAATGTCAGAATAACCTGGTTTTAATTTCATGAAAAAACAAGCAATGAAACTAGCCACGTGCCTAAGGCAGCTGCTAGCTTAAAATTCAATTAAATGGTTGCATATTGTAATTATTCATGCTAAAATAGATCTATGAATTCCATTGTAACCCTTTTTCACTTGAATGCCTCAATAGTGTGTGAGGAATAATTTGTGTCATTTTTGTTATCATATAGCATCCAATTCAGAATACAAGTATCCAGGTGTTTGAGGGAAGCACTTGTTTGCATGAATGGATTAAGGATTCATATTTATTTAATTATTCTTTAGTGGATACATTTTGAAAGCTGTTAACTTACATGTAATGTTTCTTAAAATGAGATCAATGCACAACCATTAAATCTAAGGAGCATTGAATTGGGATGGTTCTTTCTCCCTTCCCACCCTCTATGTTTGGAAGAGGAATGTTATACAAATAAAAGTATGGGGTAAAGGGCTTTTTATTTTTTTCTTTCTGTATTTATTGCTAGAAAACCTTAGTGGTATGTTAGAAGTGATATTACCCTTCAGAAAAGGGGTAATGCATCTTTAAAAGCTAAACTACATCTTCTTTACTTTTATCAAATTCTCTATAAATCTTTCATGACAGTTTATTTAACAAAGTGTCATTGAAACTGTATAGATGATTGATGTGACCCATGTAAGATCAACATGAAATGTTTGTAAATGTCAGCAAAATGTAACCATCTAAAAGCACATAAGGATGGAGTTTCTGTGAAAGTGAAAAACAAACAGAAAAATGTTTATCTTATTTTTTACTTTCTGGTATGCAATTACAGATTCATAGAAGAAATATTGTATTTGATTTTCCTTGGAGTTCATGTCATCAGAGGTCTAATTTACTTTTGACATTTACCCTTTCAAAGTTTTGGTCTCTTATTTATTGGATAAGTTTTCTCTTTCACATATGGAAAAATAATATACACTCAGAACTTCTTGGCAAAAAGGTAATTATTTTGGAAAGTATTTGCAAGATCTTGACCAAAAACTATTATGTACAAATTAATGAAGGCTATCCATATAGAAGTGTCATTGAAGGGTTCCCATCTCTATATATAGAGAAGAAAGCATTGTTGATTTCCCATTTAATTGAAAACATTTGTGATGTTAAAAATGTAAATCCAGGGCTAATTCATATCAATGTATAACAAAAACTACTGTAATGATGTAAAGTAATTAGCCTCCAACTAATAAAAATTAAAAAAAAAAAAAAAACAAATGTAATAAGATAGAGATAAGACGGAAGGAAAATAACAGATTAAACTATAAATATGTAAGGTAATTCAGTAGCTTACTCTGACTTGAATAGTTTCTTTACATTTCTCTTAGATACGTTTTTGTATAAAACAAACATTATCCTTGGTGGTGGTTTAGTCACTAGGTCATGTCTGACTCTTGCGACCCCATGGACTTTAGCTTGCCAGGCTCCTTTGTCCATGGGATTCTCCAGGCAAGAATACTTAGAAAACAGTAAATTCCTTCCTTGGGAATGATGTTTTGGTTGTTATAATTTTGCATTATATTGACATGAAAGAAGAATGAATAGAGGGAAATTAATTAAGATGATGAGTGGGAAATGAATAGTAGAGAATACAAAACTAAAATTTGAAAATCAGTTGGCATCCATCATTAGATTTTACCATTCAAATGAGAGCATTTTTGCAGGAAAGGGATTGTGCATGTATTGTTCACCTAATTAATACATTCTTCGCTCCTTTTTGCAAATTCACAAGTCCACAGTAACATGAAAAATTGCCAAATGCCTATTCATTGTTATAAGTTGTTTGCTATCATAATAGTTTTGAATTACTTTGTATATATGTTTTTATATGATTTTTTATATTTTTGTATTTATACATTTGTAACTTTTATATATATGTATTTATAAATTTATAATTTATAATCATGCATATATATGGGACTTCCCCCTTGGCTCAGTGGTAAAGAATCTGCCTGCAGTGAAGAAGATGCAGGTTTGATCCCTGGGTTGGTAAGATTTCCCTGGAGGAAGGCATGGCAATCCATTCCCATATTCTTGCCTGGAGAATTCCATGGACAGAGGAGCCTGGTGAGCTATTGTCCATAGGTTAGCAAAGAGTTGAACATGACTGAATAAATTGAGAACACATACATATATATACATATATAGTTGCATGATATATTTTTAGTGGAATATGGATGTCTTGCTCATTCTGTAGAGCTGGTAGGAAATGCTATTCTTGGTGATGTTACAGCAAAACCATAACAGAAAAACAACTACTTGAAATCCTCAGTTGAGCAAATTTCTCTGGGGAGTTGTACTTAACTTTGAGAATATGGTAAGATAAGGGAGTTCAAAAAGTATCTTGGGATCAATTGTTGTTGTTCAGTCATTAAGCTGTGTCCAACTCTTTGCAAACCATGGATTGCAGGCTGTCAGGCTTCTCTGTCCTTTACTGTCTCCCGGAGTTTGCTCAAACTCAAGTTCATTGAATTGGTAATGCTATCCAACCATCTTATCCTCTGTCTCTCCTTTCTCCTCCTGCCCTCAGTCTTTCCCAGCATCAGGGTTTTTTTCCAATGAATCAGCTCTTTGCATCAGGTGGCCAAAGTATTGGAGCTTCAGCTTCAGCATCAGTCCTTCCAATGAATATTCAAGGTTGATTTCCTTTAGGATTGACTGATTTGAACTCCTTGAAGTCCAAGGGGCTCTCAAGAGTGTTCTCCACCACCACAATTCAAAAGCATCAATTCTTTGGCACTCAGCCTTCTTTATGGTCAAACTCTCACATCCGTACATGACTACTGGAAAAACCATAGTTTTGAGTAGATGGACCTTTGTTGACAAAATGATGCTTCTGCTTTTTAATATGCTGGCTATCATTGCTTTTCTTCCAGTGGCTGCAGTCACTGTCTGCAGTGGTTTTTGAGCCCAAGAAAATAAAGTCTATTACTCTTCCCACTTTTCCCTTATCTATTTGCCATGAAGTGATGAGGTCAGATGCCATTATCTTAGTTTTTTGAATGTTGAATTTTAGGCTAGCTTTTCATTTCAACTTTGTTTTCTCTCTGCATTGTTATTATGGCACAGTGTTGGTTACATTCACAGTGATAACACTAAGTTATAGCAAGATCTCTGGTCATCTGAAAAATGTTCCACTTTATTTATAAACATATTTATAAAATTAGAAATTTTTTCAAACATATTTCTAAAGATATTAAACTACAGGTCTTTAAACAATTGTTCAATAGTCCTTTTGAGCAGACGTATCAAAGTTCTATAATGTGCTAAGTATAATATTCCATTCCCTGAACAATTCTGCTGATTTTATTATACTTTGAAAAGCATGTTAGCTATTTTTAAATGTATTATATGTGTATAATTCTATTTTCATTTATATGATAATATTCAAAGAACTATACTAGGCATTATAGGAGTATATGAAGGCACATATTTTTCCTGCCTGTCCCTTGATTAATCAAGTAGGAGAAATAATTCATATATTTCTGTATTAATTACTTAAATAAAAGGTAAGAAGTATAACTCCTTAAGATAGATATAGAAAAAGATAGAAAATAGCAGGTAAAGAAGTTTTATAAGGATGAACAGCTTTTAGCTGCTAAGAATAGAAAGGCTTACAGTGAATAAAGATGACTGAAAATCAGTGTCACTAAGACAAGAAATGCATATTATTATATTAAGAAAAGAATAGAGCTGAACTCAGTATTATACTTTTTCTTGACTCCTAAATTTCTACAAATCACGATTGAAAGCTAAACAATTTTTATAAATTTACATTGCTGCTTTTCTCTGTAAGAAAATATATGGATAGTTTTTTTTCAGGGATATTCCATGACAATATTTGATTTTTTACTCTAGTGGAAAAATAATACTTGAAATGTAGTACAACTTTAAATTCAGAGAAAGAGAGACAAATTGCAAAATATTTGATAATGTCTTAAAGTTTAACTGAAGTTAAAGTGCACAAATGGGAATTTTTAGTATATTTGGAACTCTTCCATCCTTTCAGAATAGAGGTGTGGATAGAGATTTGCATGGATGCCCAAGTCCAAAAAAGAGGTGAGCTATATTTGCCTCCTTTGCAAGCTCTGTGTCTCGATACTGTCACGGATACTTCCATGTTCCTAGCAGCTCCATTTTGAAAGGAGCCTATGGTGTCCATCAGAGATCATGCTTAAATGCTTAGAGTACCCAAGATTATGGCTTTGAATTTGTGATATTCTTGACTAGCAGAATACACACCCACATACCATAGATTAGGACAGATATCTGTAGGTTCTTTGAAGTAAGAGGCACCAGATCCAATGAAACTGACCATAACTTTGAGTATATAGAAAAGATGTGTACATGATGTTATAGGATATCACTTTGATGTCTTAAGTTTTCTGCACCCTGACTTGATTCCTACTAGCTTTGAAAATATGCTTTAGAGTATTTGTTACTTCAGAAAGAATTACTTACTGATAATCTCAATACATAGAAGAATTGCTTTAATATATTCATTTTCAATGCTTTTTTTTCAGAATGAATGATCTGAAGCACTTTGAGTTGGGGCTCAAAGAGCTCAAAGAGTTGGGCCTGTCTGTATAGTATTACAAACATTGAATACTGTATTTGTTTTGCTTATATGTTATTGATTTCCTACACTATGACCTTTGAAGGTAACCATAAAGACCTTGAGAGAGTAATTTTATTTTGCAAATTTGGGGCAAGGAGGCTGGAGGGGTTAAAGACTGTACTATATGGTTCCCCATGGGTGCACAATCTAAATGCATATCTAACATTGTAGGTGAAAGTAGTAGGCTAAATGTATCCATCAACAGTTGTTGAATGGTAGAAGTGGGGTTGGTATTTTACAATGATAGAATGTGGTTGGTGAGGCTTCTTCAAGCTCATACAGCTGTTGTCATATGTTACTTTTTACAAGTTGGCGTAACTGGTTTCAAATACCTAACCTTTTAATGTAGAAACTGTTCTAAGGGTACAATCATGGCGGCAGCAGAAATGATGCCAAACTCTCCATTCTTTTTTCCTAAGTAACTTACTGCTTCTTGTTACCAATAACAAGAAGTGATTAGAAAGTTCCAATTCTACTTAAGAATGAAAGATGCAAAAGAATTGCCAAAGCAAGCCTCGGTTACTGCATTCTTATTTGGACAATATTTCAATCTAGAAATATATAGTAACTATCAATGGTCATGAGTCAAGTTCATTTGTGCTTGGATAATAGAATATAAGCAAAATACTATGAAATAGATAATGGCACATGTTTACATTTTGGTGTTAGATTATTGCTGGCTAAAATAATGTTCTGAATATTTGGATACCATTTACAGAGTTATCCTCTTCATTTGGTTACATTCGTAACTTTGTAAGCTATTGCCCATTTTATTTATCTTGCTATTTTCTTGTTATTATTTATTAGTATGCCATCTACCATTTGTCCTTATTCCATTTTCTCATTGTGCATGTCTTCACTTGGTGATTTAATTCTAATTCCTTCTTGTAAGGTGTCAGGGACTCTCTTAATTTTGATCTTAGCTTAAAGCTAGTGGGCATATCCCTAATTATTTTTTGAGCTTTTTGCTGAAGATTTAAACTCATCTCATTTCTAGTTAGAGCATCTGCAAATTACCACTCTTTATGTTGATTCCAAGCTTGTTACTCCTGGAAATTAATACACACACCAAACAAGGTTAGGAAGTGTATCTTGTCAGCATGTTAAAGACTTGTATTCAAAGTCCAACAAAACCCCAAAGACAGTTATAATGTTATATTGTCTAATATGTTAAAAATTAAAGACTTAGTTCTTTAGTTTAGCCTGTGTAGCTTAGAAGGGGTAAGGACAAAGCAATAAAGCCCAGCAGTTATTTTACATCCTCCATTTTAACCGGTAGTCTGCAATAAGCCTCACAAAGGTAACATTATTGGTAGAAGAGATGTGACAATACATTTTTAGGAATTTTTCTGTAGAAAACTAAAATTGATTAAATCATTAAGTCATTCAATACACATTTATTAAGTGCTTGCAATGTGCCATTCATTCTACTAGGCTCTGGTGATGTGAGAGTTAATACACATGTACTTTATGCATGCACCTATGTTTGTGTGTAAAGTTTCCAAATTCTACTAGATCTAGAGTGCTAATCAGTGCTAAATATTAATAATTCAGTAAACATTTGCTATATCACGTCGAATGAGTTGAAATTGTTATTGCCTTATCCTCCAACTTTGAGAGTTTAGCAGTGTCTGTTTTCTACCTAAACTCTGTCTCATTCTGTTCTGACAGATGCTCTCAGTAAGTTAGAGATTTCATTGATATTCTGCTGTGGCATTGTTAATCTTATTTTGATTGAAACAGCATTCTGGACAGCAAAATTGATGGGTGCTCATGGTGAGACTGTTGCAAAAAAGTAGTAAGAAGGTTTCACATTTAGGTATGCTTGGGGCAAGAATTATGACCTTCCTTAAATTTATAGTATAGAAAATGCTCTGCTTATTGAGCTTCTGTTAGCACAGTATGGATATCAATCTATGTATTTAAGCATTTTTAATAACTGTCATTTCCAATGATTTTCTTGTCTAAACAACATACATATAATAGAGTTTCACAGTGGACAGGACATTTATCTCTTTTGTTAGGTGATGCCTTTTCCAGCACAGAAGTTGTATAGCCTGTTGTATGTCATATAATAACATCATTAGACTCTTGAATACAACTATCATGTAACATATTTGTTGCATAAGTTAATTTAAGACACTTTTGTTAGACATAAAATATAAAGAGGGAGTAAAATGAAAATTAATGCAGTGTGGAAGGATATTATGCTTACACATTATATATCAAAAGACAAAAGGTATTTTTCAACAGTGCTCTATTTTAGTCATGGGTCTAGCTCTTTGCTATTATCTAAAATAAGGATTTGAATTAAACTAAGTGATGATCAAAAAATGCAGTAAGCCTTACTAACTCTCCAAATTATTATCATTATAATTTTTACTCAATCAAAAGCTGAGCTAAAGTTTTTTTTTTTTTTTATCCAATGATGCAGCTAGAACTGGAATTGAATTTATAGATTCTCTGTAACTATTGGACTAGAACAAAGCCAGTGTATCAGAATAGCCTCTAAATGGAGCATATATCATTCATTTCACACATTGATAGCATAAAATATTTTTATAGTATGCCTATCATTGTGAAAGTGAAGTGAAAGTCGCTTAGTCGTATCCCACTCTTTGCAACCTCATGGGCTATACGGTTCATGGAATTCTCCAGGCCAGAATACTGGAGTGGGTAGCCTTTCCCTTCTCCAGGGGATCTTCCCAATCCAGGGATTGATTCCAGGTCTCCTGCATTGCAGGCAGATTCTTTACCAACTGAGTTACCAGTGAAGCCCCTTAAGCCTATTATTAAGATACTTTTAAAAATAAGCTTAGAACACTAACAACTTTGTGAATTTTGTCACTTTGATATTTTTTACAATGATTAAGAGGCTTTTTTTCCTCTTTATTCTGGCTTACAATAACTTTTAATTCCCTACTTAGTTTAACTTAATATTTAATGAATAACTTAGGATGGATTGTTCTTTAATATATCTGGTAAATGTCAGCCTTGTTATTTGGCTTTATGGCAGTTTTATTTATTAACAGAAATTGAATTCTCTTTGGTTTGAGTTCTGCTGTGATTTTTCACCTAGGAAACATTTTCCCCCCTTTATGAAAATAGGAACTTCCCACAGTAAGCATAAGAAATGAAGAACTATTTTCTAATCATTTGATAAGACATTATTCAACATTAGGGCTGTATGCATCTGAATAAACAAAATTATGTGGTTATAGTGTGTAAATTTTTTTTTCCTGAAAGAAGAGAGAAATATTTCTTGAAGAGAGACAGATGGCAGTTATGATACATTGCTCTTCATTTTGGGAAATATATTTTAATAAGACAACTTTCAGTTGTAAATAGCAGTTATGATTTAAGTAAAGACCTTTTTTTGCCCTGTAAGGCAAAAATATTATGATGGTAAATGATCACTAACTATCCAGATATAATCACTTTATATTGTACATATCCCTACTACACTGCAATATTTAAAATAACACATTTCAAACATTATTTAATTAGTTGAATTGTTGCAATTAATAATTAATTATTCTAAAATCTGTCCATATAGGTTTTTTTCCTGACAGTTAGCTTCTTTTTCTTTTTTAAGCTTCTTGATCATAATTAAAACCCATGTAGATTTTACAGGGTTTAGAGGTGGAGGATTTGAAAAAGACCTGAAAAACTAACACTGAATGCCTAGAGCATTGGGCACATCGAATATCAGTTGTTTTGCTAACATTGTTAACTGAACCTGATAACTCATGAGAGAGAGTTTTTTCATACAGAACCAAACTCAAATGCTTTTCCTCAAGGTTAAATTACAGCTAGAGAGAGTGATATTACATACACACATACATACACACACACATTTAATCTTCTATTCTACAATACCCTTTACTCCCTTTACAGACAGTAAATGTATTGTCTCTTATAGGAATGTATTGCATTAAAATTATATGACAAAAGTAATATACACTTATTACTATCACCTGTTGGGGAAAATCAGGATTTTGAAAATTGAAGAGGATGATAGGAGTAAAAGGCAAATGTTGTTTTCTAATAGAATGAATCCACTATTATTGCTGTCATTATATTCCAGCTAATGTTCAGCAACAAGTTAATACCCAATGACAATTGACTTTAAGACTGTCTAATGGTCAATATTTGATATATGTAAAAGCACAGTTTACACTGAACCAGCTGAAAGTACTATTGAAAATAGTATATAACTAGAAGACACAATGTTTATCTCCTGTATTCCTATTGTTCTTTTCTTTCTTTGAACATGGGCCAGATTCTCAAGCTAGTTTTGATTATGTTTTTCTAGCAACATATGCTAGAATTTGGAACAGTACAGGGAAGGATTAGCATGGCCTCTTGACAGAGCATGTACATTTGTGAAACAGTCTTTACATTTATCCTACTCATCTTTAAGGACCAGATCAAATGCTACCTTATGATGAATATTTCTTTTTGTGCTCAAAATGCATTGTTTATGTTAGCATTTTAGTCATTAGTGTACATGTGTGTTTTTATCACTGTTCTTTTTTTGTTTCTGATTATGTATGATTCATCTTTATACTCCCCATAACATCTAGCATTGTGTCTTGTGCATAGTGGGCACTCAAAACATCTTTATAGAGCTAAATTTTTATGAGTCATTTGCTGAACATTAGCTGCAGTATGCACTTGTGCAAATACACAGACTTATAAGTTAAATGAGAGATGGTAATTTAAATTTACCAGTTGCTCTAATTTTGGGAGATTTCTGAATGTCTAAATGATAAAGGAATTGGTGACAAATTTTAGAGAAGGGAAGGCATTGTGTATGAAAGTAGAAATGTCTCTGGTACGGGCCTCACTTTTTAAAGCAAGCTTGTGTTTGGAATTCTAAAACAATTATCCTGATTATTAAGAAATAGATTCAAGTAAAATATTGTGACAGTTGTTCACCTTACCCCATTATGTTTGTGTTATTCTTTTTGTTATATGTGGTGAGTTATAAGTATATCATTTTCCCTTTGAGTCTACAGAAGTGACCTCTTTTCTCAGTATGTATGAAAGATTAAAGGTATCTTGTAACAGCTTATAGCTCATGGGGGAAAATATGTCTTTGCATCTGTTTGCTTGTAGACATTGTCCTATGAAAGAGTTTCCATTTTCCATCCAAATAGTATTTAGGAAAAAATGCATTCTGGAAATGCTGTGGGCATTTTGTTTTTGCCACATCTGAAACTTTCCAAGTGTTCGGAATGGTCGATTCCCCACTTTGATATTTTCACCTTCATCTCTCTCTCTCTCTTTGTGTATGTATATCTATGTATAATGTATGTATGTACACACATAGGTATATATCTGTTACTTTTTTACCTTATCCAAATATGTCATGTTAAGCAAATGGTTGCCTTCTGTCAACTTGAAGAGAATATTTTTAGCTTAACTGGTTTAGCTGGTGATGCTGAAGCTCAGTGATGATTCTGTATCTCTCCTGTAATCTTATAACTTTCCATAAGTGGAATAAAAATTGTTGAATTGCCATCATGATACAATTTCATGAAGATTAAGTGAAATTTTCATCTCTGTTAAATTTAGCTGAGTAGAATCCATCAAACAGTAGTAGTAGTTTTCTAAGTGTGCTTGGAGCTCTACGGATGTGCAAACAAAGGACCATGTGGAGGTAACTTTCTCCAAGTTATGAGTAGGTATGGTTTTGTGAGTTGCATGTGCCTGTTGGCACTGTTGGCAGTTTAGCACCCTGGGAAAGGCATTGCTTTCAAACATGAGTAATTGATGAATTGTATGTAATATGCAAATGTGAATGCATAAATCTCCTGAATGACAGCTTAATTTATGTGAGCTTTTAAGAATGTGGGATTAGATTTTAATTAAATATCTTCAAAGGCACCCTGACTTATTCAGTTTTTTGGCTGATGTCTTTAGAAAGAAGTGGGAGAAGGTTTAAATCAAAATTTTACACATATTATCCACATTTTTCAAATATGTGGTCACTGTTTCATAGAAAAATCAGGGTATTTAAAGAACAAAGGCATTTGCCTTTAATTATAAGAACACTGCTATTTTATTACAATGGTTGCAGTTTGTCACATGTGATAGATATGAAAAATATTTGGTTTGAAAGTTAATGGCTTAAAATGTAAATGTAGTTTTAAACGTATTTCAGACACTACCATATATTTTAGTATGAAAAATTGAACAATGTTAATTACAGATGACATTTCTTAGTATAGACTATTAATACTGTATATGACTTCCTGTATGTTACTATCTTAAAAATATTTAAAATAGTCAATGGAGACAGAGCTGACTATCTGTCTTTACTCTTAGATATGTAGTGTTTATAGATGTAGCTTTGTGTATGTATAGTTTTAACCTCTGTTTGATCATAGTATTTCTACCATCATGTAATATAAAGATTAGTATAAAAGAGGCAATTTAAAAATCTTTGAAATTTTCCACTTAATCTTTCTATGTGATCACATTTTGAATTAAAAGGATGTAAATTTAATAGAGCCACTTAAAGTTTACTGTAAATGTTGTTCTTTCTTTTAAAATATGTTTCAACCTATTTATAGCTTATAGTAAATTACATTGCCCATAAGTAATTTATAAATCTCAAATAGTTATGGGCTATACCTAATTCTTACCTGTTTTTCCTATATATTTGCTTTCTCTTAATTTACATTGAAAAGTTTAATTGTTGATTTAGAGAAATGGTACCTATATGTCTTTGCTTGAATATGCTTTTCCTCTAATGTATCATTGTAGTAGTTAATTGTACAAACTCTGGAATCATATGTCATAGGTTCCAAATCCCAGCTCTGACACTACCTGTTGTGTGACTTTGGGCAGATCATTTAATTGTGCCTAAGTTTCAGGATTTCTGCCAGAATGAGGTGACAATATAAATCATTTAGAAATGTCCCTGGTACTTGGTAAGCTCTATGCAACTTATGTTGTTATTTGTTTCCACTGTTTCTGTCATACTCTCATTTTTTGCCATTCAGGCCTATCTCCTCTCTGGTCCCAATTCAGCTTCATTCTTATCTCTGTGGTTTAGTATGGAATGGATCTACCATGTATCCTCTTCTTGTCCAGGTCCCATCCAAACTTGAGACCTGACTAAAGGGTCCTTTCCTCCATAAAATCTTCACTGACTCTTTCCTCTGAACTATCTCCACCTTCTCTTAGTTTTCCTCTATCACAGTCTTTGTTGTTTAATCATTTACTTATCTCCCTTGTTTGCACCAGGCTTACAGGTGTGAAACCTAGGGTCTACTTATTTGGTTTCTGCAATGTAACTTAAAAATTACTCCTAGTGTGAAATACTAGCCCCTTTTATATATTTGGCCTTTATCCAAGTTTGATAAATTGTGGAGCTGCAACATGTTTCCAGCCTCAAGTGAGATGAGAGGACCATACACAACTCCCCACTTTCAGGCCCCTGCTTGTTCTGTTCCATCATGGTTGAGTTTGTTTCTTCTACTTTGAGGAAGTGCTCCTCTGTCTTCCACTATGTTGAGAAATGGGTTTCCCTGTTGGCTCAGCAGTAAAGAATCTGCCTAGCTATTCCAGAGACACAAGTTTGATCCCTGGGTTAGGAAGATCCCTTGGAGAAGGGGATGGCTACACACTCCAGTATTCTTGCCTGAGAAATCCCATAGACAGAGGAGCCTTGCGAGCTATAGTCCACAGGGTTGCAAAGAGTCAGGCATGACTTAGTGACTAAACAACAAGTTGAGAAATACATGCATATGATATAGTGGATTCAGAGTCAGACAGATGATAGGTACAGGTTGGATTTTTTGGCTCGTCTTCAGCAACCTAGCCTTTCTGAGGATTAGTTTCTCATCTTAAAATAGGGACAATGGTACCCATCATATGGAATTATGTAGAGAAATACAAGTGCCTATATTAATTTCTGATTCTTTTCCTGGGGCTTTCTGGTGGCTCAGATGGTAAAGAATCCATCAGCAATGCGGGAGACCTGGGTTTGATCCCTGGATTGAGAAGATCCCCTGGAGGAGGGCATGAAAACCCACCCCAGTATCCTTGCCTGGAGAATCTCTGTGGGCAGAGAAGCCTAGCAGGATACAGTCCACGGGGTCACAATGAGTCAGACACAGCTGAGCGACTAAGCACACACATTAAGTTGATGTGAACCTTAGCATAATGCTCAGCACATGCCCCAGTGGCTCAGCAGTAAAGAATCTGCCTGCAACTGACTGTGAACCATCAATTGAGATAACTCACTACCTTCCAACAAACAGGGGCTCTGTATCAACCTAGAGGGGTGGGGTGGGGCGGGAGATAAGAGGAAAGGGACATATGTATACCTATGGATGATTCAAGTTGATGTTTGAGAGAAAACAACAAAATTCTGTAAAGCAATTAACCTTCAATTAGAAAATAAATAGTAATAAAAAGGAAGCTGCCTGCAATGCAGGAACTAAAGGAGACATGAGTTTGATCCCTGAGTCATGAAGATCCCCTGGTGGAGGGCACAGCAACCCTCTCCAGTATTCTTGCCTGGAGAATCCTGTGGATAGAGGACGTTGGTGGGCTACAGTCCATAGGGTGGCAAATAGTCGGACACAACTGAAGTGATTTAGCATGCACACACAGCACATAGTAGGTATTCATTTGTCAGTCCTTTTCCTTCCTTTTAATCACCCCAAAACAGTAACAAAACTCATAATAATGGCTGTACAATGGAATTAAAACTCTTCCTTAACTGAAATCTGGGGAAGGACGGAGAGTTTTTCCACGAGCACTGTGTGACTGAATTTTCAAATTTCTTCTCCTGGAACCAGACTGTATAGTTGCCTAATTTTAACACGTACCATTATTTTTTTAAAGAAACTAAAAAGAACCAAAATCAGGATGCATCTATTTGAGACTTTTTTCAGTTAGAATATGGAAGCTGGCTAAGCATAAATACTTAGGCATTTCCAGATCTCGAAGAAGATAAACTCTTCTCCACTGTGGCTCATTGGAATTGGACTCACTTCCAAGTGTTAATTTCTCTTACTGTAATCATTTCAACTCTTTGAAATAGTCTATTATATACTCTTTTCTGTTTGATTTTGTGACTTGAGTATATTTTTTTCTATAACCTACATTTATTTGCGTGTAAGATACTATGTCAGAAACCGTGGTGGGCCCAATGATGAAAGTGGTAAGCCTCACATAAAACTGGCCATGTAGACCTAATGTTGTGAGGAGGTCTTAAAGAGCACTTTGCACTAACTAGGGTCTTACTAAATATATTCAGTTTGATATTTCACTTCCTAAAGAATAGATTTCTTTCCCAGAGCATGCATATAAGACTGTTTGCCTGCATTTATTTTTCAAGCTCACCTTTCTTATACATGACTATTCTTTATTGAAAATATTCAATGAAAGTTTTGTTTAAAACTTTCTCTTCCTCATCATAACATACATTTAGTAAAAAAAATAGCATTTAGAAATAATAAAATGTCTAATTATAAATGACCTCTTAACTAAAACCATTTTTATCAACTACATAAAATAGGAAATAAATTATGATCTTTGTCATAGCAGGAAAGTGCACAAAGTTTTTTCTCCACAGAGTAAAAGTTGTGAAATATTTTTCTATTGCAACCACTACTCAGATAGTACAAATGACATAAGAGTTTAAAGTCAAGCAGACTTGATTTTGAATTTACTTACTATCTGGGTGACATTAGGCTGATTATCTAATCTCTATGTTCTTTAGATTCCTAATCTGTAAATTGAAGATAATAGTATCTGCTAGCAGAGTTTTGGCAGTTATTATATATATATATATATATATATATATATATATATACACATCCATGTATTTTCTATATCTCTATCCATCTATCTCTCACTTATCATACTTTATATATCACACTTTATATATCTATGTTTCCATTTATTTTTGCTTTTATACAATCAAATTCAACTCAGATGATTTTAGACATGCATCATTTTTAATAGTCCAGATTGGAAAAATGAAGCAAAGGAGAAATGCTTATAATGATTGTTATGGAAAGGCCCATGGGCTGGAAATCAGTAAACATAGTTTGCTATCATGGTCTCTAACTAGCTAAGTGATTACAGATAGGCATGCCATTTCATCTCTTTGAGCTTTAGTTTCCCTATGTGTATGAGGAATAATTTGCACTGTCCCCTAAGATTCTTACAGCTTTAATGTTTTAGTATTCTTAGATTCGTTGAGTCTTGAGTTCTTATAGCACAGCGAGTCAGTATGCTGGAGATTCAGGATGCGTGGGCTCTGATCTGTTTCCCAACATAATAGCTGTATGACTTGGGAAAGGCACTTATATCCCTTGAGCCACAGTTTCCTGATCTTTAAAATGAGCAGGATAATAATCATATACACTTTGTAATGTTGTTAAGAGTATTAAATGATTTGACATACATAAAGAACTTCAAAGAATTCCAGATATATAATAAGTACCTGGTAAAGATTGCATGTTATTATTATGCAAAATTGAAGAGGACATATACTAATGAAATATGTTCCTGCTTATCTCACATCCTGATGATACAAGCATATATCCATAAGGCAGTGGATCTGTGAGTATAGCCAGTAATCCAGCATGATACTTCATCTATATATTTTGATATTGGGATCTTAATTTGAATCTGCACAGAACTAAATGACCTGTATTTAGGCCTAATGTTATATTTCCTTATATAGTTAGATATCCTTTTATGAATTCATATCTTACATTTTGAAATTACTTGAGGACAACATTCACGTCTTATACTTCTTATTGTCCCTCATTCAGATCATCTGACATTAGACCTTGCCCTAGTAGCTGCTTAGGAATAGTTGATTGATGATACAGATTTTAATCCTTTTTGGAGTAGCTGCATTAAAAAAATCCAAAGTTCTCATTTTTAAGTTTAATATGATTCTAGATACATATATATATGGAAGAATGCACCCTAAATCATGATGAGCAAATAACAATATTGGGCAATATGGATGATAAAGATTATAGATGACCTCGCTTCATAAATTACATTTTAGCCTAGACTACTTTCACTATCACATTTCTGATTAATTTCTTCCCCAAATAACTTATCCTTGCATATTATATTCCTATATGCTAAATGCTCATTGTTGCGCTATAAGGTTGGAAAGATACTGTCTTATTGTTAGAAGAGGAAAATTCTCTGCTGATGGAATTAGAAAGTCTCTCTAAATCTATTCTTTATTATTATTTAGAATGTTTACTTAGTATGGTATGCATGAGTCCTTAAAACAAATAGTCTAGAAAATTACTTGAAATTAGCCTCTTTGGACAACAAGAATATTTACTCTGTCATTAGTATTTACTTAAGGAAAAGCTATATAATCAAAGTCAGGAAGTCACAGTTTACTTTAGAAAGAGTCTTAAGCTCTTTTTGCTTGCTGCCATTTGGACATTGTTGAAGAGCACATCCATGTGTTTTCTTATTCATTTTGCTATTTATTTCCTCTCCATTTGTTTGAATTTTCAGAACATTCATTGTAAAATGGAGACTAGTTATTATGTATTCCTTTTTCCTTAGTAGAAAAAAGAATAAGTGCAGACATCTCCTTAAAATATTGTAGGTCTCATTCTAAAAACAAACAGCCCAGGCTAACTTTATAGAATGTAATAGTGAATGAAAAAAGGTAAACTTCCATTACTAAGCCCTGTGCTGGGGGCAGCTGTGGATCCTAGAGCAAGGTGCTATCACTGGCCTCATGATATGAAGCAATACATAATATGAAAGCCATTTCTTGTGGCTCTCAGAAATATAAATAGAATGTCAGTCTGACTATGTTTGAATAATAATGCCAAGAAATGTAATGCTGGTTACTAGCAATTGACTTAGGTCAAGTTTGTTTATTTCTACTAGAATCAGACCAAACCTAGATACTTCAGTCCCTATTAGTTATCCAAGTTTGAGATGGCTATGTGCTGGTTAGGTTCTATAATGATTTCCTGTGGCTTAAAACTCACCTTTAAAAGAGATTCAGTAGGTCTGTAGTAAGAGCTAGGCAGTTGTAATTTTTAAAAGCCTCACGTGTAATTCTGATGCATTTATTGAATTGAGAATCACCAGGTTACTCATTTCTATGATAAAAATTGTCTCCCTTTTCCATTTTCTTCAGGATGAACTACTTTCCCAGTGAGACTATAAATTAAGTGAGTAATGTTTGCTGTACGTCTCAAAGTCTTAACATTGGTATATTTTTTAAAGTAGTGGATTGTAGTACATCTCTTATAGAAGTAGTGGGTCCTTTCAATTAATGCCTGATAGATTCATGAATGTAATTGTAGGTGACTTGATTTGGAGGATTGGAGCTGAAGATCACTAACCAAAATCATAGCATATGTAAAATACATTGAATCAGCCTAGATATTAGGAATAACCTCCAGGTAGAAGCAAATTGAGTTTCTTAATATGTATTATGCACTCAATATACAGAAATCCTTAGAATATAGAATAATTCCACAAGAAAATACAACTATAGCCTAAAATGTAAAAAGTTTAGTCAGCCAGTCTGTCTTCTGGCTATTTGATGTACATAGTGCATTTTATTCCAGATGTTTTACTTACATGAACATAACCATTGTACAGAATAAACTTCTTTTAACAGGTGACTGAATTTCTCCTTATTTGTGTAGGTATTTTGTTGCACTACAGTTGCCACTTCAGAATGTTAAATCTTTTGTGAAATACAAGGATCCCTAATTTTTTATAGAACAACCTCTATGCACAGTGATGTCACTAAGAGTGGTCATAATCAATATTCAAATAATTTATACAATAACACAAAATATTTCATTTAACACAATGTTTGCTTCTATATGAAAAAAGAAACAAATCTTTATTTTGGCAGCAAGCATTTCCAAAGGAAGCAAATGTTTTAGTCACTGTGGCCAAAATAAATATTTTCTTTAAGTCTGTTAAGGCAGCCAAATGTTTTCAGAGCATTTTCAAAATGTTTCCACCCTTTATTTTCACAAAGAGAGCCTCTCTCCTTCCCACCAATCACCCTATGGAAATATTTTGAGAACATATTTTGACCATGAAAACAGCAAAACATTTTAAAAATGTTGTCTTTATAAGTGTCAGAAGGATGCTCTCAAAGTTTAAGGAAGATTAAGAAAGGTGATTGAATGGTGAAGTTGAAAGAATACTAGAAGTGATGAAACTAGATATTAGCTTTGACTCAGTAGCTTACTTTTTAGGTGATCAGCTTACCTCTCTTCAGCTTTCAGTTTGTTAATCATCAAGATGAGGGAGTTTTACCTAATGCCATATAATCTGCATTTTGCATTTCAGTAAAATATCTATCGAATACATGAGTCTTCAAAAATCTATGTATTGTCTATATTTTAAATAAAACATGGCCCATATCATAATTTTTTCCTAATAGTGAATTTTCTTGCCCTTGTGTTTTATTTAAATAAATAAAAATAAATAAAACAAGGATAGTATTCTGAAACCTGAATTAAGTATTTCCAGTTATGTGTATGTACTATTTACCATAGCAGGTATGGATGGATTCAAATGTTTTCTTCTATAACACAACTGTCTCTAAAACCAGTTTGAATGATTTTCCTCTTTGTCTCAGACGTGCATCTGTCTTGAGTTAAGTCTAATGAAAAGGAAAAAGGTGAATATAAACACTAAATGAACCATGAATAGTAGTTTTTCTTCATGTTATCATTTGTGGTTTAAAACTTTAGATTCCTTATGGAGTTTTAATGAGGTTTACTCAGACAATATGGATAAGAAGTTTGAGAAAAGCAAAATAAGATACTCATTATGTACTATCCTACAGTGAAAGCAAAATATACCAATTAAATAAACTATATCAATTTAACAGTTCTAAGATTCTTAATTATAACACTACTACCAGTAATAGCTGTCAAATTATTAAACACAATTATTAAAGACAATGTACCAGGTTGTGTGTCTGTGTGTGTGTATCTTTTATAAAACTCTGAAAGGTAGGTGTTAATACTGACGTTTTGCAAATTAAGAATCAGAGACCAAAAGGTTAAATGCCTTGCTTAGTATCAAATTACTTGCCTAGGTATAGCTGGAAATAGGCTCAAAACCTGGTCTATATAATATTAAAGGAATTTAAAACATCTTTGGTTCTTTGTTACACAACTGCCTCAAGTAACAGCCTTTATAATAATAATGCGATAGATAGGTGAAGGGTATGAGCTGGACAGTTTCATTAGTTCCTAGAGACCTTTTCACTTGGATTTTAGAATGAGACTAAGACAGAAGCAATATTGATTGTCCTGACAAATGATCTGTCCAAAGCAAGGCCCCAGAGTCAAACTCTGGCCATAATTCTTGGAGGTCTATTTCATGCCTTTTGACTTAGAAGGCCACAAGATGCTTTCAGCCCATTAGTGTGACCTAAATGGAGAGCATGCTAGCCCTGTTGTAGTATGACCATGGTGTTATCTCTGCCCCATGGAATGGCAGTGAAATCCACATGGCTGCAAGTGAGCAAATAGTATAGCAAACTTACATGAAGATGTAGCTGTGGCATTTTGCATAAATGGAACAAGACTTTAGCACCTGAAGAAGGATATTAGGAGGCGCATTTAAAAAATTATTTGTAAGGACTGCTCTTGATTTGAAACTATTTCTAAATTAGAAAATTTATTTTCTGGCTCAACTTTTAAAACTCACAAAGAGTTAGTGAGTGATTGCTAATACCCCAACATTTTTTTAGCATCAGTAATGTATGTAAGTAAATAGAAAGAAAAACAGGAAAGTAAAACATTAATTACATTTTAAATTGGAGAGTTATATGAAGATACCTGACTAGGATATAAGAAATGTCACAATAAAGATGAGTGGAATGAATGAATGAAGTGTTCAATATGAATAAATGAATAAAATTCAGAGCTGTGGTTGGGCACCTAACTCCCAACTTTGACATCTTCCAATCAATATACTTAATATTGTATTTATTTTGGAATAAGCCACTATACATATTTTCTTCCTCTGAATCACCAAGTGACACTTTTATTGCTCTTCACCTTGTCTTTCTCAGACTTTTAAAAAATATCAATTAAATGAGGTTAAAAAACAAGAGCATCATTTGATGCACCAATATTTACATATTAATATATATATTATATGATATATATAATTGATATTATATATATAATTTATATATATATATATATTCTAGACCAGTGTTGTCCAGTAGAAATATGATGTGAGCCACAAATGTGATGCTTAGTGTAACTTTAAGTTTTCTAGTTTCCACATTTAAAAAGTAAAAATAAATAAGCAAATTTAATTTTAATATATTCTATTGGTCCCAATATATCCAAATTGATATCATTGTGACATGTAATAATATAAAATTATTAATGATACATTTTGCATTATTAATTTGTTGTACAAATATTTTAAAATCCAGTTTGTATATTTATTTCACAGCATGTCAATTTGTACTCACCACATTTCAATTGCTCAATAGCCAAATGGGGCTACATAAAATAAGGGGTATTTTGATGTGTAAATTTCTGTATTTAAGCTGTAACTATTATAATAAAAGTATAGTTTAAATGAAAGAAGTGAATTACTTATAAAAGCTAGAACTATGATAAACTATTTCTTTGATACCAAATACATTATTATTAAACAGGTTAGTGAGTAATCACAGTTTTAGCATATGTCTGAAAAATGACTGTACAAATATAGTTTGCATTTACATGTAGATGATTTACCAAAACATTGATAGCTATGTTCCTGGAATTGACATAATGTTAGCACATTATTAGCATTAAATGTTTTGGAAATGCTTTTAATTGCTGCATATCACATTATCTGTATATTCCACAATATACATACTGTGAAACATTCCTCAGAACTGTCCCTGCTTAGGAAACTGGCAGTTATTGTACTCAGCAGTCAACCTTGACCCTTTTTATTTTGGATTTTAATGTAAGTAAGAATCATACCTGTTTTATAGTTATGATTTGCTGGTTTTATAGTTATGATTATAGAAATCACACCAGACATAAACCAATTCATTCATATGCCCATATTTTCTCTTTAGCACTTGAATGTTTACTCTTTTGCCTGCCTGTTGAATAGAATTTCTCTCAAAAGTATATAATCTCACAGTCTGCAATGTTAAATCAATTCGTTATTGTCCTTGTCACTCTCAATCTAGTCAGTTTTAATTTATATATTACTTATAAGTAATTGTTTCTGGTTAAAGGTTGATAACTCACTTGCTTTGTATTTCTTTGTTGACATATCAGTTCAGTTTAGTTGCTCAGTCATGTCTGACTCTTTGCAACCCCATGGACTGCAGCATGCCAGGCTTCCCTGTCCATCACCAAATCCCAGAGCTTGCTCAAACTCACGTCCATTGAGTCAGTGATACCATCCAACCATCTCATCCTCTGTTGTCCCCTTCTCCTTGTGCCTTCTATCTTTCCCAGCATCAGGATCTCTTCCAATGAGTCAGTTCTTCCCATCAGGTGGCCAAAGTATTGTGGTTTCAGCCTCAGCATCGGTCCTTCCAATGAATATTCAGGACTGATTTCCTTTAGAATGGATTGGTTTGATCTCCTTGCAGTGTAAAGGACTCTCAAGAGTCTTCTCCAACACCACAGTTCAAAAGCATCAGTTTTGAGTGCTCAGCTTTGTTTATAGTCCAACTCTCTCATCCATATATGACTACTGGAAAAACCATAGCTTTGACTAGATGGACCTTTGTCTGCAAAGTGATGTCTCTGCTTTTAAAAATACTGTCTAGGTTGGTCATAACTTTTCTCCCAAGGAACAAGCATCTTCTCATTTCATGCCTGCAGTCACCATCTTCAGTGACTTTCGAGCCCAAGAAAAGAAAGTCTGTCACTGTTTCGATTGTTTCCCTAGCTATTTGCCATGAAGTGATGGAACTGGATGTCATGATCTTAGTTTTTTGAATGTTGAGCTTTAAGCCAGCGTTTGCACTCTCCTCTTTCACTTTCATCAAGAGGCTCTTCAGTTCCTCTTCACTCTCTGCCATAAGGGTGGTGTCATCTGTGTATCTGAGGTTATTGATATTTCTCCTGGCAATCTTGATTCCAGGAACATTAGCATTAAATGTTTTGGAAATGCTAGCATTTCCACTTCATACAGCCCGGCATCTCACATGATGTTGTCTGTTGACATATACTTAGCTTTAAATAAATGATCAGTACTCTGAATGTTTGCATATCAAAAATTTAATCTAATAACATTAACTAGAGTGTATACATGGGCAGCTTATTTATTAACTACAAGTGTATACATAGGCAGCTTATTTCTTTTGAAATATCCTACTCAGATTATAAAAAACAAGTTTGAATTTGAAAAAGTTAATGTTTACTGTAAGTAAGGACATTATTGTGCAGAATGCAGTTGGTTTAGTGTGCTACACATCTACTTTTGTGGATAGTTAATATACAAAAAAGATGAATTATTGAAAATGTAGGAAGATCAAACAAAAATGCCCCTGAGACTCCAAAGGGTGGGAGTTGCTATCGAAGTCTCCATAAGCCACCCTGGCCACTATTTTCCCCATAAAAAAGACAGGAAAGAATTATCTGTATGGAGGCAAGTGAAGGCTTCTTGGTATTATCACAAAGATCCTTATATAATGTTACATAGAAGGAACAGAAGAATCATTTAGGCTGGTATATTCAGCTTACAAATATAGAGGAATGATGTACAAGTGGCTCTCCCAAGACTGTGGAGATTATAATGGTGGTTCCAAGTTTGTTGTAACACTCTCATGCTTCTAAATATGCTTATTTTCACTACTGCTAAACGTTTAGGAAAACAGCTTTCCATATCTTTTCATATATGATGTGTTACTCACAGTTAAGTTTTACTAAAATCAGAAAATTTACATTGTGTTTCTTCATGATATTTCATTGCAGATAGAATAGTTTTATCTTCAGTTATATAAAATATGAAAATTACATGGTCAAATAAACAATTACTTGATTTAGAAAACATGACCACCATGCTTTTCTTTCAGACAGTTATGTGCTAGTAAATGTTTAATAACTGGCTAGGGGTTAGGGTGGGAGTGGAGCCCTGATTTGCAGTGTTTGCTGACTTCTGTGGTATTAACACTCCCAGAACAGCCTATTTCAAGCTACCAACATAATATCCTCAATGTAAAGTTAGGAGTTGATGCAACTGGCACTTAAAATCTGGTAAAAGTTGGTTTTAGCATATCAATGCTTTGAGAGCACAAATGACAGACTGAGGATCTGAGTCAAGGTCTTTTTTTCTTCACTTGGGTTCTGTGTTTCAGTTTATTGTACACACATACTCACAGATACATACATGTGACTTGTGAATTTCATGATTTTGCCTATATTCTATTTAAACACAATATCCATCACTTTGGTAATGGATTACTAATTCTTGTATATATTAAAATATTACTTTGAGTAATAGATGCTGGCTCATAGGAGGATGTAAACCTTAACATTAATCATGACATTTCCTGGTTAAAAACAAAAAAGGAATTTCCAAACACTACAAGTAGGAATATTTGAGCAAAATCCCCATGTCTTTGACTCACATTCCTCTAAGAACATCCTTTATTCATATACCACACTAATGTTCATTAAGGAATGAAGTTGTAAAAAAGAAAACAATGCCATTTAAAGTAGAAATCTTGAAAACTAAACTATGAACTTCCAGTGTAGTGCTTTAGAGGGTGGATGGTAAATGCAATTCATTGCAATTTATCTGGAACACAACTTGCTTAAACTTTCTGTAGTACTCTTAGTCAGAGGTGTTTAACCACCAATTTTAGAACACTGATAATTGTACAGTGTTAATGCTTAATTAGTTAAAGGGAAGCACCTGTATTGTAGAGGAAGTGACTCCAAGATTAGACTATATGCATTCCGATTATAACAAAAGACCATTTAAGTAAGCATGCTATTTATCTTTAGGGAAATATAGTTGCTAAGTTGTTGGACAGCCCCAACTCATGGGAAGTAAGTAACCTTTTGCATGTATATTTCATTGCTGTTTTTAACCAATAGATTCCAATGAAGAATGTTTGTGAGCTTTCCTATCCTTCCAGCACAAAGGCAGGTTGGGTGTGCTTGGGACAATTAGATAGATCTATCACACCTTCAGTTTAATATGTCATGCTTTCATTTGACATGTTACCTCTCACCAAAAAAATTCTTTTCATCTCCTAATTCTTTACTTCATCAGCTTTCCTGTATTCAAATGGAAGAGATTATTCTAAATACTTTCTTAACATCTTTCCTTTGCTGCTGCTTTCACATTTATAATTATCCTTTTAAGAAAGGATTAAAAGATTTAAAATGATAATGCTTGGCAACAGACCTAAGGTGAAGCACTATTGTAGTTAATGTGTAAATGATAATGTGTGTGGTTGTGAAGATGGGTTTGTGAAATGCTCCTCTAAATGCAAGAATTCAAAGGAAACTGTACAGAGAGTTTGTACTCTTTAGCGGCTAATAGTCATTGAAAAACATCTCATGATATGTTGTATCTAAAGGGTAAATGACTATTTTAATACACCCAGTAACTTTCTGGGAGACAGGGAGATAAAGGATACAATAGCTTCTCAGCAGGGGTTTGTGACTAGGCACTCAGTCATGTCTAACTCTTTGCCAGGCTCCTCTGTCAATGGGTATTCTCCAGATAAGAATACTGGAGTGGATTGCCATGCCCTCTTTCAGGGGATCTTCCCAACCCAGGGATTGAACACAGGTTTCCTGAATTGCAGGTGGATTCATTACCAACTGAACCACCAGGGAAGCCCCAAAATACTGGAGTGGGTAGCCTGTCCTTTCTCCAGGGGATCTCCCCAACTCAGGAATCAAACACGGGTCTCCTGCATTGCAGGTGGATTCTTTACCCGCTGAGCTACCAAGGAAGCCCTTAGAAAGGGTTTAGGAGAATGCAAAATCCCTTCCTTCCTCACTGTTACTTTGAAGTTTATTTGGAATGATTAATTTTCCTGTGGCTTAATGTAAATTGAGAATTAAATAGAAACTGTGTTGCCTCACTGACTTTGCTTCCCCATTTTTCAAACTAAACCCATGGAAGGATTTTCTAACCAAGTACATTTGAAGTGGAATCAATCCTTTTATTTAAATATTACATGAAAACTAAAGGAAAATATTTTCGGTTTTTGTATTCTGCCAATTTTCAAAAAAGTTTTCTTTCAAAAGTTTAGATTGAAAAAACATTCAGTGTAATTATCTCCTGTTCCACTAATTGATAACCCTTCCACCTGCTAATTTTGGTATTTTAAACCAGTTCTGGGAGAGTCCAGGAGAAAAATCAATGTATTTGACTCTTGCTTGTACCTCCAAAGCTCCAAACAAATCTCACAAAAGTGCTTATATAGCACAATACAAAGCATCTTGATAAAACAAGAAAAATAATTCTCCCTCCATCCCTTCCTTCCTTCCTAGAAGATGTTTACTTTGTACCAAGGATTTTGTTAGGCACAATCAAGCACTACATGTTCAGTAAGGGATAGTCCCTATCGACAAGAAATTTAGAGTTAAACAAGTAGCTATAGTCTATTATTTACATCTAATTTTTTTTTCAACAGACAGGTTGGGACAAGATGCTAACTTTACCATGATACTGAGATGAATTTAATTTACATTCATGCAATGCCTGGAAGGATTAAAGTGTTGTACACATGCAGGAAATGCCCTGCTATTCTGAAAATGGAAAGAGGGTTAGAGTGAGGTCATCACCAGCTCTTTCATGAGGTGGATACTAACATTGTCTCAGTATGCCCCATTGATGGGGTTAAATTGCCAGAATTGTTTAAGAATTTTAAATCTTCTGTGGTTCTGACCTTAATAAATGTTTTTTTTTTTCTCAAAAAGTAGAAACAACAGGTTTTTACTGCTTAGAGCAGGTTTTGAATTATATTTTGCAATTATATATTAGAAACAGGTTAGTTGAATTTGTCTTGGAAAAATTATCATTGATGAAATACTTTTAATTTTAAGATATAAAAGTTTATTTCTATCTATATTCTTCTGCCTTAAGGGGGGATGTTATTTAACTGCTTGTGTGTTATTGTCTATCCTGCTGTGCCAGAAAATAGCATTCTCTGAGTTGGGAAGATCCCTTGGAGATGGGAAAGGCTACCCACTCCAGTATTCTGGCCTGGAGAATTCCATGGACTGTATAGTCCATGGGGTTGCAAAGAGTCAGACAGGACTGAGTGACTTTCAGTTTCACTTTCAAAGCAAAAAACAAATAATCTCCAGAAAGAGAAAGTCCAAAAACAATGAATATATACACTGAGATTCTGTCACAAAAAGTATTTTCTAGTATAATAATTATAATAATATTAATATGAGTAATGTCTAGGGCTTCCCTCTTAGCTCAGTCAGTAAAGAATCTGCCCACAATACAGGAGACCCAGCCAGGTTCGATTCCTGGCTCAGGAAGATCCCCTGGAGAAGGAAATGGCAACCCACTCCAGTATTCTTGCATGGAGAATCCCATGGACAGAGGATCCTGGTGGTCTACAGCCCAGGGGGTTGTAGGGGAGGTTGTCTGCAAGCACCAGACACAACTTAGCAACTAAACCATCACCACCACCAAGAATAATGGTCTGGATAATGATATGAAACAAAAAACAGAAGCAAAACCACACCAAATAAATGCATACTCTCATTTCTCATTTATAATCACAGTTCCCTCACGTAAACTTAAAAGGTTTCTAATGTATTTTTACACCCTTTCCTTCCCTATATTGGGAAAAATTTTGTCATTTTAAGTGGTATATGGTGTACCACACAACTACTTTAATAAAGTGAGAATCTATTTAAATCAGAAAATTCTACTCAAATGTGTTCATACATTAGCTGTTTCTCTTCTTGCACATTCTTTTATTGTGGAGGAACTTAGGGGAGTTTCCAATTCTTCATAATTCCTTGAATCAAATAATTTTGGTGCCCATTCAGCAGATGATGAAACTGAAGTATGGGGAAGTTGCTTCTCAGGGTCACAATCTGAATCAATGGCAAAGATAAATCCAGTTTCTGGGTTCAGTTTCTTGCTGGTCTATTGAATTGTGTTGCTTCATGGGAATCTTGACTTAGGAAGAAAAATGTCTTTTTGGAAAAGTATGTTAATCTGTATCCAGGCTGAACTCTGTCAAGATTTACTTGTGGTGGTTGAATCTACCCAAATTTGAAAGTGAAAATGTTAGACTGTCAGTTGTGTCTGACTTTGCAACCTCATGGACTGTAGCCTGCCAAGTTCCTGAGTCTATGGGGTTCTCCAGGCAAGAATACTGGAGTGGGTTGCCATGCCCTCCTTCTCCAGGGGATCTTCCTGACCCAGGGATTGAACCCAGGTCTCCTGCATCACAGGCAGATTCTTTACTGAGTCACCAGAAAAGCTCAAATTTACCTGACTTCAAAATGAAAATGAGGAGGGCAGGGAACCTTATAAATTAATCTTGATTGCCATGGCCACCTTGAAGATCTTCATGCCTATTTACTAAAATTTAGTAACTTATCCATGATTATGTCACAATCAGTGACAAAGAGCATTAAAATTTAGTTCTCTATTTCCTAGTCAACTGCTATGAGCTATTCTCTCATTGATGAAAATTTTAATTTCAAAGCAGAAAAGTGGTGGAGAGGCAAAGTTTTGAGTTGAAGGAATGCCTAAAAAGTTTTCCTGTCAAAGTAAGGAATGGGGTAGGAAAATGAGAAAGACATCTGCATAAACATGTATTACATTTACCTTAAGAAAGAATATAGTTGTGAAATTAAAATGTAAAGGTTGAGCTCTTGAATTTTGCCTTACAAGTAAGGATATCTTGGGATATAAATTAAGTATGTTGTAAGAGATAGTTGAGAGAGATGGTAATTCTTTCAGTACTAGCATTCAGATGAGAAAACTACTTTTCTAATATGTAATGCAAGATATATCTGACTAGACATTTTTGGTCTTCAAAATGGTTTCAGTGGAGATTTTAACTGTAAGCAGAAGATTGCTGGAAAAGGGATAGGCTACCCACTCCAGTATTCTTGGGCTTCCCTTGTGGCTCAGCTGGGAAAGAATCCACCTGCAATGTGGGGGACTTGGGTTTGATCCCTGGGTTGGGAAGATCCCCTGGAGAAGAGAAAGACTACCCACTTCAGTATTCTGGCCTGGAGAATTCCATGGACTATATTGTCCATGGGGTCGCAGAGTCGGGCACGACTGAGCAACTTTCACTCACATAGTAATATTACTGTTGCATTTATATAGCACTTTAAAAATTTGTGGAAATATAACAAAGTATGTCATAAAGTATATAATCTTAACCATTTTATTTTTTTATTTAAGATTTTTTTTGGTAAAATATGTGTAATATATAATTTATCCTCTATACAATTTTAAATGTACAGTTCAATAATGTTAAGGCTTTCCTGGTGGCTCAGTGATAAAGAATCCGCCTGCCAATGCAGGAGACTTGGGTTCAATCCCTGGGTTGAGAAGATACCCTGGAGAAGGAAATGGCAACCCACCCCAGTATTCTTGCCTTGGAAATCCCAAGGACAGAGGAGCCTGGTGGTCTACAGTTTGTGGGGTCACAAAAGAGTCTCACATGACTTAGCGACTAACCAACCAAAAGCTATCAGGAATTTTAACTATAATCACATAGTTGTGAAACAGATCTCAACTTCTTAAAATTGTTTTTTTCTTTTTATACTTTTTATTTGGGTACAGTTCATTTACAATGTTGTGTTATTTTCAGGTTTGCAGCAAAGTTAATCTGTTATACATATATCCACTCTTTTTTTTTTTTTTTTAGATTATTTCCCCATATGAACAGAGAAACCTGGTGGACTATAGTCCATGGGGTCGCAAAGAGTCAGGCATGACTGAGCAACTAACACTTTCACTTTTTCCCATATAGGCCATTTCAGGGGTAGGGTTAGGGTTAGGTTTACAGAATACTGAGAGGAGATCCCTGTGCTATATAGTAAGATCTTATTAGTTATCTAGAGTAGTGTGTATGTGTCAATCCCAAACTTTTTGATCTAGCAAAACTAAAATTCTATGCCCATTGGACAACTCTCATTTCCCCTGCTTCCCAGACCCTGGAAAACATATTTCTACTTTCTGCTTCCATGAGTATTTAATTCTACTAGATGTTGTTGTTTAGTCACTAAAGTCATGTCCCTCTCTTTTGTGACCCCATGGACTATGGCCTGCCAGACTTGTCTGTCCATGAAATTTCCTAGGCAAGAATACTGGGGTGGGTTGTCATTTCCTTCTCTGGGGGATGGGGGGGGGAATCCTGACCCAGGTATCAAACCCAAGTCTCCTGCGTTGCAGGTGGATTCTTTACCCCTGAGTACCAGGGAAGCCCCAGTTATTCTAAATACCTTGTATATAACTGGAATCATAGCATTTGTATTTTTGTGTCTTCCTTATTTCACCTAGCATAATGTCCTCAAGTTTCATCCATATTATTACACGTGTGATAATTTCATTCTTTTAAGTCATATAGAACTTTTAGCCTTTCAAACTGTTATTCATATATATTGATGAATTTTCTGCACACAAAAATAAGATGAAGACAATGCTATTGTTTTTTTGTACACATTTTGCCCATTTTTGGAGTAATTTTACATATAAGCAATCCAGCAGCTTTACTTAATATATGACCTAAAATAGATGTGTGAGAAGATAGAGAATTATATATAATTAGAAGTTAATGGGAAAAAAAAGGGGGGGGGGGAGAAGAAGAAGTCAACGAATTATCTGCTTTTGACCAGAAATGTAACATGGTTCTAGTGATCAGACTCATGGATTATTTAGTTTACATCTCCAACTGTCAAATGAAATAACACATTTAGAATAGTCATGTAATTTACCGGAGGCCACACAGCTCAATAATGTCAAAACGAGTATATTAGTTTTCTGTTGTGCAAGCAGTTGCCTCAAATTTAGCAACTTAGAACAACACCCATGTGTTGACTCACAGTTCTGTTTGTCAGGAGTCTGGAGAAGCTTGACTGTATTCATAGTCTTACAAGGTTGAAATTGAGGTGCTGTTCAGGGTGGGCTCTTATCTGGAAGCTCTGTGGTAGAAATCTGCTCATGAGCTCATTGACCTTGTTGACAGGATCTAGTTCATTTCAATTGTACAACTTGTATACCTGTTTCCTAGCTGGGCGTCAGTCCAGGGTTGCCCTTGGCTACCCACGTTGTTTGACACAGCCCTCTCCATTTTCAAACCAGTAATGGTGTGTTCTGTGATTTTCTTTGTTTTTAAAGGGTTCACGCAATTAGATTGGGTCCACATAGATAATCTTGAAAGTGAAAGTGAAGTCGCTCAGTCATTTCCGACTCTTTGGGACCCCATGAACTGTAACCTGCCAGGGTCCTCAGTCCATGGGATTTTCCAGGCAAGAGTACTGGAGTGGGGTGCCATTGCCTTCTCCAGGGGATCCTCTTGACCCAGGAATCAAACCCAAGCCTCCTGCATTGTAGGCAGACGTTTTACCGTCTGAGCCACAATCTTCTTTCCCATTAATTCAGAGTCATCTGATTAGTTATTTTAATCACATCTGGAAAATCCCCTTTGCCATGTAACATAACGTAATATCTCATTACTTTCATAGTTTCAGCAATTAGGACTGGAAATCTTTGGATGAAGGAGAATTTTGGAATTCTGCCTGCCAAACTCAGGTTTAAGTCTTAGTGCTTTCCACTGTACCACACTGAGTACCTAAGATTGTTTAGTTTTATTTTAATATGGGTTGCTAATATTTATCCATGTTGAGCAAAATTTTAAGATTTTAAATCAGCAAGAAAGTTGGCTTCTGTATTTATCATTTGAATGTATGCTTCTGGGTGCTTTTCCTAATCATAGATTCATGTTAATAGTGATCAGCTTCCTAAAAATTTTATTCCTAATCTCTTCAGAATTGTGATGTTAACAGCATATTTGTGAATTTTCTGGTTGACAAACATGAAATGTTAATTCTTGAAATCATCATGGGATTAGGCACATACTAATAGTTACCAATGGGATTTCTTTTGCTATATATGAAAAATATTATTTTGGCTAGTTGTAACACACATACTTAATGCTGGCACTAAAGTTCCCATTGTGATCATCATTAAAGATAGCGTGTATGATGACACAAAGTAAAAGACAGTAGTCTTTCAGAAAAACAGCAGTATTTGCAGCAGATTATAATGAAACCTTACCAAGACAGTGGAGCTTAATAAAATTTGTCCCCAGGAATCCTAATACTTTGAAGATATTTCCCAATGGAAGGGTTCTACGATTAAGTACTATGCTTAGCAGATAGTGAATCTACTTATCCAGCTAGCTGGAGTAAAACATTCATTTCAGAAAAAAAAAGAATGGAATTAATAAACCCCAGTGTTCTTAACCTTCAAAAAAAAAAATAAGTACTTCAATAAAAAGGAAGAAAAGTATATTGGGGCAGATTGCCAGACTACAGCATTTAGAATTTATTTTATATGCAGTCAGGAAGTATTGAAGAGCAAAAGATGAATGGTGAAAGAGACGTTTCACCAAAATTCAGAGTACAGTTTATGTAGAATAGATTGGAGCAATGAGAACCTGTTGAACATAACATGAGCATGCAGTGATAAGGGCCTGAAGCAGGGTGTTGAAAACAGGAATGGATAGAGATGGAAATTTGCAACACATATTGCAAAGGAATAAAAATATAGGAGACTGAAAATGAAGGGAGAGGTGGAGGGAGAATCAAAATTACTCTCAAGTTTACAGTTTTGGCAACCAAAAGCCTGCTTATGTTACTGATAAAACAAGGGAGTGGGATTTGAGGAGGCAAATTCTGAACTTGTGTTGCCAGTGGAATGTATTAAAATGTGAATATTAACTTACCATTCTCTTCATCAAACTTTTGACAACACTCAGAATAGGAGAAAATTAACGCAAGTGAAGCAACTGACAAAGGATTAATCTCCAAAATATATAAACAGCTCATGGAGCTCAATATTAGAAAAACAAATAACCCAGTCAAAAAATGGACAGAAGACCTAAACAGATATTTCTCCAAAGAAGACATACAGATGGCTAATAAACATATGAAGAAATATTCAACATTGTTCATTATTAGAGAAATGCAAATCAAAACTAGAATGAGGTATCACCTCACACTGATCAGAATGGCCATCATCAGAAAATCTACAAACAATAAATGCTGGAGAGGATATGGAGAAAAGGAAACCCTCTTGCACTGTGATGGTAATGTAAATTGATACAGCCACTGTGGAGAATAGTATGAAGATTTCTTTAAAAAGTAGGACTAAACTTTGCATATGACACAGCAATCTCACTACTGGGCATGTACTCTGAGGAAACCATAATTGAAAAAGACACATGTACCCCAGTGTTCATTGCAGCACTGTTTACAATAGCTTCTTTACATGGAAGCAACCTAGATGTCCATTGACAGATGAGTGGATAAAGGAGTTGTGACACATATAGAATAGAATATTTCTCAGCCGTCATAAAGAATGAATTCAAGTCAGTTCTAGTGAGGTGGATGAACCTAGAGCCTTTTCTAGAGTGAAATGTCAGAAAATGAAAAAAAAATATTGTATATTAACGAATACATATGGAATCTAGAAAAATGGTACTGATGAACTATTTGTAGGACAGCAATAGAGACGCAGACATAGAGAACAGACTTGTGGACACAGCAGAAGGAGAGGGTGGGATGAACAGAGAGATAGCATAGAAACATACATTACCATTTGTAAAATAGATCGCCATGGGAATTTGCTGTATGATTCAGGAAGCTCAATGTGTGCTGTGTGACAGTCTAGAGAGGTGGGATGGTGTGGGGCATAGGAGGGAGGTTCTAGAGGGACGGAGACATATGTATATCTATGGCTGATTCATGTTGATACATGGCAGAAATCAACACATCATTGTAAAGCAATTGTTCTCCAATTAAAAATAAATTAAAAAAACAAACAAAATTCTGTCTGACTGTGAAAAGATACACTTTAGAAGGGGGGGTATTTAATTTGGTTTACTCTAAAATTTACTAAGATTCAGTGATACTATCAGTGTTATCAATGTTCTGTTAATCAGAAAGGAAAGAGGCTGCTAAGAATTCATCATATACCAAATTTCTGTTATACAGTCTTTGTTATTTACACTAAGACATTTATTAGAATTCAGTCAGTTTATCACAAAAAGTAAACATGTTTAAAGATGTTAACACCAGGCCTAGAGCACATTTAATTTAAATAGGGAGCAGAGTGAAGCAAATTAAGTATAAAAATAGCTTCACTTTTATACTATCAAGTGAGTAGTCAACCCAAAAATTGTCTATCACATCAGATTTCTATTTTTATTGAAGGAAAAATAGAAATTCAGCATTAGCAAAGGAATTAAACATCACTATTTAAAATGATTGATTCGGGAAGATCCCCTGGACAGAAAATGGCAACACACTTCAGTATTATTGCCTGGAAAATTCCGTGGAGAGAGGAGCCTGGTGGACTGTAGTCCTTGGGGTCACAAAGAGTCAGACATGACTGAGCATACACACAATCATAAGATTAATGCTAAATATGAATTATTCTACATGATCCCTGATATAATATGTGACCCTAACAAGGGTTATTTTCCCTCATCCCATGAACACCCTTATGTTAAAGAAAATTTCCTTAACTTTCCTAACTCTAATGGAATGATGGTATTGATGCTTTTAATATATTCAAATTTAAGTTTTAGATATGCTTATAAGAACTGAAAAAGGGAGTAAATGGTAATGGAATGTATATAATCTTGACTCTGGTGTTTTTTTTTTTTTTTTTTTTTTGTTGTTGTTCCTTGTGTTGAAATCTTCTGGAGACTTGATGAGCCACACTTTATTTATTTTATTTATTTATTTTTTCATTTATTTTTATTAGTTGGAGGCTAATTGCTTTACAATATTGTAGTGGTTTTTGCCATACATTGACATGAATCAGCCATGGAGTTACATGTGTTCCCCATCCTGAACCCCCCTCCCTCCTCCCCCCCCCACCCCATCCCTCTGGGTCATCCCAGTGCACCAGCCCCGAGCACTTGTCTCATGCATCCAACCTGGACTGGCGATGTGTTTCACACTTGATAATATACATGTTTTGATGCTGTTCTCTCAGATCATCCCACCCTTGCCTTCTCCAATAGAGTCCAAAAGTATGTTCTATACATCTGTGTCTCTTTTTCTGCCTTGGATATAGGTTTATCATTACCATCTTTAAATTCCCATAAACCAAGAGCTGATTGGCACCCAGTTTAACATAAGCAACATTTTATGAGAGTTACCATAGTGACCAGGTTCCAGTTATCAACTTGAACAATTTCATATATGATTAATATTAACCACCCATTTTCATGTATAACTTTTTCCTAGGTGCTGAATTGGTTGCTACTGCCTTTGATCTGGTTGAGAATACAATCCAGTGCAATAGTTAGACAAGTGATCAGTTTGCCAACACTGAAAGAAGATGGATTTAGGTTGCTGTGAGGTCAGAGTTTGTTTCTCCTCATAAACACTGAAAGGTCAGGTAGAGTTTAACTACTGTTGGCATCCTTGAAATGTTGTAATAAATGTCAGACCTTAGAGATTACTATGATGCAATTAAAAGTCTTATTGTTCTGAAAGAAAGATTCTTATTTAATTTAATAAGCATATTGAAAAAGTAGCACTTTACAGTCAGGTAAACAACACCTTCAAAGCTAATGTCATCCTTGGCTCTCTTGGCTTCTAATGTAGTTGAAAAAAAAAATGACACACTTAGGAGTATACAGCAGGATTTAAGTATCAGTGATGACTCTGAAAAGTGAATCCCAGGTCATGGCTGACAACTCTCACTTTGGGAATCCAATTGCTGCAATCTTTACAAGTCGCTGCTAATACCACACTTAACTGCCACTTTAACTTCATCAATTTTCTCAGTTTGTCCCAAAATGTTATGAGTGTTTCTTTAAAGAGTAGTAAGCCAAACTTTCATTGAAGAGGATAATATGATCTTGTGATTTCTTGCTAAATCATGTGCTAACTGTGTGGTTTATATTAAATATATCGAAGGCTCATGAAATCACTAATAATTCATTAACAAATTTTCTTCTTTGAAATAAAATTACCTTTCTCAATTCTTAGTCCTTGATTCATATACAAATAGCTGATCATGCAAAATGGAAATAGCTCCAAGTGAAATTTCATAATCTTAATGAGCGAAGTATCAATTACGTTACTACAACTTGGAATGGATATCTTAAAGACTGTGTCGTATCTTGTTGACACCAGAAGACCTACTGAATTTCTTTCTTAGGGACCTGTCAACTCTACAGAGTTTGTAAACTCTGATGGTAATCCACTTTAACTGTAGAAAAATGAAATACTATTGATACATATTTCAATTTAGTTTATTCTTTAATCTCAGGAAGCTTTGTTACTATTTCATTTCTCCTGAAGAAGTTCACAGAATGAATGGTAAAATACATAACAGGATAAATTGTGTTACAGAATGACCTGGACCCAGAGAAAATCATGATTCTTTGGTATAATTTCCCTCCAAACCACCTATAAATGTTGACTTTATAAAAATGATGCTTTCAAAGATTTAGCTGAGCTGTTTAATAGGAATTTTGTTATTTGGGGGATTGTTGGCCAAGGTCCATAAACTTTTGTTAATAGTGTTCTTGGGTGATATATCCACTGAGTCATTTGGGTGGAAACTTTAAAAAGGGCCTGTTTTATTTTACAGAGTACAAATAACCTTGTAATTAAACTGAAAACAAATAATTGCCAACAAGCAATTATCATTCAGTTAAAGAGTAATTACATGGTTATTTGTGCCCTGTAAAATAAATCATTACAGAAATTAGTAATGCAATTAATATTTTAGCAGAAACAGGGTGCTGCAATGATGCACCTTTCAACCTATGCTGATTAAATTGTCATCCAAATAACAATTTTCTAGTTAAAGCACCACATGTTTATTTTTTCTTGATTAATATGTAAACATCTGCCTGTTGCTAATAAAGCTCTTAAAGATAAGTTTGGCAAGATCTTCTATCAAGAATAATCTTTTCCAACTTTCTACAGTGTCTTCCATAGTCTTTACTCATGTTGTCAGGCTTGTGTTCTTTGAAAAGTAGCGCAGGAACTTTAGTGCTAGGGATATCTTACTACTGTGGATTATTTGGTCTAAAAGTAGGAATAAATCTATCTTTTGGAATGCTATTGATTATAAAGCATCTTCACAATCTTGATTCTAATTAATTTACTCTAGGGCCACAAGTTTTCTTTCCACTAGTATAAACAAAGGAGTCTGAATATGATTTTGCTCACTGATAGGTTTAAATAAGTTTGGAAGTATTCATCACACAATCATACTCACTAAAGAATTAATCATAAATTTTAAGTAGCAGGTCAAATACACATCTCTATCACTACACCTTAAGCTCTTCAAAAGCAGAAGAAACTATATTCTAGTTTCTCACAATATATTACTAAACAAATAGACCAAACCCATTGTGATTGTCAAGCTTACATTTTAACCTGTGTAACCCTGATTCCTAGTTTCAATGCCAGACACAAACTGAACGGGCACTTAGTTCATGTTTGTTTATTGGATGTTTGAATAAGCAACGCTGTCATCGCAACATCAAATCATGAGATTGACCAAGAAATTTGGAAAATAACTGTTTAAATCTCATAGCTTCCAAAATATACTGTCAACAACGGGCTCATGGACATAGAGGGAGCATCAGAAAGAGAGCATAAAGACAGTGTATAAAGAGAGCATAAAGCTCAGTGATTGTAAGCATAAAGACAACACTGAAACTTTTATGCTGGGTGAGTACAAAGAGTTATCAGGTGGGCTTTAATAAAGTTAGTAGGCTTGAATTCTGATAAATAGAAAGATGTAGAGAAGCACTTAGAAAGTACAGACTTCTCTGTAGTTAATTGCTTAACTAGGCAAACAATTTTGAAAATTTCCTTCCAACACAGTAAAAGGTGGTGTGAGACTCCATAGCCAGATCTGATGTTGTCTCCCCTGTGACTATTAAAATAAGACTCAAACATTATAAAGGATTTCCCTGAAAGACAGTAAATATTATAACAGAAGAAGATGACTGACTATATAGGAGTAGAGTGTCCTTAAAATGATGAACCTATTTGCAAAAGCAGATATACAGACACAGATGTAGAGAATAAATGCATGGATACCAAGGGAGGGAAGGTGGGGAGGGGATGAATTGGGAGATTGGGATTGATATATATATACACTACTATGTACAAAACAGGTGACTAATGAGAACCTACTTAATAGCACAGGAAACTTTACTCAGTACTCTGTGGTGATCTAAATGGGAAGGAAATCCAAAAAAGAGGAAATATGTAGAGATGTGTATATGTAGAGGTGATTCACTTTGCTGTTCGGTAGAAGCTAACAAAAATATATTCCAATAGGAAAAAAAAAAAAAAGAAAATACAGATTTGAAGATTACTCAACAAAATAACATGCCTTCTTCTAATGACTGGATATAACCTGACTAATATTGTTTAGTGATCTTGGAATCCTTTAGGACATTTAAAGTAAATAGGATATCTTTCTTCTCAGTATTAGGAAGAGTTAGGAAGCCATAAACAGGGCAAGAGCAAACAGAATAACAACACTGCATTAAATACAATAAATTATGGCCCAAACTTGAGTAGAAAGAAGGAGAAGAGATTCAATTTATAAAATTGAAACATTAAATGAGAAAAATGAATATTTCATACTAGATTGATATACAATATTGATGTATAATAAAAAGAAATAGCATCAGCATGGTAAATGAAAAATGAACTGGGTAATAGTACCTCTGTGTAAGGTCAAGGTTGTTAAAAGTTGTCTTCATTTAAAACAGTTTGTCTTTTTCACCCTAGATAATATACATGTTTCAATGCTGTTCTCTTGAAACATCCCACCCTCGCCTTCTCCCAGAGTCCACAAGTCTGTTCTATACATCTGAGTCTCTTTTTCTGTTTTGCACATAGGGTTATCGTTACCATCTTTCTAAAGTCCATATATATGTGTTAGTATACTGTAGTGGTCTTTATCTTTCTGGCTTACTTCGCTCTGTATAATGGGCTCCAGTTTCATCCAACATGAGACAAGTGCTCGGGCCTGGTGCACTGGGAAGACCCAGAGGGATCGGGTGGAGAGGGAGGTGGGAGGGGGGACCGGGATGGGGAATACATGTAAATCCATGGCTAATTCATTTCAATGTATGACAAAAGCTACTGTAATGATGTAAAGTAATTAGCCTCCAACTAATAAAATAAAATAATAATAAAAAAAATAAAACAGTTTGTCTTACAATGATGGAGCACTTTGTTACTGCAAAGTTGATAGAGTGAGATTTAAGTTAAATTTCTTTGTGAACAAAAGTAATTTTTGGAAATGTTCTCTGTCCAAACCTTATAAATTTTTGTGGCTTGGGTTATTTAATGTAGTATTTTACAGTATTTTATGAAAATCCCTATTATTCAGCTTTGTAAGCTACATTTCTACCAAGAAACAACAGCGATATTTTAGACAATATTAAAAATGTTGAAAATATTTGAAATATATTGTATGACTTGAGAATGACTTTGTCCTAATGTTCAATGACTTATAAGTTTCCTTATTGTAGTGACAGCTTCCAAATAATGTATTCCATACACTGACTGTGTTAGAGTACAAGATGGAAGCCTGATACTGACTTTCTATTTCCTTATTTTATGGATTAGCATTTATAATTGCAATTCCTGAACTACTCACACCAGGGTAAATAATGCAAATAGAATAAGTTAGGTTAGTGTTTTAAGTTTAGCATCAACTCACTTAAAAATACCAAGCAATCTGTGAGAAAATACACCATAGATTACAAAGGTGACAGGTTTCCATAGTAAAGTCACTCCAAGTGAGTACACTGCCAGTTATACAGCTTGGTTTAAATACTAGGTAGGAAAAAACCTACTGAGGGTAGGGGATCTTTGTCCCTTGTGGGCTCCTAGAAGCTGTGGAAATGTTAATAAACATCAGGTCTTATTCTACATTTCAGCTTTCTACCCCTCACCTCTGGCATGCTGAGCAGAGTTAATCACTTCACATTCTGTACCATCTTAATTCCGTGAGTCCCTATCTCAGTTGCATGTATTAATACCAGGGATCAAGTATAGCTTTAAGAGCAGAAGGTGACTTTGGGTTTCTCACAACAGGTAAGCTGCATTGCAAAGTGCTGGCTTAAAAATAGAATCTAAGCTAGAAATTGATCTCTTATGGTTTTAAAGCTTGCCATAACTGTATTGTAAAGAATCTACCTGTCAATGCAGGAGACACAAGAAATGCGGGTTTGATCCCTGGGTCGAGAAGGTTCCCTGGCGTTGGAAATGGCAACCTACTCCAGTATTCTTGCCTGGGAAATCCCATGGACAGAGGAGCCTGGTGGGCTACAGTCCATGAGGTTGCAGAGAATCTTGACCGTCTTGACACTTCTTAGCACACATACATATGTTGGGAAGCTTAGTAGAAGGAAAAGTATTGGTCTTTTAGTAATAAATGAAAATAGTCTTTAATATAAAATTCTATCATTCTTGACAATTAAGGGATGTAGCAAGTGGTGGTATTTCCAAAGAGTGTATTTTAACCTGATCTTTGTCTTTTTCTCCAACAGTTCAAGGCCCGGCAGGCCTCCTAAGCGCTCTTTGGGAGTGTTGCAAGACAGTGCTCGCCTTCTGCCCCATTCAGTCCCAGGACTTTTATCACCAGGACTTATCACTCCGACAGGTAATAAAATCCATCCAATGATCAGCCTTGTCTCTTCATACTGCCCAACATTTGAAATAAACTAATATTGATCTAACTGCCTTGTCCTTCAGAGCTTTTCAAGCTCTATTAGAGGTTACATTATTGAATTTTTGAATATTCATGAAAACAGTTTTGTTACTCCAATGACTCAAATCAAATGGACATGACTTAAATATTAACTGTCACTTCCTTGTAGGAAATCTCTTTCACAGCCTTATTGTGTGTATGTATGTGTGTTTTTGTATGTTGAGGGCAGAGATTGGGGGAGGGTGTCACTCTCCAAACTAGTATTTTCTCAAAGCCTCTGATGGGATGTACTGTACCTGCTTATTGATATGTCTCAATGATATTCTTTTTGTTTTTAAAAGTTCTGGGCATATGTGTATATTTTCTATGTTAATATTATAGGATAAAATGTAGAAATAATATATATCATCCCTGGTAACACATTATGATTAGACAAGAAAGTGCAAATAGTCATTGTCTTAAATAATGATTCACTGTTTTTCATCAAACACTGTGATAAACACTACTCCCCTAAAAATACCAATCTCATAAATTAGCACTGAACATTTTTTGTTTTCTCAAAAAAGAAAAGCACACAAAACACTTAAACTTGCTTGCTATTTCTCTAACTGAAGCTTTGAAAATCATTAAAGCTACTATATGATAGAAAATGTATTTAATGACAGTATTATCTTCAATGATACAAAAAATTAAAAAACAAACACCTACTGTGTTTTGGGTATTAGGTCCTAGGTAATGCAAAATTAAATGAATAGCAGTCCTTGTCACATAAGTTCATGTAAACTAATAATTTCATTGAAGTATGATAGAGACTACAATACAAGTATATATAAAGTGCTATAATATCACAGAATGGTAGCGACTAAACAATTTGTTAAGTTTGGTAATGCTCACAGAGATTTGAACTATGTCTTATAGGCTGAATGTTTCACAGATGGATAATAGGAGGGAAAACATCCTCTGAATGTAGAGTGTAGATGTACAATGATGAGAAAAAGCCCAGTATCCTAGGGGCAATAGCAATTAAGTGGCAGAGACCATAGGAGAGATTTAAGATGGGAGACTTACAGACAATACAGTTAAGGTGGGGAAAAAAAAGTTTGTGAAGCTATCATGTTCAGCAGTTTAGGATTTTCCCTGGGCCAGTGGTTTTCCAAAGTGTCTTTCAAGCACTTTCCTTACTGGCTTACACGGAATTGCAGAAGTATTTCTAAGTTTCCCAATTCTGTCTCAGAATTTTACATGTTCTATTTCATATAGGATTTTGTTCAAATTAAAACAACAACAACAACAACAACTCTTATAGGTAGAAGGACCACTGATAAGTAAATGAGTAAATGCTCTAAAAACAATTGCTGTTGAAGGAAAGTAGCAATGAAGGGAGAAATAACAAGGACCTGAACTAAGGAAAATTCAATAGAGTAAAAAAGAAATTCAGAGTTGCTTCATAATTAGAATTATTCACACTTGATACTTGATGAAAATAGAGAGTGAGAAGATGAAGTCTAGGATGATTCATGTTATAAGTTGGATGATAATGTCATTATCTAAGAGAGAATTTAGGAAGAGACTTAGGCTTTGGGGGTTAGATAATCATTTTTAGACTTTAAATATTTATAAACAAATTCTGATACAAGAAGAAAGCAGCCCTTCACATATAAATGAATATAGAGGGGTAACATATTATCCCCTGAAATATATTATCATGGATGCTTAATAAATCTATTTCTTGACTTAAAACACATTCAGTTCAGTTTAGTTCAGTCGATCAGTTGTGTCTGACTCTTTGCGACCCCATGGACTGCAGCATGTCAGGCTTCCCCATCCATCACCAACTCAGAGAGCTTATTCAAACTCATGTCCATCGAATCGGTGATGCCATCCAACCATCTCATCCTCTGTTGTCCCCTTCTCCTTCTGCCTTCAATCTTGCCCAGCATCAGGGTCTTTTCCAATGAGTCAGTTCTTTGCATCAGATGGCCAAAGTATTGGAGTTTCAGCTTCAGCATCATTCATTCCAATGAATATTCAGGACTGATTTCCTTTAGGATTTATTAGTTTGATCTCCTTGCAGTCCAAGGAACTCTCAAGAGTCTTCTCCAACACCACAGTTCTTCAATTCTTCAGTTCACAATTCTTCAGTGCTCAGCTTTCTTTATAGTCCAACTTTCACATCCATACATGACTATTGGAAAAACTATAACTTTGACTAATAGACCTTTGTTTGATTTTTAAAACACATTGACAGAGCCTAAAATCAGTTCAGTTCAGTCGCTCAGTCGTGTCTGACTCTTTGCAACCCCATGAATTGCAGCACACCAGGCCTCCCTGTCTATCACCAACTCCCGGAGTCTACCCAAACCCGTGTCTATTGAGTTGGTGATGCCATCCAGCCATTTCATCCTCCGTTGTCCCCTTCTCCTCCTGCCCTCAATCTTTCCCAGCATCAGGGTCTTTTCCAATGAGTCAGCACTTCGCATCAGGTGGCCAAAGTATTGGAGTTTCAGCTTCAACATCAGTCCTTCCAATGAACACCCAGGACTGATCTTTAGGATGGACTCGTTGAATCACCTTGCAGTCCAAGGGACTCTCAAGAGCCTTCTCCAACACCACAGTTCAAATGCATCAATTCTTTGGCACTCAGCTTTCTTTATAGTCCAACTTTCACATCCATACATGACCACTGGAAAAACCATAGCCTTGACTAGTACCATATAAGTAATCAGATCTATGTCCTGATCAAAGATGAGTCCTGTGTAGATGAAAGATAACAAAGGATTTTGTAATTGCCTTGAAAGTAATGTACTCAAGTAAACTTTGGTACATTATTTGTTGAGAAAAACCTGTAATATATATTAAGTTTCTATTATGCACCATACATGGGTGCTTTATATGTACTTCATTTAATCTTCATAGTAGGTTTATGAATACTGTCTTCATTTTTCAAGTAAATAATACATGGCTCAGTGTATTTACATTAATTGCTTATGATTTCAAAGCAATTGAGTGACAAAACTGGGTTTCAAACTCAGGTCTTTTAAAGTCCAAGGCCAATACTTTTCTCTCCTCATCGTGATGTCTTATAGTACATGTTAAAATCCAGTTTGAGGTACTAATCTGCTCCTAATTTACTTGGCATGTATGCTTCAACTCCTCCAAGATAATGGAGTCTCCTTCCTTGGGTTAAAACCTTGGCCTTCCTTCCTACAACTTGAATTTACCACAGTGAGAAATTCTGGAGGGAAAAAGACTCCTCAATTCAAAACCCTTTGCTTGTACCTAGAAAGAGATGATAGATAGATAAAGGATTAAGTAGAAAAAGGCATGAATATTTCTGTCTAAATGGCAGACAGTAGAAAATCATTAAATAGGGGAAGGAAGGGGAGTCTGCACAACTCTGTGGTAGTTTATTTTCTTAGAATACATTAATTTATTTCACATGCTTAAGGATATCCTACTCAACTATAGACATATAAGAAAAAAAAAAAAAGCTCTATGAACCAAGTACAGATAATTCTTGGATTATACATTATTTTGCATTAGATATACCATTTCACCCCTCCATTAGCAAAGATAATTGAGATAAAATCAATTCTCAATTTAGCTATCAGCAAATATCATATTTGATATTATACTTACTATTCATTGCAAGCTTAATTTTCATTAATTTATTTAAATATACTTTTGAAGAATTCAGTTGATATTAATATGGTGTGTTATGGGTTGAGAATTATCTTTTTTCTCAAATGATTATTAAAATAATTTCCAATAAAATTTCAGGTCCTTAAGTCTCAACATTTTTTTGTAAAGAAAGAGATAATGTTTTACAGCTGTGTATAATTTTACATATAACTGACTAATTATTGGTGAGTGTGCTGCTACCTTCTGTTTCAATGTTATATGTCTGGAGAACCTATTTTGAGCCCTGCTGAATTTGCCTAAGTAAATGAAACTTGTTTTCCATTTGTTTATATTGTTTATTTGCATTTGTAAGTTGAAAATGGGGTCTAAGGGTAACAAAATGCAGTGATCACAATGTTTCTTTTTAAATATAGTGATGCTTTTTGTATATTATTTTGCTTTTAAATTGTGCCCTCCCAACAGTTGCAAGCAAAAACATGCAGGTGAAAAGGTTCACAAATGGTTAAGTCATCTAGGGTGAAACAGATCACCAGCCCAGGTTGGATGCATGAGACAAGTGCTCGGGCCTGGTGCACTGGGAAGACCCAGAGGGATCAGGTGGAGAGGGAGGTGGGAGGGGGGACCGGGATGGGGAATACATGTAAATCCATGGCTAATTCATCTCAATGTATGACAAAAACCACTGCAATGTTGTAAAGTAATTAGCCTCCAACTAATAAAAATAAATGGAAAAAAAATGGTTAAGTCATCATGCTTAGATTTAAGAAGAGTTCTCTATTCATATAGCTTGACATGTAAATTCTTAAGAATGCAGAATAATATTGAATAATGTCAGGTATGCCATGTTGTTTTTATCTGCTTAGCATATGGGTAATTTTTTAAATTTCTATTTTATTTGACTTAATTCCTTTTTGAATTGTTTTATTTTAATTTCAAATGTGTTTATTTTCCTCTTGGTCATATTTCCCCTATATAATAGAAACCAGTTCATTCAATCCCACTAATTAAAATTTTGAGATAATTCAGAGTCACTATGCTAAAGTCTCTGATATTAATAAATGTATCTTATTTAGCCAATTAAAAGTATAAATAAAAATGTGTGTGTATATATTGGTATTGAGTTACTAAAATACTTGGCTTTCTGGGTGACTCTAGTGATAAAGGATCCACCTGCCAATGCAGGAGATGTAAGAAATGCAGGCTCTATCCTTGGGTCAGGAAGATCCCCTGGAGTAGGAAAATAGCAATCTGCTCCAGTATTCTTGCCTGGAAAATTCCATGGACAGAGGAGCCTGATGGGGTTGCAGGGAGTTGGACACGACTGAGCACATTCTGCATTCCATATTCCATACTAAAATACTTGGGAAATTTAAATGTACTTAGGTATCTAAAAATTGTTTCAAATAATTTATTTCTATACAAAATGATCAACATACTAATTACTGATGATAATACTTTTTTCACTGAGATAGGATCCTTAGGAAGTATTCTTGACAATGTTTTCTGGTATTTCATTTATATAATATCTATATAACTATAGACCCAGAGATATGGTATCTATTAATGTCTATCTATTGATTAATATCTATCTTTAGATAAATATATATATATATATGAATTTATGGTTTTCATTTAACATATAATGTTTCTTGAACATCCATTCTGCACCAAACAATATGAAAAAACATCACAACACATTAAAATTTATTTTGTGAGTGAGAGTTTTCTCAAATTCCATCCAACCTTTTACTGAGTAATTACAAAATGATGAAATTTAATTGTATTTTGCCTTCATATATTGCACTGCTGATAGTCTCATCTCATGTCTCTGTCTATTTCTATTGTACAATCTGTATCTTAATTCCCTGATAGGTCATTAGCATATAATAATTCTATTACCTAGTATTTTAGGTAATATTTAGGTAACAAAAAAAATGTTTTGTGTTATAGAAGGGAAAAGGAAGGACTTTTATCCCCATCTTTCTCGGCAAAACTGCAAAAGTGCTAATATCACTGAATCATACTCAAAGGATGGATTTGTCATATATGCCTTTGAACTTCCCAAAAGATGACTACTCCCCTTTCCTTGGCTTATGAACTGGTTCAGACAGACAGGTGTGGAATTTGGCCTGAGAGAGATTTAAACTGACACCTTACAAGGAAGTAATAAAGTGCTTCAAATGAAATTTCTATAGTGTTCATTTCTTAAAAGGTAGAAGATTTGTCAACCGTTTTCTTTTTTCTTTGAGTTCTATTGTGATAAAATATTTTTAGGAATTTCAGCTGCCATTCATGTTCCTGGGAAACTGAGCCTATGAATATCCAGTCCAGTAACAGTAGCTTCAACAATCAACTCAGGATTGGCTGAGCTATAAGTAGAATCCTGCCAAATTGTCATAGTGATATGTCAATTTTATGACATGATATAATGCCAATTAGCCTGATAGCATGATTGGAATCAGCTTCCCTTTACAAGACATGTTTTGTATAATTACTCAGTTTGATTGCTAAGAAGTGGTTATAAGTAGGACAGAGTGGTCCTAAGCCTTTCTTCTGTGAGTGTAACACAGGAGAAATCTATCTAGAAAGAAACAAACCAACCTTTTCAATGGTTTACTTAAAACATTTTTTTCCTATGACTATCTTTGACTTTTTCAATGATTAATATTGTAAAGCATTCTCCATGTCACACAAATGGTAACCGCTTTTATGTCAAAAATGGTAGTAACTATTATCTTTGTTTCTCATATGCCCAGGAAGAATCATTGCCCTGATGGGAGCCAGAGTTAAATGACTAATTTTTTCTAATAATTAGCTTAGACTACATACAATTATGGTTTCTCTACTAACCAAAAGTTTAATTTTGTCAGTTTAATAACAGGAACTTCATCTATTATTTTAGTTAAATGTGGCTTTCCAAATATTTTTATTTTAATATTTTCATTTTATCTTTTATTTTATTATCTTTAATATCTTTTTTCCTCTGTATAAATGTCATAACCTAAAAAGTGTCCCCACCCACTTTTTTAGACTCCTACCAATTTTTGTACTCCCTTGAAGACTCATAGAGCAAAACCTATTGCTTATTTCCAATGTAGGTGGAGGGGAAAACTTGGAATTTAAGCAAACCTTGCAGGATTATGGTGATGATGATGATGATGATGATGATGATAAAAATGTATAGTGCTTTATAAGTCACTCCCACATCTTTAAGTTGTGTCAATGTGTATTGTTGTTGTTGGTTAGTTGCTAAGTTGTGTCTGGCTCTTTTTGAAACCCCAGGGACTGTAGCCTTCTGGGTTCCTCTCTTCATGGGCTGTTCCATGCAAGAATACTGGAGTCGGTTGACACTTCCTTCTCCAGGGGATCTTCCTGACCCAGGGGTTGAACCCATGTCTCCTGCATTAGCAGGTGGATTCTTTACCACTGAGCCACTGAGGAAGCCTGTCTCTGTGTATGTATGTAGCTAAACCTTAAGTTTTAAAAAGAATATTTTTCAAGGTCCATTCATGTTGTCCCAATGTCAGGTTTTTATTCTTTTCTATGGCTGAGTAGTATTCCATTTTATATGTATAACACTTCTTAATTAATCATTCATCTATTGATAGGAATTTAGGTTGCTTCCATATCTTCGCTATTGTAAATAATGCTGCAATGAGCATAGGTGTGTAAATGTATATTCAAATTAGTGCTTTTGTTTTGTTTGTATAAATACCCAGGAGTGGAATTACTGGATCATATGATAGTTCTGTTTTTAATTTTTTGAGGAAACTTCGTAATTTTTCCATAATGGCCATATCAATTAATTCCCACCAGCAGTGCATGGGGATTTGCTTTCTCCACATCCTTGCCAATGCTTGTTATTTGTTGCCTTTTTCGAAATAGCCATCCTGAGAGCTGTGAGTTGATACTTCATTGTGATTTTTTAAATTAAATTTATTAATTTTAATCGGAGGATAATTACTTTACAATATTGTAAAAATATGGACAGTTTCATGAACTTGCGTGTCATTCTTTGGTAAGGGCCATGCTAATCTTCTCTGTGTCATTCCAATTTTAGTATATGTCGAATTGAGCACTTCATTGTGGTTTTGATTTGATTAGTGATGATTAGTGATGTTGAGCATCTTTTCACATGCCTATCGGCAATCTGTATGTCTTCTTTTGGAAAAATGTCTACACAGATTTAATTGAGTTGTTTGCTCTTTTGATGTGGAATTGTATGCAGTTTATTTTTGTGTGGCTATTAACTCCTTATCAGATATATCCTTTGAAAATATGTTCTCCCACTCAGTAGGTGGCCTTTATGATTTGTTGATAGCTCTCTTCACTGTCCAAAAGATTTTTGCTTTGATGTAGTCCCATGTGTTTATTTTTGTTTTTATTTCCTTTGCCCAAAGAGATATATCCAAAAAAAGTATTATTAAACCCAGGGTCAAGGAGCTTATTGCCTGTTTTCTTCTATGAGTTTTATGGTTTCAGGTCCTACATTTAAGATGTCAATCCATTATGAGTTTCCTTTTGTGCATGGTTTGAGATAGTAATCCAGTTTATTTTGCAAGTAACTGTTCAGTTTCACAACAGTATTTATTGAACAGGTTGTCTTTTTCCCATTGTATATTCATACTGTCTCTGTTAGATTAATTGATCATAAGTGTGTGAGCTTATTTCTGGGCTCACTATTCTGTACATTGATCTATGTGTCTGTATTTGTGTCAGTACCCTACAGTTTGGATTACCCTACAGTTTCATAGTATAGTTTGAAATCAGGAGAGTGAATATCTCTTGTTTTTCACTTTTTCCTCAATGTTGTTTTAGCTCTTTGGGGTCATTTGTGGCTCTACACAAATTTTAGAATTTGTGTTCTAATTCAAGTTGTAGAGTTATTTTTTCTACTTCTATGAAAATGCCATTGGTATTTTGATAGAGATTGCATTGAATCTGTACATTGTCTTGGGTAGTATGGTCATTTTAGCAATATTAATTCTTCCAGTCCATGAACATGGTATATCTTTCCTTGTGTGTGTGTGTGTGTGTGTGTGTGTGTGCGAGAGAGAGAGAGAGAGAGAGAGAGAGATCTTCAGTTTTGTTCATCAGTGCCTTATAGTTTTCAGTAAACAGGTCTTTTCCTTCTTAGTTAGATTTATTCTGTAGAATTTTAATCTTTTTGAAGTGATTGTAAAAGGGATTGCTTTCTCAATTTTTCTTTCTGATAGTTCATTTTTAGTGTCTAAAAATGCAGCAGATTTATATATATATTAATTTTATATACTGCAAATTTACTGAATATTTGATGAATTCCAGTACTTTGCTCCCTGGAGAAGTACTTTGCTTGTGTCTTTAGGATTTTCTGTGTATAGTATCATGCCTTTAGGGTCTTTAGGATTTTCTATGTATGTATAGTATCATGACATATGCATAGTAACAATGACAATTTTATTTCTTCCTTTCCAATGTGAATTCCTTCTTCTTCTTCTTTTTATTTCTGGTTGCTGTGGCTAGGACTTCCAATACTATGTTGAATAAAAGTGGTGAGAGTGGGCATCCTTGTCTTGTTCCTGATTTTAGAGGAAATATTTTCAGTTTTTCACAGTTGAGTATGATGTTGACACAGTTGACAAGCTGTGAGCTTGTCATATAAGGCTTTTATTATGTCAAATTATGCTTCCTCTATACTCATCTTGTATAATTATTATCATAAATGGATATTGATTTAAAAATTATTTTATTGAAATTTAGTGGTTTTACAATATTTGTGTGTTTCTACTGTTTATGAAAGTGATTTGGTTATACATACATATGTATCACACCTTCCTTTGCATATTCTTTTCCATTATGATTAATCACTGGATATTGAATATAGTTCCTTTTGCTATACAATAGGACCTTGTTATTTGGATGTCGAATCATATCAAAAGCTTTTTCTGCATCAATTGTGATGATTATATGATTTTTATTTTTCAGTTTGTTAATATGGTGTATGTTATTGGGTGATTTGCAGATATTGACCCATCCTTGTATCCCTGGGATAAATCCCACTTGAGCAGAGTATGTGATCCTCTTGCTGTGCTGTTGAATTTGGTTTGCTAGTATTTTGTTGAGGGTATTTGCATCTATGTTCATAAGTGGTATTGGCCTGTAATTTCCTTTTTTGTGTGATATCTTTGTCAGACTTTGGTATCACTGTAATGCTGGTCTCATAGAATGAGATTTTAAGCATTCCTGCCTCAACAATGTTTTGGAATAGTTTGAGAAGGATAAGTGGTAAACCTTCCTTATGTTATTTTCTTGTTGTTGTTGTTTATTTTTGTTTTTATTTTCATTACTCTAGGAAGTGGATCAAAAAAGATCTTGCTGTGATTTTGTTAGAAGGTTCTGCATGTTTTTTCCTCTAAGAGTTTTATATGCCTCATCTTACATTTAAATTTTTAATCCATTTTGAGTTTACTTTTGTTTATGGTTTTAGACAATGTTCTAACTTCATTCTTTTACATGTAGCTGTCCTTTTTTGCCAGCACCACTTATTAAAGAGACTCTCTTTTCTTCATTGTATATTCTTGCTTCCTTTGTCGTATATTAGGTAACCATAGGTGCATGTGTTTATCTCTGGACTTTTATCCTGTTCCACTGATCTATATTTCTGTTTTTGTGCCAGTAACATGTTATCTTGTTACTGTAACTTTGTGGTATAATCTGAAGTTAGGGGGCCTGAATCCTCCAGCTCCTTTTCTCTATCTCAAGATTGCTTTGGCTATTCAGGGTCCTTTGTATTTCCATAAAAATTGTACAATTATTTTGTTCTAATTCTGTGAAAAATGCTATTGATAATTTGAGAGAGATTGCATTGAATCTGTACATTGCTTTGGGTGGTATAGTCATTTTGACAATATCTATTCTTACAATCCAAAAACATGGTATACCTCTCCAGAGATTTTAGTGTCATCTTTAATTTCTTTCATTAGCATCTCACAGTTTTCCAACTACAGATCTTTTGCCTCCTTATGTAGATTTATTCTTATTTCTTTTATTCTTTTTGATTTAATAGTAAGTGGGATTGTTTCCTTGATTGCTGTTTCTGATCTTTCATTCTTAGTGTACAGGAATGCAAGCTGCTGCTGCTGCTAAATCACTTCAGTCTTGCCCAGCCCTGTGCGACCCCATAGCTGGCAGCCCACCAGGCTCCCCTGTCTCTGGGATTCTCCAGGCAAGAACACTGGAGTGGGTTGCCATTTCCTTCTCCAAAGCATAAAAGTTGAAAAGCGAAAGTGAAGTCGCTCAGTTGTGTCCAACACTTAACGACCCCACAGACTGCAGCCTACCAGGCTCCTCCGCCAATGGGATTTTCCAGGCAAGAGTACTGGAGTGGTTTGCCATTGCCTTCTCTGATAGGAGTGCAAGAGATTTTTGCATATTAATTTTGTATCCTGCAACTTTACCAAATTCATTGATAAGCTCTAGTAGTTTTCTGGGAGCATGTTTAGGATATTCTCGTATAATATCATGCCATCTGAAAACAGTGACCGTTTTAATGCCTTCCTAATTTGGATTCATTTTAATCCTTTTCCTTCTATCATTGCCATGGCTAGGACTTCCAAAACTATGTTGGATAATACTCTTGAGAGTGGACATCATCCTCTTGTTTCTAATTTTAGAGAAAATGCTTTCAAGTAGTTCACTGTTTGGGAATGACATTTGCTGTGAGTTTTTTTGTATATGGCCTTTATTATGTTGCGGTATGTTCCCTCTATGCCCACTTTATAGGGTGTTTTTTTTTAATTGTAAATGGATGTTGAATTTTGGCAAAAGCTTTTTCTGCATCTGTTGAGCTGATCATATGGTTTTTATTCTTTGATTTGTTAATATGGTGTATTGCATTGATTGATTTAAGTATGTTGAATCATTGCATCCCAGGGTTAAATCCCATTTGATCATGGTGTATAATCTTTTTAATGTGTTCTTGGATTTGTTTAGCTAATATTTTGTTAAGATTTTTTGTGTCTATTTTCATCAGTAATATTGGCCTAAAATGTTCTTTTCTTTTGTTGACATCTTTGTCTCGTTTTGGTATACTACTACTAATAAATAGCTTCAATCATGTGCAACTCTGTGAGACCCTATGGACTGTAACCTGCCAGCTTCCTCTGTCCAAGGGATTCTCCAGGCAAAAATACTGGAGTGGGTTTCCATTTCCTCCTCCAGGAGACCCTCCTGACCCAGGGATCAAACCCAAGTCTCCTGCATTGCAGGCAGATTCTTTACCATCTGAACCACCTGGGAATCCTTCCACATGGAAGGTTTTGGTATAATTCTTCCTTAAATGTTTGTTAGAATTCACTTGTGAAGACATCTGGTCCTGGGATTTTGATTGTTTTTTGTTACTATCAGATTCTCTTTTATTACTTTTAATTGATTTATTGGTATTTTCTATTTCTTCCTGGATTACTCTTGGGGGATTGTACATTTCTGGGAAATTTCTATGAACTTATTTCTTATAGGATTTCCTCTCTATTTGTATATAATTTTATAGTAATCTAACATTATCCTTTGTATTTCTGTGGTGTCAGTTGTATCTTCTCTTTCATTGGTAATTTTTTTGATATCAGCTCTCTTTTTTCTTGATGAGTATGTATAAAAGTTTATCAGTTCTGTTTATATTTTCAAACTTAGCTCTAACTTTCATTGATCATTTATATTTATTTAGCCTCTATTTCATTTATTTCTGCTCTGATCTTTATTATTTTTTTCCTTTGTTTAACTTTGAGTTTTGTTTGCTCTTCTTTTCTTGTTACTTTAGATGTAAGTTTGGGATGTTTGATATGTTTCATGTTTCTTGAATTAGGCTGGTTTGTTATATAGTTCCTTTATGAACTACTTTTACCTGCTTCTGCTATTGTCCATGCTTTTTGTATTGTTGTGTTATCATTTATATTTGTCTCCAGGTATTTTTAAAATTTTTTTCTTTGATTCTTTCAGTAATGGTTGTTTAGTAGCATACTGTGTAACCTCCTCATGTTTGTGTTTTTTTGTAGTCTTTTTTCCTTGAAGATGATTGCTAGTCTGATAGTATTGTGGCCAGAAAAGATACTTTATGTATTTTCAGAGTTGTTGAATTTAATGAGACATTTTGTGGACTAACACATGATCTGACCTGGAGAATATTCCATGTGTATGTGAAAAAAAAATGTGTACTTTTGGGTGGAATAGTCTATATATATTTGTTAAGTCCATCTGGTCTAATGTGTCTTTTAAGACAAGTGTTCCTACCTTTAAGACCAGTGTTTCCTTATTGATTTACTTTCTGGATGTGTCTATTGATGAAGTAAGGGTATTAAAGGCTCCTACTTTTACTGTACTTTCAGTTTCTCACATTATGTCTGCTAATATTTGCTTTATGTGGTTGCATGTTCCTTTGCTGGGTACAGATATACTTAAAAAATGGTTGTATCATCAATGCCTTGATTATTATGTAACGTCCATCTTGTTTCTCATTACAATCTTTGTTTTAAAGCCTATTTTGATTCATATAAGTAATGCTACCTTGGCTTTCTTTTAATTCCCATTTGCTGTAATAACTTTTTCTATTCCCTTACTTTCAGTGTGTGTGCTTTTAGATCTGAAGTAAATCTCTTATACACAGCACATATATGAATCTTCTTTTGTATCCATGTAGCCACTTTGTGAGGAAATCAACAAATTAACCTGAAATGCAGTAATAGGGTGCAGTCTCAAAAACCATAGAATAATCTTGGATCATTTACAATAAAAAGCATTCAATGTCACAGTCATCTGGCTCTATGCCCCAACAACTGATGCAGAAGAAACTGAAGTTGTTTGGGTCTATGAAGACCTATAAGACCTTCTAGAACTAACAACCAAAAAGATGTCCTTTTCAACATAAGGGATTGGAATGCAAAAGTAGGAAGTCAAGAGATATCTGAAATAACAGGCAAGTTTGGCCTTGGAGAACAAAATTAAGCAGGACAAGATCTAATAGAGTTTTGTGAAGAGAAAGCACTGGTCATAGTGCTTTCTTCCAACAAGAGATGACTCTATACATGGAAATCACCAGATGGTCAATATTGAAATCAGAGAAATTATGTTCTTTGCAGACAAAGATGGAGAAGCTATATACAGTCAGCAAAAACAAGACTTGGGGCTGACTGGTTCAGATCATGAGATCCTTATTGCAAAACTCAGGCCTAAGTTGAAGAAAATATGGAAAAGCAGTAGGCCATTCAGGTATGACCTAAATCAAATCTGTTATGATTATAAGTAAAGGTGATGAATAGAATCAAGGGATAAGATCTGGATAGACAGAGTGCCTGAAGAACTATGGACAGCAGTTTGTAACATTTTGCAGGGGGCAGTGACCAAAACCATCACAAGATAAGAGGTATGCAAGAAAGCAAGTGGTCATCTGAGGAGACTTTACTAATAGGTGAGGAATGAAGCAAAGCAAAAGGCAAGGGAGAAAGGGAAAGATATACCCAAATGAATGCATAGTTACAGAGATTAACAAGGTAAATAGGAAGGCCTTCTTAAATGAACAACACAAAGAAATAGAGGGAAACAAGAAAAGGAAAAACTAGAGGTCTCTTCAAGAAAATTTGAGACATCAAGGGAACATTTCATACAAGCATGGGCATGAAAAAGAACAGAAACAGTAAAGACCTAACAGAAACAGAAAAGATTAAGACAAGGTGGCAAGAATATGCAAAAGAACTATACAGAAAGGTCTTAATGATCTGGATAACCATGATGGTGTGGTCACTCAACTGGAGCCGGAAATCCTGGCATGTGAACTCAAGTGGGGCTTAAGAAGCATTACTACAAAACTAGTGGTGGTGATGGAATTCCGCTGAGCTATTTAAAATCCTAAAAGATGATGCTGTTAAAGCACTCAACTCAATATGTCAGCAAATTGGAAAACTCAGCAGTGGCTACGGGACTGGAAAAGTTCAGATTACATTCCAATCCCCCAAAAAGGCAATGCCAAAGAATGTTCAAACTACTGTACAATTGTGCTCATTTCATAATGCTAACAAGGTTATGCTCAAAATCATTCAGGCTAGAATTCAGCATTACCTAAACTAAGAACTTTCAGATGTCCAATTTGGGTCAGAGGAAGAGACAGAGGAAGCAGAGATCGAATTGCCAACACTTGTTGGCTCATGGAGAAAGCGGGGGAGTTCCAGAAAAATACACTGATTTCTGCTTCATTGACTATGCTAAAGCCTTTGACTTTGGGGATCACAACAAACTGGAAAATTCTTAAAGAGATGGGAATACCAGACCAACTTACCTGTCTCCTGAGTAACCTCTATGTGGGTCAAAAAGCAACAGAACCAGACATAGAACAACTGACTGGTTCAAAACTGAGAAAGGAGTACAATAGGCTGTATATTTTCTCCCTTCTTATGTAGATTATATGCAGAGTACCTCATCAGAAATGCCAGTGTGAATGAATCACAAGCTGGGATCAAGATTTCCAGTAGACATATAAACCACCTCATATATGCAGATGATACCACTCTAATGGAAGAAAGTAAAGGGTAGCTAAAGAGCCTCTTGAAGAGCATGAAAGAAGAGAGTGAAAAAACTGGCTTGAAACTCAACATTAAAAAAAAAATAAACTAAGATCTTGGCATGCAGTCTCATCAGTTCATCACAAACAGAAGGGGAAAAAGTGGAAGCAGTGACTGATTTTCCTTTCTTGGGCTCCAGAATCACTGGAGCTATGAAATAAAAAGATGCTTTCTCCTTGGTAGGAAAGCTATGGTAAACCTAGAAAACATATTAAAAAGAAGAGACATTACCTTACCAACAAAGATCTGTATAGTCAAAGCTTTTTTTTTTTTTTTTTAAGTAGTCATGTATGGATGTGAGAGTTGGATCATAAAGTAATGTAAGCACCAAAAAATTAATGTTTTCAAGTTGTGGTGCTGGAGAAATTCTTGACAGGCCCTTGGACTGCAAAGAGATCAAACCAGTCAATCTTAAAGGAGTCAACCCTGAATATTCATTGAAAGAACTGAAGCTGAGGCAAGGCTCCAATTCTTTGGCCACCTTATAGGAAAAGCCGATTAATTGAAAATGTTCCTGATGCTGGGAAAGATTGAAGACAGAAGAGGAGGTGGCGGCAGAGGATGAGATGGTAAGATAGTATCACCGACGCAATAAACATGAATTTGAGCAAATTCCAGGAGATAGTAAAAAAAAGAGGAGCCTGCATGCTGCAGTCTGTGCCATGTGTGGTAAATTGTTTCAGTTGTGTCCGACCCTTTGCATCCCTATGGACTGTAGCCCACCAGGCTCCTCTATCCATGGAATTCTGTAGGCAAGAATACTGGAGTGGGGTGTTAAGCCTTCCTCCAGAGGATTTGCCCAACCCAGGGATCGAACCTCCGTCTCCTGCGACTTCTGCATTTCAGGCAGATTCTTTACTGCTGAGCCACCCAGAAAACCCATGCTGCAATTCATGGGGCTGCAAAGAGTTGGACACAACGTAGTGACTAAACAGTAACAACAACTGAATATTTGCCTATACTTGTGATATTTTTCCTTTCTTAATTGTCATATTTCTATTTATGTCCTTTTGTTTTTAACTTAGAGAGGTCTGTTTATTTCTTGCAAAGATGCTGTAAACCTTTTATTCTCTCCATCAAATCTGAATAAAATCTTTGTTGTATAGATGCTCAAAATCCTTCAAGCTAGGCTCAACAGTATGTGACCCGAAAATTCCACATGTATAAGCTGGATTTAGAAAAGGCAGAGGAACCAGAGATCACATTGCCATCAGTTGGAAGGGAATTCTACAAAAATATATACTTCTGCTCCACTGACTATATTAAAAGCCTTTGCCTGGGTGGATCACAACAAAATATGGAAAATTATAAAAGATTGGAATATCAGACCATCTTACCTGCCTCCTGAGAAATCTGTATACAGGTCAAGAAGCAACAGTTAGAACTGGACATGGAACAACATGTTCCAAATAGGAAAAGGAGTACGTCAAGTCTGCAAATTGTCACCCTGCTTATTTAACTTATATGCAGAGTACATCATGTGAAATGCCAGGCTGGATGAAGCACAAGCTGGATTCAAGATTGCTGGGAGAAATATCAATAACCTCAGATACGCAGATGACACCACCCTTATAGAAGAACGTGAAGAAGAACTAAAGAGCCTCTTGACGAAGGTGGAAAAAGGGAGTGAAAAAGCTGTCTTAAAACTCAACATTCAAAAAACTAAGATCATGGCATCCAGTCCCATCACTTCATGGGAAATAGATGGGAAAACAATGGAAACCATGACAGACTTTCTTTTCTTGGGCTCTAAAATCACTGCAGATGGTGACTGCAGTCATGAAATTAAAAGATACATGCTCCTTAGAAGAAAAACTATGACCACCCTAGACAGTGTATTTAAAAGCAGAGGCATTACTTTGCCAACAAAGGTCCATATAGTCAAATCTATGGTCTTTCCAGTAGTCATATACAGATGCGAGAGATGGACCTTAAAGAAGGTTGAGTACCGAAGAATTGATGCTTTCAAACTGTGATACTGGAGGACTCTTGAGAGTCCCTTGGGCTGCCAGGAGATCAAATCAGTCCATCCTAAAGGAGAACAGTCCTGGATATTCATTGGAAGAACTGATGCTGAGTCTGAAACTCCAATACTTTGGCCACCTGATGTGAAGAGCCATCTCACTGGAAAAGACACTGATGCTGGGGAAGATTGAAGGCAGGAGGATAAGGGCACAATAGAGGATGAGATGGTTGGATGCCATTACCGATTCAATGGACATGAGTGTGAGCAAACTCTGAGACATTGTGAAGGACAGGGAAGACTGGTGTGCTGCTCTCCATTGGGTTGCAGAGTCAGTTATGACTTAGTGATGGAACAACAATTCATATTTGTAGGTTTTCCTTTTCATATGTGCAAATATCATGCCACTCTGTCTGGTCTTTAGATTTCCTATTATAGTCATTTCCTTGTATATAACTTCCTGGTTTTCCCTTGATTCCATTTAGCATTCTATTTATTTTTGTACTATTTTAATTACAAAATGTCTTGATGTTGTGTGATTTCACTCGTATTTGGAGTCTGAATAAATACACAAAAAATAAAAACAAATTTACAGTTATAGAGAACAGATTAATTGTTTCTAGAGGGGAAATGGCATACGGGGGTACAAAATAGGTGAAGGTGGTCAACTGTAAGTTGATGGTTGGCTTGTGTTGGTAATCACTTCCTAGTATATACAGATCTTGAATTATAGTTTTGTGTACATGAAATTTATATAATAATTAAAAGAATGACTTTCAATTATTTCTTCATTAGATACCTCAACAATTCTGTAAGCTTAACATTAATATTATTTATTCACAGATGAAGAAAATGGATGTTCAAGAATTTAAATGACTTTCCCCAAATCTTAGAGATAGTATTGAGTGGAGTCAGAATTTTAAAGCCCAGGTCTTTTGACCATTAATACCATAATTTTACAATCACACTGAGTTATAGTACTTTTCAAGCAAAAACTTGGCATTGGAAATTGAGGTTATAAATCTTTAGGATCATAATAGAATTGCTTAAGTTAAATATGATAGACTGTTTTGTGTTTTAGAAGTAGGAAATTCTTGGAAGAATCCATGTAATTCACTTTTGGTTATTGTATAATTTCAATAAATTAAAGTCTTGATCTTTTCCTTTCCTTTTTTTGAGCACTCTTATAGAATTTTACAGTGAGGACAGATATTACAATTAGATGTGGCTGTATTTTCTCTTTTCAAAAAGTACAAAGATAATCTTTTGAATGACTGTGCTCAATCGCTTAGTCAAGTCTGACTCTTTGCAGCCACATGAACTGTAGCCTACTAGGCTCCTCTGTCCATAGAATTTTCCAGGCAAGAATACTGGAATGGGTTGCTGTTTTATACTCCAGGGGATCTTCCTAACCCAGGGATTTAACTTGCGTCTCTTGCACCACCTGCATTGCAGGCAGATTCTTTACTAGTGCACCACCTGGGAAGCACCTTTTGAATGATTGCAACTTACTTTTCATGTAGAAAATGATAACAGCTCTAAATTGTTTCTTGTGATAATTCTTGAGTTAATTACTTTGATATATCTGGCTAATGATTAATATGATTATGTTAATGAGAAATAGACATGTTGCCAAACTCTAATAGTGTGGCTATAATGCTTCTCCAAATTTACAGTTCTAGCTTCCCACTGTGTTGAAAGGATTGCTATTGTGATAATTGAAGTATTGCACATTGCCCCTGCTTTCAATTTTATCAATACTCAAACCATTCCCAAATGATAAATCTCATAAAAATCACATCACCACAAGCCAAACCTAGTGGACTACAGAAAGATACAATTAGTCTCTTCAGGGCCCATCCCCCAACCTAGTCTTCCCCATCATAGGCAACTTACATGAAATGAAATACACAACTCTTCACCTGCTACATAAGTCACTCTTTCATTGTCTGCTCTTTATGCTGGCTTGTTTCTTCCCAAGGAAGTAAGATTACATTTAAGTAGCAGAATAAAACTCCCATTGTACAATATGCCTGACAAATGATAATCTACCTAGTTACAACTTTATTTTATTGGAGGCAGTGGATGGCTGTATTGAAACAACCCATTATACTAAAGCATGTAGTTAAGTTAATAAAAAAAAATTCTGTTTAGTTACTGAAAATATACTTGTATCAATCATTCAAGAAACCCTACAGAGCAAAATGTCCTTTTCACCATAGGGGACTGGAATGAAAATTAAGAAAGTCAAGAGAAACCTGGAGTAACAGACACATTTGACTTTGGGGTACAAAATGAAGCATGGCAAAGGCTAACAGAGTTATGCCAAGACAACGTACTGGTCACAGCAAACACACTCTTCCAACAACATAAGAGAATACTTTACACATGGACATCACCAGATGGTCAATACCGAAATCCGATTGATTGTATTCTTTGCAGACAAAGATGGAGAAGCTCTCTATATAGCCTGCAAAAACAAGACTGGGAGCTGACGGTGGCTCAGATCATGAACTCCTTATTGCAAAATTCAGACTGAAATTGAAGAAAGTAGGGGAAACCACTATGACTCAGGTATGACATAAATCATATCCCTTACAATTATACAGTGGAAGTGACAAATAGATCCAAACGATTAGATCTAATAGACTGCCTAAAGAACTATGGACAGAGGTTTGTAACATTGTACAGGGGGTGGTGATCAAGGCTATCCCCAAGAAAAAAATACAAAAAGGCAAAACAGCTGTCTGAGGAGGCCTTACAAATGGCTCAGAAAAGAAATGACAGGAAAGGAGAAAAGAAAGATATACCATCTGAATGCAGAGTTCCAAAGAATAGCAAGGAGAGATAAGAATGCCTTCCTAAGTGATCAATGCAAAGAAGTAGAGGAAAACAAAGGAATGGGGAAGACTAGAGATCTCATCAAGAAAATTAGAGAAACCAAGGGAAGATTTCATGCGGAGATGGGCACAATAAAGCACAGAAATGGTATGGACCTAACAGAAGCAGAAAGAAGATCTTAAGAAGAGGTGCAAGAATACACAGAAGAACTATACAAAAAAGATCTTCATGACCCAGATAACCACGATGGTGTGATCATTCACCTAGAGCCAAACATCCTGGAATGTAAAGTCAAGTGGGCCTTAGGAAATGAGGAACAAAGCTAGTGGAGGTGATGGAATTCCAGCTGAGCTAATTCAAAGCTTAAAATATGATGCTGTGAAAGTGCTGTACTCAATATACCAGCAAACGTGGAACACTCAGCAGTGGCCACAGGACTAGAAAAGTCAGTTTTCATTCCAATCCCAAAGAAGGGCAAGGCCAAAGAATATTCAAACTACCACACAATTGCACTCATCTCACATGTTAGCCATGTAATGCTGAAAATTCTCCAAGCTAGGCTTCAACAGTACACAAACTGAGAACTTCCAGATGTTCAAGTTGTATTTAGAAAAGGCAGAGGAAACAACAATCAAATTGCCAACATCCATTGTATCATAGAAAAAGCAAGAGAATTCCAGAAAAAACATCTAATTCCGCCTCATTCAGTTCAGTCCAGTCACTCAGTCATGTCCAAATCTTTGTGACCGCATGGACATGCAAGCCTTCCCTGTCCATCTACTTCCTACTTCTGCCTCACTGACTATGCTAATGCCTTTGACTTTGTGGATCACAACAAATTGTGGAAAATTCTTAAAGAGATGGAAATACCAAATCACCTCACTTGCCACCTGAGAAACCTGTATGCAGGTCAAGTAGCAACAGTTAAAACCAGATATGGAACAACAGACTGGTTCCAAATTGAAAAAGGAGTGGGCCATGGCTGCATATTGTCACCCTGTTTATTTAACTTATATGCAGAGTACATCATGTGAAATGCCAGGCTGGATGAAGCACAAGCTGGAATCAAGATTGCTGGGAGAAATATCAATAACCTCAGATATGCAGATGACACCACCCTTATGGCAAAAGGTGAAGAGGAGATAAAGAAACTATGGATAAAGGTAGAAGAGGAGAGTTAAAAAGCTGGCTTAAAGCTCAACATTCAAAAAACTAAGATCATGGCATCCAGTCCCATCACTTTGTGGCAAATAGATGGGGAAACAATGGAAACAGTGACAGACTTTATTTTCTAGGGCTACAAAATCACTGCAGATGGTGTCTGCAGACTTGAAATTAAAAGATATTTGCTCTTTGAGGGAAAAGCTCTGATCAACCTAGACAACATACTGAAAAGCAGAGACATTGCTGACAAAGGTCTATATAGCCAAAGCTATGGTTTTTTCAGTAGTCATGTATGGATGTGAGAGTTGGGCCATAGAGAAGGCTGAGAACCAAAGAATTGATACTTGAGAGCTGTGGTGTTGGAGAAGACTCTTGAGAGTCCCTTGTACGGCAAGGAGATCAGACCAGTCAATCCTAAGGGAAATCAGTCCTGAATATTCATTTGAATGACTTGTGCTGACCCTCAAGCTCCAATATTTGGCCACCTGATCACTTCATGGCAAATAGATGGGGAAACAGTGGTGACTTTGTTTTTTTGGGCTCTAAAATCACTGAAGATGGTGATTTCAGCCATGAAATTAAAAGACGCTTACTCCTTGGAAGGAGTTATGACCAACCTAGACAGCATATTAAAAAACAGAGATGTTACTTTGTCCACAAAGGTCCATCTAGTCAAGGCTATGGTTTTTCAAGTAGTCATGTACGGATGTGAAAGTTGGAGTATAAAGAAAGCTGAGTGCCAAAGAACTGATGCTTTTGAACTGTGGTGTTGGAGAAGACTCTTGAGAGTTTCTTGGACTGCAAGGATATCTAACCAGTCCATCCTAAAGGAGACCAGTCCTGGGTGTTCATTGGAAGGACTGATGGTGAAGCTGAAACTCCAGTACTTTGGCCACCTGATGTGAAGAGCTGACTCATTTGAAAAGACTCTGATGCTGAGAAAGATTGAGGGCAGGAGAAGAAGGGGATGGCAGAGGAGGAGACAGTTGGATGGCATCACCGACTCAATGGATATGGTTTGGGTAGACGCTGGCAGTTGGTGATGGACAGGGAGGCCGGGCATGCTGCAGTTCATGGGGTCGCAGAGTTGGACACGACTGAATGACTGAACTGAACTGAGCTGATGTGAAGAGCCAACTCATTGTAAAAGACCCTGATGCTGGTAAAGATTGAAGACAGAAGGATAAGGGAACTATGGAGGATGAGATGTTTGGATGGCATCACTGACTCAATGGGCGTGAGTTTGAGCAACTCTGGGAGATTGTGAAGGACGGGAATGCCTGGCGTGATGCAGTCCATGGGATCGCAAAGAGTAGGACATGACTGAGAGACTGAACAACAACAAAACAAAGCAAAATACATTTCCTATTTTTTTCAATTAAATAATTCATCAGTAATAAGATTTGGCCTCTATAAGCATCACAGTCATTTAGTGATCAGAAATGAGCAGCAAAAATTTGTCTTGATACCTGATTTCCACAGAGTTGGGGGAAACAAAGATTCCAGTCTTGAAAGGGACAAAAAAAATCTTGTGTGCATCAAGATCTAGAGGAAAGGAGCAAGGACCCCACAGGACACTGAACCAGAACTAACTACTAGTTTTGGAAAACCTATGGAGTTGTGGGTTGGCAGGTGCTCACCACAGGGATGGGGGCACTGGAAGCAGCAGGCTGGGAAGGTCCCAGTGTTCCTAAACTCTTTTGGAGTTCACCAGTACCCCTACCATAGAACCCATAGACACTAGCAATTGTTTGCCCCAGGCCAAACAGCTACTAGGGAGGGAGTGCAACATACTCATCAGCAAATAATTGGGTTAAAACTTTACTGATCAGGGTCCTGCCCACCAGAGCAATAACCAGTTTTTTCCATAACCAATCCCTCCCATCAGGAAGCATACAGAAGCCTCTTAGCCTCATCCATCATAGGGTAGGCAGAAGAAGCACAGTTCCATAGGGGCTAAAACAGAAACCATATTACAGAAAGTTAATCAACATGAAATAGCATAAAGTTATGTCCCAGATGAAGAGACAAGATAAAATCTCAGAAAAACAACTAAATGAAGCGGAGATAGGCAGCTTCCCAGAAAAAGAATTCAGGATAATGATAGTGAAGATTATCAATGATCTCAGGAAAACAAGGGAGAAAATGCAAGAATTGTTTGCCAAAGACCTACAGGAACTAATGAATAAACAAACAGAGATTAAAAATACACTAGAAGGAATCAATAGCAGAATAACTGAGGCAGAAGAATGGATAAATAACCTGGAGGACAGAATGGTGGGAATCACTGCCCCAGAACAGAATATAGGAAAAAAGAATGAAAAGAAAAAGATAGCCCAAAACCTCTGGGACAATATTAACCATGCTAACATTTGCATTATAGGGGTTTCAGAGAAGAAAGAGAGAAAAGATTTGAGAAAATATTTGAAGAGATAATAGCTGAAACTCTTGCTTTTTCAAAGATTCAGCAGATATTGGCAATTTGATCTCTGGTCACTCTGCCTTTTCTAAATCCAGCTTGAACATCTGGAAGTTCATGGTTCATGTACTGTTGAAGCCTGGCTTGGAAAATTTTGAGCATTACTTTGATAGCATATGAGATGAGTGCAATTGTATGGTAGTAGAACATTCTTTGGCATTGCCCTTCTTTGGAAATGGAATAAAAACTGATCATTTCCAGTCCCGTGGCCACTGTTGAGTTTTCCCCGTTTGCTGAAATAATGAGTACAGCACTTCCACAGCATCATCTTTTAGGATTTGAAATAGACTCAACTGGGATTCCATCACCTCCAGAGGTTTTGTTCATAATGATGCTTCCTAAATCCTGCTTGTCTTCCCATTCCATGATGTCTGGCTCTAGGTGAGTGATCACACCATTGTGGTTATCTGGGTCATGAAGATCTTTTTTGTATAGCTCTTCTGTGTATTCTTTCCACCTATGCTTGAGATCTTCTTTCTGCTTCTGTTAGGACCATACCATTTCTTTCCTTTATTGTGCCCATATTTTTATGAAACATTCCCTTGGTATCTCTAATTTTCTTGGAGAGATCTCTAGTCTTTCCTATTCTATTGTTTTCCTCTATTTCTTTGCATTGATCACTTAGGAAGGCTTTCTTGTCTCTCCTTGCTATTCTTTGGAACTCTGCATTCAGATGGGTATATCTTTCTTTTTCTCCTTTGCCTTTCCCTTCTCTTCTTTTCTGAACTATTTGTAAGGCCTCCTCAGACAACCGTTTTGCCTTTTTGTATTTCTTTTTCTTGGGGATGGTCTTGATCCCTGCCTGCTGTACAATGTCACAATCCTGCATCCATAGTTCTTCAGGCACTCTATCAGACCTAATCACTTGAAGTTATTAGTCACTTCCACTGTATAATCGTAAGGGATATGATTAGGTCATACCTGAATGGTCTAGTAGTTTTCCTTACTTTCTTCAATTTCAGTCTGAATTTTGCAATAAGGAGTTCATGATCTGAGCCACTGTCAGCTCCCAGTCTTGTTTTTGCAGGCTGTATAGAGCTTCTCCATCTTTGTCTGCAAAGAATATAATCAATCTGATTTCGGTATTGACCATCTGGTGATGTCCATGTGTAGAGTCTTCTCTTGTGTTGTTGCAACACAGTTTTTGCTATGACGAGTGTGTTCTCTTGTCAAAACTCTGTTAACCTTTGCTCTGCTTCATTTTATACTCCAAGGCCAAATTCACCTGTTGCTCCAGGTATCTCTTGACTTCCTACCTTTGCATTCCAGTCCCCTATAATGAAAAGGACATCTTTTTTGTGTTTTAGTCCTAGAAGGTCTTGCAGGTCTTCATAGAACCATTCAACTTCAGCTTCTTTACCAGTATGGCTTGGGACATAGATGTGGATTACTGTGATACTGAATTGCCTTGGTAAAGAACAGAGATCATTCTCTCATTTTTGAGATTGCACCCAAGAACTGCATTTCAGACTCTTTTGTTGACTATGAGGGCTACCCCATTTTTTCTAAGGGATTCTTGCCCACGTTGGTATACATAATGGTCATCTGAGTTAAATTCACCCATTCCAGTCCATTTTAGTTCACTGGTTCCTGAAATGTCTATATTTACTCTTGCCATCTCCTTTGACCACTTCTAATCTACCTTTATTCATGGACCTAACATTCCAGGTTCCTATGGAATATTGTTCTTTACAGCATCGAACTTTACTTCCATCACCAGTCACATCCACAACTGGGCATTGTTTTTGCTTTGGCTCCATCTCTTCTTTCTGGAGTTATTTCTCCACTCTTCTCCAGTAGCATACTGGGCACCTACTGACCTGGGGAGTTCATCTTTCAGTGTCCTATCTTTTTGCCTTTTCATACTGTTCATGGGGTTCTCAAGGCAAGAATACTGAAGTGGTTTGCCATTCCCTTCTCCAGTGGACCACATTTTGTCAGAACTATCCACCATGACCATTCCGTCTTGGGAGGCCCTGCACGGCATGGCTCATAGTTTCATGGAGTTAGACAAGGATGTGGTTCATGTCACCAGTTTGGTTAGTTTACTGTGATTGTGCTTTTCATTCTGTCTGTCCTATAATGTATAAGAATAACAGGCTTATGGACTATTCCTGATGGGAGAGACTGAGTGTGGTGAAAACTGGGTCTTGTTTTGATGGGCAGAGCCATGCTCAGTAAGTCTTTAATCCAATTTTCTGTTGTTTGACATAAGACCAATCTATGGTGAAGATAAAGAATGTAATGGGGACCTCCTTCAAAAGGTCCTGTGCCTGCACTGCCACACTCAGTGCCCCCGACCCTGCAGCAGGTTTAAATTGCCAACATCCGTTGGATCATCTAAAAAGCAAAAGAGTTCCAGAAAAACATCTGCTTCTGCTTTATTGACTACACAAACCCTCTGACGTGTGAATCACAACCAACTGTGGAAAATTTTTCAAGAGATGGGAATATCAGGCCACCTCACCTGCCTCCTGAGAAATCGGTATGCAGGTCAAGTAGCAACAGTTAGAACTTTACATGGAACAACAGACTGGCTCCAAATTGGGAAAGGAGTATGTCATGGCTGTATATTGTCATCCTGCTTATTTAACTTATATGCAGAGTATATCATGTGAAATGCTGGGCTGGATGAAGCACAAGCTGACATCAACATTGCAGGGAGAAATATCAGTAACCTCAGATGCGCAGATGATACCACCCTTATGGCAGAAAGAAAGAAGAGCTAAAGAGCCCTCTTCATGAAAATTAAAGAGGAGTGTCAAAAAGTTGTCTAAAAACTCATTATTCAGAAAACGAAGATCATGGCATCTGGTCCCATCTTCACTTCATGGCAAACATATGGGGAAATAATGAAAACAGTGAGAGACTTTATTTTTCTGGGCTCCAAAATCACTTCAGATGGTGACTGTAGCCATGAAATTAAAGGACACTTGCTTTTTTGGAGAAAAGTTATGAACAAACTAGACAGCATATTAAAAATCAGAAACATGACTTTGCCAACAAAGGTCCATATAGTCAAAGCTGTAGTTTTCCAGTAGTCATGTATGGATGTGAGAGTTGGAGTATAAAGAAAGCTGAGTACTGAATAACTGATGATTTTGAACTGTGGTGTTGGAGGAGTCTCTTTAGAGTGCCTTTGTCTGCAAGGAGATCAAACTAGTCAATCCTAAAGGAAACCAGTCCTGAATATTCATTGGAAGGACTGATGTTGAGGCTAAAACTCCAATTCTTTGGCCATCTGATGCAAAGAGCTGACTCACTGGAAAATACCTTGATGATGGGAATGATTGAAGGCAGGAAGATAAGGGGACAATAGAGGATGAGATGGTTGGATGGCATCAGAGACTCAGTGGACATGGGTTTGAGCAAGTTTCATTAGTTGGTGCTGGACAGGGAAGCCTGGCATGCTGCAGTCCATGGGTTCGGAAAGAGTCAGACACGACTGAGTGAATGAACTGAACTGAATAGCTGAAAACTTCCCTCACATGTTTAAGGAAATAGTCAGCCAAGTCCAGAAAACACGGAGTCCCAGGAAGGATAAACCCAAGGAGGAACACATCAAGACACGTTGTAATCAAACTGGCAAAAATTAAAGGCAAAGATAAACTATTAAAAGCAACAAGAGAATGTTCTAGTTTCATTCTTTTACAAGTGGTTGACCAGTTTTTCTCCCACCACTTGTTGAAGAGGTTGTCTTTTTTCCATTGTATATCCTCACCTCCTTTGTCGAAGATAAGGTGTCCATAGGTTCGTGGATATATCTCTGGGCTTTCTGTTCTGTTCCATCGATCTATATTTCTGTCTTTGTGCCAGTACCATACTGTCTTGATTACTGTGGCTTTGTAGTATAGTCTGAAGTCAGGCAGGTTGATTCCTCCAGTTCCATTCTTTTTTCTCAAGATTACTTTGGCTATTTGAGGTTTTTTTGTATTTCCATACAAATTGTGAAGTTATTTGTTCTAGTTCTATGAAAAATACCCTTGGTAGCTTGATAGGGATTGCACTGAATCTATAGATTGTTTTGGGTAGTATAGTCATTTTGACAATAGTGATTCTTCCAATATATATTATCTAGGGTGAAACAGATCACCAGCCCAGGTTGGATGCATGAGACAAGTGCTCGGACCTGGTGCACTGGGAAGACCCAGAGAGATCGGGTAGAGAGGGAGGTGGGAGGGGGGATCGGGATGGGGAATACATGTAAATCCATGGCTGATTCATGTCAATGTATGACAAAAACCACTACAATATTGTAAAGTAATTAGCCTCCAACTAATAAAAATAAATGGAAAACAAAACAAAACAAAAAAAGCAACAAGAGAAAAACGACCATTGACATCCAAGGGAACTCCCATCAGGCTCTTAGCTGTTTTCTCAACAGAAACGCTAAAAGTCAGAATGGAATTGTTCAATATATTTAAAATGATGTATTGAGAGAATCTACAGTGTGAATACTCTACCCAGCAAGACTCTCATTCAGATTTGACAGAGAAATCAGAAGCTTTCCAGATAAGCAATAGTTAAGATAATTCAGCACCACCAATCCAGCTTTACAAGAAATGCTAAAGGATCTTTTCTAGGCAGGAAACACAAGAGAAGGAAAAGACCTACAAAAAATAAACCCAGTTAAGAAAATAAAGCAGAAAATAAAACAGTTAAGAAAAAGGTAATAAGATCATGCATATTGATAATTATATTAAATGTAAATGGATTAAAGAGATAGTCTGGCTGTGCAGATAATAACATGTTCATATATGCACTTCCATTTACCACATCAGTCTGCCTGACCTCCCAAATTGTATGTAAAGATTTTATATTGTTAAGTAATTCATGTTCCTGTTATGGCTTGGAATTATAATTATTATTTATTTTTTGTCTGGTTATTGATTGTGAAAATTGATAAATATCTCTTATTGTGATTATGTAACTGTTACTCACTTCATACCATTGTATCATGACTGGTAAACAGAAAAATGATAGAACACTATATCACCAAAACTAAGATTTAATAGAAAAACCTGTAATAACTTTTTTTTTTCAAGAGGGTATTAAATCTTTTATTGATTACACATGATAATGGATGATACACAAGCTTCATTCCCATCTATAACTTTTATCTGGTACCATAATTCAATTTAGATATATTGCATAGGATGTGCCAACAATCATTAATAACCAAAAAAAAAAACCTCCATGACTTTGCATGGGTGACCCTTTTAATGGTGAACTCCAGGTCACAACACAGTAATGAAGGATCCAAACACCAAGCGCTCCAGAGGCTTCGGGTTTGTCACATACGCCACAGTGGAGGAGGTGGATGCGGCCATGAATGCAAGGCCACACAAGGTGGATGGAAGAGTTGTGGAACCAAAGAGGGCCGTGTCAAGAGAAGATTCTCAAAGACCTGGTGCCCACTTAACTGTGGAACCACTTTTTAAAATCCAGATGCATATCAGAATTATTTTGAAATTTTTTGAAAAATACAAATGCCCAGGTATTGGGTTCTTTTTTCTCTAGAGCTCCAGATTGTTTCTAGTAAGCAATCATGTTTAAAAACAACTGGTCTATGTGATGATCTTTTATCTAGTTTGTTTCACTTTTTATATTTCATATCCAGTGCTCCCATTTCATTTAGTTTATGTTTTTCAATTTCTCCATCTTGTTTTATTTTTATGTTCTTTCACAAGCCTTTGACAAGCACAGTTCAAATTCTTTGTTTACATATATATAAATAATATGCATAATACATGTCTTTTAGTAAACATGAATTTTTGTCTAATTAAAGAATTCATGACATTTTAGTTCCATTTGTTTGACTAAGTATTAACAGAATGCTATGTTTCTAATTAAAAAAATAGATGTGTAGCAGGCAATAAAAGATTTACTATATAGCACAGGAAGCCATTATCAATATCTTATAATAACCTATAGTGGAAAAATAATTTTAAAATTATATATGTGTGTATATATACATATATGTATATATATATATATAAAACTGAATCACCTCACTGTGCATCTGATACATTGTAAGTGAACTATATTTCCATTTTATACACACACACACACACACACACACACACACACACAATTATAAAAATAGCCTTGATACCTTATTTCCACCTTTAAAATATCTAGAGACCATCAGATGTCTTGCCCTTATTATCAGTCAAATGTTGGAAGTAGGAATTGGTTACAGTGGTGTTGGAGGTGGTGGAAAACTTTAGTGTGACTTCTTTGTTCCCCCTTTTGCAGTGTACAGTCTCTAAGATCATATTTTGAGCTCATTTCATTTATATTCAATATAGGCAAAATCCTGAGAGTTCTCAAAATGCAAAAAAAAAAAAAAAAATTGGTTTTGTATACATTCCTGAATCAATGTAGATGGTGCCCAAATATAGAGCTTGAACCAGTGAAGTTGCTGAGTCGTATCTGACTCTTTCTGATCCCATGGACTGTAGCCTACTAGTCTCCTCCATCCATGGAATTTTCCAAGCAAGAGTACTGGAGTTGGTTGCCATTTTCTTCGCCAGGGGATCTTCCCAACACCGGGATCAAACCCAGGTCTCCCGTGTTGCAGGCAGATGCTATACCATCTGAGCTACCAGGGAACCCCAAATATAGAGCTTACATTTGTTCTAATATATGCTTTTAGTTTTTGAATTGTTTCACTTAATCCTTTAATGTATACCTGAAATGGCTAGGTGAGAAGTTTTTTTTCAGTCTTTTTGTAAAATAAATCCGGGGTGGCAAATCGTATGATATTCTTCCTTTTTGCACACTAGAAATGAAAGTTAGAATCCTGACTTTAAGTGACAACATAAAAAGGGCCAGGCATTTGGTGGATAGTGGGTCATCATATGCAACTGAAGACTGTTGTCTATGTACCTTTATTTAAAAAAGATTGAGAAAATTCCTTGCTAAAAATGCATTCTTTTTAAAAAGCTTTTTTTGTTGTTGTTGACAGAACTTTCATAGGATAAACTATACATATCTAAATGCACAATTTGCTGCTTTGTAATATGTGCATACCCATGAAAACATTATCACAATCAAGATTATGCACATATTCAATATCCTAAACTTTCCTATTGCCCTATCCCTACTTCCCTCTCTGTCTCCAAGGCAGCCACCAATCTTCTTTATGTCACTGTAGCTTTTTTTTTTAATAAAATTTTACATAAAGGGAACATGCCTTTTTTTTTAAGTATGCATATACATTGTTTACTTTTTTACATACATATCCATTTACATACATATCCATATATTACATACATATTTTTTTACATACATATCCATATATTACATACATATTTTTTTACATACATATCCATATAAATCTCTTAGTAAAATGTTGTGTTGGGGAAAGTGCACCATTAACAAAAATATTTCACATACTAAAGCACAAAGTGAATCTCAACAAATATCAAAGAATTTTTGTACATGGAGAGAGACTATTCTGAGTAAAATGTGATTAAGTTAGCAACAATTAATCAAGATATCCTCCAAATTCCTTTTTTTTTTTGAAAGAGTTGCATATTTATTTATTTATTTATTTTTCTTTTTGTTTGAATTGAAGGTTAATTACTTTACAATATTTTGTGTTTTTTTGCCATACATTGACATGAATCAGCCATGGGTGTACATGTGTTCCCCATTCTGAACCCCCCTCCCACCTGCCTCTCCATCCCATCCCTCAGCGTCATCCTAGTGCACCAGCCCTGAGCACCCTGTCTCATGCATCCAACCTGGACTGGTGAAACCTGGTTTCACATATGATAATATATATGTTTAAATGCTATTCTCTCAAATCATCCCATCCTTTCCTTCTCCCACAGAGTCCAAAATACTGTTCTATATATCTGTGTCTCTTTTGCTGTCTCTCATATAGGGTCGTTTTTATCATCTTTCTAAATTCCGTATATATGCATCAGTATACTGTTTTGGTGTTGTTTTTTCTGACTTACTTCACTCTGTATAATAGGCTCCAGTTTCATCCACCTCATTAGAACTGATTCAAATGTATTCTTTTTAATGGGTGGGTAATATTCCATTGTGTATCTGTACCACATCTTTCTTATCCATTCATCTGCCAATGGACATCTAGGTTGCTTCCATGTTCTGGCTATTATAAACAGTGCTGCAATGAACATTGAGTTACACGTGTCTCTTTCAATTCTGGTTTCCTCAGTGTGTATGCCCAGCAGTGGGATTGCTGCATCATATGGCAGAAAAACATGCCTTATTTTTGCCTAATGTCATTTACTTATCATAATTATATTCACATTCCAGGTTATTATATGTATAAATAGGCTTTTTCATTTTCATTGCTGAGTAATAGTTCATGGTATGGATACACCGCAATTTATTCCTACATTTCCCCTTTGTAGATATTTGAATTTCTAAGTTTTTGTCTATTGTGATATTGCTTTAATCCTTTGTTTATACATTTTTTTTGTGAATTTTCATTTCTCTTAAATAAATATCATATTGGGATTACTTGGTTGTATGGTAAGTGGATGCTTAAACTTATTGGTAACTTTAAACCAGTTTTTCTGAGATGTACTGTTTACATTTCCATTAGTTATGTGTAAAGATTTCAGGCGTTCATGCTTAATGTGGTTGGTGTTAGAAATACATTCTTTGACAGTCTGTCCCTAAATCCTGAATTCAAGCCTTTGCATCAAGTACTAGCATGTTTAAAGGTTGATCCTTGAATTAAAGTGTCATGCTTTGTTCAATTGTGAGATCTTAGTAAAAATGGGTATCTATTTCTGCCTAAGTGTAGGATTATAGTCAATGAGGAATGACGATTAAAGACCAGAGTGAAGGGCCTATTCTTTGGGGATGATAAGTGGTTTGTTTCTGTGCAACATCATGGATTTTGACATTGTGAAGAGGAACAAAAGAAGAGGTAGGGGAGAGAAGCAATACTAGAGTGATTGGAATAATAACCTAAACGAATTCCTCCTACATCATGGTTTGCCTAGAATTAGCCTACATAGAAATAGACAAGTATTTTCAAGGTGAAAGATGAAATCATGCATTTTATGATTTTGTTGTTTCACATAGTTTGATCTTTGTTCAAGATCACACTTGAAAGCTGAAACAGTTATTTCTAGGGGAAAAAGGCAACTTCCCACAAGTCTAAAGAAGAAAAAAATACTTTTTTTTTTCAAATTCATCTATGTAAAGAGCTTTATGTATAGACTACATAATTAGGACTTAGATGCTTTGGTCACAAATGATAAAAAAAAACCCTAAGTCTAGATTTTCAGGAAAAGGTCCCAAGATATTACACTCATTGTGAAAGTGTTAAATGAATTAAAAGCTTAGTTAAACAAATTAGATAAATAGATTAATAAATGGCAAAGAACATTGTCCTTAAACTATAAGAAATATGTCATATTACATTACACTATCAAAGGAAATCAAAGTTTGAAGTCAGACATTTTATGGTGTGTAATTTAGTGAAGAATATATAGTTTATGGAAGTGGACTTTTACATGTTCTAAGCATGAATTCTATGCCTACTACTTAAAAAAAAAACAAAACAAAACAAAACAAAAAACTGTGTCCCAGGCCAACATTATTTGATTTTATTTTTTATCAAGTATTTTGTGAAAGATAACTAAAATGACTGAGGGCATGAATACACTTGCATATGAAGCAATTTAAATTGAATTGTACCCTTTATGCAAAATACATAAAATTTAGCAGAGAATAATTGTCTAAGAATATTAGCCTGTTACAGACATATACTGAATTACTGAAGACTTGTTTACTAATTTTCATAATACAAAATAAGTATCTCGGAGTTGGAGGAGGCTATAGGAATAATACTTGAAAATTTTATAGGCTGAAAAGGAGAGAGAGATTGATTTTCTGGTTTAGAAGTTTGTCTCAATTATAGTCCAGTGAATGGTCTGTGAGAACTTGTCCATATAAAAAAGTCATGGAGAATGATGAAGAAATTTTAGGACTGTTCATGATAAGCCCATTCCCATCCCCTACAAAGGTGACATTTGGTGGAGTAAATGATCACAATTTATCACAAATCATCCTTGCGTATCCTGTTATAGATATAACAAAAGAAAGCTGTCCTTATGAAGCTACCAACGGTATTTTTCAGAGAACTAGAACAAATAATTTCACAAGTTGTATGGAAATACAAAAACCTCGAATAGCCAAAGCAATCTTGAGAAAGAAGAAAGGAACTGGAGGAATCAACCTGCCTGACTTCAGGTTCAGTCATAGCCTGAAGCTTTGACTCAGACAAAGCTACAGTCATCAGGACAGTATGGTACTGGCACAAAGACAGAAATATAGATCAATGGAACAAAATAGAAAGCCCAGAGATAAATCCATGCACCTATGGACACCTTATCTTTGACAAAGGAGGCAAGAATATACAATGGAGAAAAGACAATCTCTTTAACAAGTGGTGCTGGGAAAACTGGCCAACCACTTGTAAAAGAATGAAACTAGAACACTTTCTAACACCATACACAAAAATAAACTCAAAATGGATTAAAGGTCTAAATGTAAGACCAGAAACTATAAAACTCCTAGAGGAAACATAGGCAAAACATTCTCCAACATAAACCACAGCAGGATCCTCTATGACCCACCTCCCAGAGTATTGGAAATAAAAGCAAAAATAAACAAATGGGACCTAATTAAACCCAAAAGCTTTAGCACAACAAAGGAAACTATAAGCAAGATGAAAAGACAGCCTTCAGAATGAGAGAAGATAATAGCAAACGAAGCAACGGACAAAGAATTAATCTCAAAAATATACAAGCAACTCCTGTAGCTCAATTCCAGAAAAATAAATGACCCAATCAAAAACTGGGGCAAAGAACTAAACAGACATTTCTACAAAGAAAACATACATATGACTAACAAACACATGAAAAGATGCTCAATATCCCTCGTTGTTAGAGAAATGCAAATCAAAACTACAATGAGATATCACCTCACACCAGTCAGAATGGCCCTCATCAAAAAGTCTACAAACAATAAATGCTGGAAAGGGTGTGGAGAAAGGGGAAACTTCTTGCACTGTTGGTGGGAATGTAAATTGATCTAGTCACTATGGAAGATGGTATGGAGATTCCATAAAAAACTAGAAATAAAACCACCATATGACCCAGCAATCCCTGTCCTAGGCATATACCCTGAGGAAACCAAAATTGAAAGAGACACATATATCCCATTGTTCATTGCAGCATTATTTACAATAGCTGGAACACAGAAAAGCAACCTAGATGTCCATCGACAGATGAATGGATAAAGACGTACTGGTATATATACACAATGGAATATTACTCAGCCATAAAAAGAAATACATTTGAGTCAGTTTTGATGAGGTGCGTGAGCCTAGAATCTATTATACAGAAAGAAGTGAGTCAGAAAGAGAAAGGAAAATACCGTATTCTAACACATATATGTGGAATTTAGAAAAATGGTACTCAAGATTTTATTTACAGGGAAGACATGGAGAAAGAGATATAGAGAATAGACTATGGACATGGGGAGAGGGGAGGAGAGGGTGAGATGTATGGAAAGAGTACCATGGAAACTTACATTACCATATATAAAATAGATTGCCAACAGGAATTTTCTGTATGGCTCAGGAAACTCAAACAGGGGCTCTGTATCAACACAGAGGGATGGGGTGGGGAGGGAGTTTCAAAAGGGTGGGGATATATGTATCCCTATGGCTGATTCATGTTGAAGTTTGACAGAAAACAGAAAAATTATGCAAAGCAGTTATCATTCAATATAAAATAAATTAATTTTTAAAAAAATATTGTATATTAATGCATATATATGGAATCTAGAATGTGGTATGGATGAGCCTATTTGAAGGGCAGCAATAGAGATGCAGACATAGAGAACAGACTTGTGGAAACAGTGGAAGAAGGAGAGGGTTGAATGAATTGAGAGCATAGCATTGAAACATACACATTACCATATGTAAAACAAATAGCCAGAGGCAATTCGCTGTATTACACAGGAAGCTCAAACCCAGTGTTCTGTGACAACCTATAGGTGTGGGGTTTGGAGGGAGGTTGAGGAGGGAGGGGACATATATATACCTATGGTTCATTCATGTTGATGTATGGAAGAAACCAGCACAGTATTATAAAGCAATAAAAAATATAAAAATAGCATTTTAGAAAAGAGTTATGTAAAATGAAATTCTTTTTTTTCCTTTTGTATATTTTTGAGGAATTCCAAATAAAAGTATGTTTGCCTAAATGTTATTTTTGTTCATTTGAACAGCAATGAACACTCCTTTAAGGTTACATATTCAAATTTATTTTATATTTTATATTGATTTTATATTAGTAACTTCCAACTAATAGTAACTTATATATTGTGGTTTTCCAAAAATTAAACATAAGCATTAAATGAAGATAAAATGTATAGCTTTCATAATTGTGTCCATGTTTAAAATCCCAAAAGGACAGTACTTTAACATTAGTCCTAGTTGTAGTCAACAGATCAACCCTCTGCAGTGAAAAATTGTTGCTGAGCTGTGAAAGATGCCAGGATTCTTGGCCTGCAGAGGAAAGGAATTCAATCTGGGTCCAGTGAGAAAGCTTTATTGCTCAGAGCTTTTGTGTAATAAAGTTTTATTAAAGTATAAAAGAGATAGAGAAAATTTCTGACATAGACATCAGAAGGGATCAGAAAGAGTGCCCCCCTGTTATTCTTTAGCAGGAAGTTATATACCTACTAGAAGGCTGCTAATTAGAGAAAGGAAATATCTCAAAACTCAGAGAGTGGCAACAGGCCCTTCACCCACAACATGCATTTTGAGATAGCTTTGGCACAAGATGAGTGTCCACGGGAATAAAACGATTGGCATGACTCTTGAAGAGAGGCAGCTTTCCAAGCAAATACATAGTCTTATTAACATAGATTAGGAGAACAATTGTATGAGTAAAACGTATTGGTTTGTTGAGCCATTATTGGTTCTGAGTCTTAGGCAGAACCAACTTGAAGAAAGACAGAGTCTAGGGTAAATACACAGTTCATTAACATAGCTTTTCCATAAGAAAAATGCATTGGTTAGTTCAAGGTTTGAGAAAAGTTAAGTTCAGGTGGAACCAAGTGTTGTCATTGCCAACACAGACTTTTAAAAGAAACTTCCTTTTAATTTTGTATGGAGAAGGGAAAAGAAATCTGACACCTGAAGTTTCTTTCCTCCTGCTGCTTAAGAGAGAGAGGAAAAAATGTCTGACACTTGCAGCCTATTTCCTCCATTTGGAGACCCCTAGCCTTCCTGCCAGAGAATGAAATGGCAACCCACTCCAGTATTCTTGCCTGGAGAATCCCAGGGACAGAGGAGCCTGTTGGGCTGCCATCTATGGGGTTGTACAGAGTTGGACATGACTGAAGCGACTTAGCAGCAGCAGCAGCAGCAGCAGGCTTCCTGCCTATTACCCTCTCAGTAGCACTTAAGATCTTTCAGAAATACACATCTCTTATTATCCTTTGCTTGAAATTCTTCTATGTCTTGTTATTGACAGTAAAGTTCAAGTTTCTTAACATGGAAAAAGAGTCTTTCTGATCCTGCCTCAGCATGCCTTTTTATCATCATCTCCTACAAATTCTTCCTCAAATACTGTGTACTGTATAACCTTATTAAACTTCTCTCTATTCTTCAGCTATCCCATGCTCTTCCCCACATCCTTGGCTTTACTGCCCTCTGGTCTGCTCTACTTACAAAGGTGAGCAAAGGCTATTATGGTCAAAACAGAATCACTTTTGACATAGAAATGTCTTAATTAGCACAGCAAGATAGTAATTGCATACAATTATTTTATTCTCTTTAAAATAAAAATAAAATGCTTGTATAGTGTGACAAATTTTGTCAATTTGCTTTGAGTATCAGGTTCTTTTAACAAAAGTATTTAATATCACTCATTCATGACATCAAAATATTTTATCTACTATAAATATAGAGAAAACAAAGATTGGTTTGATCATTGAGGGGCTGATACTCTGGTGAGAATACAAAATAAAATACTACTTGGTTGTACCACAAAAATAATAAGACAAAAAATGTCATTTCATATAATTCCAGTCTTGGTTCTTTCTAGGTATGATTTATCCTAATATTTAATTTATTCAAGGCCAGTTTAAGATTCTGAAAATGAGGATATTGGAATAAATGCTTGCTCAGAACTCTCTTTAAAAAAAGAGTATTTAATGAATACATATTGAGCTTCAGTTACATTTTTCACTCTAATAACCTCTTTGATGTCACTAATTATATGCCATTTTAAGGTTTTGGTTCCAGAACGTCAGGATTAAGGATTAAACATAAGCCAAATGATATCCATTTTGTGTAACATGTGTGCAAAAGCAGTAACTTCTATGATAGAATCTCTGTTGATCCGATTACTTGAAAAAAGGTACTGCCAACCTTTAAGAACTGCTAGAAATTACTTAGTGAACATGTTCTGCTACCCTGAAAAATGAACTGACAACTTGAGACTAGTAAAATTACTCTGGAACATTGATTTATCTGCTAGCAGATTCCCTGTAGCCTGATTACTATAAAAATTTTAATCTATTAATTTGAAGCCCCAGCCATTTTGTCTGAAGTATTGCATGATGGAGTTGGGGAGCACATGAAAAGAAAGTAGAAATCAAAGATGGAAAGTACTAAAAGATGAAACTTCAACACAGTGTGGCTATCATTGCATGGAGTTATAGAAAGGGAAAGAAGAAGTTAATTGGCCAGTTGTATTTGTCTAGCCAGTAAATATTGTGGGTTGTATGCTGTATTTCCATTTACAGGATAGGAAACTGAATAACTGAATTTTATCACCTGTATTGGGTACAGTAGATGGCAAACAGATAAGGGATTAAATTATTTGAAAGGCATAACATGTTTCCTCTTTCATTAGTTTTTCCATAGTAATCAAACAAAAATAAAAACCCGTGTGCACTGAAGACTGTATGCCCAACATTTTGTATTTGAGTTCTACTGGCCAAACTATATTCAACTTGGGTTAAATCATGCATTTGATTACACTTATCCTTCTTTCTAGACTCAAGAGTATTCCTCTTTCTATGGTTGATCCATCTAAGAATGAACTAAAATTCTATTTTATGTAGCCCCATGATTTTAATAAAATGCTTTCTCTTTTATAATTGTATATTTTTTTATGGATCTTCAGTATTTGACAGTCTTTTTCTTCCTGAAAATCTTATATGCTTTATGATTATACACAATTCCTAATTTTTCTTTTAATAAATCTCATTTTGTGTTTATTTCCTTCTTGTACCTTTTTAATATCATTTCAGGCAACTTACTATTTGTTATTTTAAACTGAGTTTATATTTTTTTCAAAATAATCCCTAATTTTCAATTTGTCCTTTCAAATTTACACTGATCCTCAACTAAATATAAAGGAAATCCAGTGATCTGACTATATTGAAAAGGCTTATAATTTTCCTGTCACATACAAATTTCCTTGTTTGCCTTCTTTGGAGAAATATCTGTTTAGTTCTTTGGCCCAGTTTTTGATTGGGTTGTTTATTTTTCTGGAATTGAGCTGCAGGAGCTACTTATATATTTTAGAAATTCTTTGTCAGTTGCTTTATTTGCTATTATTTTCTCCTATTCTGAAAGCTGTCTTTTCACCTTGCTTATAGTTTCCTTCATTGTGCAAAAGCTTTTAAGTTTAGTTAGGTCCCATTTGTTTATTTTTTCTTTTATAGCCATTACTCAGGGAGGTGGGTCATAGAGGAGCCTGCTGTGATTTATGTCAGAGAGTGTTTTGGCTGTGTTTTTTCCTAGTAGCTTTATAGTTTCTGGTCTTATATATGGATCTTTAATTCATTTTGAGTTTATTTGTGTATATGTTGTAAGAAAGTGTTCTAGTTTCATGCATTTACAAGTGGTTGACCAGTTTTCCCAGCACCACTTGTTTTTTTTTTTTTTTTCTTTTCCCTTTCATTTCTTTCTTTCTTTCTTTTTTTTTTTTACATTTGGGACATCATTTTTTATTTGTTTTAATTGGAGGCTAATTACTTTACAATATTGTGGTGATTTTGCCATACATTAACATGAATCAGCCATGGCTGTACATATGTTCCCCATCCTGACCCTCCCCATTCCATCTGTTAGGGTCACCCCAGTACACCAGCCCCAAGCACTGTGCCTCATGCATCGAACCTGGACTGGCGATCTTTTTCACATATGTTTATATACATGTTTCGATGCTATTCTCTCAAATCATCCCACCCTCGCCTTCTCCCACAGAGTCCAACAGTCTGTTCTTTACATATATGTCTATTTGCTGTCTCGCATATAGGGTCATCGTTACTATCTTTCTAAATTCCATATAAATTCATTAATATACTGTATTGGTGTTTTTCTTTCTGAGTTACTTCATTCTGTATAATAGGCTCCAGTTTCATCCACATCATTAGAACTGACTAAAATATATTCTTTTTAATAGCTGAGTAATATTCCATTCTATACATGTACCACAGCTTTCTTATCCATTCGTCTGCTGATGGTCATCTAGGTTGCTTCCATGTCCTGTTTATTGTAAACAGCTGGCACCACTTGTTAAAGAGATTGTCTTTTCTCATTGTATATTTTTGTCTCCTTTGTCGAAGATAAGGTGCCCATAGGTGTGTAGATTTATATCTGGGCTTTCTGTTTTGTTCTGTTGATTTATTTTTCTGTCTTTGTGCCTGTACCATACTGTCTTGATGACTGTAGCTTTATAGTAGAGACTGAAGTCTGGCAGGTTGATTCCTCTAGTTCCATTATTCTTTCTCAAGACTGCTTTGGCTATTTGAGGTTTTTTGTATTTCCATACAAATTGTGAAATTCTTTGTTCTAGTACTCTGAAGTATACCGTCGGTAGCTTGATAGGGATTGCATTGAATCTATAGATTGCTTTGGGTAATACACTCATTTTGACAATATTGATTCTTCCAATTCATGAACATGGTATACTTCTCCATCTATTTGTGTCATATTTGACTTTTTTCATCAGTATTTTATAGTTTTCTGTATATAGGTCTTTCATCCTTTAGGTAGATTTATTCCTAAATATTTTATTCTTTTTGTCACAATGTTGAATGGAATTGTTTCCTTGATTCCTCTTTCTGTTCTCTCATCGTTAGTGTATAGGAATGCAAGGGATTTCTCTGTTTTAATTTTATATCCTGCAACTTTACTATATTTGTTGATTAGCTCTAGTCATTTTCTGGTTTAGTCTTTAGGGTTTTCTATGTAGAGGATCATGTCATCTGCAAACAGTGAGAATTTTGAGTCTTCTTTTCCAATTTGGATTCTTTTTATTTCTTTTTTTTCTCTGATTGCTGTGGAGAACACTTCCATCACTGTGTTGAATAGTAGTGGTGAGCATGCACACCCTTGTCTTGCTCCTGACTTTAAGGGAAATGCTTTCAGTTTTTCACCATTGAGGATAATGTTTGCTGTGGGCTTATCATATTTGTCTTTTATTATGTTGAGGTATGTTCCTTATATAACTGCTGTCTGGAGGCAGAAAGCCCATTCATTTTTATCATAAATGGATGCTGAATTTTGACAAAAGCTTTCTCTGCATCTATTGAGATAATTATATGGTTTTTATCTTTCAGTTTGTTAATGTGGAGTATCACATTGATTGATTTGCAATGTTGAAGAATCCTAGCATCCCTTGGATAAAGCCCACTTGGTCATGATGTATGATATTTTTATTTTTAAAAAAAATTTTTTTTTTATGTATGATCTTTTTAATACATTGTTGGATTCTGTTTGCTAGAATTTTGTTAAGGATTTTTGCATCTATGTTCATCAGTGATATTGGCCTGTAGTTTTCTTTCTTGTGTGTTATCTTTGTCAGGTTTTGGTATTAGGGTGATGGTGGCCTTATAGAATGAGTTGGGAAGTTTACCTTCCACTGCAGTTTTCTGGAAGAATTTGAGTAGGGTAGTTGTTAGCCCTTCTTTAATTTTTGGTAGAATTCACTTGTGAAGCCATCTGGTCCTGGGCTTTTGTTTGTTGGACGATTGCTGATTATGGTTTCTATTTCCATGCTTGTGATAGTGTCTGTTAAGATTTTCTATTTATTCCTGGTACAGTTTTGGAAAGTTATACTTTTCTTAGAATTTGTCCATTTCTTCCAAATTGTCCATTTTATTGGCATATAGTTGCTGATAGCAGTCTCTTATGATTCTTTGTATTTTTGTGTTGTCTGTTGTGATTTCTCCATTTTCATTTTAATTTTGTTGCTTTGATTTCTTTTTCTAAAAAAATTTTAAAAATTTGATTTCTTTTCTTGATGAATCTGTCTAATGGTTTGTCTATTTTATTTATCTACTCAAAGAACCAGCTTTTAGCTTTATTGATTTTTGCTATGGTCTCCTTTGTTTCTTTTTTATTTATTTCTCCCCTAATTTTTCTGATTTCTTTCCTTCTACTAACCTTGGGGTTCTTCAATTCTTCTTCTTCTAGTTGCTTTAGGTGTATAGATATTTTATTTATTTGCTATTTCTCTTGTTTCTTGAGGTAAACTTGTATTGATATGAACCTTCCCCTTAGCACTGCTTTTACTGAATCCCATAGGCTTGGGGTTGTTTTGTTTTCATTTTCTTTCATTTCCACGCATATTTTGATTTCTTCTGTGATTTGTTGATTATTCATAGGTGTGTTGCTTAGTCTCTATAAGTTTGTACTTTTAACAGTGTTTTGTTTTTTTTTTTTCCTGCTGTTGACATTTAATCTTACCACATTGTTATCAGAAAAGGTGCTTGGAATGATTTCAATTTTGTTGAATTTACCAAGTCTAGATTTATGGCCCAGTATGTGATCTATCCTGGAGAAAGTTACATGTTCACTTGAGTAAAAGGTGAAATTCGTTGTTTTGGGGTGACTTTCCTATAGATATCAGTTAGGTCTAACTGGTCCATTGTATCATTTAAAGTTTCTGTCTCCTTGTTAACTTTCTGTTTAGTTGATCTATCCATACGTGTGAGTGGGGTATTAAAGTCTCCCACTATTATCGTGTTACTGTTATTTTCCCCTTTCATACTCATTAGTATTTGCCTTACATATTGCTGTGCTCGTATGTTGGGTGCACATATATTTATAATTGTTATGTCTCTTTGGATTGATCCTTTGATCATTATGTAGTATCCTTCTTTGTCTCTTTTTGTGGCCTTTATTTCAAAGTCTATTTATCTGATGTGAGTGTTGCTACTCCCGCTATCTTTTTGTCTCTATTTGCCTGAAATACCTTATTCCAGCCCTTGACTCTCAGTCTGTATGTGTCTCTTGTTTTGAGGTGGGTCTTTGTAGACAGCATATATAGGGGTCTTGTTTTTGTATCCATTCAGACAGTCTTAGTCTTTTGGTTGGGACATTCATCCCATTTACATTTAAGTTAGTTATTCATAAGTATGATCCTGTTGCCATTTACTTTGTTGTTTTGGGTCGAGTTTATACATCTTTTTTGTGTTTCCTGTCTAGAGAAGATCCTTCAGCAGTTATTGAAGAGGGTGATTTGGTGGTGCTGAATTCTCTCAGCTTTTGCTTGTCTGTAAAGCTTTTGATTTCTCCTTCATATTTGAATGACATCCTTTCTGGATACAGTAATCTGGATTGTAGGTTTTTCTCTTTCATCACTTTAAGTATGCCCTGCCATTCCCTTCTGGCCTGAACAGTTTCTATTGAAAGATCAGCTGTTATCCTTAAGGGAATACCCTTGTGTGTTATTTGTTTTTCCCTTGCTGCTTTTAATATTTGCTTTTTGTGTTTGATCTTTGTTAATTTGATTAACATGTGTCTTGGGGTGTTTTGCCTTGGGTTTATCCTGTTTGGAACTCTCTGGGTTTCTTCAACTTGGGTGGCTATATCCTTCCCCATTTTAAGGAAGTTTTCAACTCTTGTCTACCCAAGTGTTTTCTCCTGGCCTTTCTTTTGTCTTCTTCTTCTGGGACTCCTATTATTCGAACGTCTGGGCATTTAACATTGTCCCAGAGGTGTCTGAGGCTGTCCTCATTTCTTTTAATTCTTTTTTTCTTTTGTCCATTCTGCTTCATTTATTTCCATCATTCTATCTTCTACCTCACTTATCCTCTCGTCTGCCTCAGTTATTCTACTGTTGGTTCCCTTTAGTGTGCATTTGATCTCCATTATTGCATTATTCATTATTGATTGGATCTTATTTATTTCTTCTAGGTCCTTGTTAGACATTTATTGCATCTTCTCAATCCTTGTCTCCAGACTATTTGTCTGTAACTCAATTTTGTTTTCAAGATTTTGGATCATTTTTACTATCATTATTCTGAATTCTTTTCCCAGTAGACTCCCTACCTCCTCCTCTTTTGTTTGGTTTGTTGGGCATCTATCATGTTCCTTTACCTGCTGAATATTTCCCTGCCTGTTCATCTTGTTTAGATTGTTGTGTTTGGGGTAGCCTTTCTGTATATTCATAGTTTGTGGTTCCTCTTTATCGTGGAGGTTGCTCCCTCTCGGAGTTGTGGGGTGGGATTGGACGAGTAGCTTGTTAAGGTTTCCTGGTTAGAGAAGCTTGTGCCGGTGTTCTGGTGGGTGGAGCTGGTCTCTTCTGTCTGGAGTGCAATGAAGTGTTCAGTAGTGAGTTTTGAGGTGTCTATGGGTTTGGTATGAATTTTGGCTGCCTGTATTTTAATGCTCAGGGTTATGTTATGGTGTTGTCAGAGAATTATTTTGGTATGTCTTGCTCTGAAACTAGTTGTCTCTTGGGTGGAGCTTGGTTTCAGTGTAGGTAAGGAGGCTTTTAGCTGAGCTCCTGTCAATTAATGTTCCCTGGAGTCAGGAGTTTTCTGGACTTCTCAATTTTTGGATTTAAGCCTCCTGCCTCTGGCTTTCAGTCTTATTATTACACTAATCACAAAACTTCTATATCCATACAGCAGAGATGATAAAACATCTAGGTTAATGATGAAAAAAGATTCTCGACAGTAAGGGACACCCAGAGAGCTTCACAGAGTTACATGGAGAAGAAAATAAGGAGGATGGAGATAGAGGTGACCAGGTGGACAAGAGGAGGAATCAAAAGGGAAGAGAGCAATCTAGCCAGTAATCAATTCCCTATGTGCTCTCCACAGTCTGGAACACTCAGAGAACTTCACAGAGTTACATAGAGAAGAGAAGAGAGAGGAAGAAGATAGAGGTGACTAGGAGGAGAAGAGGAGGAGTCAAAAGGAGAGAATCAGATCTCGCCAGTAATCAGTTCCCTGTGTTCTCCACAGCTCAGAACATCCAAAAAGATTCGCAGAGCTGGGTAGAGAAGGGAATGGGGAGGGAGGAGATAGAGGTGACCTGGGGGAGAAAACGGAGAGCCAGAAGGGGGAGAGAGCAATCAAGCCAGTAATAACAGTCCTAAATAAAAGTGGGTACTGAAGATGGGATTCTTAAAGGTATAAAATTGATAACAAAAACTAAAAAGCAAAAACTAAAAATCTAGAGTAGAGGTTATACTTTCAAAAATACAAGATTTTAAAAAAAATCACAAAAGTTATAAAAAGTATATATATGAAATTTGCTTTATAAATAGTGTCTTTTTTTTGCAAGGTAATAGTATGTCATGAAAATGAAAATTAAAGGAGTAGTAAAGAACTTAAAAATAAAAAAAATTAAAATTAAAAAATGATAATAATAAGGTATATCTAGGAATTTCTCTGGAGCTTTTGAAGTCAGTGTGGGGTCAGTTCAGTTTTAGATAGTTCCTTGTTCCAGCTTATATTTCTTCTCAAGGTCTATAGGCCCCTTCCAATATAGTCAATGGTAACTACAGGGTTTTAATCTGTTGTAGCTGTCACTTCCAGACCAGTTCCCTCTTATTTGTTTATTTTGGCTTCCTCTGTTTGCAAGTCTCTTCAGTGTCTAATTTCTGCCCTGACACAAGGGAGTTTTGAAGGTCACTTATTTAGGCTCACTTGTTCAGTTGTGCTGTGGAGAGGGAGGAACACTGCAAACAAATATCACTGGTGTGTGTGGGGAGTGCTCACAGTGTTTGGCCACACTGGGTTTGCCCCCACTCATGGCTTGTGTGCTTTCCCATTCTACACTACTCAGGCTCCAGGTTGCTCTGCAGGGGAACTGTCTAAACTGGGCCCTGGGTTGCGTGCTCTTCCCAGGTCTAAGCTACTCAGGTTCATTTTCTTGGGTACTCCACAAAGACACTGACTCGGTTGGGTCTGCATTTTGTGCCCTTCCCAGGTCCGAGGAGCTCAAGTGACCACGTGCTTGACAAGCACAGTCTCCCAGGTGTGCGGTGAGTCTTATCACCTCCCCAGTCCCAGTCCCTAGGTTTCCTGGGTGCGCTGCAAGGGTGCCATCTCAGATGTGCTGTGTGTCTCCTCTGGGGACCTGATCTCTGACTGTGACCCTCATGGCGGATGTCAACCGTCCAGGATCCCAGGAAGACTAGTAACTGGGAGCCTGCTCACAGTTTCGTGGAGGATGCCATCTCTAGTGCCGAGATGGCCCGTCACCTTCTGGCTCTGGCTGTCTCCTGCCTACCTGTCTGCCTCAGGCAGGGGGAGGGGCCATCCACAGCCAGTTAGCTCTCCTTTGATATTCGCTCAGTCCTTTGTTCTGTCAGCAGGCCAGGCTGTGCCTCAGAGCTTTCTGCAGGAAGGTTCTCTCTCTCTCTCTCTCTTTTTCTCTCTCTGGCTATCCCACAGTTTGGATTGCTATCTCACTTTAGCTCCCTCAGATTGTCCTTAGGGCATTCAGGACCACTCCACACCCTTAGCTTGCAGCCAGCATCTCCCTGTTCCGCCCCTGCTCACTGCTAGTGGACACGAGGATCCTATCTACCTATCCACTGGGAGTTGCATCTAGGCCTGTAATCTGTGGGTTCCTTTTTTTTTTCTTCCCTGTTATGTTGCCCTCCAAGATTCCAAACTCCCCACAGATCCTCTTGTGAGAGGGTTTTCTGGTGTTTGGAAACTTCTCCTTCACGACTCTCTCCCCAGGACAGGTCTCCATACCTAACTCTTTTGTTTCTCTTTCTGTCTTTTATATTTTGTCCTACCTCCTTTTGAAGAGAGTGGGCTGCCTTTCTGGGTGCCTGGTGTCCTCTGCCAGCATTCACAAGTTGTTTTGAGGTATTTACTCAGCGTTCAAATGATCTTTTGATGAATTTGTGGGGGATAAAGTGATCTCCCCATCCCATTCCTCTGCCATCTTAGGACTACCCCCCCGCCATTTTATTGTTGTTGATGATTAGTCTCTTAAGCATACATAGTACCGTAGAAATTTAAAAGAATTTTGGTGACTATTAACATATTAAATCCTTTGAGGTAGGCAGAGTGGAGTATTTCTCTTAAAATTTTTGCTGATAATGCAACTGAGTCATAGACTAATGAAATTGTACGCCTGAATATGGAGGGCTTCCCAGGTGGTGCTATTGTTAAAGAACCCGCCTTGCAATGCAAGAAAGAGATGGGGGTTTGATCCCTTGGTTGGGAAGATACCCTGGAGAAGGGCATGGCAACCCACTCCAGTATTCTTGCCTGGAGAATCCCATAGACAGAGGAGCCAGTTGGGCTGTAGTCCATAGGGTTGCGATGAGTTGGGCATGGCTGAAGTGACTTAGCATGCATACAAGAGTATGGAATTAGCAGTAGAATCAGAATAGAAATATAACTTTTTTGAGTCCATATTTAGTGCTTTCACAATGGCAGAAAGATGAAAACTGCTATATTGAATACTGAGTGAATGCATTTAGATGTGAAGCACACAAAGATGTTATATAACTATTTCTGTGACTGTGAGCCTATTTCATTTTCTTTTCTGGACATGACTTTCCTCACCTGTAAAAAGAAGGTAACAATACTGTTGGCCTAATAAGTGTGCTGTAAGAGTTAAATGACATTATGCATATAAATAACTTAACATGGTATCTAATATGATAAACATTCAATAATAGTCAGCCATTGCTATTATTATTATTGTTTGGGAAATCTGACTTAAAATTATGTGGCCATCACATAAAGACACTTGATCCATCTGAAAAGAGGGCTCTCCATTTACAACTTGACTTGGGAAGTTTAAGAAACAGCAAAATGATTTATTAAAAAATGATTGATTGTAAAATTATGGTCATAAAGCAGTCCCATTTTTCTCAACCTAAAAAAATATAAAATAATGTATTTAGCTGTGATATACTCAATATATCTTTTAAAAAAAGTCTCTGAATATAACATGGTTTGTTTTTTTTGTCATAGCATTTTAGAGAATGCATTTGATTCCTCATTTTCCCACTGTTGGGTATATGCTGCCTGCCAATTTCCAGATAGTCCTAAATACGTCTCAATTGACCTTTTTCTACATTTGAGGCAAATCAAGGGTAGGCAGCATATATAAATATTCAGCAGTCTATACTGGGCCTACTACAAACTAAGAAACAGTATATAGAATGTGAAAGATGCTGAGGGCAGATTCTATAATCATAATAGAAAGAAAAAGTGAATCAACTAAACTGTTGAAAACATTACCATCTTCAAATCCATTTCTGTAACCATATCTGTATGCATAAGTAGCCCAATCAGCAGAGTCATTGTCAAGTATGAAGAATGACAACATGTGTCTTGATCTATTCTCCTGGCACATTCAGTAGAGTGACATCTTTTGGGGAATATCCAAAATGTGGCTGCTGATCTGGAAATTAAATTGCTGGACTGGTATTCATTTATTCATTCATTTACTCATTTTATATAGCATAGAGCTGATTCACTTAGTTTCAAAATTACAAACTCCAAATTAGATAAATATTTATGTTATGCTGTAATTTTTAGCGTTATTATTGCTATAGTTTGTTGCTGTTCTGACAGGCTATGAAAGAGATGTTGGGTCTTTACTACATAAAAGTATAATAAATTAATGGAAACTACTGTGCTAGAGAAGTAATAGTCCATATGTTTATGAATGCTGATGGGATGCCTGGTTGCCATCCCAGAATGTTAGGACTAAACAAAGTTTTCACCCAGTAATGAATTTTATCTTTCACTCTTTAGTCCTAATGAGCCAAGGGACTGAAATATTCAGGACCAAATGCTTACCTGTGAAAAGCAATGTATTGCAAAAATATGGGTGCTAATATAATGATTACAATGTTTGGTTAACCCTATAAATCAGAAACACATTGGTATGCAAAGCAGACTTCCTTTTTCACTCTCAAATTACTTTTTGAGGACATATCAGGTCATTGCTACTGTACTGAATTTACAAAATGCAAGAAAATGCAATTGTTGCTTGATTATATTAGAATATGTTCCGCACACCATACAATTTTGGCCTCTGTGATAATAATTCTTTGCATCTATACTGAATAATATAATAATTGCTTTCTTCTCACCCCAGTTTATGGGCTGTTTGTGATCCAAGTCTGTTTTATTCCCTTGTATCTCCCCTCCCTGCCAGCGTCTGACATTATATATTGCCTTTAATAGTTGCTGAATATGTTAAATGGAAATATGTATATAAAGACACATGATTAAATAGCCAAAATTAAAAAAAAAGAGGTGAAACTTGGTCACTTATTAGAACCCAGGCTTCCTTGCATTAACATTTATACCCTTAGTTTATAAAACAAAAGAAAGGAAATGGCTGATTTAAGTCCAAGAATTATTATTGGACAAATACATCAATAATACGAAATTTATTTGAGATTATATTTGTAAAATAATAGATAACACTTATTGAATAATTTGAATGTCCAATACTGTACTATACACACACACCATATCATTTAATTTGTACAATTATGTGAGATGGGAACTGGTATTATTCTAATATTATAGATGAAGATATTATGCCACTAGTATGGGGGATGGTAATGTGATTTTCACAAGAAAAAATCTGCCATATGCATTGTCTATAAGGTTTCAGGCAAGAAGTCCTGACTCTGGTGCTTATACTCTTAATGCTTGCATTTTTGGGAAAAAAGGAACTTTTGAGTATTAGGAGATGTCTAAACACTGTAAAGAATTAGGTACATTTTAAAAGAAATACCCCATCTCCCTGATACCTCAGTTGGTAAAGAATCTGCCTACAGTGCAGGAGACCTGGGTTTGATTTCTGGATTGGGAAGATCCTTTGGAGAAGGGATAGGCTACCCACTCCAGTATTCTTGGGCTTCCCTTGTGGCTCAGTTGGTAAAGAATCTGGCTGCAATGTGGGAGACCTGGGTTTGATCCCTGGGTTAGGAAGATCCCCTGGAGAAGGGAAAGGCTACCCACTCCAGTATTCTAGCCTGGAGAATTCTGTGGGTTGTATAATCCATGGGGTTGCAAAGAGTCAGACTCGACTGAGTGACTTTCAGTTCAGTTCAGTCACTCAGTTGTGTCTGACTCTTTGAAACCCTATGGACTGCAGCACGCCAGGCCTCCCTGTCCATCACCAACTCCCGCAGTTTACTCAAACTCATGTCCATTGCATTGGTGATGCCAACCAACCATCTTATCTTCTGTTGTTCCCTTCTCCTCCCACCTTTCAATTTTTCCCAGCATCAGGGTCTTTTCAAATGGGTCAGTTATTCGCACTGGGTGGCCAATGTATTGGAGTTTCAGCTTCAGCATCCATCCTTCCAATGAATATTCAGGGCTGATTTCCTTTAGGATGGACTGGTTGGATTTCCTTGCTGTCCAAGAGGCTCTTCAACACCACAGTTCAAAAGCATTAATTCTTTGGTGCTCAGCTTTTTTTACAGTCCAACTCTCACATCCATACATGATTACTAGAAAAAACATAGCTTTGACTAGATGGTTAATTGTTGGCAAAGTAATGTCTCTGCTTTTTTATAAGCTGTCTAGGTTGGTAATAGCTTTTCTTCCAAGGAGCAAGTGTCTTTTAATTTCATGGCTGCAGTCACCATCTGCAGTGATTTTCAGTCAGTTCAGTTCAGTTCAGTTGCTCAGCTGTGTCTGAATCTTTGTGATCCCATGAATTGCAGCATGCCAGGCGTCCCTGTCCATCACCAACTCCCGGAGTTTACTCAAACTCATGTCCACCGAGTCGGTGATGCCATCCAGCCATCTTATTCTCTGTCCTCCCCTTCTCCTCTTGCCCCCAAACCCTCCCAGCATCAGGGTCTTTTCCAGTAAGTCAACTCTTCACATGAGGTGGCCAAAGTATTGGAGTTTCAGCTTCAGCATCAGTCCTTCCAATGAACACCCAGGACTGATCTCCTTTAGGATGGACTGGTTGGATCTCCCTTGCAGTCCAAGGGACTCGAGACAAGTGCTCGGGCCTGGTGCACTGGGAGGACCCGGAGGGATCGGGTGGAGAGGGAGGTGGGAGGGGGGACCGGGATGGGGAATACATGTAAATCCATGGCTAATTCATTTCAATGTATGACAAAAACCACTGCAATGTTGTAAAGTAATTAGCCTCCAACTAATAAAAATAAATGGAAAAAAAAAAGAGTCTTCTCCAATACCACAGTTCAAAAGCACCAATTCTTCGCTGCTCAGCTTTCTTCACAGTCCAACTCTCACATCCATACATGACAAGTGGAAAAACCATAGCCTTGACTAGACAAACCTTTGTTGGCAAAGTAATGTCTCTGCTTTTTAATATGCTGTCTAGGTTGGTCATAACTTTCCTTCCAAGGAGTAAGCATCTTTTAATTTTATGGCTGCAGTCACCATCTGCAGTGATTTTGGAGCCCCCCAAAATGAAGTCTTACACTGCTTCCACTGTTTCCCCATCTATTTCCCATGAAGTGATGGGACCAGATGCCATGATATTAGTTTTCTGAATATTGAGCTTTAAGCCAACTTTTTCACTCTCCTCTTACACTTTCATCAAGAGGCTTTTCACTTTCCTCTTCATTTTATGCCATAAGGGTGGTGTCATCTGCATATCTGAAGTTATTGATATTTCTCCCAGCAATCTTGATTCCAGCTTGTGCTGCTTCTAGTCCAGCGTTTCTCATGATGTCCTCTGCATATAAGTTAAATAAGCAGGGTGACAATATACAGCCTTGACATACTCCTTTTCCTATTTGGAACCAGTCTGTTGGTCCATGTCCAATTCTAACTGTTGCTTCCTGACCTGCATATAAGTTTCTCAAGAGGTGGGTCAGGTAGTCTGGTATTCCCATCTCTTGGAGCCCTCCAAAATAAAGTCTGTCACTGTTTCCCAATCTATTTGCCATGAAGTGATGGGACCAGATGCCATGATCTTCGTTTTCTGAATGTTGAGCTTTAAGCCAATTTTTTCACTCTCCTCTTTCACTTTCATCAACAGGCTCTTTAGTTCTTCGCTTTCTGCCATAGTGTGTTGTCATCTTCATATCTGAGGTTATTACTATTTCTCTGGGCAATCTTGATTCCAGCTTGTGCTTCATCCAATCCAGCATTTCTCATGATGTAATATAATTTTTTCATATACACACATACCCCATCTCCCGCCAGTACTTGCCCCATTATTTCATTATGAACAAGTTGTTTGTTTCATTGCAGAGGTAGTGCTATAAAGATATAGGATAATCTCTCATACTATTTTCCATCTTTCTTGTCTGCCTTTTGTCTGTTTCTCTGCTTGTTTCTCTGATAGACAGGTAAAAGTAGCAAAACAAAACAAAATTCCCTGGAGCAAGAATAAAATATCAGATTTAACTTTGCATTTCAATCACTCTTCCACTCAATAGCACAGAATATCTAGGATTTAATATAACCCCTCCAGGCTGATAAACATAACTAAGGGGAAAACTTTTAAAGTTATTTAGAGATCAGTCCTGGGTGTTCATTGGAAGGACTTATGCTGAAGCTGAAACTCCCATACTTTGGCCACCTCATGCGAAGAGTTGACTCACTGGAAAAGACCCTGATGCTGGGAGGGATTGAGGGCAGGAGGAGAAGGGGACGACAGAGGATGAGAAGGCTGGATGGCATCACCGACTCCCGATGGACTTGAGTTTGAATAAACTCCAGGAGTTGGTGATGGACAGGGAGGCCTGGCGTGCTGGGATTCATGGGGTCGCACAGAGTTGGACACGACTGAGTGACTGAACTGAATTCAGCTGAACTCAGGGCTCATGGTCTTTTTTGTTAACATCAAAAATTTCTTCCAATTCTTGTCTATTTTGACAAATTTAATACATAATATCACTGCTATTTTCATACCTGAAACTTAAATTAGAAATGAGATATATTTTCAGAAAAATTTAGTAAGGGCAGATCACATTCTATAATATTTTTTGTATCTGAGAAATATGGATAGATTATAAAGTGAATCCTGAAGGGAAAGAATAACCTCAAGAAATGAAAGATACAATCGTTCATAAGTCTTAACATATTGAAAGAATTTTTCTATATACTCATATTAAATTAGAAAAGGTTACCTTTTCATTTTACTAATATAAATGGTTTGCAAGGTTATGTATTTTATTCCTAAGGAAAAAAGTGGATGAGTCGTATCACAGAATAAGAAATAAAATATGGGCTAAAATAGTAGCAATTAGATGGAATGTAATAGTATACATTATTTTTCAATTATATTGTAGCAGGTTTTTCCATTGAATGAGTCAATTAATGTGGGAGTAATTCATGTGCCAATTGATTGGCTATGCCTTTCAAATGAAGTATTTGCAAAATTCTAGTATCAGATGGATTCAACCTAAGGTGGTCAGTATTCAGTGGTTGGCTTGGTGAGCTGATTGTCTTGCATCTGAAGCATCTGTAACACCTGCATTTCAAACCGTGGATAATGGAGGGAGGCTAGAAGCCTCTGGGCCATTGTTAGCCAGAATCTACTTATCTGCTTTTTGCTGATATAAATCAATTGAACTGTGTCCTCTTTTATTTTCTTAATATTAGCACTGTGGAACTTGACCCTCTCCTCCCTTGCCTTAATATTGTCAACCTTAACCTCACTCCTGAGGCCCCTTTATCTAGATATCGGATCTATAGAGTGTAGAAAAATTTGGGCCACATGCCTAGGGATTAGAGGCATCTGTTTTTAGTGTAAGAGTGAAAGTAATGAAAATTCTCCAATGCCTTAATCTAGTTGTTTTGCCTGATGACCTTTTGACTTACCAGAGAGAATATCTATTATGTGAAAGAAAGAAGTTAACTTGTAAAATCAAATATAAATGCATTCAGTGAAATGTTAATGAACACTTACTAAGTGAGTAGCAATTAAAGTAAACCCTTGGAGTTTCCTAAGATAGCATTTATAAATTCATTGGCCAGTCGGAATGTCTGTTATGCATTGATAATGAATGGAAATACATTTTGTAAAGGTCACATTTATGAATCAAAGTTTGTATTTATAACTCATTATTGTTTATCTTTTTTATTTATTTTTTATTTTATTTATTTCTTTATAACTCATTATTGTTATTTTCTTAATTGTTTCCATGATCAAATCTTGTCATCATGTATATATATATATATATATATATATATATTTTTTTTTTTTTTTTCTTTGTGTTGATATGATACTTCCTCAGCCAGCTTTTAGAAGAAATGAAGCCTAAAGTGTTGCAGCAAACACACATCACCACCACCACTGCCGCCACACATGCCCCACAGCTGCCTACAGTAAAATACATTATTGACATGATTCAGTTTTGAGGGAAAGATGGTGTCACAGTGTTTTCCTTTGTACCTTTTTTGGTTGATTTTAAAAATGTGTTTTAAAATCTAGTAGTAAAGGAAGCAAACCTACCATTTGCAGTGATTGGAATGTGTGGTAACTTAAGGATGTAAGGTGGCTACCTCTGTTTCACATTACGTATTCCATGGAAAGGAAAACACAACAATGCATTAGGAAGAGTTAATTCCCTCTATCATTAACTCTCAGTGGTTCTGCACGTATATGCAAAAAGCTGTTCTTGTTACTCCCTGCAAACACTCAATGCTCATTAGAGTACTATTGACTTGGCCCTAGCGATCACTGAGCAGGTGACTTGATTACACTGAAATTAGGCAGAAAATGTCCTCTTCTGTCCACTCAAGTGAATCAGTCAAATTATCAAGTGGCAAAACTAATTCTATGCCTTGGGCCACCAGAGTTACCACTTAAGAGTTGCCACATCAAGTCTTCTCTTAGTGTGAAATTGTTTTTTATTTTATTCTCTTTCATTTATTATGCTTATTTCACCTAATCTACTTAGTGAGTGTGGATCAGCCAGTGTGCTTGTGTAGATTTAGATATGCAACTTCTTCATCTCCTGGTGCTGAAATACTTTAGGATTACAATCCATTTAGGAAACATCCAGAATTTATTATGGTCCATACAGTTATTAAGTAAAACAATGCTTAAGATTTAAAATGAGACACAATGGGGGAGAAAAGATTAAATAAGATGAGCTTTAATGAAATTTTACTCCTGCTAAATTTTTAATAGGTGTAGAAACACTTAAACTTTAGAAAAAGGAACATAATTTTAGTTAAATGCAGATTCTTAAGTGAGAGATAATATACTCTTGGTTAAATAAACAGTGCCTCCTGCCCATGTCTGAAATAAATCTCCCTTTAGTTCCTTACCTACTTGAATTGTTGGGAAGAATCATTGTTTTATTTGTCCATATATGTAAAAATTAAAGTGAACAATAGAATCCTTATATGCACATCAACTTCTGTTTATTATTGGAATGGGACAAAGAAAATGTACCATTTTAAAATATTTAACAAATATTTTGTGTAGCATGCAGTTTTCTATCCACTTCTGCTTATTGCTTGTTTGTAATAGGAAATTATAAAGCAGAGACATCACTTTGCCGACAAATGTCTCTATAGACAAAGCTGTGGTTTTTCCAGTAGTCATGTACAGATGTGAGAGTTGGACCATAAAGAAGGCTGAGTGCTGAAGAACTGATGCCTCTGAATTGTGGTGCTGGAGAAGACTTTTGAGAGTCCTTTGAACAGCAAAGAAATCAAACCAGTCAATCTTAAAGGAAATCAACCCTGAATATTCATTGGAAGCACTGATGCTGAAGCTGAAGCTCCAATACTTTAGCCACCTGATGAAAAGAGGAATCTCACTGGAAAATATCCTGATGCTGGGAAATATTGGGGGCAAGAAGAAAAGGGGGAAGCATAGTTTGAGTTGGTTATATAGCTTCATGGACTCAATGGACTTGAGTTTGAGCAAGTTCTGGGAGATAGTGAAGGACAGGGAAGCCTGGCATGCTGCAGTTTGAGGTTGCAAGGAGTTGTACATGACTTAGTGATTGGGGGCAGGAGGAGAAGGGGACAACAGAGGATGAGATGGCTGGATGGCATTACCTACTCGATGGGCATGAGTTTGGGTAAACTCCGGGAGTTGGTGATGGACAGGAAGGCCTGGTGTGCTGCGATTCATGGGGTAGCAAAGAGTCGGACACGACTGAGCGACTGAACTGAACTGAACTAGTGATTGAACAACAACAATAGGAAAATGTACTATTTTATAGCAATTACAGACAAGCAACCCCACTGCTGGGCATACACACCGAGGAAACCAGAAATGAAAGAGACACATGTACCCCAATGTTCATTGCAGCACTGTTTACAGTAGCTAGGACATGAAAGCAACTTAAATGTCCATTGGCATATGAATGGATAAGGAAGTTGTGGTACATATACACAATTGAATATGGCTCAGCTATAAAAAAGAACACATTCCAGTCAGTTGTAATGAGCTGGATGAAACTGGAGCCTATTATACAGAGTGAAGTAAGTCAGAAAGAGAAACATGAATAGAGTATATTAAGGCATATATATATAGAATTTAGAAAGACAATGATGACAGCCCTACATGCAAGACTGCAAAAGAGACACAGATATAAAGAACAGACATTTGGACCATGTGGGAGAAGGCGAGGGTGGGACAATTTGAGAGAATAGCTTTGAAACATGTATATAACCATATGTGAAATAAATGACCAGCATAAGTTTGATACATGAAGCAGGATATTCAAAGCTGGTGCTCTGGGACAACCCAGAGTGATGGGATGGGGAGGGAAGTGGGAGGGAGGTTCAGGATGGGGGGAACTCATGTGCGCCCATCACTGATTCATGTTGATGTATGGCATAAACCACCACAATATTGTAATGGAATTAACCTCCAACTAAAATAAATAAATATATATATTTTTAAAAATAAACGCTTGAACTTGAGACCAGCATTTTAAATAATAGCCAATATTTGCATATATTTCTATGATTGGGAGCATTTTCTTAGTGACTTGGTAAGACTATTTGAAGATTTGTTCTCCTACTACAGAATGTCCTTTAATATTTTGTTGGGAAATAGCAGTTGAACTAAAAATTTTTTGCCTACATATGTTCATTTAATAAGATTTCTTGCACCTGCAAAAGTGGATGAACTATAGGATGTTAGATGTCACATCAGATGTCATACATGCATTTCTTTTGGTTGACAGCTAAGAACCAAAATCCCATGTTCTACATATTTTGTTTAACATGTGAAGAGGCATTTGTTTATTTTGAGATATACAGGTATGAGTCCTTTACTTTTGGGACAATATATCCAAATTATGCCTGAAATTTCTGTAATAATAATAATAATGTTAACTTCCCCCTTGAGATAGCACAGTTCAAAGCCATAATATATGCTTTGTTCCTGGTAGAAGTGTTTTCAAATTCTGTAAAGCATTTATTGAAACATAGTCTTTGGCATGTTTAATAGCATTTTCCACAGTTTTGAAGTATAGTATTATATAATTCTAGTAACATGTAAGAGGGATATTTAAAATCTTATTTAAAATGCATGAATGCTGCATAAATTATGCCCTGATTTAACAATCATTTAAATTTTTCATTGAATCCTGTTATGTATATGGTGAATGAATTAAAAATATATATATTTAAAAAAGATCAGGTATCAGGAAAAAAAGCTTTTCTTTCTCCATGTTCTTTCAGGTGCTAGTTAAAAACACTATTTTTGTACATAATAATTTTGAAATTATGAAGACATTTTTAACCTAGAAAATCTCCCTAAATGTTTAGTCAGATCTAAGTCTACATTGACATTACTGGTATATTCCTAAGAATAATTAGTTGGAGTAAAATGCACTTACATGTTAAGATGTTTAATTTGAATGTTCACTTTTCAACTTAATTTCCATGAGTAAAATTTGGAGTCAAGGAATACATTAATTAGTTATTAATCAATCGCACTTACCTTTAATGAGTGACTAGACTTAAACTTAGAATGTATATAATCTTCAATCATCACTTTCTTTGAAAACTTTTATTTATTAACAAAAGAAAGTGTTAGTCACCCAGTCCTGTCTGAATCTTTATGACCCCATGGACTGTAGCCCACCACACTCCTGTGTCCATGGAATTCTCCAGGCAAGAATACTGGAGTGGGTTGCCATTTACTTCTCCAAGGGAACTTCCTGGCCCAGGGATTGAACCCAGATATCCTGCATTATAGGCAGATTCTTTACTGCCTGAGCCACTAGGGAAACCCTTTATTATCAAAAGATAAGTTTTATTTTCCTGGCTTATAAATATCAGATTTATAAAAATAATAACACTAATCTTTGTAGTGAAAATTGGAATCTTTGGAGTCTAAAGGAAGTCACCTTTGAATGCAAAATTGTATACCTTTGTAAGATTAGAACTGAATCATTGCAGATTTCTTAATGATACTGAGAAAATTATATTGAAATATTTGGATATTTGATCTTCTCTTATAGCTCAGTCGATAAAGAATCTGCCTGTAAGGCAGGAGACCCAGGTTCAATTCCTGGGTCAGGAAGATCTCCTGAAGAAGGAAATGGCAACCCACTCCAGTATTCTTGCTTGGAGAATCCCATGGACAGAGGAGTCTGGCAGACTAGAGTCCATAGGGTCACAAGAGTCAGACATAATTTAGAAACTAAACCACTACCATTTGGATCTTTAAAACTTATGTATATCAAGACTCTTGAAAAGTATACAAGGCAATACAGAGATGATTATTTTGAATGATATGATTTTAAATTCTTGGAGTCTCACAGTACCTTGTAAAGAAAATTGAATTTAATCTATGGAAAAATTTTATTTTCAATGAGTGCATTTGATTTTTCTCCTCCATGACAAGGTGGGAGAAATGTTTTTGTAATCTAAATTCATAATAAAATCTTCTGGGAGTAAACTATTAGATAGATGAAATAAAGTGTTTTGTGTCATAAATGGTGATTTTTTCACTGTGTAACTTAGCAGTGAAAACCCTCATCAAGTGTAAAAGCTTAGAATATAAAAAGAAATCCTTTATTTTTCTTCTTCAAATTGGGGCCAAATTGTTATGTCCTTGATCCATTCTCAGGTTGTGAGAGCCCAGTGATGTTGGCCTTCTTGAAAGGAAAAAATATCTTGGACTCAGAGATTTTTATGGATTAAAATGCAAGTGGTAGGTAATGCTATCTGCTTTCCCTTTATCAGTGTTACAAGAAGAAAATGCCCCATAAAAAGGTCAGTGGTGCATACCCTTGTCAAGTGTTTGTGTACTGCTGCTAAAAGAAAACTATTGTGAAAACTATTCTATACTATGTGGGAAAAAGGTCTAGTTATTGTGTATATGCTAAAATGAATTCCCAGTGGTTTGTTTTACACAGAAAATATGATTCTTAAAACAAGCTTTTAAAGAGAGAAGGAGTAAAGTGGGAGGTGGAAGTATGGTTTTAGCATCCTCTCTGCTGCTGCTGCTGCTGGTGCTAAGTCGCTTCAGTCATGTCCGACTCTGTGTGAACCCATAGACAACAGCCCACCAGGGTCCTCTGTTCTTGGGATTCTCCAGGCAAGAATACTGGAGTGGATTGCCATTTCCTTCTCCAATGCATGCATGCATGCTAAGTCGCTTCAGTCGTGTCCGACTGTGCGACCCTATGGACAGCATCCCACCAGGCTCCTCTGTCCTCAGGATTCTCTAGGCAAGAATACTGGAGTGGATTGCCATTTACTTCTCCAAGCATCCTCTCAGTGGCAACAAATAAAAGATTTGTTCTTCATTAAGCTATTTCTTGATGTTTCCCAATAGATTTTGAGCTGAACACTTGTTAATCCCAAAGCTCTGACATGCGAGGTCTGAAGAATTAGGCTAACCACTGCTACAAATAGCTAATGTACATGAAACGGTAATCATTGCTTTCCAGTCTATTATTAGATTAACTTCATAGGGATTGCTTTTTTCTCCTGTGAGCTGATGCATAAATGATATGCTTTACCCTCCAATAAATCTAACAGCAGAGTGGCTATGACATGATGTTCATAGCCCTTGTTCCCATGACAGATTATTTTTGATTGCTACAGGAGTTTGAAGCAGCTTGAAACCATTAGAATTCAAAGGCATCACTGAAATGTTACAGCATAGCTGCCTCATACAGAATATCGCTGATTCTGAATTGTGTTCACAGCTTTTTGCCACATGATCTCCAACATCAGTCAGTAACTAATGTAGGAAACTGATTACAAATCATCAATTGAGTTGAAAAAAATTTTACACCGAGGTATAATAGAAGATTGATGCCTCTGTCCCTTGAGGATTTCTAGCATTGTTGTTAAATGTCACCAAGGAGATTTTTCTGTCAGTACTTTGTATCTAACTACATTAAAACTTCCTTTCCTTATGAGTTACATTAGGAAGGCATGATATTGGATGTGAAACCTCTTATATAGGTAATTCTAAGTATATTCTTTCCGTAGCAGAACAATTTTATTTTTTTCAGTGAATCAGTAACTTGTTTCGTGTTGTTATTTCTCCTTTTTTCCTCAATATATGAAGTTTCTCTTCCTGATGACACAAATCCAATCTGTATCATTTCTTATCTTGTGAAAATAGCTTAAGTGCTTAGTAGAAAATGTGATCTGAACATGCTTTTTCCAGGTTGTGGGACTTGAAGCTTTCAGCTTTTGCAGGCCTGATTCCAAGTGCTTCTTGATTCCCTTTCAATTTAATTTTAGGAGGAGATCTATGGGTTAAAATAAAGATGATTCATTTCCCTGGGATATTCTTGGTCTATGATTGTTCTGATTCCCTGTCTTCTTTTGTGTTTTATTACTCTCAAAAGTGCACTTATTAAAAAAAAGTGCATTTATTTGAAAGATAAATTATATAGTTATTAAACCATTTAATCTTTATATAAGTAAATTTATCTTAGTGTCTTTTGAAGTTTAACATGTATAGAAGTGAATTCTAATATTATTTATTGTTCCTCTCACTTCCATAGCCAATAACTATCAATTAACACTTTTCTGACAGGAAGAAAAAAAGAGGCACATTATGCATAGCAGTTACCTCATTTTAGATACTCATATGGAGACAATTGGGATGCTAAAATGGGTCTTAAAAATTTTTGTACCCACCATTGATCCTCACCCTTTCCAATGGTTAAACTAGCTGTAAAGTAGCACTTTAACTACTCCAAATTTTCTCTAGATCATCATACTGTGAAGTGCTAAGACATAATTAATGATATGTTTCTATTCTTTGTATTAGGCATTTGGCATTATTGCAAAACACCCCAGGCAGCACAACTAATGAGGGAGCTAAAGATGGGTCTATTCTTTGGAAAATTAAAATGCAAAGAAAGTATGAATTGCTTTAATCAGAAATTTTGAACATTTAAAAACTTAAAGGTAACAATACAATCCATGCTATTCAAATACATGGTATGCTTGACTATAGCTACATATGAAGTAAAAAGGGCTATAATTTGGTTGAAAATGTCTTCATTAAATTTATAGCAGGAATTGTTACACAGAATGTAAAATTATTGTGAATCTAATCTAATCCGATGGTTGTTAATTCTCCCCCCCTCCAACTTAAAAAAAAAATAATGGACTTTCCTATATTCTACCTTCAGTGTATAGTAGCAGCTTGAGAGCATTGAAAGTCCCATAGGAAAACAAAAATGTTCCTACATAATGTTTATTGTTAGTTATGTAGTATATTGCAATAACTAAATATACATCAGATAATACATTGTGTAGTATATAATCAAGATGCAAGCAACAGACACATTTAAGGGACAGAGTTTATTTCAAAGAAAGAAAAAAATGTGCATAGCAATGATAGATAAGTAGGTAAGTTTAGATGTTTAGTAGATATGTAGAAAAGTTAAGTAAGTAGTGAGGTAAATTTAGAAGTCAAATATACTGGATATAACTTATTTCATCCAGTCGGTTGTAAGTCTAAATTCAATGAACAGTTGATTCTTATTTTCAGATTGCTTAAATCTTCTTAGTAGCAAATAGCCTTTCTTGACCATCAGTTAAAAAACACCCTTTAACTATATAGATCAAGTTATAAGGGCTTCCTTGGTGGCTCAGATGGTAAAGAATCTGCCTGCAATGCAGGAGACCTAGGTCAATCAGTGAGTTGGGAGGATTCCCTGGAGAATGGAATGGCTACCCACTCCAGTAGAATTGCCTGGAGCATTCCATGGACAGAGGAGCCTGGCAGGCTACAGTCCATGTACAGAGGATCCTGGCAAGCTATAGTCCATGGTGTCACAAAGAGTGTGATACTACTGAGTGATTTTCACTCACTCACCAAGTATAAATAATTCATGGATAACAACAGGAAAAAAAAAACAACATGTCTGAGTACTGAGGTCAGAGCACCACATTTAGTAACTATTCAGTTGCTAGTAACCTAGTAACCATTCAGGACAAATTTTTTGTTTGCCAATGTGCTTTAAAACAGGTTTCTTGTGTGTGTGTGTGTGTGTGTGTGTGTGTGTATGTGTGTGCATGTGTATGGTAATATTTGATTTCCCTAATGCAGCTAATTTAGAAATGTTTGATGATTGATATATTTATTATATAAAGGTTTTACAGACCTCAATGAGAAGGCAATGCAATTGTTTTTATGCTTTAGTTGGATTTGTTATTGTTTTCATAAGTATCAAACGGAAAGGTGTAATCGTATCATCCAGAGGAAGTCTGTATAAAATAAATAATAATACATTTTACAAAGTATAAAAACATTTTCTTATTGGAAATGTATGTTTTGCTTTACTGTCAGTTCTTTTTATTATTAACATTTTTGTCCATGTACATATACAAGATCAAACGGTGTATTACACAAAGAGTTCTACCTCTGAACAGATTTTTTAACAGGGGCATTATTAGCCTATATTAGTATGTCTTTGTATAGAAATGAGGGCATATATTATTTTACTCATAAATTATAAATTGGGATGGAGCTGGACAAGGGAAAATAGTTGTCCTAGCTTCTATTGTTACTTAGAGGGTATCATGATATTTCTTTTCTTCTGACTCTGTTATGGCAGCATGATGCTATAGAATGAGACTGGATTGGGTCCTAGCTAACAACCAATTAAGTGTCATTTCTGGTAAGTCATATTTATCTTCTCCAAGGAATATTTTTCTCATCTGTAAGATGTACACAGTCATGCTTGCCTTGTTTAAGTTATTATGTGGTACAAATGAATGAATGGTGTTTGAAAACAAAATGATACAAAATACTTTATTCAGTACTATTCTTACTATACTTTGGTTTTTTTTTACTCTTTGTCAATATTTTAATATGAATGCATGCTATATTGCAGAATTAGGATGTAGATTCCTTGTAATGTGAAGGAGAATATATTGATTTTGTGGTTGTCATACACTAACTCATGAGTTGAAAGATTTTTTCCCTGACCTATGAAATATATTTCACTACCACCAAAAATGTATCACTCATCCACTGTTTATAACCCAGATGGCTAATAGCATATGGAATAAATCTTCTATACACCTGCCATGTAACAGGTTCCTCATGCCATAGCATAATACCTAAGTAATACCGAAGCATACTTCTAATGATTTCAAACCTATCCAAAATCACATGCATGCTGAAAACATTTTATTATTTGTAATTTTGTGAATTTTCTATGTTAAATGCAAAAGAGATGAGTTTTGTAGAAAGATATTCCTTTCCATACATGAGATATATAGTTTGAAGCTCACGCATGCTCTCAAGAGTTAATGTTTTCATTATTTACAAGAGCAAATCATTCTGGAAACCATAAATGCTATAACTGCTATCAGTTGGGCAGTCAGCCACCACTTGGAAAAAGTCTTCTCCATGTTTCTATCATCTTATAATTTACTCCAGTAGAAATTAAAGCATAATTTGTATCTTTGAGAAGAAAAATGCTAATTGAAACCATGTAATAAAAATGCAATTTAGCACAACTATTAGTTTTGGTTTTTTACTATTTGAAACCTAGTATTTTTAAAATTACTTCAGTATTAAAAAGGCTATAAAATTGTGCTGGGTGTCAGTACATCATGTCTTCAAACACATTTTTAATTCTCATTTTCCTTTGATTAAATAATTAAAACTTTATGAATTAGAAACTAATTAATTGAATAAATTCCAATTGAATGTTTTTATTTTTATGTTTTTGTATGCATTTTAAAAAGTGCATTGTAGACTTTTCAGAACTAGTGACAGTGGCTAACTTGTTCATCCCACCCAAATTTAATGCAGTGCAAGGGAAAATAGTGCCAATGTTGTGTGAAGCACGATTTATTTTCAGTTTTTAAACCCAATGTGTTTACTAAGTTAATATACACTTTAATTCCATCATCTACAATATCTAAATTATATTTGATCAGCATAATTTCCCAACCAATACAGAAACTATGATTTGTGCAGTAGTTATTTCAACCTACAGGCTCTCAAAATACCTTAAGTGATAATGAGTAAAAGTAAGGCATCCAATTTAAAGGCATCACTTCTCTATGCTAATGATGCTTGTATTCATTTTGACAATAGAACTTTTATAGAATCCTAGAAAGCTAGAGTTGGCAATCACTCATGTAGTACACAGTGCCAAACTCTAGTACTGAGAATGGGAGTGATGGAAGTTTACAATAGGGAAAACTTCTCTTTTTCACACAGATAAGTCACTCAATAGAAGCAGGGAGATGATACTAATTCATGGCCTAAAAGAAAATTGTTGGGCACCCTATAGTCAGAATAGGCAATTCTTTTTAATTTTAAAAGTATGTTAGCATAATCATTCTCTTAGTCAGTTTGGGCTATAAAAAAGTATCCATAGATTGGGTGACTTAACAAGTATTTAAATCTTATAGTCCTGGGAGGTCTAAGATCAAGGTGCTAACAGATTCAGTTCTTAGTGAGGGCTGCCTTTCTGCTTTATAGACAATTGCCTTTTCATTGTATCCTCACATGGCCAAAGGAGGCAGAGAGAGAAATAAAAAGAGAGCAAAAGGAGTCCTTTTGTTCTTGTTATAATGATATTAATCCCATCATGGGGCTCCCCCACCCCATGACCTAATTAACTCCTGAAGGCCTCACATTCAACATTAGGGCTTCAACATATGAATTTGGCGGGGGGGGGGGGGCACAAACATTCAGTCCATAGCGATCAAGTAACAACAATAGAAAGAGCTTCACAAGTGCTTACTATATGTCAGGAACTGTGCTGGGTAATTTCTATCCATTATCTCACTTAACTTTCACAAAAACTTATGAGATAGTGATCATTATCCTTGTTTTATAGATGAAGAAACCAATTCAGAGAAGTCACAGTGTTAGTGAATCAATGTTAAATCTATCTGAGTTTTCCAAGATCCTTCTCTTAACTACTGAGTCACGTTACCTTTCTTAAGTTCTGAATTCCAGCTGTAGTATCTGCCAGTCACTGTGGGATACTGGAATAGCAAAAAGAGCAGGTACCTTTTTCATGCTGTGCCTATAGCCCATTTTGAACTGGGAAAAATTACTTAATTAACCTCATTGTGTCTCATTTCTTCATCTATCAAAGGGGGATGATAATCTCTGTCTGTAGGTCATTGGGAGAACAAAATTTGGTAAGACCAGCTGGCACTAGTGGTAAAGAACCCGCCTGCCGATGCAGGAGACACGAGATGTGGGTTCAATCCCTGGTTCGGGAAGATCCCCTGGAGAAGGGCATGGCAATTCACTCCAGTATACTTGCCTGGAGAATCCCATGGACAGAGGATCCTGGCAGGCTATAATCCATAGGGTCTCAAAGAGTCGGACACCACTGAAATGACTTAGCGTGCATGGACATGAGTGGGCTCTGAAAAATACATTTATATCCACAAGTCAGTGGCCTTGTAAATAATTTTATAAACTAAGACAAAACATCCCAATAATACGTGCTTCTCTTATTTTCCTCATTTTTCAATATTTAAGAGTGAGATGGTATTTTATTATTTTTCTGTTCATGGGGACAGGTACTATTATATTGCTGCCTGTCTGGAAGGTTGAGTTTTCAAGGAAAAAGTTGCACTTTTTTGCCTGTAAGATTTGTTTTGGTTCTTTTTTTCCTCTCAATTTATCTGTGACAGTGAGATTGTCTGTTTCACTGTGAGGAGACAAGACAACCTCATTTTTTTGGAAACAACTTAGGGTGCTTTCCCAGTTACATGATTCTTATGAATGGTTCATAGCTTTAAAAGAAGGGTTAGGAAGGTTTGAGCAACGAAGAGTTCTTCTTTTTCTCATTATAACGAGAAATGTATACCTAATCATATCAAGGTTTTCTGAAAACTTTTAACATAAATGACCTACATTTCATATTTGAGCCACCTGCTTAATGTTACTTAAAATTATGTATACATATAATACATATATATTAATAGCAAATTAATGAAAAACATGGAAACTTCTTATTAGTTTGGTATGGAGATATATATCAATCTCTTATTTCCTAATTAAACTTTTTCAGAGCATTAACACTTTTATGACATATAACTTTCAAACAAACAAAAATCAAAACAAATGAATTTGTAATTTTAATCAAAAGATTATATTTTAAATCTTAAAATTTTAATCCAAAGAAAACCATTAAGATGGTTTTCTGAAATTCATCCTAAATTTGAATGGTAACCCAGGAAGTTTGTGTTTGAATGAAGTTAATTGATATGCAGCTATAAAAGGGCACACAGTTTCCCAGGCACTCCTTTTATAAGTTATTATCCTTAACAACTACAGGATTTCTTGGTAATGTCTGTATTGTATCATTAATGCCTTTTATCATCTTAATTTCCTCATTCAAAATCCAACATGTATTGGGAAGTAAGTACATTAATTCAATAACAAAAATATGATTGTATTCCCATTTCTTTAAATATTCAAAGATATAAATGATTAATAGCCAACATTAACTTGACAGGCAAATGCAAAGGATTTGGATATTATGACTATATTTTGTTGCACAGGGTTTGAGACTGATCTGGGTTTCTTAAAAGAGTAAGGGAAATCTATGTTTGTTCCTTATTAGCCTTATATAGGGAAATTTATCTTATTTTCTGAAAAAAAATTGTATCATATATGATATGGATATTTGGAAGATACTGGAAATTAAATTTCTGTAGAATAGTAGGTGGTTTTTATGGAGAAAGCTGCCAATCTAATTTTAAGGAAATTTTATTATTTCACGTATGCTTACTGCACCAGTATAGAAACATCAATTATTTTTGGATTAGAAATAAACATTAAAGAAAGAATATTAATTTTATAGTATAGATAATTTAATTGTGTATTGCCATCTTGGAAGTCCCACTGCTTATTTTTTAATTTTTTTACTTTACAATATTTTATTGACTTTGCCATACATTGACATGAATCCGCCATGTTTGTACATATGTTCCCCATCCTGAACCCCCCTCCCACCTGCCTCCCCATCCCATCCCTCTGGGTCATCCCAGTGCACCAGACCCAAGCACCCTGTATCATGCATAGAAACTGGACTGGCGATTTGTTTCACATATGATAATTTACATGTTTCAATGCCATTCTCCCATATCATCCTGCCCTTTCGCTCGACCACAGAGTCCAAAAGACTGTTGTATACATCTGTGTCTCTTTTGCTATCTCACATACAGGGTTGTTGTTACCATCTTTCTAAATTCTGTATGTATGTATTAGTATACTGTATTTGTGATTTTCTTTCTGGCTTACTTCACTCTGTATAATAGGCTCCAGTTTCATCCACCTCATTAGAACTGATTCAAATGTATTCTTTTTAATGGCTGAGTAATATTCCATTGTGTATATGTACCATTGCTTTCTTTTCCATTCATCTGCTGATGGACATCTAGGTTGCTTCCATGTCCTGGCTATCATAAACAGTGCTGCGATGAACATTGGGGTAACACTTCTCTTTTAATTCTAGTTCCCTCTGTGTGTTTGCCCAGCAGTGGGATTGCTGAGTTATATAGCAGTTCTATTTTCAGTATTTTAAGGAATCTCCACACTGTTCTCCATAGTGGCTGTACTAGATTGCATTCCCACCAACAGTGTAAGAGGGTTGCCTTTTCTCCACACCTTCTCTAGCATTTATTGCTTATAGACTTTTGGATAGCAGCCATTCTGACTGTCATGAACTGATACCTCACTGTGGTTTTGATTTGCAATTCTCTGATAATGAGTGATGTTGAGCATCTTTTTTTGTGTTTTTAGCCATCTGTATGACTTCTTCAGAGAAACCTCTCTTTAGTTCTTTGACCCACTTTTTGATTGGGTCATTTATTTTTCTGGAATTGAGCTGCAGGAGTTGCTTGTATATTTTTGAGGTTAATTCTCTGTCCGTTGCTTATTTGATATTATTTTCTCCCATTCTGAAGGCTGTCTTTTCACCTTGCTTATAGTATCCTTTGTTGTGCAAAAGCTTTTAAGTTTAATTAAGTCCCATTTACTTATTTTTGCTTTTACTTCCAATGTTCTGGGAGGTGGGTCATAGAGAATCCTGCTGTGGTTTATGTTGGAGAGTGCTTTGCCTATGTTTTCCTCTAGGAGTTCTATAGTTTCTGGTCTTATGTTTAGATCTTTAATCCATTTTGAGTTTATTTTTGAGTATGGTGTTAGAAAATGTTCTAGTTTCATTCTTTTACAAGTGGTTGACCAGTTTTCCCAGCACCACTTGTTAAAGAGATTGTCTTTTCTCCATTGCATATTCTTGCCTCCTTTGTCGAAGATAAGGTGTCCATAGGCACGTGGATTTATCTCTGGGCTTTCTATTTTGTTCCATTGATCTATATTTCTGTCTTTGTGCTAGTTCCATACTGTCTTGATGACTGTGGCTTAGTAGTAGAGACTGAAGTCAGGCAGGTTGACTCCTCCAGTTCCATTCTTCTTTCTCAAGATTGCTTTGGCTATTCAAAGTTTTTTGTATTTCCATACAAATTGTGAAATTATTTGTTCTAGTTCTCTGAAAAATAACATTGGTAGCTTGATAGGGAGTGCCTTGAATCTATAGATTGCTTTGTGTAGTATACTCATTTGACTATATTGATTCTTCTGATCCATGAACATGGTATATTTCTCCATCTATTTGTGTCCTCTTTGATTTCTTTCACCAGTGTTTTATGGTTTTCTATATATAGGTCTTTTATTTCTTTAGGTAGATATATTCCTAAATATTTTATTCTTTTCATTGCAATAGTGAATGGACTTGTTTCCTTAATTTCTCTTCCTGTTTTCTCAGTGTTGTGTATAGGAATGCAAGGGATTTCTATGTGTTGATTTTATATCCTGCAACCTTACTATATTCATGGATTTGCCCTAGTCATTTTCTGATGGCGTCTTTAGGGTTTTCTATGTAGAGTTTCATGTTATCTGCAAACAGTGAGAGTTTTGCTTCTTTTCGAATCTGGATTCCTTTTATTTCTTTTTCTGCACTAATTGCTGTGGACAAAACTTGCATCACTGTGTTGAATAGTAGTGGTGAGAGTGGGCACCCTTGTCTTGTTTCTGACTTTAGGGGAAATGCTTTCAATTTTTCACCATTGAGGATAATGTTTGCTGTTGGTTTGTCATATATAGCTTTATTATGTTGAGGTATGTTCCTTCTATTCCTGCTTTCTGGAGCGTTTCTCTCATAAATGGATGTTGAATTTTGTCAAAGGCTTTCTCTGCATCTATTGAGGTCATTATATGATTTTTATTTTTCAGTTTGTTAATGTTGTGTATTACATTGATTGATTTGTGGATATTGAAGGATCCTTGCCTCCCTGGATAAAGCCCACTTGGTCATGATGTATGATCTTTTTAATACGTTGTTGCATTCTGCTTGCTTGAATTTTGTTGAGGATTTTTGCGTGTATGTTCATCAGTGATATTGGCCTGTTGTTTTATTTTTGGGTGGCATCTTTTTTAGGTTTTGATATTAGGGTGATGGTGGCCTCATAGAATGAGTTTGGAAGTTTACCTTCCTCTGCACGTTTCTGGAAGATTTTGAGTAGGATAGGTGTTAGCTCTTCTCTAAATTTTTGGTAGAATTCAGCTATGAAGCGGTCTTGTCCTGGGTTTTTGTTTGCTGGAAGATTTCTGATTATACTTTCAATTTCTGTGCTTGTGATCGATCTGTTAAGATTTTCTATTTCTTCCTGGTTCAGTTTTGGAAAGTTATACTTTTCTAAGAATTTGTCCATTTCTTCCAAGTTGTCCATTTTATTGGCATATTGTTAGTTCTAATAGTCTCTTATGATCTTTTGTATTTTTGTGTTCTCTGTTGTGATTTCTCCATTTTCATTTCTAATTTTGTTGATTTGATTTTTGCCCCTTTGTTTCTTGATGAGTCTGGCTAATGGTTTATCAATTTTATTTATCTTCTCAAAGAACCAGCTTTTGGCTTTGTTGATTTTTGATATGGTCTCTTTTGTTTCTTTTGCATTTATTTCTTCCCTAATTTTTAAGATTTCTTTCCTTCTACTAACCCTGGGATTCTTCATTACTTCCTTTTCTAGTTGCTTTAGGTGTAGAGTTAGGTTATTTATTTGACTTTTCTCTTGTTTCTTGAGGTAAGCCTGTATTGCTATGAACCTGCCCCTTAGCACTGCTTTTACAGTGTCCCATAGGATTTGGGTTGTTGTCTTTTCATTTTCATTCGTTTCTATGCATATTTTGATTTCTGTTTTGATTTCTTCTGTGATTTGTTGGTTATTCAGCAGCGTGTTGTTCAGCCTCCATATGTTGGAATTTTTAATAGTTTTTCTCCTGTAACTGACATCTAATCTTACTGCATTGTGGTCAGAAAAGATGCCTGGAATGACTTCAATTTTTTTGAATTTACCAAGGCTAGATTTATGGTCCAGGATGTGATCTATCCTGGAGAAGGTTCCATGTACACTTCAGAACAAGGTGAAATTCATTGTTTTGGGGTGAAATGTCCTATAAATATCAATTAGGTCTAACTGGTGTATTGCATCATTTAGTTTGTGTTTGCTTGTTAATTTTCTGTTTAGTTGATCTATCCATGGGTGTGAGTAGGGTATTATCTCCCAGTAATATTCTGTTATTTTTAATTTCCCCTTTCATACTTGTTACCATTTGCCTTAAATATTGTGGTGCTCCTATGTTGGGTGCATATATATTTATTATTGTTATATCTTCTTCTTGAGTTGATCCTTTCATCATTATGTCGTGTCCATCTCTTTTCACAGCCTTTGTTTTGAAGTCTAATTTTATCTGATATGAATATTGCTACTCCTGCTTTCTTTTGATCTCTATTTATCTGGAATATCTTTTTCTAGCCCTTCACTTTCAGGCTGTATCTGTCCCTTGTTTTGAGGTGGGTCTCTTGTGGACAGCATATATAGGGGTCTTGTTTTTGTCTCCATTCAGTCAGTCTTTGTCTTTTGGTTGGGGCATTCAACCCACTTACATTTAAGGTAATTATTGATAAGTATGATCTCATTGCCATTCACACTATCGTTTTGGGTTTGAGTTTATATACCTTTTCTGTGTTTTCTGTCTAGAGAAGATCCTTTAGCATTTGTTGGAGACCTGGTTTGGTGGTGCTGAATTCTCTCAGCTTTTGCTTATCTGTAAAGCTTTTGATTTCTCCTTCATATTTTAATGAGGTCCTTGATGGGTACAGTAATCTGGGCTGTAGGTTATTTTCTTTCATCACTCTAAGTATGTCCTGCCATTCTCTTCTGGCCTGAAGAGTTTCTATTGAAAGATCAGCTGTTATCCTTATGGGAATCCTCTTGTGTGTTATTTATTGTTTTTCCCTTGCTGTTTTTAATATTTGTTCTTTCTGTTTGATCTTTGTTAATTTGATTAATATGTGTCTTGGAGTGTTTTTATCCTGTTTGGGACTCTCAGGGTTTCTTGGACTTGGGTGATTATTTCCTTCCCCCTTTTAGGGAAATTTTCAACTATTATCTTCTTAAGTATTTTCTAATGGACTTTCTTTTTGTCTTCTTCTTTTGGGATTCCTATGATTCAAATGTTGAGGCATTTAACATTGTCCCAGAGATCTCTGAGATTGTCTTCATTTCTTTTAATTCTTTTTTTCTTTTTTCCTGTTTCATTTATTTCTACCATTCTATCTTCTACCTCACTTATCCTATCTTCTGCCTCCATTATTCTCCTGTTGGTTCCCTCCAAAGTGCTTTTTATCTAATTTATTGCATTAATCATTATATATTGACTCTTTTTTATTTCTTGTAGGTCCTTGTTAAAACTTTCTTGCATCTTCTCAGTGCTTGTCTCCAGGCTATTTATCTGTGACTCCAATTTGTGTTCAAGATTGTGGATCATTTTCGCTATCATTATTCGGAATTCCTTATCAGGTAGATTTCCTCTCTCTTCCTCTTTGGTTTGGTTTGGTGGGCATTTATCCTGTTCCTTTACCTGCTGGGTATTTCTCTGCCTTTTCGCCTTGTTTATATTGCTGTGTTTGGGGTGGGCTTTCTGTATTCTGGCAGTTTGTGATTCCTCATTATTATGGACGTTTCTTGCTGTGGGTGTGGTTGGACGGGTGGCTTGTCAAGGTTTCCTGGTTTTGGAAGCTTGTGTAAGTGTTCTGGTGGGTCGAGGTGAATTTCTTCTCTCTGGAGTGCAGTAAGTGTCCTGTAATGAGTTTTGAGATGTCAATGGGTTTGGTGTGACTTTGGGCAGCCTGTATATTGAACCTCAGGGCTATGTTCCTGTGTTGCTGGAGAATTTGTGTGGTATGTCTTGCTCTGGAACTTTTTGGCCCTTCGGTGGTATTTGGTTTCAGTGTAGGTATGGAGGCATTTGATGAGTTCCTATCAATTAATGTTCCTTGGATTCAGGAGTTCTCTGGTGTTCTCAGGATTTGGACTTAAGCCTCCTGCCTCTGATGTTCAGTCTTATTCTTACAGTACCCTCAAGATTTCTCCATCTATATAGCACCAATGATAAAACATCTAGGTTTATGATGAAACATTTTTCCACAGTGAGGGAAACCTGGAGAGGTACACAGAGTTACATGGAGAAGAGAAGGGGGAGGATAGGGATATAACTAACCAGGAGAAGAGGCGGAATCAAAAGGGGAGAGAGCAAGCTAGCCAGTAATCACTTCCCTATGTGCTATCCACAGTCTGGACCCCTCAGAGATGTTCACGAAGTTTCACAGAGAAGGGAAGATGAAGGAGGGTGACAGAGGTGGCCAAGAGGATAAAAGGTGGAATCAAAAGGAGAGGGACAGTTCCAGCTGGTAATCAGTTCCCTAGTGTTCTCCACAGCCTGGGACACACAAAGAGATTTACAGAGTTGGGTAGAGAAGAAAAGGGGGAGGGGGAAGATAGAGGCGACCTGGTGGAGAGAAAGGAGAGTCAAAAGGGGGAGAGAGCAATCAAGTCAGTGATCTCACTCCCAAGTAAAAATGGGTACTGAAGATTGGGTTCTTAAAGGAACACAGTTGATAGCAAATACCAAAAAAGCAAAGATTAAAAATTTAGAGTAGAAATTAGATTCTAAAAAATACAATATAAAAAAAGTCAGAAAAATTATAAAATATATCTATATGAAGTTTGCTTTGAAAATAGGGTCTTTTTTTTGGCAAGGTAATAGGTTATAAAAATGAAAATTAAAGGAGTAATAGAGGACTTAAAATAAAAAAATTAAATAAAAAATGATGATAGTAAAAATATATCTAGGAATTTCTCTGGAGCTGTTGCAGACAGTGTGGGGTCAGTTCATTTTCAGATAGTTCCTTGATCCGGCTTATACTTCTCAAGATCTATAGGCCCCTTCCTATGTAGTCGGTGTTAACTACAGGGTTTTAATCTATTGCACCTGTCACTTCCAAAGTGGTTCCCTCTGTTTATTTTAGCGTCTTTTGTTTGCTGGTCTCCTCAGTGTCTAATTTCTGCCCTGACACAAGGGGGGGGGCGGTGGTGGTCACTTTTCTTAAGCTCACAGGTTCGTCGTGCTGTGGAGAGGGAGGAACACTGCAAACAAACATCACTGATGTGTGTGGGAAGTGCTCACAGTATTTCAACCACACTGGGCTTTCCCCCGCTCACAGCGTGTGTGCTTTCCCAGTCTACACTGCTAAGGCTGTAGGTTGCTCTGCCAGTAACTGTCTGGGGCAGTCCCTGGGTTGCATGCACTCCCCAGGTCTAAGCCACTCAGGTTCAGGTTCTCGGGTACTCCACAAAGGTGCAGATTTGGTTGGGCCTGCGATTTTTTCCCATCCCTCATCCAAGCAGCTCAGGTGACCAGGTGCTTGGCGAGAGCAGTTGCTCCCAGTTGAAGGCTGTGCATTATCACCTCCCCTGTGCCAGCCACTCAGTTTTCTGGGCGTACAATGTGTGCGCCTTCTTAGGTGTGCCATGTGTCTCTTCTGGGAGCTGATCTCTGGCTGCGATCCTCCCGGCAGATGTTGACCGTCCAGTATTTCAAGAAGTCTTGGTTAGCAACAAAGTCTGCTTGCATTTTGGTATAGGATTTCTCTCTGGGCCTGCGATTGCCCCTTTCCGGCTCTGGCTTCCCTCGCCTGCCTGTCTCTGGTGGCGGATGGGCCGGTCCACAGCCAGCTAACTCTGCTCAGTCCTTTGTTCCGTGAGTGGGCCTGGCAGTGTCTTAGGTTAGGGCTTCTTATGGGATATCCCACAGTCTGGGTTGCTGTCTCAAGCTAGTTCCCTCAGATTGCCCTTGGGGCATTTAGACCTGACCGTGTCCTTACCCTAAGCAATGCAGCTCGCGCCTCCCTGTCCACCCCCGAATGCTACTGGGAGATGCGAGTGTCTGGGCTACTGCTCCACTGGGAGTTGCTGTTAGGCACATAATCTGTGGGTTTTAATTTTTATTTATTTTTCCTCCCAGTTATTTTGCCCTCTGACATTCCACGGTTTTCCACAGACCCACCAGAGAGAGTGATTTCCTGGTGTTTGCAAACTTCTCTTTTTTTTTAAGACTCCCTTTCTGGGACGGATCTCTGTCCCTACCTCTTTTGTCTGTCTTTTCATCTTTTATATTTTGTCCTACCTTTTTTCGAAGACAATAGGCAGTCTTTATGGGTGCCTGAAGTCCTCTGTCAGCATTCAGAAGTTGTTTTGTGGAATTTGCTCGGCGTTCAAATGTTCTTTCAATGATTTTGTGGGCGAGAAATTGGTCTCCCCATCCTATTCCTCTGCCATCTTAGGACCATCCCCCTCCCGTCACTGCTTATTATAATGAATTTGGCTACAAAATAATTTTGTGTGAATCAGGAAACTGTATCATTGAAAACAAGCATAATATTAATTTGAAGGTATAATATTAAAAGTGTCAGAGGGAAGTATTTTAGACTTCTTTGGGATATAAAATTTTACTTGTTATTTACAATGAAAGCCAACTTTAACTTGGGAAAGGAATGGAACCTAAATGTTGGACCGAGATATTATTTGTAGTCATGCAAATAGCCCCATGTTTTGTTTTACTTTAGTCACTAGCTTTATATCCTGGGGAAGATATTTTTATTCTCTTTAGACCTCAGTTTGCAATGTGCACTGTTATCTCTCAAGTTCCTCCTAAGTTATTTATCCATTAGTTCACTTCTGTAAAACACCATACTAACATATTGCATGATTATTTTTGGTATTATAAGACAAATAGTAATGCCAGCATTATAACCAATAATAAAGCACAAAAAGTTTATTGATCTTCTAAAAAAACATCCTGATTTCCGCATTTGTTTTACCTTAAAGGAAACTGTAACTTTTAGTTTTTAATTTTTTTTTAGTTAACCCTTCATATGTACTATATCTTATATACCTGTCACAGTGGACAGTGATATTCAGGAGCAGCCAATAAATCTTAAGGTAATTGAAGGAAGGACACTTAGATACTTTCCCATTCTCCTTTCTGAACTATGGTACAAAATCCAAGTCAGTGCCACATTGACATAGTTTTTCTATTTGCTATCAATTATAAATGCTGGGGCAGAGAAGGCAATGACACCCCACTCCAGTACTCTTGCCTGGAGAATCCCATGGATGGAGGAGCCTGGTAGGCTACAGTCCATGGGGTTGCTAAGAGTCAGACGTGACTGAGCAACTTCACTTTCACTTTTCACTTTCACGCATTGGAAAAGGAAATGGCAACCCACTCCAGTATTCTTGCATGGAAAATCCCAGGGACATAGGAGACTGTTGGGCTGCCATCTATGGGGTCTCACAGAGTCAGACACGACTGATGTGACTTAGCAGCAGCAGCAGCAGCATAAATGCTGGGATTACCTGAGTGTTTTCTCAGAAAGCCATAATGTAATTTCGAACCTAATACTCCAACAACCATGCACTAATTAAAACCGCAATTATATTTTTGCTCAAACAAAACGACTTAATAAACATTATCACAAACTGTTTACCCTTCCCCAAAACAATTTATAGTCACTAATGCAATTTCCCATTAAAACTGCTGCCAGTTAAATTAAAAACTCTTGAAATAGTAAGTGGGAAATTAATTCAACAGTTTAATCTGGGCCTAATAACAGTTGCAAGCTCAGAAAAAGATTGCTACAGCAGGGAGTTAATTAACAGTTTATTCCCCATTTGATAAAAGTAATCCACTCTAATTCCAGTGTAATTTACCTCAATGTAATATAAAACCACAAGCTGCTTCTGGTGCTGGTAATTATTAGCTTTGTCCTGTGGCCACATTGACAATAAAAGTCAGCAGTATCTTAATAATAAGAGGCTATCTGCTAAATGCCCACAATTAAAGATGTAATGTGAAATGTTCCAACAGCAGCAACCATGTATACTTCCACACAACCAGGGGTTGCATTTTAGATTTAAACTTCATTTAATTGTTCCTCTAGTTCTAGGAAACAGGTGTGCCATGTGAAAAGTAATCATTCTATTGACTTTACATAGGGAAGAACAGGGAAAATAGGTGATAAATCCATCCCATTCTTTTCATCCCTAATGCCACTGACTTAGTACAACTATCATCTCTTTTTGCTTATCTGCCCAACCCCAACAGTAACCCACGCTCAGTGTACACACAAATCTTATCTTGTTATCTTGGATATAAACTTTCATTGTTACCTATTGTCCAGAAGATAAAGTTGAAATTTCCTAGCATAACGTAAAAATTCTCTCACATTCTGGCCCTTAATCTACTGTTTAAAACTTAATTATCAACTTGGAAGATAAATGAAGATGATAAATTTTGCTGCCTGCAGTTCCTTTTCCTGATTTATCAACCCTTTCTTTGCTTATCCACCGTCACCTCTGTGAGGTTTTCTTTGACACTCCTCAAATTTCATCTTTTTTTTTTTTTCTGTTCTACTTCAACACTTTAGACTCTTCTATCATTTCACTTACTTCACTGCCTTTTATTTCTGTTAGCATGTTTGCCTCCAACCACTGAACTAACAGTTTACAAAGTGTGGTTCTGGGACCAGCAATATCTGCATCATCTGGGAGCTTGTTAATAATACCAATTCTCAGTCTTCATCCCATAATTACTGCATCAGAAACTCCAGGGTTGGGGTTTTGCAACCTGTTTTAATAAACCATGCAGGTGATTCTGATGGATTTTGAGAAGCATTTAGGTTATGAGCACCTTGCAGGCATAGCAAAAACTTACTTATTTGAAAAATCTTCATTGCATGGCCAATAATAACACATAATAAGTACTAAGAATATTTTTTCAATGAATGTGTTATGGGAAGATGTAATAAATGGTATGCAAAAATGGCAAATCTTAGAGAAGCTATGAAAAATCAAGTGACTTCCAAATTGCCCCTTTATCCAAATAAAGTGAAAAATCTATGTCTCCCTATATGTGTAGATTCTGTATTTTAAATAGTGAAATCAGGTCATAAATGATAAATATGCCAATTCTTTCTGTGCAACAAAAATAAATCCCACAAAAATATGTTTGCATGATTACTGATATCCTCAGAAGTTTTATATTGTTTATCTTTGGGAGTAATGTTTTGGGTAAAAACAAAAACAGAAACATTGACCATGTAATGCAGCCAAGATAGTCTAATTATTTTAAATGTTAAAATTAACATTCTTTTGTTAAACTTATAACTTTCTACTAACACTTGAGCATTGCATAATATAACATATGTTGTATGTTCCTGGTATTTTGACTGTGGGCATTAAGATTCTATAAAATTAGTTTGTTATCAAGTGAATACAGTAATACAGATAAGTAATATATAGATAGATGGGACCAGAAAAAATATAGACATTATCAAACTCCATTGAAGTCATTGTTGAAAAGTTCATTTTATCTCTTAAATTACATTAATCTCAACTATAAAATAAAGAATGTATGTTAACAATGGTTAAGTGTTCTTTATTCCCCTCTATTAACTTTAAAATTTGTTTATATTAATAACATGAATCTACTTGAGCAGCCTCCTTCTAGACTTTTAACACATTTCTTAGGAATATAATGTATTTTTGGGAGTGGCTTTTTCAGATATATAAGTCAAACAAACTCAAATGATATTATAATATAAACTTTTTGTCATTCCATTTAGAGAATATATGTGCTTTTCAGAAGTGAAAAACAAGCCTTGGAAGATTAAACAGTATTAGCAATTGTGTAGGAACATCATAAATCATATTAATCATGTACATGCAGATAAAAGCAGTTATTTGTGGGATATGAATTTATGTGTATGCCCTTACAATGTGGTTATATTTATTATGGCTTTTAAAAATAGACAACTTTTTATATATACATGAATATCTTTATCATCATACTGTCAATAATAAAACCTTTATGTGTTTCAAAATACTTTGATATTCAATTTATTTCATCCTCACAGTATCTTATAAGGTAGTTCAAACAAGTATGATTCTTATTTTATAGATGAAGAGATCAAGATCCAGATAACTGAAATGACAAAACTAGCCATAGAACCTAAGTTGCCTGAATGCTAGCCAAATGCTTCTTCCACTTTATTATACTTCTCCCATACTTGTACAGATTCAGTTCCATTCACCTAAAATGTATAGACTGACTACTGTCTATCAGACATTATGCTTGATATATTTGTATGATGCATTCCAGTGTCTTGTAGGGTATTAACTAAAAAGCAAACAAGTCTAGGTTGGAGTTATAATAAAAATAGATGTAGTTTAAGCCAAGTAATATTGATGAATGTGTAATTAATGAAATGCACTTTGGAGAGAGAGAAGTGTGAGATTGGAAAGATAGATTAAGGTTGGTTACAATAAATGTCCTGTTCCAAAGTGACGTTTGAACTTTATAGGATGCCAATGAATCTCTTATGAATAGAGGATGGTGGAATAAAACTTTTATGGAGATTTATCTGGCAGTTATAGGTAATTTTATTGAACAGAGCAGTAGGTGTGAAGAGTGTCGAGACTTTGGGCTCTAATTAGAGGTTGCCATGATCCCAATTTGAGATGAGGCCTGAGCTAGAACTTCAGTAGTGACAAAAGAAAAGAGTGATATGTGCATTCTTTATCTGTACATGTGTGGAGTATGCTACCTTTTTTCCTTGTTTATAAGATCCTGATGATTCCTACATACAACTTTAAAAATTTATACATGTTTCCCATAGAGCTTGTCAAATAAAGTGCTTTGCTTATTGTAGATGTCTGACAAATATCGCTGACTAGCTAGCTGCATGAAATGTTCATTGTATTTAAAGTAGATGGGGTAATAATGGTATTTATTTTTATAACTTTAGGGTTGGACTTTGTAGTTGAGATTTTTTAAAATTCCATTTGTTACTGAAACTTTAGTTTTAGTTTACATATGAATCAAGGGACATTAAGGTTAGAGTGGAAGTTTACACTGAATGTTTGAATTACCTCTTTTTAGAAAAAAGTTATACCAAAACTTCCTAGATATCCCATCATAGCTACTTAATAAATATGAGACCCTGGTTCAGTCCCTGGGTCGGGAAGATCCCCTGGAGAAGGAAATGGCAACCCACTCTGGTATTGTTGCCTGGAGAATCCTATGGACAGAGGAGCCTGGCAGGCTACAGTCCGTGGGGTGGCAAAGAGTTGGACACAACTGAGCAGCTAACATACACACTAATAAATGTGAGATTTTTTCATTAACAAATATTGATATGTGGGAAGGAAAATAAGTAGGTAAATAAAATATAAAAAAAATCTAAAGTTATTGAGAAATGAATTTGGGAAGAAGTTAGTTATGTCAGTCATGATCACTCTCAGTTTCACCTTTGGATTTTTCTCCTGGTAGGATATTACTTTTCCCTTATCTTCACTATAGAATCTCGTATATATCTGAACAGATTTAAAACTCAAAAGGTTTAAAATACATGCATTTATTTTTAAGTCCAATGTGACAGAGAGGATTTAGCTGAATCTTTGGATGTATTACTACCAAATGATACTGTAAGTTGTTTCTTTAGAGCTTTGATTAGGCAAATATTTGTATTCCTGGTTGATATTCATTACATCAAGCACATTATCTCCTCAGTAGATTAGGTTTGGTTTATGATGACAATATGCTAAGGCAGATATTTCTCATTCTTGATGAGCTGTACAGTTATCCTAGGGAACTCCTTGGCAGCTCACTTTAATGTTATACAAATCTAATAGGCTCTGGAATTAAGGAATCATCCGTGTTTTGTGACAAAAGTATAATTTGTCATTATGCTTGCTCTTTAAGCTCTCAGTCAATTGCACTATCCAAAACAAACTAACGAAAATAAAATGAAAATTAACCATTCCTAAAAAATTAACAAGAAGTGACTGAACACCATTCTAGACCTCTCTCACCTAAGCTCCAGACTATATGTTCATTCCCTTTCTGGTTACCTATGTGTCTAAAATGCCACTTAAATCCAACATATACAAAACCAAATCCATTGTCTTTGCCTTCAATATTTTGTCATATACCCTGAGTTTTCTTTCTCAAAGAAGGTGATACAATTCTGGCCAAGCCAGAAATCTGTAAGTCATCATTAACTTCTCACTCAAGTGAAAAATCAACTTATCCTATAAATTTTATCTTTTAGCCCTCTTATATCTATTTCTTCCCCCTCTGTTCTCACTGGCAATACCCTAAAAATGCTCTTCACTGTTTCCATAGGCAACAACTTAAAACCCCTTTAATGGATTTCAATTGACCTCCATAGAAGTCCCGCCACCTTTACTGGGATATAATTTACAAACAATAAATATTACCAATTTATATGTACCACATAATGAGTTTCACAACTGTATGTAGTAATAAGCACCAAAATCAAGATTCAGAATACTTACCCTCTTTGTAGTCCAGTCCCCTCCCCTGATCTCAGCCTACTGATTGATTTCCATTGCAAGCATGCACTTTGTAGTCTTTTGCTTCTAGCTTCATTTACTCAGCATAGTCTTTTTGAGATTTATGTATGACACTTCCTGCATTAGTAATTCATTACATTTTCTTTTATGGACACACCAAAATTTGTTTATCTATTCATTAATTGATGATGATTGGCTTGCTACCAGTTTTGCTATTATGATTAATGGTACTCTGACCGTATAGGGTCATACAATTTTTTAGACATATGCTTTCATTTCTCTTGGAGTATAAAACTAGGAGTAGAATTGCTCAGTCATTTGATAAGTATATGTAACTTCAGAAGAAAACTGCCAAATCTCTCAAGTGGCTCAACTAATTTGCATTCCTACCAGCAGATCGAGCGATCCAGTTGCTCTTCTAGATTGTTATTATTTCTCTTTAAATGTTTAATCAGATTCACCAGTGAAGCTATTTTAGGCAGGCATTTTGATTTTGGAAATGTTTTAATTCAGATGTAATTTACTTAATCTAAAGCTATTTTTGTTTTCTCTTTCTTCTTAGGTCAGTTTTATTCATTGTAAGGTCCTTCTTAATCTGACTTCTGCATGACTCTTCATTCTCATCCTCCACACCATTTTTTTCATTGTTATATATATCAAGTTGTAATTCTGAACATGCCATACTGCTTCAAACTTCCTTTACATAAATTTATTGATCTGTTGTTTGGAATGTTGTGCCCTTAGCATTACATAGCTAATTTTAAATTCTTCATTGTTCATCTCAGTATGCTTCCCTTTTCAGGGAAAACTTTAGTGATTTCATTTGATGTTTCCTTTGCCCACACACTTCTTCATTTCCTACTGCTATCTGTCTTGTGTCCTTCATTTATCCTCCCCTGAGGACCATGTGTTTACTGAAAGTATAGCCCTTGGTATGTTTGTTAATTGTCTTTTCCTTCTTCTGTTATCAAACTTTGGCTACTGTGGCTAGGGGTCTTGAGTTTTATCTCTGTATTTTTTTTAAGTCAAGCACATAGCAAATGTTCAGTTAAAGTGAAAGAATGAAAGAAGCAAATGATAAAGGAAGGGAGAAAAGGAAGGAGGGGCATGGGAGGAATAAAGGAAGGGAGAAATGAAGGAAGGGAGGGAGATCACTAATGCAGGGGGAGAAAAAGAGAAGATGGTTAAAGATGATTTCTGTATCTGGGGTCTGGGCTGCATAGCATGGGAGTCAAAAGCAGTTTTCAGGCATCTGTACCAAAATAGCTCTTATTTAGCAGCTACATGAACAGTATCTGTCAATTGCCATCATTTTTGCAGTTAATTAAAAAAATTATGGACTAATATTGCTTTATGTGATGACATTTAATGGGTGAGGCCTGCCCGAGACATTACTATTACTACCCAATCTTTATAACTACAAATTGAAAGATATAACCTACAGATATCCCTTATATTAACAAATGCATGTGTCCAGGCGTATAGATACACATATTGTCATTTTTGAGATTTTCATTGTGTATAACTGTCTCTTTACATGCCCATCTCTATGGGCAGGCATTGAGAACTATACAATACATTCTGCACATTTTAAACTTAAGTGTTTTAAATATTAAGATAAAAGAAGATAGTGTTACATATAGAAGTTTTGCATTACAGTTGACCTTTGAGCAACACTGGCTTGAACTGTGGGGGTCCACTTATATGTGAATTTTTTTCCAATAAATACTACACTACTACATAATCTGTGGTTGGTTGAATTCCTGATGTGGAACCACAGATAGGGAGAGACAAGTATAAAGTTATACATGGATTTTCCAACTGCTGGGGAGTGCCCCTAATCCCTACTTTGTTCAAGCATCAACTGTATTTATTAAATATGTATATCAAATCAGATTGGGGACTCTATTATGCTCTTATCCTGAAATAAGACTCCAATTGAGAAAGTAAGAAGATTTTAGGTTCAATCCCTGGCACCTGAACTCTGTTATGAGGAGACCATCAAGTATTGATGACATGTACACATCAAAGCCTCACAGAGCAAAGCATATAATACAGATTCATGTTAGCATGATCTTGTGCATGCTGTTGGTTGCCTGCAAAAGTGGAAAGAAATAATAGATTTTCTATGCCATAGTTATTTCATGCAAGTAAATTGTTTGTTGGGGATACAGGCCAGGAAAGTTATTTAATTTCCTTTTTACTGTGGAGGACACTGAATGTGTAAAAGTTTGAAAAGTAAGGTTATGATCAGATATTTATATATACTACTTTTCCCTGGTTATTTTATTTCTACTTCAGGACCTGAGTTTTTCCTTTTCTCTTAATAAAACTATAAAGCATAATTTTAGTTTTGTTTTCATTTCAAAATGATTGTCACTATTTCCTAGGAAATCCTTTACATTGAAATACCAAGAGATGTAAGGTAGTGATTGAGACAGATAATCAAGGAGGTAGGGGAAGCTGACTAGAGCCTTCTGATAAACTCAGTTATTTATTCTGTCTCTCTTTAAAATATCTTTGTTAGTAGCTAATGGAAGAATAATAAAATCTGAAGTTAAGAAAATCTCATGGTAAAACAAAAATAGTACATAAACATTTGTTACTAACAGTTACTTTGTGATTAATGTGCTATCATTATTGTTATATCAATATGAAAAATAGGTGAGAAAAATATTTTTTTTTAATAGAAGGAAGGGATTTCTTTTTTACTTGAATGTGGAACATTTGTTTGCTGATGTGTCATGTTGGGTACTTGTTGGCAAGGAACTGTGTTTCCATTATAAATATAATTTTAGTGAGTTAAAAAAATAAACTAAAAAGACTGATGCCAACTTTAAACTCTTTCTATAATAGATTTGACACTTGACAGTAATTTATTCTTTACAACTTTTAATGACCAAAAAATTGATCTGGCTTGTTTTTGAGTTACAGCGAATTAGAACAAATTGTTAATTATATTCAACTGCAATTTGAGGGAGGGTGCTTAAAAGCCAAACAATGAATATGATTTCAATTAAAGTTGGCAAGTGATGAGTCCAGAGTTTTAGTTGAATTGCATGTGCCATTTAACAGAAGGGGCCTAAGCAGGAGATTTAACCTTGAAGAGTACTCTACTTAATTTTAAAATGAATTTTCTGTAGTGCTCTTAATTTTTTCTTAAATTCCTTAGAACTTCACTATAACATAATTTTTAGTTAGAGCAGAATTCACTAAATCCTGAATCTCTCTTATGCCTAGAAGTGGGTAGGTAGTTATTAAAGTAATAAAAGAAAAATACATTAGAACACAACACAAATACAAGGCTGCTCACTTAAGCAAATTCATAAATAAGTAATTATTGATTGAAGTGCAATGTTAAACAGAAGCTTCAGTGTATTTTGACATTAAGGTATGGCTGTTCAGTTCAACGAGGCTTCACACTATACAGATAAGGATAGATTATAAGACTTTTGGGGCAGTTAGTTCCATGGTCATAAATTGTGGTTCCCCTCAACTAGCCATTTTGAAAACATGCGGTACTGGTCACAGAAGAATGAGCTATATAAACTAAAGATGGGACAGTTAAAAATCTTTCTCCATTAATGCTGAAAACCACTTACTTGTTGCACATATACATATATAGATGCACAATGAAGCTGCAGTATTACTTTCTGAAGCCAAATGTTCAAAATAAATACCATGGGAATAATTATTCATATATTCATCCACTAGTTCATTTATTCAACGTATATTTTGTACCTTTAAGAACCAAGCACTGTGGTAAATACAGAGCATTAATAAAGAGGGTTTTATTTGCCCTTAAAGAGCTTAAAATTTTTAGGGGTCTAAGATAAGTCACAGATAGTCAATACTGAACATAAATACTATAAGTGAGAAGCGAAGAAAAGAGTGATATTTGTGAGGGGATCAGGACATGTATTATAAAGATGATATTAAGAAGTTAGATATAAGAGAATGGTATCTGATTTTGCCTAATATGCCTTAATATATTTTGCCTTAACTTTACACAGGTATCTTTTTTAACATACATTTTTATTGGCATATATTAAAATAAATGATTTGTCCCTGAATTAATTCAGAGTATAGAACACAGGATAACATATGTAGAATAGATTTGGGTTAGGAAATGTTTATAGCAATTGATAATTTCTAATCTAGCCATTCTGTTCCCTCATCTGAATGATAAGGCTTATCTAAAAACATTTTTAAAAAGTCTTTCATAAGTAAGTTTGAGGCTCATATCAAATGATATCATCATTTACTTTCATTATTATACTAGTTATAATGAATAACTAGTTATAACAAATAAGTAGTCATAACCAATAACTAGTATTCATTAATAATAATTAGCATTTGTTATTACATGAGTTACATTCAAGAAATATTTACTTTTTATATGTCAGGTATTGACATATTAACATAGAGTGCAACATCTAATTTAGATGAAATAATGTGCATGTGTGTTCAGTCATGTCTGACTCTTTGTGAGCCCATGGATTATAGCCTGTCAGGCTGCTCTGCCCCTCGAAATTTCCAGGCAAGAATACTGTAATGGGTTGCCATTTCCTCCTCCAGGAGATCTTCCTGACCCAGGGATTGAACCCATATCTCTTGCATTTCCTGCATTGGCAAGCAGATTCTTTACCACTGCACTACCCGAGAAGCCGAAAATAATGCTGGCTTGGCACAAAAGTTTGTTCAGTTCTTTCTGTAATATGGCTCCAATAGTGCTTAGTTGTCTTAAACTTCATTTGAAACAATTTTGTTAGTGTGTATTATGAAAACTGTCATATTTGCATTCATTTGAGAAAACATCAAAATTTGTGATTTTTTTGTGTAGCCATTTTATTTATTTATTTTTTATTATTTTTATTAGTTGGAGGCTAATTAGTTTACAATATTGTAGTGGTTTTTGCCATACATAGACACAAATCAGCCATGGATTTACATGTGTTCCCCATCCTGATACCCCCTCCCGCCTCCCTGTGTAACCATTTTAATATTGAAGATGTATTCATTGGAAGGACTGATGCTGAAGCTGAAACTCCAATACTTTCGCCACCTGATATGAAGAACTGACCCATTGGATAAGACCCCACTGCTGGGAAAGATTGAAGGCAGGAGGAGAAGGGGATGACAGAGGATGCGATGGTTGGATGACATCACCAACTCAAAGGACATGAGTTTGAGTAAGCTCCAGGAGTTGGTGATGGACAGGGAAGTCTGGTGTGCTGCAGTCCATGGGGTTGCAAAGAGTCAGCCATGATTGAACAACTGAACTGAACTGAACTGAATCTGAGACATTGGTTGAGAACAACCAACTTTGTACCATGTGGGAGATAGCCAACATACGCAAAATACCCAAATCAAGCTTGAAAAACCAGCTTGGTTATGTTCACCACTTTGATGTTTGGGTTCCGCTTAAGTGAAAAAAAAAACCTTCTTGACTGTATTTTCACATGAGATTCTCTACTTAAACTTAAGGAAAGCACTCCATTTTAAAACAAATTGTGACAGGCAATGAACGCTGGATACTGTACAATAAGATAGAACAGAAGAGATCATGGGGCAAGCAACATGTACAACCACCAGCCACACCAAAGGCTGATCTACATCCAAAGAAGATTATGTTGTGTATATGGTGGAGTTGGAAGAGAGTCCTTTATTATGACTGCCTTCTGGAAAACCAAATGATTAATTCAGACAAGTACTGCTGACAGTTAGATCAACTGAAAGCAGCACTTGACAAAAAACCTCCAAAATTAGTCAACAGAAAATATATAATCTTCCATCAGGAGAACACAAGACCTCATGTTTCTTTGATGATCCGGCAAAAACTCTTGTAAGCTGTAGCTTGACTGGAAAGTTCTGATTCAACCACCATATTCATCCACCATATTCAACAGACATTGTACTTTTTAATTTACATTTATTTCGGTCTTTATAAAATTCTCTTAATAGAAAACATTTCAATTCCCTGGAAGACTGTTAAGGGTGCCTGGAACAGTTCTTTGCTCAAAAATGTACATTGATTTGTGTATTATATATTTTACATTCTATATGTAAATGATGACAGAGTATTTATCTTCTCTGTGTGAATTATTTCACTAAGCAAAGTACCTTCCAGGTTCATCCATGTTGTTGCAAATGGCAAAATTTTGTTCTTTTTCTATGGCTGAGCAATATACCATTGTATATATATGTCATATGTTTATCCATTTATCTGCTGTTGGATACTGAGGTTGCTTCCATACCTTGGCTACTATAAATAATGCTGATATGGACATTGGATGTTCAGTTCAATTCAGTTGCTCAGTCATGTCCAACTCTTCGACTCCATGAACTGCAGCACGCCAGGCCCCCCTATCCATCACCAACTGCTGGAGCCTGCACAAACTCATGTCCATTGAGTCAGTGATGCCATCCAACCATATCATCCTCTGTCGTCCCCTTCTCCTCCTGCCCTCAATCTTTCCCAGCATCAGGGTCTTTTCAAATGAGTCAGCTCTTCGCATCAGGTAGCCAAAGTATTGGAGTTTCAGTTTCAATATCAATCCTTCCAATGAACACCCAGGACTGATCTCCTTTAGGATGGATTGGTTGGATTTCCTTGCAGTCCAAGGGACTCTCAAGAGTCTTATCCAACAACACAGTTCAAAAGTATCAATTCTTCTGCACTCAGCTTTCTTTATAGTCCAACTCTCACATCCATACATGACTACTGGAAAAACCATAGCCTTGACTAGGCCGAGCTTGGTTGACAAAGTGATGCTTCTGCTTTTTAATGTGCTGTCTAGGTTGATCATAAGTTTCCTTCCAAAGAGTAAGCGTCTTTTAATTTCATGGCTGCAGTCACCATCTGCAGTGATTTTGGAGCCCCAAAAAATAAAGTCAGCCACAGTTTCCACTGTTTCCCTATGTATTTACCATGAAGTGATGGGACCGGACACCATGATCTTAGTTTTCTGAATGTTGAGCTTTAAGCCAACTTTTTCACTCTCCTCTTTAACTTTCATCAAGAGGCCCTTTAGTTCTTCTTCACTTTCTGCCATAAGGATGGTGTCATCTGCATATCTGAGGTTATTGATATTTCTCCCAGTAGTCTTGATTTCAGCTTGTGCATCCTCCAGCCCAGCGTTTCTCATGATGTACTCTGCATACAAGTTAAATAAGCAGGGTGACAATATAGTTGATTAACAATGATATTGTGCTAGTTTTTTAGGTGTACAGAAAATTTGTTCATATATATATATTATATATATATATATATACTTTTTCAAATTTGTTCATATGTATATATATCCCCTTTTTCAAATTATTTGTGAATTACATTGCTGCAGAATATTGGGGAGCATTTCCTGTGCTATACTGTAGATCCTTGTTGATTGTCTATTTTAAATACAGCAGTGTGTACATGTCAATCTCAAACTCCAAGTCTATTCCTCCTTCCCACCCTTCCCTCCAGTAACCATAAGTATTTTTTTTTTCTACATCTGTGACTGTATTTTTGTTTTGTAAAAAAGTTCATTTGTACCATTTCTTTCTAGTTCACATAGAAGTGATATCATATGATATTCATCTTTGTCTAACTTTATTCAGTGTGACAATCTCCAGGTCCATCCATGTTACTGCAGATGACATTATTTCCTTCTTTTATGGCTGAGTAATATTCCATTGTGTGTGTGTATACCATATCTTCTTTATTCACTCATCTGTTGATGAAAATATGGGTTGCTTCCATGTCTTGGCTATTGGTAACAGCACTGCAACAAACATTGGAGTGCATGTGCATGTATCCTTTCAAGTTAGTGTTTTCATTTTCTTCTGATATACACCCAGGAGTGGAATTGCTGAATCATATGGTAGTTCTATTTTTTACTTTTTAAGCAACCTCAATAATGTTTTCTGTAGTGCTTCACTAATTTACATTCCCACCAACAGTGTAATGGAATTTCCTATTCTCCACATCCTCTCCAATATTTGTTACTTGTAGTCTTTTTGATAATAACCATTCTGACATGTGTGAGGTGATATTTGTGGTTTTGATTTGTATTTCTCTGATGATTCGTAATGTTGAGCATCTCTTCATGTACCTGTTGACCATCTATAGTTCTTCCCTGGGAAAACATATTTTCAGGTCTTCTAGCCATGTATTAATTGGATTGTTTGGTCTTTTGTTATTGAGTTGTATGAGATGTTTATGTATTTGGAAGTAAACCCATTATCCGTCATAGCATTTGCAAATATTTTTCCCATTCTTAGTTTGATTTTTGTTTTGTCAGTGGTTTCCTATGTGGTTGAAAAAGCTTTTAAGTTTAACTACCTATCATTTGTTTAGTTTTTCTTTTCTTTCCTTTGCCTTAGGAAATAGATCCTAAAAAAAATTATTGGTAATATTTATATCAAAGGGTGTTCTGCCTATGTTTTCATCTAGGAGTTTTATGGTTTCCAGTATTTAGCCCATTTTAAGGGTTTTTTTTGTGTGTGCATAGTGGAAGAAAATGTTCCAATTTCATTCTTTTAAATGTAGCTGTCTAGTTTCTCCAGCATCACTTGTTGAAGAGACTGTCTTTCCCCATTGTATATTCTTGACTCCTTTGTTATAGACTAATTGACCATACATGTATCGTTTTATTTTTAGCTCTTTTATTTTCCGATTGATCTAAGTGCCAGCTTTTGTGCTAGTACTATGCTGTTTTGATTACTGGAGCTTTATAATAAAGTCTGAACTTAGGGAGAATAATACCCCTAGATCTGTTCTTCTGAAGATTGCTTTCTCTATTTGAAGTCTTTTTTTATTTCCACACACATTTTAGAATTTTTTTTTTTTCTGGTTCTGTGATAAATGTCATTGGTACTTTGAAAGGGATTGTACTGAATCTATACATTACCTTTGGTAGTATGATTATTTTATTTGTTTTTAATTAATTAGCTTATTTTAATTGGAGAATAATGACTTTACAATACTGTGATGGCTTTTAGCATACATCAGCATGGATTGACCACAGGTATACATGTATCCCCTACATCCTCAACCCCCCTCCCACCTCCCTCCCCACCCAATCCCTCTGGGTTGTCCCAGAACACCTGCTTTGAGTGCCCTGCTTCATGAATCAAACTTGCCCTGGTCATCTATTTTACATAAGTAAATGTACATGTTTAAATGCTATTCTCTCAAATCATCCCACCCTCACCTTCTCCCACTGAGTCCAAATGTCTGTTCTTTACCTCTCTGTCTCCTTTCCTGCCCTGCATGTAGGATCATAAGTACTCTCTTTCTAAATTCCATATATATCCATTAATATACAGTATTTGTCTTTCTCTTTCTAACTTCCATCACTCTGTATTATAGGCTCCAGGTTCATGCACCTCATTAGAACTGACTCAAATGCATTCCTTTTTATGGATGAGTAAGATTCCATTGTGTATATGTATTACAACTTCCTTATCCATTCATCTGCTGATGGACATCTAGGTTGCTTCCATGTCCTAGCTATTGTAAACAGTGCTGCAATGAACATTGGGGTACATGTGTCTCTTTCAGTTCTGGTTTCCTTGGGGTATATGCCCAGCAGTGGGATTGCTGGGTCATATGGCAATTCTATTCCAAGATTTTTGCGGAATCTCTACACTGTTCTCCATAGTGGCTGTACCAGCTTGTATTCCCAACAAAAGTGTAAGAGGGTTCCCTTTTCTCCACACCTTGTCTAGTATTTATTGTTTGTAGACTTTTTGATGATGGACATACTGTTGGGCATGAGATAATACCTCATTGTGGTTTTGATTTGCATTTCTCTGATATGAGTGATGTTGAGCAACTTTTCATGTGTTTATTAGCTATCTATATGTCTTTTTTGGAGAAATGTCTGTTTAGGTCTTTTGCCCACCTTTTGATTGGATTGTTCATTTTTCTGTTATTGAGCTGTGTGAGCTGGTTGTATATTTTTTAAATTAGTTCTTTGTCAGTTGTTTCATTTGCTATTATTTTCTGATAATAATAGACATTATTATTATTCTGAGGGCTGTCTCTTCACCTTCTTTATAGTTTCCTTCATTGTGCAAAAGCTTTTTTTTTTTTTCTTTTTGGCAAAGTAATGTCCCTGCTTTTTATTTTATTTTATTTTATTTTTTTATTAGTTGGAGGCTAATTACTTTACATCATTACAGTAGTTTTTCTTATACATTGAAATGAATTAGCCATGGATTTACATGTATTCCCCATCCCAGTCCCCCCTCCCACCTCCCTCTCCACCCGATCCCTCTGGGTCTTCCCAGTGCACCAGGCCCGAGCACTTGTCTCATGTACCCAACCTGGGCTGGTTATCTGTTTCACCCTAGATAATATACATGTTTCAATGCTGTTCTTTTGAAACATCCCACCCTTGCCTTCTCCCAGAGTCCACAAGTCTGCAAAAGCTTTTAAATTTAATTAGGTCCCGTTTGTTTATTTTGTTTTTATTTCCATTACTCTGGGAGGAGGGTCATAGAGGATCTTTCTGTGATTTATGTCAGAGTCTTCTGCCTATGTTTCCCTCTAAGTTTTATGCTCTCTGGTCTCACATTTAGGTCTTTAATCCATTTTGAGTTTTTTTTTTCCCTATGGTATTAGAAAGTATTCTAGTTTCCTTCTTTTACGTGTAGTTAACCAGTTTTCACAGCACCACTTATTGAAGAGACTGCCTTTTCTTCATTCTATATTTTTGCCTCCTTTGTCAAAGATAGGTGTCCACAAGTGCATGGATTTATCTTTGGACTTTGTATTTTGTTCCACTGATATATATTTTTGTCTTTGTGCTGGTATCAATACTGTCTGATGACTGAAGCTTTGTAATATATTCTCAAGTCAGGAGGGTTGATTCCCCCAGTTCTGTTCTTCTTTCTAAAAATTACTTTGGCCATTTTGGTCTTTTGTGATTCCATACAAATTGTGAAATTATTTGTTCTACTTCTGTGAAAAATGCCATTAGTAGTTTGATAGTGATTGCATTGAATCTGTAGATTGCTTTGTGTTCTATAGTCATTTTCACTATATTGATTCTGCCAATCCAAGAACATGGTATATTTCTCCATCTATTTGTGTCATCATTGATTTCTTTCATCAATGTTTTGTAGTTTTCTGTATACAGGTCTTTCTTCTGTCTCAGTTACTCTACTGTTGGTTCCCTCCAGAGTGTTTTTTACTGTCGGTTATTGCATTGTTCTTTATTGATTGACTATTCTTTATTTCTTCTAGGTCCTTGTTAAACATTTCTTGCATCTTCTCAACATATGTCTCTAACCTTTTTAATCTGTTGATACATTTTGTATTCAAGATTTTGGATCAGCTTTACTATCATCATTTTGAATTCTTTTTCAGGTAGATTCCCTATTCCCTCCTCTTTTGTTTGGTTTGATGTGTTTTTATCATGTTCTTTCACCTGCTGGATATTTCTGTCTTTTCATTTTGTTTAGTTTGCCTGTGTTTGGGGGTTCCCGTTCTGCATGCTGGAAGGTTGTAGTTCTCTTTAATTTTGGAGCCTGTTCCCTGTGAGTGTGGTTAGATCAGTGGCTTGTGAAGTTTTCCTGGTTGGGGGAACTTGTGTCTGTGTTCTTATAGGTGGAGCTTGATCTTGTCTTTCTGGAGGGCATTGCAGTGTCCAGTAGTGAGTTTTGGGCTATCCATGGTTTTTGTATGGTTTTGGGCAGCCTGACTTTTAATATTCAGGGTTGTGTTCCTGTTTTGCTTGAGGATTAGCATGGGTTGTCATGCACTGGAGCTTGCTGGCTCTTGAGTAAAGCTTAGTCTCAGTGTATGTATGAAAGTTTTTGGGTGGGCTCTTGTCTATTAATGTTCTCTGGGGTCAGGAGTTCTATGATAGTCCCAAGTTCTGGAGTTGAGGCTTCTGCCTCTGGGTTTTGATGTCCCTCTTAAAGTAGCATCAAGACTTTTCTGTCTACACAGCCCAGGAGACAACTCCCCTAGGTTAATGGTGGAACAATTATCCACAGCTAGGAACACCCAAAGAGATTAGCAGAGTTATGTAGAGAAAAGGTATGAGGAAGATACAGGTGACCAAAAAAAGAAAAGGGAGAGTCAAAAGGGAAGAGAGCAATCAAACCAGAAATCAAATCCCTAAGTGAAAATGAATACTAAAAATTAGTGTCTTAAAGGTACAAAATTAATAACATATCAAAAAGCAAAGATTAAAAACCTAGAATAGAGATTGGACTTTCAAAAGTACATTATTTAAAAAATCAAACACAACAATTAAAAAAAAATATTTTGGGGTCTGTTCTGTGTCAGATAATCCCTTGTTCTGGCTTATATATGTTCTCAAAGTCTACAGTTAACCCTCAAATGTGCAGTCTCAGCTTAACTTCAGGATTTTAATCTCTTGCACCTGTCACTTCTAGGACAATTCTCCTTTCTTTTCTTTGCTTAGACAGGCGCCTTATGCTTGCAGATCTCTTCAGTGTCCAATCTCTGCTCTGACACGAGGGGGCAAAAGTGGACACTTATTCAGGCTCACTTGCTTGGTTCTGCTGTTGAGAGGGAAGGACATTGCAAACAAACACCAGAGAGATGTGATGATTTTACTTCTTCCTTTCCAATTTGGATTCATTTTCTTTATTTCTTTTGTTTGATTACTCTGACAAGGGCTTTCTTTCTTTTTTTTTTTTTGATATTCAGTGCTCAGCTGTTTTTTTCCATTTATTTTTATTAGTTGGAAGCTAATTACTTTACATCATTACAGTAGTTTTTGTCATACATTGAAATGAATTAGCCATGGATTTACATGTATTCCCCACCCCGGTCCCCCCTCCCACCTCCCTCTCCACCCGATCCCTCTGGGTCTTCCCAGTGCACCAGGCCCGAGCACTTGTCTCATGACAAGGGCTTTCAATACTATATTGAGTAAAATTGTTGAGAGTGGGCATCCTTGTCTTGTTCCTAATCTTAGAGGAAATGCTTTTTAACTTTTTATTGTTAAGATGACATTAGCTGTGACACTATCATATATGGCCTTTAGTATGTCAAGGTGTTTTGTTTCTGTACCTTCATTGTGGAGATTTTATCATAAATGGACGTTGGATTGTCAGAAAGCTTGTTTTGCATCTTTTGACATGATCAGATCATTTTTATCCTTTTGTTAAGGTGGTGTATCACTTTGATTGATTTGTAGATATTATATACATTCTTGCATTCCTTCAATAAATTCCACTTGTTCATGATGTATAATCCTTTTCATGGATTGTTGAATTTGGTAGGCTACTATTTTTGGTGGATTTTTGCGTATATATTCACCAGTGATATCGCCTATAATTTTCTTTTTTGTGTGTTAAATTTGGTTTTGGTTTCAGGATGATTCTGGCCTTGTAGAATGTTTGAAAGCCTTATTTTCTTTACAGTTTTTGGAATAGTTTGAGAAGAATAGATGTTAACTCTTCTCAAACTGATAGAATTCACCTATGAGGCTATCTGGTCCTGGGCTTTTTTTGTTAAAATATTTCTATTAGTTTCATTACTAGTAATTGTTCTGTTCATGTTCTTTATTTCTTCTTGGTTCAGTGTTGGGAAGTTGTACGTTTCTAGGAATTTGTCCATTTCTTTGAGATTGTCCATTTTATTGGTATATAGTTGTTCATAGTGATTGCATTTTTGTGATGTTGGTTGTAAATTCTTTTTCATTTTATTGATTTGAGCTCTTTTTTTCTTGATGAGTCTGGCTAAAGGTTTATTGATTCTGTTTATCTTTTCAAAGAACCAACTCTTAATTCCATTGATCTTTTCTGTTGTTATTATTATTATTATTTTGGTCTTAACTTCATTTATTTCTACTCTGATCTTTATGTGATTTCTTTCCCTCTACAAACTTTAGGCTTTGTTTTTTACTTCCATTTCTTGTCTTTTAGGTGTAAAGTTAGGTTGCTTGAATTTTTTCTTCTTTTTTGAGGAGGCCTGTATATACACTTCACTCTTAAAACACTTCACTTCACTCTTAAAACACTTCACTCTTAAAACACTTCACTCTTACTATACACTTCACTCTTAAAACTGCTTTTGCTACATCTCATAGATTTTGGATTGTTGTGTTTTCATTTTCATTTGTCTCCAGGTAATTTTTTAAATTTCTTTGTTCTCTTTTTGATTTATTAAGTGATTCATTGGTTGTTTTGAAATATGTAGTTTAGCTTTCATCTCTTTATGTGTGTGTGTGTTTGTTTGTGTGTGTGTGTGTGTTCTCTTTTAGTTGATTTCTAGTCTCATAGATATTTTGGTCAGAAAATATGCTTGATATGATTTAAATTTTCTTTGTTTAATATTTTGTGTTAGAATATAGCCAATTACCAATATTGTGTTACTTTCAGATGAACAGTGAAGGAATTCAGCCATATAGATATATGTGACCATTCTCCCCCAAACTCCCTTCCCATTCAGGCTGCCACATAACATTGAACAAAATTCCATGTGCTACACAGTATGTTCTTTTTGATTATCTATTTTAAATACAGCAATGTGTACCTGTCCATTCCAAACTCCCTAACTCTCCCTTTCCCCTGTCCTTCCCTCTAGCAACCATAAGTTTGTTAAGTCTGTGAGTCTTTCTGTTTTGTAACTGAGTTCATTTGTATAATTTCTTTTTATATTCCACATATAAGAGATGTCATATGATATTTCTCCTTATATGTATGACAATCTCTATGTCCATCCATGTTGCTTCAAATGGCATTATTTCATTCTTAATGGCTAATATTCCCTTGCATCTGTGTTTTCCACATTTTCTTTATTCCTCTGTCAATGAACATTTAGGTTGCTTCCATGCCTTAGCTATTGTAAACAGTGCTACAGTGAACATTGGGGTGCATGTATCCCTTTGGATCATGTTTTTCTTTGGATATATGCCCAGGAGTGGGATTGAGGGTCATATGGTAGCTCCATTTTTAGTTTTTTAATGAGCTTCCTTACTGTTCTTCTATGATGTCAATTTTCTTGAATTTACAAGACTTATTTTGTGACTTATGTGGGCTGTATGGGTCTTTCAGTTGTGTCTGACAGAAAACTGTGAGTAGCCTGTTAGGCATGGCCCGCCCCTAGTCCATTTGTTTGCCAGGCCCTGCCTTGTGTAAAGACTGCTAGCTGCTGGTTGGTGTGACTGGGTTATGAAGCAGCTAGCTGTGGAACCCTGAGGGATACCAGGGCTAGTGCTGACCCATTCATGGATGGAGCCTGGTTCTGGAATAGATGTTTATGAGATTGTTTCTGGAGCCAGTGTTGACTTGGTGGGTGGGGCCTGTTCCTGACATGGTTGACTGGGGGATCCAAGGTGTCCTACAGGTGGTTCCAAAGTTGCAGTTGGGTGAAGCTGGATCCCAGAGTGGCTGGCTGAGAAGATCAAGGTATCTTGAAACTAGCGTCAGCCTGCTGATAGGTGAAGCTGGTGTCCAAGTTGTGCTGGGGTTGGTGCCAGCTCACTGCTAGGGGTTACTGGGCCTGGGGTCACTGATAACATGGCACTGGGATTCCTAAAGCTTGTATTTGCTCGTAGGTGATTGGAGCTGAATTCTAGGGGCCACTGGCTGAGGGACTCAAGGTATCCCAGAGAAGGGCTTGACTGCTGGTGGTCAGGAATGAAGTCAGGGTGGGGATTCCATGGGTGGTGCCAGTCTGCTGATAGGTGTGCTGGGATCTGCCATGGGAGTTTGCAGGGCTGTGGTGGTCCTGGAGCTGGTGTTTACCCCACAGGTGGGCATTCATTGGCTTATTCTTTATTTCAACAGAAAATAATTTAGTCTGTATCCATTAATTATGGTATTAACTGTAAAATTGCTGTGAATGTTTTATACCAAGTTGAGGAAGTGCTCCTCTATTTGTGCCTTATTGAGAGTTTCTATCAGGAATGTGTGTTAAATTTTGTTAAATCCTTTTTCTGTGTATATTTATACTATTACATGATTTTTCTTCTTTTACTCTTGATGGAACAGACTACATTTGCCAATTTTCATATGCTGAGGCAAACTTTCATATCTGAAAGAAATCTCATTTGATTATGGTGTATAACTTGTATAAATTGTTGGATTCAATTTGCTAATATTTTGATAAGGACATTTGCATCTATGTTTGTGAGAGATATTCATCTATAGTTTTTATCTCTTTTAATGTCATTGGTTTTGGTGTTAGTGTAATGCTGGCCTCAAAGAGTGAGTTAGGAAGTATTCCCCCTGCATCTGTTTTCTGTAAGAGATTGTAAAGAATTGGTGTAATTTCTTCCTTAAATGTTTGGTTTATTTACCAGTGTAACAATTGTGTCTTGTGCTTTTTGATTTTGAGTTAACTGTGTTTTAACTGTTGATTAAAATTTAAGTAGATATGGGCCTATTCATGTTATCTATTTCTTTTTTTATTTATTGAAGTATAGTTGATATACAAAATTATGTTAATTTCAGTTATAAAACATGCTATTTTAACATTTAACTATTTACAAAAGTATAACCATGATAAGTCTAATAATCATTTTCATCATGTAAAATTATTCCAGCTTTACTGATCATATTCCTTATGTCATACATAATGTTTCCATGACTTAGATATTTTATAACTTGAATATGTACTTCAATCTCCTTCTCCTATTTCATGCACTTCCCCACCTCCCTTCTCTCTGGCAATCACCAGTTTGTTCTCTGTATCTATGAGATTGTTCCATTTTGTTATATTTGTTCATTTTTTGTTTGTTTTTTAGATTCGACATATAATTGAAATCATACAAGTTTTGTCTTTTTCTTTCTGACTTATCTTACTTAACACACTACTCTGTGTGTCACAAATTGCAAAATTTCATTGCATTTTATGGTTGAATAATAGTTCATTGGGTCATCCCTGATAGTTCAGTTGTTAAACAATCTGCCTGCAATGCTGGAGACACCATTCAATTACTGGGTCAGGAAGATCTGCTAGAGAAAGGATAGGCTACACAATCAAGTAATCTTTGGCTTCCCTTGTGGCTCAGCTGGCAAAGAATTTGCCTGCAATGAGGGAGACCTGGGTTTGAGGCCTGCGTTGGGAAGATCCCTTGGAGAAGGGAAAGGCTACCCACTCAAGTATTCTGGCCTGGAGAATTCCATGGGCTGTATAGTCCATGCGGTTTCAAAGAGTCAGACATGACTGAGCAACTTTCACTTTCAATAGTTCATTGAGTAATGTTTCATATACTTTTTATCAATATATATCTATTGATTATGTTGCTAATAATAGGATATCTTATATATCTTGGCTTAGGTTGCTTCCATATCTTGGTTCTTGTAAATAATGCTGTAATGAACATAAGGCTACATATATTTTTTTAAAATTAGTGTTTCTGTTTTCTCTGGACAAATACCTGAAAGTGGAATTGCTGTAATGTAGGATATCTGGTGTTTCCCAGGTGGCCCAGTGGTACGGAATCTGCTTGTCAATGCAGGAGAAGCCAGAGACACATGTCTGATTTCTGGCTTTGGAAGATCCCCTGGAGGAGGATATAGCAACTCACTCCAGTATTCTTGCCTCAGAAATTCCATGGATAGAGGAGCCTGGTAGGCTACAGTCTATGGTGTTGCAAAGAGTTAGACATGATTGGACACACACCAACAGTAGCAGCAGGATAGTTCTGTTTTTATTTTCTGAAGAATGTCCATATGTTTTCCATAGTGGCTACACCAATTTTCTATACATCCTTGCTAACTCATTATTTATTGTATTTTTAAAAGTAACCATTAGGGTAGGTGTGAACTCATAACTCATGGTTTTGATTTGTGTTTCAGTGATGAATAGTGATATTGAGCATCGTTTCACGTGTCTGTTGGTGATGTGTATATTTTCTAGAGAGAAATGTCTATTTGGGTCCTTTGCTCACTTTAGAATCCTGTTTATATATATATATTATATATAATATTATATATTGTATATTAAATATTATATTTAATTTAAGATAAATATTAAATATTGTATATTAAATATATATTATAATATATATTTATATATAAAATTTATTTTCAATTGAAGGATAATTGCTTCACAGAATTTTGCTGTTTTCTGTCAAACCTCAACATGAATCAGCCATAAGTATACATATATCCCCTCCCGCCCATCTCCCTCCCCATCCCACCCCTCTAGGGTGACACAGAGCCCCTGTTTGAGTTTCCTGAACCATACAGAAAATTCCTGTTGCCTGTCGATTTTGCATATGGTAATTACTTTCCATTTTACTCTTTCCATACATCTCACCCTCTCCTCCCCACTCCCCATGTCCATAAATCTATTCTCTATGTCTGTTTCTCCAATTCTGCCCTGTAAATAAATTCTTCAGTACCATTTTTCTAGATTATGTATATTTGTGTTAGAATGTGATATTTATCATTCTCTTTCTGACTCACTTCACTCTGTATAATAGGTTCTAGGTTCATCCACCTCATTAGAACTGACCCACATGTGTTCCTTTTATGACTGAGTAATATTCTGTTGTGTATATGTACCACAGCTTCTTTATCCATTCATCTGCTGATGGACTTCTAGGTTTTTTCCGTGATCTGGCTATTGTAAATAGTGCTGTAAAGAACAATGGGATACATGTGTCTTTTTCAATTTTGGTTTCCTCAAGATATATGCCTAGGAGTGGGACTGCTGTGTCATATGGTGCTTTTATTCCTATATGTTTTAAGGAATCTCCATACTATCTTCCATAGTGGCTGTATCAAATTACATTCCTGCCAACAGTGCATGAATGTTCCCTTTTCTCCACACCCACTCCAGCATTTATTGCTTATAGACTTTTTGATGATGCCCATTCTGACCAGTGTGAAGTGATATCTCATTGTAGGTTTGATTTGCATTTCTTTAATAATGAGCGAATAAGAGTCTGAAATGCAGTACTTGGATGCAACCTCAAAAATGACAGAATGATCTCTGTTCATTTCCAAGGCATACCATTCAATATCACGGTAATCCAAGCCTATGCCCCAACCAGTAAGGCTGAAGAAGCTGAAGTTGAACGGTTCTATGAAGACCAGCAAGACCTTTTAGAACTTACACCCAAAAAAGATATCCTTTTCATTATAGGGGACTGGAATGCAAATGTAGGAAGACAAGAAACACCTGGAGTAACAGGCAAATTTATCCTTGGAGTATGGAATGAAGCAGGGCAAAGGCTAATAGAGTTTTGCCAAAAGAACACACTGGTCATAGCAAACACCCTCTTCCAGCAACACAAGAGAAGACTCTACACATGGACATCAGAAGATGGTCAACACCAAAATCAGATTGATTATATTCTTTGCAGCCAAAGATAGAGAAGCTTTATACAGTCAGCAAAAACAAGACTGGGAGCTGACTGTGGCTCAGATCATGAACTCCTTATTGCCAAATTCAGACTTAAACTGAAGAAAGTAGGGATAACCACTAGACCATTCAGGTATGATGTAAATCAAATCCCTTATGACTATACAGTGGAAGTGAGAAATAGATTTAAGGGACTAGATCTGATAGACAGAGAGCCTGATGAACTATGGACGGAGGTTTGTGACATTGTACAGGAGACAGGGATCAAGAACATCCCCATGGAAAAGAAATGCAAAAAGGCAAAATGGTTGTCTGAGAAGGCCTTACAAATAGCTGTGAAATGAAGAGAAGCGAAAAGCAAAGGAGAAAAGTAAAGACATTCCCATTGAATGCAGAGTTCCAAAGAATAGCCAGGAGAGATAAGAAAGCCTTCCTCAGCAATCAATGCAAAGAAATAGAGGAATGTGAAGTCAAGTGGGCCTTAGAAAGCTCACTACGAACAAAGCTAGTGGAGGTGATGGAATTCCAGTTGAGATATTTCAAATCAGGAAAGATGATGCTGTGAAATTGCTGGACTCAATATGCCAGCAAATCTGGAAAACACAGCAGTGGCCACAGGACTGGAAAAGGTCAGTTTTCTTTCCAATCCCAAAGAAAGGCAATTCCAGAGTAGGTTCAAACTACTGAATAGTTGCACTCATCTCACACGCTAGCAAAGTAATGCTCAAAATTCTCCAAGCCAGGCTTCAGCAATACGTGAACCGAGAACTTCCAGATGTTCAAGCTAGTTTTAGAAAAGGCAGAGGAACCAGAGATCAAATTGCCAATATCCACTGGATCATCGAAAAAGCAAGAGAGTTCCAGGAAAACATCTATTTCTGCTTTATTGACTATGCCAAAGCCTTTGACTGTGTGGATCACAATAAACTGTGGAAAATTCTGAAAGAGATGGGAATACCAGACCACCTGACCTGCCTCTTGAGAAACCTGTATGCAGGTAAGGAAGCAACAGTTAGAACTGGACATGGAACAACAGACTGGTTCCAAATAGGAAAAGGAGTACGTCAATGCTGTATATTGTCACCCTGCTTATTTAACTTATATGCAGAGTACATCACGAGAAACGCTGGGTTGGGGGAAGCACAAGCTGGAATCAAGATTGCCGGGAGAAATATCAATAACCTCAGATATGCAGATGACACCACCCTTATGGCAGAGAGTGAAGAGGAACTGAAAAGCCTCTTGATGAAAGTGAAACAGGAGAGTGGAAAAGTTGGCTTAAAACTTAACATTCAGAAAACTAAGATCATGGCATTTTGTCCCATCACTTCGTGGGAAATAGATGGGGAGACTGTGGAAACAGTGTCAGATTTTATTTCTTTGGGCTCCAAAATCACTGCAGATGGTGACTGCAGCCATGAAATTAAAAGTTGCTTACTCCTTGGAAGCAAAGTTATGACCAACCTAGATAGCATATTAAAAAGCAGAGACATTACTTTGCCAACAAAGGTCCATCTGGTCAAGGCTATGGTTTTTCCATTGGTTATGTATGGATGTGAGAGTTGGACTCTGAAGAAAGCTGAGTGCCGAAAAATTGATTCTTTTGAACTGTGGTGTTGGAGAAGACTCTTGAGAGTCCCTTGGACTGCAAGGAGATCCAACCAGTCCATCCTAAAGGAGATCAGTCCTGGGTGTTGATTGGAAGGACTGATGCTGAAGCTGAAACTCCCATACTTTGGCCACCTCATGCGAAAAGCTGACTTACAGAAAAGACCCTGATGCTGGGAGGGATTGGGGGCAGGAGGAGAAGGGGATGACAGAGGATGAAATGGCTGGATGGCATCACCGACTCAATGGGCCTGAGTTTGAGTAAACTTAGGGGGTTGATGATGGACAGGGAGGCCTGGCATGCTGAGATTCATGGGTTTGCAAAGAGTCAGACACGACTGAGTTACTGAACTGAACTGAACTGATATATCCGCTCCAGTACTCTTGCCTGGAAAATTCCATGGATGGAGGAGCCTGGTGGGCTACAGTCCATGGGGTCACAAAGAGTAAGACATGACTGAGTGACTTCACTTTCACTTTCTTTTCCACTGGTGAGGTTCTCCTGTCCACTCTCAGCTGGTGTTCTTCATGCACTTTTGTGTCTGAAGGTGTATTCCTGATGTATCCATGGAGAGAGATGTACTCCATGTCCATCTATTCCTCCGCCATCTTGTTCTCCTCTGTTTTAATATTAAAAATATACATATATATTTAGTTGTGTGTGTTTTCTGTATATTTTGGATATTAACTCCTTATCAAGTATCATTGGCAAATATCTTCTCCTATTCAGTAGATTGTCTTTTCACCTTTTTTCTGCAAAATCTTCTTAGTTTGATGTAGCTCCATTTGTTTATTTTTGCTTTCTTTGCTTTCAATAATATGTGCCTTCTAGGAAGTTTTCCATTTCACCTATATTATAAAATTTGTGAACATAGTAATTTTCAGTGTCTTTATTAGTTTTTAATGTTTATAGGAACAGTAGTGATGACCTCTATTTCATTTATATTAGTAATATGTATTCCCTCTTTTTTTCTTAGTTACCAATGTTAGAAATTTTACAAAAGACCTTTTCCAATAACTGAGTTTTGGTTTTATTGATTTTGTATTGAATCATTGTTTTCAGCTCTAATGTTATTATTATTTTTATTCTGCTTTCTTTAGATTTAATTTGACTTTTCTCTTTTAATTTCCTAAGATAAAAAGTTGCATAATTTGTTTTATGTCTCTTTTAATAATATATTCATGCAATTTCATAGATTTCCCTCTAAGTCCTGCAGTAATCACATTATACAGATTTTGATAAATTGTATTTTCATTTTCACTTTTTTTAAAATAGTTTAAATTTATCGTGAAATTGTTTTTAATCCACATGTTATGTATGCTGTTTAATTTCTACATGTTGCTATTTTCCAAGTATCTCTCTATCATTTATCTCTATTTTAGTCAGAATCTGAGCACGTACTTTGTATTATTTTTAGTTTTTTAAATTTGTAGCAGTATGTGTTATGGGCCAGAATATAGTCAATCTTGAAGAATGTTCAAAGTATTTTGAGAAGAATGTGTACTCTGATGTTGTTTAATGAATAATTTAAATTTAAATTATATCTGGTTGATTGATGGTGCGATTCAGTTCAATTCTGTCCTTATTTTCTGCCTGATGGATATGTCAGTTAGTGATAGGTAAGTGTTGAAGTTTCTAACTGTAAGAATGGTTTAGTTTTTTTTTTTTTTTTTTTTTACTTGAAGTTGTATCAGTTTTTCCCTCAAGTATGTTTATGCTTTGTTGTTAGTCACATTCACCTTAAGAATTGTTACATTTCTTTGGAGAATGAACCCATTTACTGTCAGGCAGTGCCTTTTTTATCCCTAATGATTTTCAATGCACTGCAGTTTTTTTCTGTTTGAAATTAATAAAACAACTTCTGACTGCTATCCTTGTGTTATATAGCAGTTTCTCATCAGCTGTTTATTTTATACATGATAGTGTATATATGGCTATGCTACTTTCTCCATTCATCCCACACTTTCCTTTCACTACTGTGTTCATAATTTCATTCTCTACATCTGCACATTCATTCCTTCCTTGCAAATAGGTTCATCAATACCATTTTTCTAGATTCCATATATATATATATATATATATTTTAATATACAATTTTGCTTTTTTGTTTTTGACTTACTTCACTCTGTACAACAGGTTCTAGGTTCCCATCATAACATTGTAAAACAATTTTCCTACGGTTCAAAAATAAATTTAAAAAATAAACAACTTCAGCTTTCTTTTGAATGGTATTAGGATGATAAGTATTTTTCCATACTTTTATTTTAAATATGCATTTATATTTAAAGTTGATTTCTTGTAAATGACTTCTAATTCAGTTCAGTCCAGTCACTCAGTCGTGTCCAACTATTTGCAACCCCATTGACTGCAGCACACCAGGATTCCCTGTCCATCAGCGACTCCCAGAGTTTCAAACTTGTGTCCATTAAATCAGTGATGTCATCCAACCATCTCATTCTCTGTCATCCAGTTCTCCTCCTGCTTCCAATCTTTCCCACCATCTGAGTCATTTCTAATGAGTCAGTTCTTCGCATCAGATGGCCAAAATATTAGAGGTTCAGATTCAGCATCAGTCCTTCCAGTGAATATTCAGGAATGATTTCCTTTAAGATTGACTGGTGTGATCTCCTTGCAGTCCAAGAGACTCTCAAGAGTCTTCTCCACCACAACAGTTCAAAAGCATCAATTCTTTGGCTCACAGATTTTTTATGGTCCAACACTCATATCCATACACGACTACTCGAAAAACCAGAGGTTTGACTAGATGGACCTTTGTTGGTAAACTAATGTCTCTGCTTTTTAATATGCTCTCTTTGATTGTCATAGAATTTCTTGCAATGAGCAAGCATCTTTAAATTCATGGCTGCAGTCACTATCTGCTGTGATTTTAGAGCCCAAGAAAATAGACTGTCACGGTTTTTATTGTTTCCCCATCTATTTGACATGAACTGATATGACTGGATGCCATGGGATCTTCGTTTTTTGAATATTGAGTTTTAAGCCAGCGTTTTCACTCTCTCAGTTTCATCAAGAGGCTGTTTAGTTACTCTTCGATTTCTGCCATAAGGTTGGTGTCATCTGCATATCTTGGTATTCATATTTCTCCCAGGTATCTTGACTCCAGCTTATACTTCATCCAGCCTAGCATTTCACATGATGTACTCTGTACGTAAATTAAATAAGTAGGGTGATGATATACAGCCTTGACTACTCTGTTACCAATTTGAAACCAGTATATTGCTCCATGCCCGGTTTTGTTGCTTCTTGACCTGAATACAGATTTTTCAGGAAGCAGGTAAGGTGTTCTGGTATTTCCATCTCTTGAAGAATTTTCTGAAGTTTGTTGTGATACACAGTGTCAAAGGCTTTGGCATAGTAAATAAAGCAGAAGTAGATGCTTTTTGTGGAACTCTCTTGCTTTTTCTATGATCCATTAGCAATTTGATCTCTGGTTCATCTGTTTTTTCTAAATCCAGCTTGAACATCTGGAAGTTCTTAGTTTATGTACTGTTGAAGCCTGGCTTGAAGAATTTTGAGCATTACTTTGTTAGTTTGTGAACTGAGTACAATTGTGTGGTAATTTGAATACTTTTGGCATTGCCTTTCTCTGGGATTGGAAAGAAAACTGATCTTTTCCAGTTCTGTGGCAACTGATGAGTTTTCCAAATTTGCTGGCATATTGAATGCAACACTTTCACAGCATCATCTTTTAGGATTTGAAATAGCTCTACTGGAATTCCATCACCTCCACTAGCTTTGCTGTAGTGGTGCTTCCCAAGGCCCACTTGACTTCACACTGCAGGATGTCTGGCTCTAGGTGAGTGATCACACCATCATGGTTATCTGGGTTATTAATATCTCTTTTGTATAGTTCTTCTGTGTATTCTTGCCACCTCGTCTTAATATCTTCTGCTTCTCTTACAACCATACCATTTCTGCCCTTTATTGTACTCATCTTTGCATGAAATATTCCCTTTGTATCACTAATTTTCTTGAAGAGATCTCATAGTCTTCCCATTGTATTGGTTTCCTCTGTTTCTTTTCATTGGTCACTTAGGAAGTCTTTCTTATCTCTCCTGGCTCATCTTCAGAACTCTGCATTCAAATGGGTATATCTTTCATTTTCTCCTTTGCCTTTAGTATCTGTTCTTTTCTAAGCTATTTGTAAGGCTTCCTTAGACAACCATTTTTCCTTTTTGCATTTGTAGGTGAGTGGCGAAGAATTGATGCTTTTGAACTATAGTGTTTGGTAAGAGTCTTGAGAATCCCTTACCTTTCACTTTTCTTCTTTTCACTGCTATTTATAAGGTGTCCTCAGACAGCAATTTTGCCTTTTTGCCTTTCTTTTTGGTGGGGATGTTCTTGATCACAGCTTCCTGTAAAATGTCACAAATTTCCATCCATAGTTTTACAGCATTCTCTCATCATAAGGGATTTGATGTCACTTCCTGACATTCTTTAAGGACCATTTAGGTCCTTCCTGAATGGTCTAGTGGTTTTCCCTACTTTCAAAATTTACACGTGAATTTTACAATAAGGAGTTCGTGAGCTGAGCCACAGTCAGTTCCTGGTTTTGTTTTTGCTAACTATATAGAGTTTCTCCATGTTTGGCTGCAAAGAATATGATCAATCTGACTTCAGTATTGACCACCTGGTGATGTCCATATGTAGAATCATCTCTTGTATTGTTGGAAGATGGTGTTTGGTATGACCAGTGAGTTCTCTCCTCAAAACACTGTTAGCCTTTGCCCTGCTTCATTTTGTACTCCAAGGCCAAACTTGCCTGTCACTCCAGGTATCTTTTGACTTCCTACTTTTGTATTCCAGTCCCCTGTGATGAAGAAGTCTTCATTTTTTGGGGTATTAGTTCTAGAAGGTCTTGTAAGTCATCATAGAATCATTCAATGTCAGCTTGTTTGGCACTAGTGGTTGGGGCATATACTTGGTTTTCTGTTGTTGAATAGTTTGCTTTGGAAACAGAGATTATTCTGTCATTTTTGAGACTGCACCCAAGAACTGCATTTCAGACTCTTTTCTTGACTATTAGGGCTACTCCATTTCTTCTAAGGTATTCTTGCTCACAGTAGTAGATATAATGGTCATCTGAATCAAATTCACCCATTCCGGTCCATTTTAGTTCACTGATTCCTAAAATGTCGATGTTCACTTTTCCATCTCCTGTTTGACCACTTGCCATTTACCTTGATTCATGGACCTAACATTTTAGGTTCCTATGCACTATTGTTTTTTACAGCATCAGTCTTTACTTCCATCACCAGTTACATCCACAACTGCCCATTGTTTTTGCTTTGGCTTCATTTCTTCCTTCTTTCTGGAGTTATTTCTCCACTTTTCTCCAGTAGCATGCTGGGCACCTACTGACCTGGGGAGTTCATCTTTCAGTGTCATATCTTTTTGCCTTTTCATAGTGTTCATGAGGTTCTCAAGGCAAGAATACTGAAGTGGTTTTCCATTCCCTTCTCCAGTGGACCATGTTTTGTCTGAACTCTCCATCATGACCTGTCCATCTTGGATGGCCCTTCATGGCATGCCTCATGATTTCATTGAGTTAGACAAGTCTGTGATCCATGTGATCAGTTTGCTTAGTTTTTTGTGATTGTGATTTTCATTCTGTCTGCCCTCTGATGCATAAAGCTTAGAGGCTTGTGGAAGCTTCTTGATGGAAGAGACTGACTGTGTTATTTAATCAGATGATTTTAATAAACTCTGATACTTTCTGCTTTTTAATTGATGTATTTGGTCCATCAACACTTAAAGTGATTATTGATATAGTTCTATTAATATTTATTGGATTTGTAGCTTTTTTCTATTTGTTGTCCTATTTGTTATTGTTGTTTCTACTTTTGCTCCCCACTCTTGCCTCTCATTTGAACTGAACCCTGTACAGGAATACATTTTGTTTTCTCTTTTAGTATTCCAGTAATATTCTTATTTTACTATCTTTGTGGTTGCCCTAGAGTTTACAATCTACATTTATGACTAATATAAGTCCATTTTAAAGTAACCCCAAACTTCAGTTAGTTCAATTACCTTATAATAGAGCACTCTCAGTTCCTCTCTTCTCTCATTTATAATATTGATGTCATTCATTTTTGCTTATCCGTACATTAGTAGATGTCAAGTGTATCATTGCTATACTATTTTTAACATACTCTTAATTGCTGAATCAATGAAAAATGAAGAAAATAATTTAATTCTACCTTCATTTATTCATCATCTAATGCTCTTCTTTTCTTGTTTTGATGAGTCTATCTTTATTTTTCCAGTGAGATATAATCAACAAAATCATTGTGTAAATTTCATCTGTACAATATGGGCTTCTCTGGTTTTAATTATTTTTGTGACTTAACAATATGTTTTGTCCTAAGGAAGAAATAGGTCAAATTCTCAGAAATAATGCTTAAGATTTAATGAATAGCAAAAGTATAAAAACCAAGAGAGTTATATATGATGAGAATGTATAAACTTGTCCGAATCACAGTTGAAAATAGCAATAGTTCATATTTAAGTTGTGCATATACACAAATGTTTTTTTTCAATTTTTTTTTAAACTTCCCAGTAGGTTGTTACATAATATTGAGCAGAATTCCCTATGCTAGGGAAGAGGAACAGTAGTAGGTCCTCGGTTATCTATTTTATATATAGTAATGTGTATGTGTTAATTCTGATTTCCTAATTTATCTGTTCTCCTGCCCAAGTTTCCACCTTGGTAGCATATTTTTTTTAATCTGTGAGTCTGTTTATATTGTGTAAATAAGTTCATTTATAAATTAAGAAACAAAGGGAGAAGAACCAAATTAACAAAATTAGAAACGAAAATGGAGAGATCATAACAGACAACACTGAAATACAAAAGATCATAAGAGACTACTACCAGCAGCTCTATGCCAATAAAATGGACAACTTGGAAGAAATGGACAAGTTCTTAGAGAAGTATGACTTTCCAAAACTGAACCAGGAAGAAATAGAAGATCTTAACAAACCCATCACAAGCAAGGAAATTGAAACTCTAATCAGAAATCTTCCAGCAAACAAAAGCCCAGGGCCAGATGGCTTCACAGCTGAATTCAACCAAAAATTTAGAGAAGAGCTAACAACTATCTTACTCAAACTCTTCCAGAAAAATTGCAGAAGAAGGTAAACTTACAAACTCATTCTATGAGGCCACCATCACCCTAATCCCAATACCATACAAAGATGCCACAAAAAAAGAAAACTACAGGCCAATATCACTGATGAACACAGATGCAAAAACCCTTAATAAAATTCTAGCAAACAGAATCCAACAATATATTTAAAAAATCATACACCATGACCACGTGGGCTTTATCCCAGGAATGCAAGGATTCTTTAATATCCGCAAATCAATCAATGTAATACACCACATTAACAAATTGAAAGATAAAAACCATATGATTATCTCAATAGATGCAGAAAAAGCCTTTGACAAAATTCAACCTCCATTTATGATTAAATCTCTCCAGAAGGCAGGAATAGAAGGAACATACCTCAACATAATAAAAGCTATATATGACAAACCCACAGCAAGCATCACCCTCAATGGTGAAAAGTTGAAAGCATTTCCCCTGAAATCAGGAACAAGACAAGGGTGCCCACTCTCACCACTACTATTCAACATAGTTTTGGAAGTGTTGGCCACAGCAATCAGGGCAGAAAAAGAAGTAAAAGGAATCCAGATAGGAAAAGAAGAAGTGAAACTCTCTCTGTTTGCAGATGACATGATCCTCTACATAGAAAACCCTAAAGACTCTACCAGAAAATTACTAGAGCTAATCAACGAATACAGTAAAGTTGCAGGATACAAAATTAACACACAGAAATCTCTTGCATTCCTATACACTAACAATGAGAAAACAGAAAGAGAAATTAAGGAAACAATACATTCACCATTGCAACAAAAAGAATAAAATACTTAGGAGTATATCTACCTAAAGAAACAAAAGACCTATACATAGAAAACTATAAAACACTGATGAAAGAAATCAAAGAGGACACAAACAGATGGAGAAATATACCATGTTCATGGATTGGAAGAATCAATATTGTCAAAATGGCTATACTGCCCAAAGCCATCTATAGATTCAATGCAATCCCTATCAAACTACCAACGGTATTTTTCACAGAACTAGAACAAATAATTTCACAATTTGTATGGAAATACAAAAAACCTCGAATAGCCAAAGTAACCTTGAGAAAGAAGAATGGAACTGGAGGAATCAACCTGCCTGACTTCAGACTCTACTACAAAGCCACAGTCATCAAGACAGTATGGTACTGGCACAAAGACAGAAATATAGATCAATGGAACAGAATAGAAAGCCCAGAGATAAATCCACAGACCTATGGTCACCTTATCTTCGACAAAGGAGGCAAGGATATACAATGGAAAAAAGACAACCTCTTTAACAAGTGGTGCTGGGAATACTGGTCAACCACCTGTAAAAGAATGAAACTAGAACACTTTCTAACACCATACACAAAAATAAACTCAAAATGGATTAAAGATCTAAATGTAAGACCAGAAACTATAAAGCTCCTAGAGGAGAATATAGGCAAAACACTCCCCAACATAAATCACAGCAGGATCCTCTATGACCCACATCCCAGAATTTTAGAAACAAAAGCAAGAATAAACAAATTGGACCTAATGAAACTTAAAAGCTTTTGCACAACAAAGGAAACTATAAGCAAGGTGAAAAGACAGCCCTCAGATTGGGAGAAAATAATAGCAAACGAAGCAACAGACAAAGGATTAATCTCAAAAATATACAAGCAACTCCTCCAGCTCAACTCCAGAAAAATAAATGACCCAATCAAAAAATGGGCCAAAGAACTCAACAGACATTTCTCCAAGGAAGACATACAGATGGCTAACAAACACATGAAAAGATGCTCAACATCACTCATTATCAGAGAAATGCAAATCAAAACCACAATGAGGTACCATTACACGCCAGTCAGGATGGCTGCTATCCAAAAGTCTACAAGCAACAAATGCTGGAGAGGGTGTGGAGAAAAGGGAACCCTCTTACACTGTTGGTGGGAATGCAAACTAGTACAGCCGCTATGGAAAACAATGTGGAGATTTCTTAAAAACCTGGAAATAGAACTGCCATATGACCCAGCAATCCCACTTCTGGGCATACACACCGAGGAAACCAGATCTGAAAGAGACACGTGCACCCCAATGTTCATTGCAGCACTGTTTATCATAGCCAGGACATGGAAGCAACCTAGATGCCCATCAGCAGACGAATGGATAAGGAAGCTGTGGTACACATACACCATGGAATATTACTCAGCCGTTAAAAAGAATTCATCTGAATCAGTTCTAATGAGATGGATGAAACTGGAGCCCATTATACAGAGTGAAGTAAGCCAGAAAGATAAAGACCATTACAGTATACTAACACATATATATGGAATTTAGAAAGATGGTAACGATAACCCTCTGCCTATTTTTTAATTGGGCTACTGGCACCAGAATTGACAGGCAAGATGGCGATGCCTTCTTGAAAGCCAATTAGGATGCTGTCACTGAGTGTATGCACTGTTGCAAAAGGTCTAGGGCCAATAACAATTTTCCCAACCCAAGGATCCAGCAAAGGGACTGAGAAGCCCTAGGGAATTTGACTCTGAAGGCCAGTGGGATTTAACCACAGAATTTCCACAGGACTGGGGAAGGAGACTTTTGGAGGGCAAAACCAGAACCTTTTACATACCAGAAACCAGGAGAAAGGAGCAGTGCTCCCCGCCATGAGAGACTGAGCCAGATTTGTCTGTGAGTGTCCAGGAGTCTTTGGCAGAGGCACATGTTGGCAGCGGCCTGCCACAGAGTCCGGGGCACTGAATACAATAGTCCTGCAAGCCATGGCATGTTAGTATAAGGTTTTTGAAAGAAGTCACCATTCCTACCATTACCCTTACCATAGTTTGGCCTGAACTACAGGGAGGGAAGACAGCCCCACCCATCAGCAGAAAATTGGACTAGACATTTACTGAGCATGGCCCTGCCCACCAGAGCAAGACCCAGTTTCCCCACAGCCAGTCACTCTCATCAGGAAGTTTCTACAAACTTCTTATCCTCATCCATTAGAGGGAGGACAGAATGAAAACCACAATCACAGAACCAAACTGATCACATGGATCACAGCCTTGTCAAACTCAATGAAATCCTGAGCCATGCAGTGTAGGGCCACCCAAGATATATGAGTCATGGTGAAGAGTTCTGAAAAAATGTGGTCCATTGGAAAAGGGAGTGGCAAACCACCTCAGGATTCTTGTCCTGAGAACCTCATGAACAGAATGAAAAGGCAAAAAGATATGGCACTGAAGGATGAACTTGCTAGGTCAGTAGATGCCCAATATGCTACTGGGGAAAAGCAGAGAAATAGCTCCAGAAGGAATGAAGAGGCTGAGTCAAAGTGGAAACAAAGTACAGTTGTGGATGATCTGGTGGTGAAAATAAAGTCTGACGCTGTAAAGAACAATATTGCATAGGAACATGAAATGTTAGGGTTCATGAATCAAGGTAAATTGGAAGTGATCAAACAGGAGATTGCCAAAGTGAACATTGACATTTTAGGAATCAGTGGAGTAAAATGGACCAGAATGGGCAAATTTAATTTAGATGACCATTATATCTACTATTATGGGCAAGAATCCCTCAGAAGAAATGGAGTAGCCCTCATAGTCAACAAAAGAATCTGAAATGCAGTACTTGGGTACAGTCTCAAAAATGACAGAATTATCTCTGTTCTTTTACAAGGCAAACAAATCAAATCACAGGATTTCAAGTCTATACAACAACCACTAATGCTGAAGAAATTGAAGCTGAACAGTCCTATGAAGACCTAAAAAAATCTTCTGAAACTAATGCCAAAAAAAGATGTCCTTTTCATCATAGGGGACTGGAATGCAAAAGGAGGAAGTCAAGAGATACCTGGAGTAACAGTCAAATTTGGCCTAGGAGTACAAAATGAGGCAGGGCAAAAGCTAACATAGTTTTGCCAAGAGAACCATAGCAAACATTACTTTCAAAAATACAAGAGAAGACACCACACATGGACATCACAAGACGGTCAATATCAAAATCAGATTGATTATATTCTTTGCAGCCAAAGATGAAGAAAATCTATATAAACAAGACCAGGAGCTGACTGTGGCTCAGATCATGAACTCCTTATTGCAAAATTCAAACTTAAATGGAATAAAGTAGTGAAAACCACTAGACCATTCAGGAAGACCTAAATCAAATCCCATACAATTATACAGTGGAAGTGACAAATAGAGTCAAGGAATTAGATCTGATAGACAGAATGCCTGAAAAACTATGGACAGAAGTTCGTAACATTGTACAGGAGGTGGTGATCAAAACCATCTGCAAGAAAAACAAATGCAAAAAAAGAAAAAAGTTCTCTGGGGGACCTTACAAACAGATGAGAAAAGAAGAGACACAAAAGGAAAATGAGAAAAGGAAAGATATACCCATTTGAATGCAGAGTTCTGAAGAAGAGAGAGGAGAGATAAGAAAGCCTTCCTAAGTGACCAATGAAAAGAAATAGAGGATAACAATAGAATGGGAAGACTATGAGATCTCTTCAAGAAAATTAGTGATATGAAGGGAATATTTTATGCAAAGATGAGCACAATAAAGTACAGAAATGGTATGGTTGTAACAGAAGCAGAAGATATTAAGAAGAGGTGGCAAGAATACAGAACTATACAAAAGAGATATTAATAACCCAGATAACCATGATGGTGTGATCACTCACCTAGAGCCAGACATCCTGGAGTGTGAAATCAAGTAGGCTTTAGGAAGCATCACTACGAACAAAGCTAGTGGAGGTGATGGAATTCCAGTTGAACTATCTCAAATCCTAAAGATGGTGCTGTGAAAGTCCTCAAATCAATATGCCAGCAAATTTGAAAAACTCAGTAGTGGCCATAGGACTTGAAAAGATCAGTTATCATTCCAATCCCAAAGAAAGGCAATGTCAAAGAATATTCAAGCTAATGCTCAATTGCTCTCATTTCACATGCTAGCAAAGTAATTGTGAAAATTCTCCAAGCAAGGCTTCAACAGTACATGGACTGAGAACATCCAGATGTTCAAGCTGGATTTAGAAGAGGCAGAGGAACCAGAGATCAAATTTCCAACATATGTTGGATCATAGAAAAAGCAAGAAAATATCAGAAAAACATCTACTTTTGCTTTATTGACTAAGCCAAAGCCTTTTACTGTGTGTATCACAATAAACTGTGGAAAATTCTGAAAGAGATGGGCATACCAGACCGCCTGACCTGCCTCCTGAGAATTCTGTATGCAGGTCAAGAAGCAACAGTTGGATCCAGTCATGGGGCAATGGACTGGTTCCAAAATGAGAAAGTATGTCAAGCCTGATAATTGTCACCCTGCTTATTTAACTAATATGCAGAGTACATTGTGAATAAAACTGGGCTGGATGAAGCATAACCTGGAATCAAGATTGCAGGGAGAAATACCTATAACCTCATATATACAGATGACACCACACTTATGGCAGAAAGTGAAGAGGACCTAAGAAACCTCTTGATGAAGCTGAAAGAGGAGAATGAAAAAGCTGCCTTAAAATTCAACATTCATAAAATGAAGATCATGGCATTTTGTCCCATCAATTCATGGCAAATAGATGGGGAAACAATGGAAACAGTTGCAGACTTTATTTTCTTGAGCTCCAAAATCACTGCAGATGATAGTAACTGCAGCTGTAAAATTAAAAGACACTTGCTCCTTGGAATAAAAACTATGACGAACCTAGACAACATATTAAAAAGCAGAGACATTACTTTGCCAACAGGGGCCCATATAGTCAAAGCTATTGTTTTTAGAGTGGTCATGTATGTATGTGAGATTTGGACAATTAAGAAGGCTGAGCTCCGAAGAATTGATTCTTTTGAGCTGTGGTGTTGGAGAAGACTGTTGAGAGTCCCTTGGACTGCCAGGAGATCAAATTAGTCAATCCTAAAGGAAATCAGTCCTGAATATATATCAGAAAGGCTGATGCTGAAGCTGAAGCTCCAGAATGTTGACCTCATGATGCAAAGGTCTGACTGATTAGAAAAGACCCTGATGCTGAGAAAGATTTAAGGCAGGGCGAGAAGGGGATGACCGAGGACAATATTGTTGCATGGACTCACTGGCTCAATGGAGATGAGTTTGAGCAAGCTGTGACAGATGGTGAAGGACAGGGAAGCTTGGCATGCTACAGTCTATGTGGGTGCAAGTAATCAGACACAACTGAATGACTGAATAACAATCTTTCTCTTAAATATTGAGCTGTATTTTAGTTTTCTGAATATTCATTTTTCACTTCTTTTGTTACATGTATTCCTAAATATTGCATTCCTTTTATATTAACATAAATGGATAGTCATTTTTATTTAATTGTCTTATTTTTAGGTGTTTATATAAACACAATTGTTTTATATGTTGATTTTGTGTTCTGCATTCTTATAGACCTACTTTATTAATTCAATAGTTTTCAAAATTGAATTCCTTGAGATTTTCTATATATAATATCCTCTTGTACATAAGCAAAGATAGTTGCATGTCTTTCCAGTATCATAGCATTTTAGTTTATTTACTTGACTTATGGCTTGAATCTCCAGTACATTTTTGAACTGAGGTGGCAATAGGAGACATCCTTTTCTTTTCATGATCTCTGGAGCAAAGCATTAGCTATAATGTTCTGTGAAATTTTTGTATGTGCCCTTTATCATGTTATGTGTGCGTGCTGTCAATTTAGTCGTGTCTGACTCTTTGTGACCCTTTGGACCCTAGTCTGCTAAGTTCATCTGTCCATGGGAAGAATACTGGTGTATTCTCCAGGCAAGAATATTGGAGTAGTTTGCCATTCTCTCCTCCAGGGGATCTTCTGCACCCAGAGATTGGACCAGTGTCTCATGTTTCCTGCATTGGCAGGCAGGTTCTTTACCACTTATGCCACCTTTATTCCCAGTTGTGAAATATATATATATATATATTTACTGTGAAAGAGTGTTATATTTTGTAAGTTTTATTTTGTTTGTTTGTATCTATCTATATGATAATGTAGTTTTGGTGGTTTACTCTATTGATATAGCATATTGATTTTCTGTGTTAAGCCATTTTTGTATTACTGAGATAAATCTCAATTTACCGTAGTGTATACTTCTTTTTTGTGTTGCTGAATTTCATTTGTGATGATTTTGCTGAGGATTTTTGCATTTGGATTCATAAGATAAATTGTTTTATAGTTTTCTTTTATTGTGCTATCTTTGATTTTGATATTAAATTTACTTAAATCAAGATAAAACTTTCTTCAAAGGATGAGCTGTGAATTGTTTTCTCCTCTTCTATTTCTGTAATTTTTTGTGAAAAATTGTATTAAGTCTTAAAAAATGATAATATTCTCCATGGAAGCTACCAGATTTAGGACTTTTCTTTGTGAGAAAGAAAAATCATTTCTTGTTATAGATCTAGTCGCATGTTTTGTTTCTTTGTGAGTCAGTTTTGATAGTTTGTTTCTATTTCTACACTTTGTCCATTCCAGGTAGGCTTATAGTCTTTTAGACCTTTGCTTAAAGGTCTTTAGTAATGTCTCTTTTTTATTTCTGGTCGAAGTCAATTGAATTTTCTCTATTTTTGTCTATCTAACAGATTTTCAACTTTTCTGATCTCTCAAAGAAACTTTTGTTTTCTTTGATTTTATTAGTTGTTTTCTATTCTCTATTTCACTTATTTCCACTATAAACTTTACCATTTTCTTTCTTCTCCTTGCTTTGGATTTTGTTTGCTCTTCTTTTATCTGGTTTCATAAGGTGGAAGGTTAGGTAGTTGTTTTGAGATCTTTTTTTTGGTGGCAAAACATGCATAACATAGTTTAGAAGAAACTATGTTGCTCTTTATTCTCAACCCCAAAGATTGAATTTTTCTATTTACATTTAAATCTGCAATTTATATATCTGTGCAGTTCAGTCTTTCATTCATATCCGACTCTTTGTGACCCCATGGTCAACAGCATGCCAGGCTTCCCTGTCCATCACCAACTCCCAGAGCTTACTCAACCTCATGTCCATCAAGTCAGTGGTGCCATCCAACCATCTCATCCTCTGTTCTCCCCTTATCCTCCTGCCTTCAGTCTTTCCCAGCATCAGGGTCTTTTCCAATTAGTCAGTTCTTCGCATGAGGTGGCCAACATTCTGGAGCTTCAGCTTCAGCATCAGTCCTTTCAATGAGTATTCAGGACTGATTTCCTTTAGGATTGACTGGTTTGATCTCACGGCAGACTCTCAAGAGTCTTCTCCAACACCACTGTTCAAAAGCATCAGTTCTTTGCTGCTCAGCTAGAAATGCAAAAAGGAAAAATGGTTGTCTGAGAAGGCCTTACAAATAGCTGAGAAAAGAAGAGATGCTAAAGGCAAAGGAGAAAAAGAAAGATATACCCATTTGAATGCAGAGTTCCGAAGATAAGCAAGGAGAGATAAGAAAGACTTCCTAAGTGATCGATGCAAAGAAATAGAGAAAAACAATAGAATGGGAAGACTATGAGATCTCTTCAAGAAAACTAGAGTTACCAAGGGAATATTTCATACAAAGATGAGCACAGTAAAGGACAGAAATGGTATGGTCGTAACAGAAGCAGAAGATATTAAGAAGAGGTGACAAGAATACACAAAAGAACTATACAAAATGATCTTCATGACCCAGATAACCATGATGGTGTGATCACTCACCTAGAGCCAGACATCCTGGAGTGTGAAATCAAGTGGGCCTTAAGAAGCATCACTAGAAGCAAAGCTAGTGGAGGCGATGGAATTCCAGTTGAGCTATTTCAAATCCTAAAAGATCATGCTGTTAAAGTGCTGTACTAAACATGCCAGCAAATTTAGAAAACTCAGCAGTGGCCACAGGACTGCAAAAGGTCAGTTTTCATTTCAATCCCAAAGAAAGGCAATGTCAAAGAATGTTGAAACACTGCACAATTGCCCTCATCTCACACGTTAGCAATGTAATGCTCAAAACTCTCCAAGCCATGCTTCAACAGTATGTGAACCATTATTTATATATACCTACTGCTAAATACAATTTAAGATAAGGAAGCTGTGGTACATATACACCATGGAATATCATTCAGCCATTAAAAAGAATTCATTTGAATCAGTTCTAATGAAATGGATGAAACTGTAGCCCATTATACAGAGTGAAGTAAGCCAGAAAGATAAAGACCATTACAGTATACTAACACATATATATGGAATTTAGAAAGATGGTAATGATATCCCTATATGCAAAACAGAAAAAGAGACACAGATGTACAGAACAGACTTTTGGACTCTGTGAGAGAAGGCAAGGGTGGGATGTTTCGAGAGAACAGCATGTATATTATCTAGGGTGAAACAGATCACCAGCCCAGGTTGGATGCATGAGACAAGTGTTCGGACCTGGTGCACTGGGAAGACCCAGAGGGATCGGGTAGAGAGGGAGGTGGGAGGGGAGAACGGGATGGGGAATACATGTTAATCCATGGCTAATTCATGTCAATGTATGACAAAAACCACTACAAAATTGTAAAGTAATTAGCCTCCAACTAATAAAAATAAATGAGAAAAAAAGATTACAATAGAGGACACATTTACTATAATACTATGAACATAATAATACAAAATTTGTGTATGAAATTGATAAAAAAAAAAAAACCTACTAAAATCTGAGGCTAATACCATTGCAGTATTTATGCTGAAGCATGGAATCTAGTCATTCTTTTCAAATTTAGTGAATTCATGCGTGTAAGTACTGGGTCTACACTATGTTAATAAAATGAACATTTTAGTTAAAGCTTGTGGGGGATCCAAATAAATGAAAATATTTTTTTAAAAGTCAAAGTTTACCATTTTAGCCATTGTAAAGTGTACAATTCAGGAATGTTTAGTAGAGTCACAGCATTGTGCAATCACTGTGTTTCTACACAATTTTTTCATCATCCAAAAGTAGTATCTCCTACCCACTAAGCATCCACTTTTCATACTCCCTCTTCTAGCCTCTGGCCACCACTATTATACTTTCATCTCTGTGGAATTGTCTGTTCATGATATTTTATGTGAAAAGAATATGTGGCCATTTGCATCTGGCTTCTTTCATTAGCGTGTTTTCAAGGTTCATTTATGGTGTAGCATGTATCAGTTTTCATTATTTTCTATGTCTGAATAATATTCTATTTTATAGACACACACTATTTTGTTTATCCATTTATCAATTGAACATTTGGGTTATTCCTATCTTCTGACTACTGTGAATAGTGCTGCTATGAACATTAGTGTATAAGCTTTTGCTTTATAATCTGTTTTCATTTATGATATCTAGGAGTGTAATTGCCTCCTCATATCATAATTTTATGTTTAACTTTTTCAGAAATCATAAAATTGTTTTCTATAATGATTACACCATATTACAATCCAACCAGCAGTGCATATGGGTTAGAATTTCTCCATATCCTCACCAACACTTACTTATTTTTTTCCCCATGTGGTCATCCTCATGGATGTGAAGTAGTATCTCTTTTGGTTTTGAGTTGCATCTCACAAATGACTAATGACATTGAACATCTTTTCATGTCCTTGTTGACTCTGTGTGTGTGTGTGTGTGTGTGTGTGTGTGTGTCCTCTTTGGAGAAATGTCTATTCGTCTCATTTGCCCATTCTTTCATGGTTTGTCTGTATTTTTTGGCTGTAAAAATTCTTTACATATTCTGGGTACAATAATTGTATCCAATATATGATTTTCTCCTATTTATAGGTTGTCTTTTCACTATTTTGAGAGTGTTTAATGCACAAAAATTAGAATTTAGTAAATTCCAATTTATCTAGCTTTCCCTTTTGTTCTTTGTTCTTTCGGTGTTATAACTATGAAATCATTGCCGAATCCAAGATTATCAAAATTTGCCTTTATAATTTCTTCTGAAAGTTTTAGAGTTAGCTCCTGTTGTCCTAGAAGAACTTGTTTAACATACTATCCTTTCCCCATTGAATAGTCTCTTCACCCTTGTGATCCTAGATGTATGGGTTATTTCTGGACACTCAATTCTATTTCATTGTTCTAGATATTTATCCTTAAGGAAGTTTCATCCTGTCATGATTACTATAGTGTTGTAGTAAGTTTTAAAATTGGGAAGTTTGAGTTCTTCAACTTTGTTATCATTTTTCAAGATTTTGTTTTTTCCATTTGGAGCCCTTTGCAATTCCATATGAATTATAATATTATGTATATATATTTATTTTAATATTATATATATATTTATATATGTTTATATATATGTATATATATTTATTTCTGCAGAAAAAAAGAACTGTTAACACATTGATAGGGTTTGCATTCAAACTATAGATTGCTTTGGGGAGTATTGCCATCTTAACATTATTAAGTCTTTTAATTCATGAACATGGGGTGTATGTCCATTTTCATATTTAACATAGCCATTTATATGTACAAATTTACTTTAAGCATGTTTTTAGCTACATTCTCAGTTTTTATTTGTTGTTTCCTCATTTAATTTATCTGAAACTACTGTCTGATTTCCCTTATAATCTTCTCTTTCAGTCATTGGTAATTTAGGAGCATGTGTTTTAGTTTTCTCACATTTTGAATTCCCCAAATTTCTTCCTTTTATTGATTTCTAATTTAATGCCATAGTGTGAATAGAGAATATACTTTTAAAGTTTTCAATTCTTTTAAATTTATTAATGTTTGTTTTATTCCCTAGAGTATGGTCTCTCCTGGAGAATATTCTGTGTACTTGAGGAGAATGTTTCTGCTGGGTTTGGGTGGAGTATTCTGTAGATGTCATTTAGGTCTATTTCCTTCAGAGTGTTGTTGAAATCTTATATTTCCTTGTTGACATTCTGCCTAGTTGTTCTGTTATTGTTAAGTGGATTGCTGAAGTCTCCAACTATGATTTGAATTATCTATTTTTACATTTACTATTTCAGGTTTTGCATTATGCATTTTAGAGCTCTGCTGTAGATGCACATATATCTATAATCATTATATCTTTGTGATGTATTAACCATTATTATTATAAAATGTCACTCTTTATCACTAGTACCATCTTTTAAATGTCTATTTTGTCCCTCCTCAGAGGGTACAGCCTTTAGTATAAGTACAGCCACTATGGGATGACAATGTTTTAGTATGGTTCTCTTTGGCTGTTATTTTCTCTGATATTTCTGTCAAGCTGATTGCTTCTGTTGATATCACACTTAGCCCTTAGCTCTGAGTCATAACCAGCTGATTTTTCTCTTATTTTTGACAATTCACTGGGGGTATAAATACTAAGTATAGTCTGACCCAATTATATTTTGATCATTTGGCAGAAGTTGTTTTTATAGGCTATTCTTTGTGGTTTGTTCTGACCCCAGGAGTGGTATAGTGATGATTTAGTCACTGAGCTGTGTTTGACTCTTGTGATACTATGAACTGTAGCCTGTAGGCTCCTCTTTCCACAGGATTCTCCAGGCAAGAATACTGGAATAGGTTTCCATTTCCTTCTCCAAGCGATCTTCCCAACTCAGGAATTGAACCCAGGTCTCCTGCCTTAACAGGAAGAGTCTTTACCAACAGAGCTATGAGGGAAGCCCCCAGGAGGAGGGATCATCTTGATTATCTTCATGGTTTTCTCTGCTCAGCCAGCTGGCCTGTGGTTTATCTGGTTGCTCTCTTGGAGTTATTAGTCTCCTCTTTATGACTTACATCTAAAATATAAATTACATTCAACAGAACCATTAAGTTTAAACTTTCCAAAACTCTTACAAATAAAGTCAGTTCCCTTGGAAAGATCATCTTAGTTTTCTGTTATGATGGCTGACCTCTGCCTCTCTAGTAAAAAAACTACACCACTGATCTGAATTTGAGGACCAGGAGGTGGCTCACTTCTCTCTGAATGACAGTCCTGCTTTACATGGTAGTAACTTTTCTCTTCTTGACTTGCCTTTTCCAAGATGAAAGCTTCATCCTTTGAATGAACTGGGGAGAAGGTGATCTGGGCTGCACTGTTTTTTCTTTTCCTGCTGCACTCTGTTTTAGAGCTTCTGCCTTTTGAATTGTGGCTAGGAGAAGGAAGAGGGCTCTGGAACACTCAGAATGAGCTTTTGCAACATGGAACTGGGGAAGGTATGAAATGACCTGACCCCCCTCAGAGAGATTCCACCCCTTTAACTGGGATCTGGAGAAAGAGATGCCCATGTATTTTTTGGTCACTTCTCCTCATAATGGAGCTCCTGTTTATTGAATTGAAACAGATGGGAGAGGGAGAGGGTTTCCTGTCTCAAATGTCATTGACTTTTCCTGTTCCTATTGGGATTTAGTATATTCAAGTGGGGATAAATATTTATGCTTTTGCTGTATTTAATTAGGACTGTTTCTAGAGACTTAAAGTTTTTGGTTTTAAATCATTCTTATCAATTATGTTTTCCCTCTGGGAACAATTCTGCAGAGGTCCTAACATCACTATTCTTGATGTCATCTCATAATGATTATTATTTCTTCCATGTAAGCTCGGTCTTTCCTGGTTCTTTGTATATCTAATAATTTTGAATTCTCTTCTGTATACTATGAATATTATATTAGATTTTAGGACTTATTTACAGTTTGTGCAGAATGTTTCTTATGTAGAATGTTGATATTTTATTTTATCAAGGAAATCACCTTTTTTATTTTCAGGCCACAACTTCTCATTCACATTGTGTATGTTGTGTTTTCGATGTAATTTTTGTTAAAATTCTTTGCAGTAGTTTTCAAATCTATCCTTTGTGTACATAATCTAGGACATTCTGTTACTTGGCAGTGGTTTCATTTAGTTTATTTCTCAAAGTCTTTGGTTTGCAGACTAAGATTATATCCCCATGTATGCACTGTTCAGAATTGATACCAGGATTTCATAAATTATTTTATAGGCTCGCTGCCTTGAGTCCCTCCCTCTTCCTGATTTCTCCTGTGGTTTCCAGTTCTTTGGGTCTCCTTTTGTGAGACCTTTGGACAGATATTTGAGACTTAATTTCTCCATTTTATTTGTACACTTCCATTCCTGTGCCTGTGTTCATTTTCAAGTGGTGGAGAATCAGAAAGAAAAAAAAAATATCAGTGGGTCTGGCCCTTCTTCTTATCAGATCTCCTTTTATAAGAAGGAAAAAATCCTGTACTGTTGTTTCTGCACTACAAATTGAGACATGGGACATGAAGTACTGGAGAAAGGAAAACAAAAAAATAAAAACAAGCAAAAAATTGAGGGTTTCCAGTGTCTGAATATTAGGGAGTTTCTTTTCTTATTCCTTGAGCTGCCCTAGTGGCTCAGATGGTAAAGCATCTGCCTGCGATTCGGGAGGGGGTTGGGAAGATCCCCTGGAGAAGGAAATGGCAACCCACTCCAGTATTCTTGCCTGGAGAATTCCATGGACGGAGGAGCCTGGTAGGCTACAGTCCATTGGTTGCAAAGAATCGGACTTGACTGAGTGACTTCACTTTCTTACTCCTTAAGCCAGAAGCAGAGGACTTCTATTTCCCGCTCTGTCTGCACCAGTGCCCATTTATATATTTCACGCTATGTTGAATTCAAGCTAGAAGATACTGGAGGGATAATTGTATAAACCTACTACCAGATTGGTAGTCTTTGAGTTCTGAGGTTCTGACTCTATCTTTCTGCTGATATAATTTTCAGAATTCTCAATGAGCTATATTGTGCATTCTGTCTACATATCATTGTGTTGTGTGAGAGGAAAAGGGTGGTATATATTTACCTCCTTCACATAGAAGCACAGTCAACCTTGTTAAAGCATGTATTTTGGGCTTTCCCTGAATGTCAGGGTACACCATTTCTGTACCACCAATCACACATGTAACTTATGGCCTATGGTTTTAGTAGTCCTTGCTATACTCTTAACAAAGGCCCTGAGTTTTTATGAACTTTGGTTATGATTACCTATCAATCTACTGATTTCCCCTTGTAGTCCTAAGGGAAAGAGGAAATACATATTATTGACATGATATAACATGCTCAGTCACTCATCATGCCCGACTTTTTGCAACTCCATGAACTGTAGCCCTTTAGGCTCCTTTGTCCATGGGCTTTTTAAGTCAAGGATACTGGAATGGGCTGCAGTTTCCTTCTTCAGGGGGTCTTCCCAACCCAGGGATTGAACCTGCGTTTCCTGTATTGGCAGGTGGATTCTTTACCACTGAGCCACTGGGGAGCCCTGTTTATAATACTATGAAGTACAATTCAACTCACATCTTTTCCTCCACAATTTCAAATCTTGAAATTTATTTCATTTGCTTCTAGTAATGTGTGCAAACTCTTGTTTATAAATCAAATGTTTATTTTAGTGAAAACTATTATTTAACTTGATACCATTATTACTGCATTAAAGTAAAGCAAAAATGTGTTAATACTGCATATCTTCTGTTACATGTCTTTAATGTAATAAAGACCGGAAATGTGACTTTAATATTGTTTATATTTTAATGTCATAGAAAAAAAACTCTGGGGACTTCCCTTTGGTCCAGTGGTTAAGAGTTCACCTTCCAATGCAGGTGGTATAGGTTTGATCCCTGGTTGAGGAGCTAAGATTCCACATGCCTTGCTGTCCAAAACCAAAAAACAGAAACAATATTGTAACAAATTCAATAAAATAGTCCACATCAAAAAAAAAAAAAATCTTTAGAAAAAGGAACTAAATTTCCTTAAAAAAAAAAACAAAACAAAGGGAAAGTCATATCCAAAATAAGAAATAAATTTAAAAAAAATAAGAAAAAATACTCTGAAGATGAAATAGTTCTTATTTACTTTTCACTGCAATGAATAGTATATCAAAGGACAGCAGACATCTTTTCCTTCTGTTCTGATTGGCCAAAAGAAATTTCAGGAATAGAAGACAGTATGTAGTCATCTGTGAATAAATGTAGTTGGAAATTATAATTGAGGCCAATAGAAACCGAGGCATACAAACTTCCTTTCTCATTTAAAATAAAAATCCTGACAAAAAATAAGAGCAGATAGTAAACTGTCCAGTTTCCATGACTCCTGGTTAAAAATCTTCATTATAGATTTATTATTTTTACTTCATTATACAATACAGATTCCTTTCATTATTGAGGATCATAATATTAAGCTCTTTCAAATGGAAAAGAGCTATTTCCTTGGGAGAGTGTGTCTACTGCTGTTGCTTTTATTGTTGTTGTTTTCAGTCTCAAGGACAGAATTATATTTTTGTCATTTGAACAAGTATTTAATATGGAGGCAGCATTGGCAAAAGGGAACTAAATATTAGCTTATAGATACTTGGTGCTTATTTCAAAATGAAGGGTGGAATAAAATGAACCTTGGTTCTTTTGTGTCTATAAAACTTTTGAAATCTACTCTCTTATTGTTGTGAGCACCCTTAGTTTCTACTTGTCTTGCTTTAGTGTTTTTCCATCCTCTTCCTCATTTTCATTTATTTCTTAACCACTTATTACATGTATGTTTTTTTGTTCTATAACAGTTTTGGTAATGATACCTAAGGGATCTTATTGAGAATATATATACATTAAAATCTAATGTAAAGAGGAAACAGTGTGAAGAGTTGGTTGAGCACCAAGGCTTATTAAAATGGGCTGCCATGGCCCTCTACAACCTGTAGTATATTTGGGGAATTTTAGCCCTGATGAATTCGGTCAGTTCTTTGTGATTCAATGCTCTTCAGTTGAGTTTCTTCCATACAGTGGAACAGTTCTGTGTGCACAAGTTCTTGATAGAGAAGTTATCAGAGAATTAAATTTGGTGTTAATGAAGTAATTGAACCCAGTGACATTTTTCTAAGAATGCCCAACTACAGCATTTCAAGCACATTGAATCCATAGGCCCCTGAATTTGTCCTTAGTTGCACAGCTTCCAAAAAGATTTCTGATGGCATAGATGAGGTAGTGAATCATAGCTTTACTAGCTACCAGTACTGAGGCTCTGCCCTTCCTCCATATGGCAGCTCTAATGTGGAGGTGGATGTTTTAGACAACAATGGCACCTCAGGTGGTAGAAAAAATGAAGCATAAAAAGGAAGGAAAATGTGCACCTGGATATTAGAGTTACTCAAATGATGATGGAGAAGGTAGTACTTCCACAGAAGCCCTGGTCAATGGCCATGCCAATCCAGGAGTCCGGAACAGTGTATGTGTAGAGGATGTGGAGTTCATGGATGATGTCCCCTGTTGGGGACACCTAAGACTTATGGCAGCCCTGAGAACGCAATGGACCTCATCAGTGACACTGTGCCTGGTGGTTCTTTCCCCAGAGCCTTTGACAATGGGGCCAGAACTGCAGGGCAGCCTGAGAGCTGCCATGGGGTTGACTTTGAACAACCTTGCCTCACTGCAGAGGCTGGCAGGTATACCCTGTCGAAGACAGCTGTGTCTCAGTCTTATGTTAGGACTGATATTGCTAAGAACCCTGGAGTTTCCAACAGACAAATACTTGAATCTTTGAGTGAGGGCACAGCTGCCAACAGGGTGGAGTTGCATACTGTGAAATGCTTAGACATGGAAAGCCAAGAGCACCTCGCCTCCTGTGGGAGGCCCAGGCTGTGGCAGGCACCGCCCCTATTAGTCAGCTCATGAAGTCGTGTGTGAGCCAGTCTTTTTCATGATTGTAAGCCCTCTTCTTCTTCCTCCTTCTTCCCCTCCCCTCCCCCTGCTCCCACCTCCTCCTATTGCTCCTCTTCCCCTGTGGTTTCTGTGGAAACTAAGTGTTCCCTTCCTGCTATGTCTCGCCTGGTCTCTGAAAAGCAGGCCAAAGTCAAGGAAGGGCTGGCTCCAGTTTTGGAGGATCCAGTAGCCATAAAAATTGTAGAGTAATTGGAAAACATAACCCTGGTTCATAAACTAGCGTCATTGCAAGTTCGTGGGCTGATTAATAAAGGAAACTGGTGCTACATTAACACTACACTGCAGTCATTGGTTGCTTGCCTTCCAATGTATCACCTCCATTGTTTCACCTGAAGTTCATTCTCCTTTATTCAAAAGTGCAAAGGCCTTGTAAGTTCACACTTATGATAGATAACTTTGTTTAGCTAATGTGAGTTTACTCTTATGGCAGTACCTCTAAAACCTATACAAGCTTTTTGGGATAAAATCATGAGGGATATGTGCCCCCTGGGAGAAATATCAACAACCTCAGATATGCAGATGATACCACTCTAATGGCAGAAAGTGAAGAGAAACTAAAGAGATTCTTGATGAAGGTGAAAGTGGAGAGTAAAAAAACCTGGCTTAAAACTCAACATTAAAAAAAGCCCCTAAGATTATGGCATACAGTCCCATCAGTTCATGGCAAATAGAAGGGGGAAAAGTGAATGCAGTGACAGATTTTATTTTCTTGGGCTCCAAAATCACTGCAGACAGTGACTGCATCCATGAAATTAAGAGACACTTGCTGCATGGAAACCTGTGCAAAAACTATGGCAAACCTAGACAGCATATTAAAAAGCAGAAATATCACTTTGCCAACAAAGGTCTGTATAGTGAAACTATGGTTTTTCCAGTAGTCATGTATGGATGTGAGAGTTGGACCATAAAGAAGGCTGAGTGCAGAAAAAAATGATTCTTTTGAATTGTGGGGTTGGAGAAGACTGTTGACAGTTCCTTGGACTGCAAGGAGATCAAACCAGTCAATCTTAAAGAAAGTCCTTCCAAGGACTGACACTGGAGCTGAAGCTCCAATACTTTGGGTGGCTGATGGGAAGAGCTGATTCATTGGAAAACACCCTGATGCCGGGGCAAATTGAAGGTAAATGGAGAAGAGGATGGCAGAGAATGAGATCATTAGAGAGCATCACTAACCCAATGGACATGAATTTGAGAAAACTCCAGGAGATAGTGGAGGATGGGAAGCCTAGCATGCTGCAGTCCACGGGGCTGGAAATGACTTAGCAACTGAACAATAGCACAAAATCCCTTCTGTAGCTGCTGTTGAACCCATGTGTATTTATAGACTTCAAACAGTTATCAAGTCAAACTTGTCTGAAAAGGGTCCACAAAAAATACTGCGAAGTCAGTTCAGTTCAGTTGCTCAGTCATATCTGACTCTTTGCGACCCCATGAGCTGCAGCACACTAGGCCTCCCTATCCAACACCAACTCCCAGAGCCCACCCAAACTCATGTCCATTGAGTCGGTGATGCCATCCAACCATCTCATACTCTGTCGTCCCCTTCTCCTCCTGCCCTCAATCCCTGCCAGCATCAGGGTCTTTTCAAATGAGTCAGCTCTTTTCATCAGGTGGCAAAAGTATTGGAGTTTCAGCTTCAACATCAGACCTTCCAATGAACACTCAGGGCTGATCTCCTTTAGAATTGACTGGCTGGGACATGGAAGCATCCTAGATGCCCAGCAGATGAATGCATAAGGAAGCTATGGTACATATACACAATGGAATATTACTCAGCCATTAAAAAGAATTCATTTGAATCAGTTCAATTGAATCAATCAATGAGATGGATGAAACTGGAGCCCATTATACAGAGTGAAGTAAGCCAGAAAGTTAAAGACCAATACAATATACTAATGCATATATATGGAATTTAAAAAGATGGTAACAATAACCCTATATGCAAAACAGAAAAAGAGACACAGAGGTACAGAACGGACTTTTGGACTCTGTGGGAGAAGGCGAGGGTGGGATGTTCTGAGAGAACAGCATTGAAACAAGTATACTATCAAGGGTGAAACATATCACCAGCCCAGGTTGGATGCATGAGACAAGTGCTCAAGGCTGGTGTACTGGGAAGACCCAGAGGGATCGGAAGGGGAGGGAGGCGGGAAGGGGGATTGCGATGGGGAACACATGTAAATCCATGGCTGATTCATGTCAATTTATGGCAAAAACCACTACAATATTGTAAAGTAATTAGCCTCCAACTAATAAAAATTAAAAAAAGAATGGACTGGCTGGATCTCCTTGCAGTCCAGGGGACTGCAAGAAGCTTCTTCAACACCACAGTTCAAAAGCATCAATTCTTCAGCGCTCAGCTTTCTTTATAGTCCAACTCTCACATCCATACATGACTACTGGAAAAACCATAGCCTTGACTAGACAGACCTTTGTCGGCAAAGTAATGTCTCTGCTTTTTAATATGCTGTCTAGGTTGGTCATAAGTTTCCTTCCAAAGAGTAAGCGTCTTTTAACTTCATGGCTGCAGTCACCATCTGCAGTGATTTTGGAGCCCAAAAAAATAAAGTCTCTCACTGTTTCCACTGTTTCCCCATCTATTTGCCATGAAGTGATACATAGGCTTTATCCTAAATGGACTTCACAAGATATGCTGAACTCAAAGAAACTTCTGTCACCAAATAATGTAAAAACTTACTACTTCTAATGGGCCCAAAAGCCATGCAGTGAATGAAGACAAGCAGGATGAACCAGGTGAAGGAAATAAGCATGAATGTGAGCAAGTGGGCCCCTGAAGTAAGACTTAGGTCATTTGCCAGGTGGATTTTGTTTACACTCCAATCACTGGCATTTTTGGTGTACACATCAGATCTGTGGTTTCCCAGCAAAATTCAAGAGTCCACCACCCTGCAGCCTTTCTTCATGTTGTAGCTAGTGTATTCAGTTCCACATGATACACACCATCCAGGAAATTCTGGTGGCAAGATTGTATGTCTAGGATTACGCATCATCAAAACCAAACAAGAGGTTGAGATCAGTCAAAGAGTTACTCTGGAAAAACTCCCTCCTGTTCTCCTGTTGCACCTGAAACAGTTTGTTTACAAAAAGACTGGTGAATGAATGTCAAAAGCTTATCAAAAATATTGAATATCCTGTGGGCTTGAAAGTTAATAATGAACTGCTTTATTCAGGGGTTAAAAATAAAAAAAAAATATTAAATGCCACAGAATGTAGAAGTTATTTGCAGTTGTCTACCACCATGAGTGCAGCACCACAGGTGACCACTATACCATGGATATCTCAGATAGGTCTGAATGTCTGGCTGTGCATCAAGGGCCATTAGTTCGAGGTGATTAACCAGTACAAGGTGGTGAAAGCCACTGCTGAGTACACTGCCCTCGTTCTGTATTACCACTCTGTGGACCTGCTGCAGCCATCACTATGAGCACTCGATGCTGCTTGTAGAGAACCAAGTTTCACCAAGTACTCTCCTCTCTTCAGTGGCTCTTTAGAGAGAAACATTTTGTTGCAAAAATGGGCTAAAATGAAAGGAGACGCCTTGGGGTTTGTGCACAACAGTTTATTTTGATTTCTAATTTCCAAATAAAAATCATTTGGTTAAAAATGACTGTGGCTCTACTTAAGAAAATACACACAATACACACAATACACACAATAAAACATTTCTGAAATAAAGATGATTCCTGAAATAATACTGATTCCCAGTGTAATTGCATAGTAGAATAAATCCTGCACCAACAACACACACCAGTAAATTTGTGAAAGTGAATTTTATTTTTCTTAAAAACTGATTTTTCTACTTCATCACGTTTCCTCCCCCACCCTTTAGTTTTTAATAAATGATTAAAATGAGCCACCTATCAGAAGAGAAATAATTCTTACTTCAGAAGATAAATAAATATAAAAAATAATTTACTGGTTCTTAACAGGAAAAGGAGCATTTAATAATTGTATGAAGATAAGCTTCTTGAAAGTGAAGTGAAAATGAAAGTCACTCAGTCGTGTTCGACTTTTGCGACCCCATGGACTACACAGTCCTTGGAGTTCTCCAGGCCAGAATACTGGAGTGGGTAGCTATTCCCTTCTCCAGGGGATCTTCCTGACCCAGGGACTGAACCCAGGTTTCCCACATTTCAGGCGGATACTTTATCAGCTGAGCCACTAGGGAAGTCCAAGAATACTGGAGTGGAAACTGATTATATACATATTGCAGATCAAATATTTGAAATTAAGATGTTAATCACATAGATGGTTGATTGTAAATTCATTGCCATGAAAGAACTTCAAATTCCATTCATGTTTATGTGTATACATAGTGAAAAATGGGCAAAATAATGAAGATTGAAATGTTCCTGCCTCTACTGTTTAATTTTGCTATCTGCTTCTCTATAATGCTGCATCTTTAATTGTACACAGTGCTACCTAGGAGTATAAAGTTGTTATCCATAAATAAAAAAAAAAACAAATTGATTTTTAAAAAAGTTTATCCTCATTTTAAAATAACTTTTCTTTTCTTTTTTAAAATTGTCATCAGAAGACGAATGGATAAGGAAGTTGTTGTACATATACACAATGGAATATTCAGTTCAGTTCAGTTTAGTTGCTCAGTCGTATCCGACTCCTTGCGACCCCATGAATCACAGCATGTCAGGCCTCCCTGTCCATCATCGCATCCTCTGTCATCCCCTTCTCCTCCTGCTCTCAATCCCTCCCAGCATCAGGGCCATTTCCAATGAGTCAGCTCTTTGCATGAGGTGGCAAAAGTATTGGAATTTCAGCTTCAACATCAGTCCTTCCAGTGAACACCCAGGGCTGATCTTTAGGATTGACTGGATGGAACTCCTTGCAGTCCAAGTGACTGCCAAGAGTCTTCTCCAACACCACAGTTCAAAAGCATCAATTCTTCGGTGCTCACCTTTCTTCACAGTCCAACTCTCACATCCATATATGACCACTGGAAAAACCATAGCCTTGACTAGATGGACCTTTGTTGGCAAAGTAATGTCTCTGCTTTTTAATATGCTATCTAGGTTGGTCATAACTTTCCTTCCAAAGAGTAAGCCCCTTTTAATTTCATGGCTGCAGTCACCATCTGCAGTGATATTGGAGCCCAAGAAAATAAAGTCTGACACTGTTTCCCCATCTATTTCCCCATGAAGTGATGGGACCAGAATGCATGATCTTAGTTTTCTGAATGTTGAGCTTTAAGCCAACTTTTTCACTCTCCTCTTTCACTTTCATCAAGTGGCTTTTTAGTTCCTCTTCACTTTCTGCCATAAGGGTGGTGTCAGTTGCATATCTGAGGTTATTGATATTTCTCCCGGCAATCTTGATTCCAGCTTGTGCTTCTTCCAGCCCAGCGTTTCTCATGATGTACTCTGCATATAATTTAAATAAGCAGGTTGACAATATACAGCCTTGAGATACTCCTTTTCTTATTTGGAACTGGTCTGTTTTTCCATGTCCAGTTCTAACTGTTGCTTCCTGACCTGCATACAGGTTTCTCAAGAGGCAGGTCAGGTGGTCTGGTATTCCCATCTCTTTCAGAATTTTCAACAATTTATTGTGATCCACACAGTCAAAGGTTTTGGCGTAGTCAATAAAGCAGAAATAGATGTTTTTCTGGAACTCTCTTGCTTTTTAAATGATCCAGCGAATGTTGCCAATATGATCTCTGGTTCCTCTACCTTTTCTAAAGCCAGCTTGAACATCTGGAATTTCACAGTTCAGGTATTGCTGAAGCCTTGCATGGAGAATTTTGAGCATTACTTTACTAGCATGTGAGATGAGTGCAATTGTGTGGTAGTTTGAGCAGTCTTTGTGATTGCCTTTCTTGGGGATTGGAATGAAAACTGACCTTTTCCAGTCCTGTGGCCACTGCTGAGTTTTCTAAATTTTCTGGCATATTGAGTGCAGCACTTTCACAGCATCATCTTTCAGGATTTGAAATATCTCAAATATCTGGAATTCCATCACCTCCACTAGTTTTGTTCATAGTGATGCTTTCTAAGGCCCACTTGACTTCACATTCCAGGATGTCTGGCTCTAGGTGAGTGATCACACCATTATGATTATCCGGGTTGTGAAGATTTTTTTTTTTTTTTTGTACAGTTCTTCTGTGTATTCTTGCTACCTTTTCTTAATATCTTCTGCTTCTGTTATATCATTTCTGTCCTTTATCGAGCCCATCTTTGCATGAAATTTTCCCTTGGTATCTCTAATTTTCTTGAAGTGATCTCTAGTCTTTCCCATTCTGTTGTTTTCCTCTATTTCTTTGCACTGATCGCTGAGGAAGGCTTTCTTATCTTTCCTTTCTCTTCTTTGGAACTCTGCATTCAAATGAGAATATCATTCCTTTTCTCCTTTGCTTTTTACTTCTCTTCTTTACACAGCTATTTATAAGGCCTCTTCAGAAAGCCATTTTGCTTTTTTGCATCTCTTTTCCATTGGGATGGTCTTGATCCCTGTCTCCAGTACAATGTCACAAACCTCTGCCCATAGTTCATCAGGCACTCTGTCTATCAGATCTAGTCCCTTAAATCTATTTCTCACATCCACTCTATAATGATAAGGGATTTGATTTAGGTCATACCTGAATGGTCTAGTGGTTTTCCCTACTTTTTTCAATTTTAGTCTGAATTTGGCAAAAAGAAGTTAATAATCTGAGCCACATTCAGCTCCTGGTCTTGTTTTTGCTCACTGTATAGATCTTCTCCATTTTTGGATGAAAAGAATATGATCAATCTGATTTCTGTGTTGACCATCTGGTGATGTCCATGTGTAGAGTCTTCTCTTGATCTGTTCAAAGAGGATGTTCGTTACAACCAGTGCATTCTTTTGGCAAAAGTCTATTAGCCTTTGCCTTGCTTCATTCCATACTCCAAGGCCAAAGGTGCCTGTTACTCCAGGTGTTTCTTGATTTCCTACTTTTGCATTCCAGTCACCTATAATGAAATGGACATCTGTTTTGGGTGTTAGTTCTAAAACATCTTGTAAGTCTCCAGAGAACCATTCAACTTCAGCATCTTCAGCCTTACTGGTTGGGGCATAGGCTTGGATTACCGTGATATTGAATGGTTTGCCTTGAAAATGAACAGAGATCATTCTGTCGTTTTTGAGATTGCATCCAAGTACTGAATTTCAGACTCTTTTGTTTACCATGATGGCTACTCCATTTCCTCTAAGGGATTCCTGCCCAGAGTAGTAGATATAATGTTCATCTGAGTTAAGTTCACCCATTCCAGTCCATTTTAGTTCGCTGATTCCTAGAATGTCGACATTCACTCTTGCCATCTCCTGTTTGACCACTTCCAATTTGCCTTGATTCATGGACCTAACATTCCAGATTCCTATGCAATATTGCTCTTACAGCATCAGACCTTGCTTTTATCACCAGTCACATCCACAACTGAGTAGTGTTATTGCTTTGACTCCATCCCTTCATTCTTTTATTTCTCCACTGATCTCCAGTAGCATATTGGGCACCTACTGACCTGGGGAGCTCCTCTTTCAATATCCTATCATTTTGCCTTTTCATACTATTCATGGGGTTCTCAAAGCAGGAATACTGAAGTCGTTTGCCATTCCCTTCTCCAGTGGACCACATTCTGTCAGACCTCTCCACCATGACCCGTCCATCTTGGGTGGCCCCACATGGCATGGCTTAGTTTCATTGAGTTAGACAAGGCTGTGGTCCATGTGAAAACATTGGCTAGTTTTCTGTGATTATGGTTTCAGTGTGTCTGCCCTCTGATGCCCTCTCCCAATACCTACCGTCTTACTTAGGTTTCTCTTACCTTGGACGTGGGGTATCTCTTCACGGCTGCTCCAGCAAAGCGCAGCCACTGCTCCTTACCTTGGGCGTGTGGTATCTCCTCACGGCCGCCCCTCCCGACCTTGAATGTGAAATCGCTCCTTTAAGCGCTCCTGTGCCTGCACATACTCAGCTATAAAAAAGAACACTTTTGAGTCAGTTCTAATGAGGTGGATGAAACTGGAACCTATTATACAGAGTGAAGTAAGCCAAAAAGAAAAATACCAATGCATTATATTAATGCATATACATGGAATTTAGAAAGATGGTAATGACAACCCTCTATGCAAGATAACAAAAGAGACACAGATGTAAAGAACAAACTTTTGGAGTATGTGGGAGAAGGCGAGGGTGGGACGATATGAGAGAATTGCATTGAAACATGTATATTACCATATGTAAAATAGATGACCAATGCAAATCTGATGCATGAAGCAGGGCACCCAAAGCTGCTGCTCTGGGACAATCCAGAGGAATGTGAAGGGGAGGGAAGAAGAAGGGGATTTCAGGATGGAGGGGACACATGTACACTCATGGCTGATTCATGTTGATGTATGTCAAAAACCACCACAATATTGTAAAGTAATTAGCCTCCAACTAAAATAAGTTTTTTTAAAAAAAGGTTGTCATCTTCTTAGTTTGGAATTGTAGCTCTCTGCATCTGAAAGAAGAAGAAAGTAAGTTACTGCCTTGAATCACATTTGTAAAATGATAATTACAGATTGATAGATAAAAATGTACCTTAATGAGAATGAAAATTTGGTATTTTCAATGCAGTTTTAAAAGCCATATCAATGGATATAAATGCACCCAAAGATACTTTTTGAAATTTGAGGAACATATTAGCTATTACAGAAAAGTTCTTGGCTTTCTTTTGAGAGAAATATTGGTTTAAGAAATATGGCAATAACTAGTATGTAATGAAATATATTAAGTCATATGAGCTGTTTATATATTCTGGATATAAAATCTTACTGGATATCATCATTTACACATATTTCCTCCTATCCCATAGGTTGTCTTTTCATTTTGTTGACAATTCCCTTTGCTGTGTAAAAGTTTTTAATTTTAACTAGTTCTGTTTTTAAATTTTTGCTTTCATTTCTTATGCTTTAGGAGAGCGATTCAGAAAAGTATATTGTTATGATCTATATTAAATAGTGTTCTGTATGTGTTCTCTTCTAGAAGCTTTATGATTTCAGATTTTATATTTAGGTCTTTAATACATTTTGAGTTTATTTTTGTATGTGAGTAAGTGTCCTAATTTCATTATTTTATATATAGCTGTCCAGTTTTTCCAGCACCACTTGTTGAAGAGGCTGTCCTTTCTCCATTGTATATCCTTGCCTCCATTGTCATATATAAATTGAGCATAAGTGCATCATTATCTTGGGGCTCCCTATTCTGTTCAATTGATCTATGTGTCTAGTTTTGTGCCAGTGTCATACTATTTTGATTACAGTAGCTGTGTAGTATAGTCTGAAGTTAGGGAGGATGATACCTCCAGCTTTGTTATTTTTTCTCAAGATTACTTTGGAAATTCAAAGTCTTTTGTGGTTCCATATGAAATTTAGGACTATTCATTCTAGTTTTGTGAAAAATATTATGGAGTAGTTTGATAGGAACTGCATTAAGTCAATAGATTGCCTTGGGTAGTTGGGTTATTTTAAAAATATTAATTCTTCCAATTCTTCCTGTGCTATTGCATAGGATATCTTTCTTTTTCTTTGCATAATTCTTTCCTCATTATTTCATAGTTTTCAGAGTATAGACCTTTTACCTTCTTGGTTAGGTTTGCTGGTAGGTATTTTATTGCTTTTGATGTGATTTCAAATTTGATATTTTAAAATTCTCTCTTCCTGGTAGTTCATTGTTAGTGTATAGAAAAGCAACAAATTTTTATATATTATTCTTATATCCCTCAACTTTTCTGAATTTATTTATTTGTCCTGCTGGTTTTACAGTGGAGACTTCAGCGTGTTCTGTGTATAGTATTGAGTTGGCCAAAAGCTTTCTTTGTTTTTTGTTTTTTCCATAAGATGTCTCTAGTACCACTTAGGTGTCTTTAACTTCATTTGAAACAATTTTATTAGATTGTATAGTGACAGATGTCAGATCAGTGTGCATTTAAAAAAGACATAGAAATTGGTAAACTTTTGTATGGTCATTTTAATATTGAAGATGGAAGTAAAAAAGCAATATTTTTGTTATATTATGCTTTATTATTTAAAAAAATGTGAAAATGCAACTGAAATAGGAAAAGAAAATGTTCAGTTCAGTGCATGGAAAAGCTGCTGTGACTGAACAAGTCAAAAGTGGTTTGTGAAATTTTGTGCTGGAGGTTTCTCTCTGGATGATGCTCCATGTTCAGGCAGACCAGTTGAAGATGATAACAATAAAATCAAGACTTTGAGACCAATCAATGTTATGTTACACAGGAGATAGCTGACATACTCAAAACCTCCAAATCAAATTTTAAAAAGCATTTACCACAAGTTAGTTATGTTTATCACTTTGATGTTTGGGTTCCATATAAGCAAAATGAAACAAATCTTCTTAACCATGTTCAATGTTATGTTACACAGGAGATAGCTGACATACTCAAAACCTCCAAATCAAATTTTAAAAAGCATTTACCACAAGTTAGTTATGTTTATCACTTTGATGTTTGGGTTCCATATAAGCAAAATGAAACAAATCTTCTTAACCATGTTTTCATATGTGACTCTCTTCTGAAACATAATGAAAATGTTCCAGTTTTAAAACAAATTGTTATAAGAAATGAAAACTGGATACTGTACAATAATGCAGAATGGAAGAGATCATGGGGCAAGTGAAATGAACCATCGCCAACCACACCAAAGGCCAATTTTCATCCAATGAAGGTGATGTTGTATATATGATGGAATTGGAGGGGAGTTCTCTATTATGAACTCTGTGTAAAAAACAAATGATTAATTCCAACAAGTACTGCTGCAATTAGACCAACTAAAAGCAGTACTCAAGAAAAAGCATCAGGAGCTACTCAACAGAAAATGCATAATCTATCAGGATAACACAAGATACCCTGTTTGTTTGATGGTCAGGGGAAAACTTTTACAGCTTGGCTGGGAATTTCTGATTCAACAGAACTTGTATTCACCAGATATTGCACCTTCAGATTTCCATTCATTTTTTTTTCTTTACAAAATTCTCTTAATGGAAAAAATTTCAATTCCCTGGAAAATCGTAAAGGCACTTGGAACAGTTCTTTGCTCAAAAATATCAAAAAATTGGGAAGATGGAATTATTAAGTTGGCTGACATATGGAAGAAGATAGTAGAACAAAATGGTGGCTACAATGCTCAATGAAGCTCTTGGTGAAAGTGAAAAATATGTTTTTTCAATCTTTAGAAAGAAGAATGGAACTGGAGGAATCAACCTGCCTGATTTCAGGCTATACTACAAATCTACATTCATCAAGACAGTATGGCACTGGCACAAGGACAGAAATATTGATCAGTGGAACAAAATAGAAAGCCCAGAGATAAATCCACACAGCTATGGACATCTTATCTTTGACAAAGGAGGGAAGAATATACAATGGAAAAAAAAAGAATCTCTTTAACAAGTGGTGCTGGGAAAACTGCTCAACCACTTGTAAAAGAATGAAACTAGAACACTTTCTAACATCATACACAAAAATAAACTCAAAATAGATTAAAGATCTAAATGTAAGACCAGAAGTTGTTAAGCTCCTAGAGGAAAACATAGGCAAAACACTCTCCAACATAAACCACAGTAGGATCCTCTATGACCCACCTCCCAGAATACTGGAAATAAAAGCAAAAATAAACACATGGGACCTAATTAAACTTAAAAGTTCTTGCACACTGAAGGAAACTATAGCAAGGTGAAAAGACAACCTTCAGAATAGGATAAAATAATAGCAAATGAAGCAACTGACAAATAATTAAGCTCAGAAACATACAAGCAGCCCTTGCAGCTCAATTCTGGAAAAATAAATGAGCCAGTCAAGAAATGGGCCAAAGGACTAAACAGACATTTCTCCAAAGAAGACATACAGATGGCTAACAAACACATGAAAAGATACTCAACATGGGGTCACAAAGAGTCAGGCATGACTGAGTGACTAATACTTACTTATCCATTATCAGAGAACTGCAAATCAAAGCCACAGTGAGGTTCCATCTCACGCCAGTTGAAATGGCTGCTATCAAAAAGTCTAAATATTGGAGAGGGTGCGGAGAAAAGGGAACCATCTTACACTTTTGGTGGGAATGCAAACTAGTACAGCCACTATGGAGAACAGTGTGGAGATTCCTTAAAAAACTGGAAATAGAACTGCCATATGACTCAACAATCCCGCTGTTGGGGATACACACCAAGGAAACCAGAATTAAAAGAGAGGTGTGTACCTCAATGTTCATTGCAGCACTGGTTACAATAGACAGGACATGGAAGCAACCTAGATGTCCATTGGCAGATGAATGGATAAGAAATTTGTGCTACATATACACAATGGAATATTACTCAGCCATTAAAAATAATGCATTTTAATCAGTTCTAATGAGGTGGATGAAACTGTAGCCTATTATACAGAGTGAAGTAAGTCAGAAGGATAAACATCAGTACAGTATACTAATGCATACATATGGAATTTAGAATGATGGTAATGATGACCCTATATGTGAGATAGCAAAAGAGACACAGATGTAAAGAACAGTCTTTTAGACTTTGTAGGAGAAGGCGAGGGTGGGGGATTTGAGAGGGTAGAGTTGAAATGTGTATATTATCATATGTGAAATAGATCACCAGTCCAGGTTCGATGCATGAGACAGGGTACTCAGGGCTGATGTACTGGGATGACCCTGGGGGATGGGATGGAGAGGGAGGTGGAGGGGGGTTTTGGATCGGGAACACATGTGCGCCCATGGCTGATTTATGTCAATGTATGGCAAAAACCACTACAATATTGTAAAGTAATTAGCCTCCAATTAAAATAAATAAATTAAAAAAAGAAAAATATAAAGCTTTTATTTAAAAGCTGAAGGAATTTTTTTGCCAACCCAATTTAATATCATCTTCAAAGTGTAACAATTTCACTTCTTTACATACAGTTTAGATGGCTTTTATATCCTTTTCTTATCTAATTTCTGTGGCTAAGATTTCCAATACTATGTTAAATAGAAGTGATGAGAATACCACTTATCACCTTGTTTTGCTCCTGAATTCAAATGAACTGATTTCAGCTTTTCACCATTGATATTGATATTGGCTGTGATTTTTTCATAAATTACTCTTTTTTTTAAATTTTTTTCCATTTATTTTTATTAGTTGGAGGCTAATTATTTACAACATTGCAGTGGTTTTTGTCATACATTGAAATGAATTAGCCATGGATTTACGTGTATTCCCCATCCCGGTCCCCCCTCTCACCTCCCTCTCCACCCGATCCCTCTGGGTCTCCCCAGTGTACCAGGCCCGAGCACTTGTCTCATGCATCCAACCTGGGCTGGTGATCTGTTTCACCCTAGATAATATACATGTTTCGATGCTGTTCTCTTGAAACATCCCATCCTCGCCTTCTCCCACAGAGTCCAAAAGTCTTTTCTATACATCTGATTCTCTTTTTCTGTTTTGCATATAAGGTTATCGTTGCCATCTTTCTAAATTCCATATATATGTGTTAGTATACTGTAATTGTCTTTATCTTTCTGGCTTACTTTGCTCTGTATAATGGGCTCCAGTTTCATCCATCTCATTAGAACTGATTCAAATGAATTCTTTTTAATGGATGAGTAATATTCCATGGTGTATATGTACTCTTATTGTGTTGAGATATGTTATCTCTATATTTACTTTGATTAAAATTTTTATAATGAATTAGTATTTAATTTTGTCAAATACTTTTTCTGTTTCTGTTGAGATGATCATGTGATGTTCATCTTTTCTTTTATTAATATGGTATATCACATTTTTTGTGAATGTTGAACCATCCTCGTGATCTATGAAAAAATTGAACATTGATCCTCTTTAATAATCATTTTATATAATGTTGGATTCAGTTTGCTAATATTTTGTTTAGAATTTTTGCATCTATAGTCATCAAAGATATTGGCTTGTAGTTTTTTTTTTTTAATTGTAGTGTTTTTCTCTGTTTTTGAATCGAAGTAATGGTGGCTTCATATAATGAATTTAGGAATATTCCATTCTCTTAAATTTTTTTGAAATACTTTGAGAAAGACAGGTATTATCTCTCCTTCATATATTTGGTAGAATTCCCCTGTGAAGCTGTGTTTGGTACAAGTATTTTTATTACATATTCAGTTTCACTACTAATAATAAGCCTTCTCAAATTGTTTTTTCTTCATTCAGTCTAGGGCATTTTGTATATTTCTAGAATTTTCTCTTTTTATGTTGTCTGATTTGGGGCATGTAACTATTTATAGATTTCACTTGTGATTTGTATATCTCTGTGACGTTGGTAATTATTTCTCCCCTTTCATTTATTATTTTATTTAGGTTCTTTAATTTCTTCTTGGTGACCCTGGGTAAAGGATTAACTATTTTGTTTTTCTTTTTTAAAAAACACACTCTTTTTAGTCTCTTTTTTATATAATTCCTCTCTGATCTTAATTATTGTCTTCCTTCTGCTGATGTTGAAATTTGCTATAGTTTTATAATTCTTTCAGGTGGTAGATGAATTTTATTATCTGAGATTTTTCTTATTTCTTTTTCAAAGCCTGTATAGCTATAAATTTCCCTCTTAGAAGTGCTTTTGCTGCATCCCGGAAATTTTGAAATGTTCTGTTTAACTTTTAATTTGTCTCCTGTTGTTTTCATATTTCCTCTTTGGTGTCTTCATTGACACATTGGTTTTTTATAGAATATTTTTCAATGGCATTTGTCCTTTTCTCATTTTTCTTTCTGCAAGTGTTTTCAAGTTTCATAGTGTTGTGCTCATGAAAAATAAATGCTTGGTATAATTTCTATCCTATTAAATTAGTTGAGGATTTTTGTGGCCTTGCATATGATCTCTTTGGAGAATGGTCCATATACACTGGAAAATAATTAATGCTCTGCTGTTTTTGGATAGAATGTCCTGTTCAGTTCAGTTCTATTTCTCAGTTGTGTCCAATTCTTTCAACCCCATGGACTGCAGCATGCCAGGCTTCTCTGTCCATTGCCAAATCTCAGAGCTTGCTCAAACTCATGTCCATCAAATCGGTGATGCCATCCAATCATCTCATCCTCTGTCATCCCCTTCTCCTCCTGCCTTCAATCTTTCCGAGCATCAAGGTCCTTCCATTGGGTCAGTTCTTTGCATCAGGTAGCCAAAGTATTGGAATTTCAGCTTCAGCATCACTCCTTCCAATGAATATTCAGGACTGATTTCCTTTAGGATTGACTAATTTGATCTTGCAGTCCAAGGGACTCTCAAGAGTCTTCTCCAACACCACACTTCAAAAGCATCAATTCTTCGGTGCCCAGCTTTCTTTATCGTTCAACTCTCTCATCCACACCTGACTACTGGGAAAACTATAGCTTTGACTGGACGGACATTTGTCGGCCAAGTAAAGACTCTGCTTTTTAATATACTGTCTATCTTGGTTATAGGTTTTCTTCTAAGGATAAGTTTCTTTTAATTTCATGGCTGCAATCATCATCTGCAGTGATTTTGGAGCCCCCCAAAATAAAGTCTCTCAGTTTTCCATTGTTTCCCCATTTGTTTGCCATGAAGTGATGGGACAAAATGCCATGATCTTAGATTTTTGAATGTTGAGCTTTAAGACAGCTTTTTCACTGTCCTCTTTCACTTTCATCAAGAGGTTCTTTAGTTTTTCTTCCTTTCTGCCATAAGGATGGTGTCATCTATATATCTGAGGCTATTTATATTTTTCCCAGCAATCTTGATTTCAGCTTGTGCTTCATCCAGCCTGGTATTTCATATTATGTACTCCGCATATAAATTAAATAAACAGGGTGACAATATACAGCCTTGACATACTCCTTTCACAATTGTGAACCAGTCCATTGTTCCATGTCCAGTTTTAACTGTTACTTCTTGACCTGCATACAGATTTCTCAAGAGGAAGGTAAAGTGTTCTGGTATTCCCATCTCTTGAAGGATTTTCCACAGTTTATTGTGATCCACACAGTCAAAGGTGTTGGCATAGTCAATAAAGCAAAAGTAAATGTTTTTCTGGAACTCTCTTGCTTTTTCAGTGATTCAACAGATGTTGGTAATTTGATCTCTGATTCCTCTGCATTGTCTAAATCCAGCTTGAACAATCTGGAAGTTCTCGGTTCATATAATGTTGAAGCCTCACTTGGAGAATTTTGATCATTACTTTGCTAGCCTGTGAGATGCGTACAGTTGTGTGGTAGTTTGAACGTTCTTTGGCATTGCATCTCTTTGGGGTTGGAATGAAAACTGACCTTTTCCAGTCCTGTGACCATTGCCGAGTTTTCCAAGTTCGCTGGCATATTGAGTGCAGCACTTTAACGGCGTAATCTTTTAGGATTTGAAATGGCTCAACTGGAATTCTATCACCTCCACTAGCTTTGTTCTTAGTTCTGTAGATATCTGTATGTCCACCTTGTCCATAGTGTCATTTAAGGTCACTCTGGCCTTATTGAGTTTTTTGTCTGGATGACCTGACCATTGAGGTAAGTGAGATGCCCTGTAATTTTTGTTTCTTCTTCTTCTTCTTTATTTTTTTTTTTAATTTTCATCTTATCTTCTAATGTCTGTTAGTATTTATTTGTATATTTAAGAGATCCTGTATTTGTGTTAAGGAGCGTGATATTCTTTTATTGTACTAATCTCTTTATCATTAGATAATGCCCTTCTTTGTCTTTTCTTATAGCATTTAGATTTAAGTCTGTTTTATTTAGTATAATATTGCTACCCCCACCCCCTTGTTATTTTCGTTTGTATGAAATATTTTCCATCCTATTACTTTTCAGTTTGTGCATGTCTTTAGTTCTGAAATGATTCTGTTGTAGGCAGCATATAGGTGGGTCTTGTGTTTTTAATCCAATCATCCACTGTATGCCTTTTGATTGGTGCGTTTAGTTCATTGTCATTTGAAAGTAATTGTTGACAAGTATGTCTTTATTGCCATTTTGTTGCTCTTACTTGTGTTATTCTTTAAATTCTTTTTTAATTTGTCTTTTTGTTTGGTTTCTTGTGGCTTAATGATTTTCTTTAGTAGTATGTGTGTGTGTGTGTGTGTGTGTGTGTGTGTGTGTGTGTGTTTGTATCTGTTGTGTGTTTTTGATTTTTTGTTGCCACCTGATGTGAAGAACTGACTCTTTGGAAAAGACCCTGATGCTGGGAAAGATTGAAGGCAGGAGGAGAAGGGGAAGACAGAGGATGAGATGGTTGGAAGGCATCACTGACTCAATGGACATGAGTTTGAGTAAGCTCCTGGAGTTGGTGATGGACAGAGAAGCCTGGCATGCTATAGTCCATGGGGTCACAAAGAATAGGACAGAACTGAGTGAATGAACTGAACTGGGTTCCATATATATTGACTCATAACTATATTGACTTGTTCTTAATTGTAGACATTTAAGTTCATACACATTCTAAAGGATATATATTTTTTATTCCCCTAACTAAAATTTTGCCTTTATGATGTCATATATTATATCTTCATGCTTAGCCTTTCACAGTTTATTGTAGTTATAGTTGATTTTACAATTTTTTTTTGCCTTTTAATCTCCATACTATTTTATCTAAGTGGTTGATCCTCAGTCCTTTCTATATACTTTCCTTTCCTAGTGGAATTTTTCCTTCCTTATAGATTATTTCTTTAGTTGGAGGAGACCCTTCAGAATTTCTTTAAAAGTTGGTTTCATATTGATAAACTCTTGGTTTTTGCTTATCTGAGTTCTTTATCTATTTTTTGATTCTAATTGATAATCTTGATGTCTACAATATCCTGAGTTCTAGGTTTTTCCCTTTCAATGCTTTGAGTATATTGTGGCACTCTCTTTTGGCCTGCAAATTTTCTGCAGAGAAATGAACTGATGGCCTTATAGGGGTTACATTTTATGCGACTTGTTGTTTTTCTCTTTATATTTTTAGAATTCTCTTTTTATCTTTCATTTTGTATTAACTACTTTAATTATGATATGTTTTTGTATGAGTCTGTTTGGGTTAATCTTGTTTGGAAGCCTCTGTGCTGCTTATACCTGGATTTATGTTTCTTTATTCATGTTCAGCATGTTTTCAGCCATAATTTCCTCAAAATAATTCTTGACACCTTTTTCTCTCTCTTCTCCTTCTGGGGCCCTGTTAATGCAAATGTTGGTGTGTTTAATGTTTTCACATATATATCTTAAATAATTTTCATTTTTAAAAATTTGTTTTTCCTTTTTGCTATTCTGGTTTGGTAATTTCCATTATTCTTTCTTCTAGATCAATTATACATCCTTCCTTATCAACTAGTATGCTATTCATTCCTTCTAGTATGTTTTGTTTTTAATTTTAGCTATGAAATTCTTCATTTATAATTGGGTATATTTTATATCTTATAGTTTCTGGTTAAAGTGTTCACTGTGTGCATCAACTGTTTTCCCTAATTCATTTAACATTTTTACTATCAGTGCTTTGAATTTTTTATCTGATAGATTGTTTATTTCTGTTTTATTTTTTAAGGTTTTCCTCTTGCTTTTTCTTTTCTTTTCTTTTCTTTTTTTTATTAGTTGAAGAATAATTACTTTACAATATTTTAGTGGTTTTTGCGATACATTGACATGAATCAGCCTTGGATTTACATGTGTCCCCCATCCCGATCCCCCCTCCCACCTCCCTCTCCATCCCATCCCTCTGGGTCTTCCCAGTGTACCAGCCCTGACAAAACAGAAAAAGAGACACAGATGTACAGAACAGACTTTTAGTCTCTGTGGGAGAAGGTGAGGGTGGGATATTCTGAGACAAGTATACTATCAAGGGTGAAACAGATCCTCTTGCTTTTTCAATTGAGCATAGTTCCTGTGCCTTTTCATTTTGGTTTACTTTCTCTGCCTCTATGATTTTACTTGAAACAGTTACTTATTGTTGTCTTGAAGGAGTTACCTTATGTAGGAGCATCTCTATACTGACTGTGTGTGCCCAATACCTTTGGTGGAAGAGCTGGTTTGATGTAGACTCAAATCATATTTTTCTTCAGTGTTTGATGGAAGTTTCCATTTTTCTAGGGGATGGGACTGGAGATGGACTGGCTAGAGCTGGTGCTAGTTTTCTAGTCAAGACTTCCCCTCTGGTCAGTGGCCATCACCACCGTATCAGGGATGAAGTCTGCTGCCACATTGCTGGTGGAGAAGTCCTGAGTATCAGGCCCGAGCTTGTTCTGTTCCTTTAAGTGTATGTTTTTCCCTCTCATGGCTCTGAGACCCTTGCCATGAGGAAGGGCAGTGCTGAGGCAAGTGGGGCTTGTGTAGGCTTTCAGCTCATGTTGGCCATTGACTGACGTTTAGTACATTGCCTATGCAGGTGCCCACAGTATTTTCCCTTGTTCCACTGAGACACAAACTAGGCTGAAGGTCTCCTTTGTCCTTTGCAACCAATTACTACCTCCAGCCTCTGCTGTACCTGAAGTGTTTTAGAATTGCTCTACAGGCCAGCAGGGCCCCACATTGCCTCTTGGCTTGTATTCAGGGGGTGAGCTATGATGCAGCAGCTGCCATCAGAGATCTGGGCTACGTCTGAGGTGCTGCTTGAGTAAACACCAACGATGGCCACTGACTCCCCACTCAGGTTCCACTTTGTGACTGGGCCTCCTCTGTGTCCATGGTCAAAGATTTTCCCTGGTCATGACTGCTCCAGATACAGTGCTATGCTCTGTCCTGGAGTTGGGCCAGAGTGTTCACTCTGCTCATGTTGGAGTGTATATCGAGGTGTTTGCAGGACATTTGGCAACCACTAGAGCAGATCTCTTTCCACCTTTCCCTGAGGGAAAGCTTGAATGCTTGTGCTCCTCAGGAGTGGAGTCCAGGCTTCCCTCAATCCTTCTATTATTTCCAGTGTCCTTCCAACCAGCCAAGAAAGCTTTTCTTTTTTATGTAGGACAGAACTTGGACATATAATCTGTGACTTGAACTACTAACTCCCCAAGGCAGATATCTGCCCATGTAATCTCCCTTTTCTTCTGAGTTCCCTCCCATGGGCACTATTCCCAACCTGATCACCTTTATTTCCATTCTGCCCAATTAAGTGTGTATCTTTCTTAAAGTGTTGGTTGCACAGGAGTCTTTCCAATTAGTTTTCAATTAAGATATTTCAAAATGTAGATATATTTTTGATGTGTTTGTTGGGGAGGTGATCTCTATATTCTCTTACTTCACCATCTTGATAACACAGTCTATAATTTTTTAAGAATTTTGTTTTTGTAATTTTACCTAAGAAAACTGCATAATTCAAGGTCACAAGTCTTTCTCCTATTGTATTCTTCTAAAATACTTTTTTTTCATTTATTTTTATTAGTTGGAGGCTAATTACTTTACATCATTGCAGTGGTTTTTGTCATACATTGAAATGAATTAGCCATGGATTTACATGTATTCCCCATCCTGGTCCCCCCTCCCACCTCCCTCTCCACCCGATCCCTCTGGGTCTTCCCAGTGCACCAGGCCCGAGCACTTGTCTCATACATCCAACCTGGCTGGTGCTCTGTTTCACCCTAGATAATATACATGTTTCGATGCTGTTCTCTTGAAACATCCCACCCTTGTCTTCTCCCACAGAGTCCACACTAAAATACTTTCTTTCTTTTCTAAAATACTTCATAATTTTCGGTTTTACCATATAGGCTTGTTATATTAGTGTGCTAGGGCTGTTATAACAAAGTACCACAAACAGGTTTGGTTTAAATAACAGAACTTATTTTTTCATCATTCTAGAGACTGGTAGTCTAAAATCCAAGTATCAGCATAGTTTTGTGTTTTTTTGTTTTTTTTCTTTTTGAAGGCTCTAAGGGAACAATCTGTTCTATACCTACTTTCTTGGCTTGTTTATGGTATTCTCTATATGTCCTATTACATTATCCTACCTCTATGCATGTCCCTGTATCCAAATTGTCCCCTTTTATAAGGATATCAGGCATGTTCAATTAGACTTCATCCTAATTGACCTCATTTACTTTTTTTTTTTTTCCCACACCACATGGCTTCTGGAATCTTCCCAACCAGAGACTGAACCCACACTCTTGCCAGTGAAAGTGCAGAGTCCTAACCACTGAACTGCAAGGGAAATCCCATAAATGACCTCATGTAACCTTGATTACCCCTATAAAGACCCCACCTCAAAGCAGGACTATATTTTAAAGTACTTGAGGTTAGGGTTTCAACATATAAATTTTGGTGGGGGGACACAGTTCAACAAATAACATTCTGCCTTCTAACCCTCGCACTGAATTATCATTTCTCACATGAAAAGCACATTCACCCCCATCTAAAGATTCCCAAAGTTTTCTTCCACCTCAACATCAACTCTAACTCACCTATCTCATCTCATCCTCATCTAAATTGGCTGTGAATGAGACTCTGGGAATGATTTATCCTGAGGAAAAATGCCTCCCCAACTGTGACTCTGTGAAAACAGACAAGAAGTTATCTGCTTCCAAAATACAGTGGTGAGACAGACATAGGATAGACATTCACATACCAAAAGGGAGATATCAAAGGGAAGAAAGGGCTCCAAAGGTACTAAAGAAGTCAGAAACAAAATAGGGACAACTTAATTAGATTTTAAGCCTTGAGAGTAATGCTTTTGGCTCTGTGCTCTGTCCTTTGGGTCCACCAAGTGGCCACCCCATCCCTTGTCTCTGGACAGTAGTTCCACTCCCTCAGCCTGAAACTCCTTGACTTGGAGCGGCAGCCCCACCAAGCCTTGTATCTATGGCTATGTACTCAAAGTCATTATTCCTTTATTTTGTCCCATCTCTATTTACTTTAATTCAGGCTGGAAATGTTTCCTTTTCTATTTTTTTTATTTTTAGCTCACTTTACCAATTCACAAATTTATTGTATTCCCCTATCTATCTTTTTTTTTTCCCCCATCTATCTTTAATACCATGATTTGTTGGAGACATGAATCCTTTCTCAGGTTAGTAGGCAATTTAAATTACATTAGAACTTGTCCACTCTCTAAATGATTGTCAGGATCAACTTAGCCATCAACATCTATGAGTCTTTCCAAGAACAGTTGGGAAAGTGTTTCCCCTTACCATAAAGATACCATATAACTCACCATATGGGCCATCACTGCTGATTTTGATACAAGTGTAACTTGCCTTCTTTGGGAGGAGAAGGCTTATTATTTAGACCTTGGGTCTCTGTTATTGCTTGTAATGGTTTTTCTCCATTTCTATTGTGGAGGGAGACAATATGAGAGGTGGTGAAGGTCAGTCTGCTTGGAATGAAATCCCAGGACACTGAGGGGCCTTCCTGAAGAAGACACACCCACCTCCATATCCCCTGCCTTTTTTTTTTTTTCCATTTATTTTTATTAGTTGGAGGCTAATTACTTTACAACATTGCAGTGGTTTTTGTCATACATTGAAATGAATTAGCCATGGATTTACATGTATTCCCCATCCCGGTCGCCCCTCCCACCTCCCTCTCCACCCGATCCCTCTGGGTCTTCCCAGTGCACCAGGCCCGAGCACTTGTCTCATGCATCCAACCTGGGCTGGTGATCTGTTTCACCCTAGATATACATGTTTCGATGCTGTTCTCTTGAAACATCCCACCCTCGCCTTCTCCCACAGAGTCCACAAGTCTTTTCTATACATCTGAGTCTCTTTTTCTTTTTTTGCATATAGGGTTATCGTTACCATCTTTCTAAATTCCATATATATGTGTTAGTATACTGTAATGGTCTTTATCTTTCTGGCTTACTTCGCTCTGTATAATGGGCTCCAGTTTCATCCATCTCATTAGAACTGATTCAAATGAATTCTTTTTAATGGCTGAGTAATATTCTATAGTGTATATGTCCCACAGCTTCCTCATCCATTCGTCTGCTGATGGGCATCTAGGTTGCTTCCATGTCCTGGCTATGATAAACAGTGCTGCGATGAACATTGGGGTGCACGTGTCTCTTTCAGATCTGGTTTCCTCAGTGTGTATGCCTAGAAGTGGTATTGCTGGGTCATATGGCAGTTCTATTTCCAGCTTTTTAAGGAATCTCCACACTATTTTCCATAATGGCTGTACTAATTTGCATTCCCACCAACAGTGCAAGAGGGTTCCCTTTTCTCCACACCCTCTCCAGCATTTATTGCTTGTAGACTTTTGGATAGCAGCGATCCTGACTGGCATGTAATGGTACCTCATTGTGGTTTTGATTTGCATTTCTCTGATAATGAGTGATGTTGAGCATCTTTTCATGTGTTTTTTTGTCATCCGTATGTCTTCCTTGGAGAAATGTCTGTTTAGTTCTTTGGCCCATTTTTTGATTGGGTCATTTATTTTTCTGGAATTGAGCTGCAGGTGTTGCTTGTATATTTTTGAGATTAATCCTTTGTCTGTTGCTTCGTTTGCTATTATTTTCTCCCAATCTGAGGGCTGTCTTTTCACCTTGCTTATAGTTTCCTTTATTGTGCAAAAGCTTTTAAGTTTCATTAGGTCCCATTTGTTTATTTTTGCTTTTGTTTCTAAAATTCTGGGATGTGGGTCATAGAGGATCCTGCTGTGATTTATGTCGGAGAGTGTTTTGCCTATGTTCTCCTCTAGGAGTTTTATAGTTTCTGGTCTTACATTTAGATCTTTAATCCATCTTGAGTTTATTTTTGTGTATGGTGTTAGAAAGTGTTCTAGTTTCATTCTTTTACAGGTGGTTGACCAGTTTTCCCAGCACCACTTGTTAAAGAGGTTGTCTTTTTTCCATTGTATATCCTTGCCTCCTTTGTCGAAGATAAGGTGACCATAGGTTCGTGGATTTATCTCTGGGCTTTCTATTCTGTTCCATTGATCTATATTTCTGTCTTTGTGCCAGTACCATACTGTCTTGATGACTGTGGCTTTGTAGTAGAGTCTGAAGTCAGGCAGGTTGATTCCTCCAGTTCCATTCTTCTTTCTCAAGGTTACTTTGGCTATTCGAGGTTTTTTGTATTTCCATACAAATTGTGAAATTATTTGTTCTAGTTCTGTGAAAAATATCGTTGGTAGCTTGATAGGGATTGCATTGAATCTATAGATTGCTTTGGGTAGTATAGCCATTTTGACAATATTGATTCTTCCAATCCATGAACATGATATATTTCTCCATCTGTTTGTGTCCTCTTTGATTTCTTTCATCAGTGTTTTATAGTTTTCTATGTATAGGTCTTTTGTTTCTTTAGGTAGATATACTTCTATTTTTTTTAAATTAATTAATTAGTTTATTTTACTTTACACCATTGTAATGGTTTTGCCATACATTGACTTGAATCCGCCATGGGTGTATATGTGTTCCCCATCCTGAACCCCCTCCCTGCCCATCCCATCCCTCTGGGTTATCCCACTGCACCAGCCCCAAGCATTCTGTATCATGCATCAAACTTGGACTGGCGATTCATCTCACATATGATAATTTACATGTTTCAATGCCATCCTCCGATATCATCCTGCTCTCACCCTTTCCCACAGATTCCAAAAGACTATTCAATACATCTGTGTCTCTCTTGCTGTCTTGCATGCAGGGTTATTGTTACCATCTTCCTAAATTCCACATATATGTATTAGTATACTGTAGTGTTGTTTTCCTTTATGACTTACTTCACTCTGTGTAATAGACTCCAGTTTCATCCACCTCATTAGAAGTGATTTAAATGTATTCTTTTTAATAGCTGAGTAATATTCCACTGTGTATATATGTACCACATCTTTCTTATCCATTCATCTGCTGGTGGACATCTAGGTGGTTTCCATGTCCTGGCTATTATAAACAGTGCTGCAATGAACATTGGGGTACATGTGTCTCTTTCAATTCTGGTTTCCTCAATGTGTATGCCCAACAGTGGGATTGCTGGGTCATATGGCAGTTCTACTTCCATTTTTTTAAGGAATCTCCACACTGTTCTCCATAGAGGCTGTACTAGTTTGCATTCCCACCAACAGCGTAAGATGGTTTCCTTTTATCCACACCCTCTCCAGCATTTATTGCTTGTAGACTTTTGGATAGCAGCCATTCTGACTGGCATTTAATGGTACCTCATTGTGATTTTGATTTGCACTTCTCTGATAATAAGTGATGTTGAGCATCTTTTCTTGTATTTGTTAGCCATCTGTGTGTCTTTTCTGGAGAAATGTCTGTTTAGTTCTTTGGCCCACTTTTGATTGGGTCTTTTATTTTTCTGGAATTGAGCTGTAGGAATTGCTTGTATATTTTTGAGATTAATTATTTGTCCATTGCTTCGTTTGCTATTATTTTCTCCCATTCTGAAGGCTCTCTTTTCACCTTGCTTATAGCTTCCTTTGTTATGCAGAAGTTTTTAATTTTAATTAGGTCCCATTTGTTTATTTTTGCTTTTATTTCCAATATTCTGGGAGGTGGGTCATAGAGGATCCTACTGTGGTTTATGTCGGAGAGTGTTTTGCCTATGTTTTCCTCTAGGAGTTTAATAGTCTGGTCTTACATTTAGATCTTTAATCCATTTTGAGTTTATTTTTGTGTATGGTGTCAGAAAGTGTTCTAGTTTCATTCTTTTACAAGTGGTTGACCAGTATTCCCAGCACCACTTGTTAAAGAGATTGTCTTTACTGCATTGTATATTCTTGCCTCCTTTGTCAAAGATAAGATGTCCATATTTGTGTGGATTTATCTCTGGGCTTTCTATTTTGTTCCATTGATCTATATTTCTGTCTTTGTGCCAGTACCACACTGTATTGAAGACTGTGGCTTTTTAGTAGAGACTGAAGTCAGGCAGGTTGATTCCTCCAGTTCCATTCTTCTTTCTCAAGATTACTTTGGCTATTCGAGGTTTTTTTTTTTTTTTTTTTTTCCATACAAATTGTGAAATTATTTGTTCTGGTTCTCTGAAAAATACCGTTGGTAGCTTGATAGGAATTGTATTGAAACTATAGATTACTTATGTGGTATACTCCTTTTCACTATATTGATTATTCCAATCCATGAACACAGTATATTTCTCCATCTATTTGTGTCCTCTTTGATTTCTTTCATCAGTGTTTTAATAGATTTCTATATATAGGTCTTTTGTTTCTTTAGGTAGATATATTCCTAAGTATTTTATTCTTTTTGTTGCAATGGTTCATGGTATTGTTTCCTTAATTTCTCTTTCTGTTTTCTCATTGTTAGTGTGTAGGAATGCAAGGGATTTCTGTGTGTTAAGTTTATATCCTGCAACTTTACTATAATAATTGATTAGTGCTAGTAATTTTCTGGTGGAGTCTTTAGGGTTTTCTATGTAGAGGATCATGTCTTCTACAAACAGTGAGAATTTTACTTCTTTTCCAGTCTTGGTTGCTTTTATTTCTTTTTCTGCTGATTGCTGTGGAAAACACTTCCAAAACTATATTGAATAGTAGTGGTGAGAGTGGGTACCCTTGTCTTGTTCCTGACTTTAGGGTAAATGCTTTCAATTTTTCACAATTGAGGATAGTGTTTGCTGAGGGTTTGTCGTATATAGCTTTTATTATGTTGAGGTTCTTCTATGTTCCTTCTATGCCTGCTTTCTGGAGAGTTTTTATCATAAATGGATGTTGAATTTTGTCAAAGGCTTTCTCTGCATCTTTTGAGATGTTTATACTTATATAACATTCTTAAAAACTTTGTTGGACCCTTGTCCAATTCATGGGAGTCCAAACCATTAAACAAGAGAGTCCTCCACATATCTTTTCTGAATTACCAAATATCTAAATCTTGCATCTAGTTGTCCAGCTTCACACAGCTCTGTTTCCAGAGCACATTACCTGGGTAGCCTGAGAATTTCCCAAATCTTCGTCCTGCCTCCTCTTTGCTTAATAATTGTCCCTTTAATTTATGTATTTATTCTCTCATTTCCCTGTAAGTCAGAATCAGAAATCAGATTGCTCCTTCAACACACTGGTTAGAAATTTCAGCTTAATACCCAAATTCATTGCCTAAAAGTTCTACTTTCCAGCTCACAGAACACAATTGATATAATTTCTCCACTACTTTATAATAAGACTCGACTTTTTTCCCCATTTACAATAACAGCTTCCTCATTTTCATATGAGATCTCACCGGAAGCACCCTTAGCATCTAACAACACTGTGTTATGAGAATGTATGTCTTCTCTACGATGATAGAAGCTTTCTCTATAGTTCTCTTTACTTTCTGAGCTCTCATCAGAGTTACCTTTAGCATCTATATTTCTACTAACAGTTCCATCAAGGAAATCAAAGCTCTTTGTAGCATGAACCTAAAAACTCTCCTAACCATTACCAAATTCTACATTTGTTGTTGTTGTTGTTGTTAAAACAGAGTCCCACACCCTGATATTGAAATCTGTTTTAATTTGCTATGTCTTCCACAACAAAATTCTAATACTAGGGGACTTCAGTTCAGTTCAGTTCAGTTCAGTTGCTCAGTTGTGTCCGACTCTTTGCGACCCCATGAATCGCAACACTCCAGGCCTCCCTGGCCATCACCAACTCCCAGAGTTTACTCAAACTCATGTCCATCGAGTCGGTGATTCCATCCAACCATCTCATCCTCTGTCATCTTCTTCTCTTCCTGCCCCAAATCCCTCCCAGCTTCAGGGTCTTTTTCAGTAAGTCAACTCTTTGCATGAGGTGGCCAAGGTATTGGAGTTTCAGCTTCAGCATCAGTCCTTCCAATGAACACCCAGGACTGATCTCCCTTAGGATGGACTGGTTGGATCTCCTTGCAGTCCAAGGGGCTCTCAAGAGTCTTCTCCAGCACCACAGTTCAAAAGCATCAACTCTTCGGCGCTCAGCTTTCTTCACAGTCCAACTCTCATATCCATATATGACCACTGGAAAAACCATAGCCTTGACCAGACAGACCTTTGTTGGCAAAGTAATGTCTCTGCTTTTAAATATGCTCTCTAGGTTGGCCATAACTTTCCTTCCAAGGAGTAAGCGTCTTTTAATTTCATGGCTGCTGTCACCATCTGCATTGATTTTGGAGCCCCAACAAATAAAGTCTGACACTGTTTCCACTATTTCCCCATCTATTTGCCATGAGGTGTTGGGACCAGATGCCATGATCTTAGTTTTCTGAATGTTGAGCTTTAAGCCAACTTTTTCACTCTCTTCTTTCACTTTCATCAAGTGGCTTTTTAGTTCCTCTTCACTTTCTGCCATAAGGGTGGTGTCAGTTGCATATCTGAGGTTATTGATATTTCTCCTGGCAGTCTTGATTCCAGCTTGTGCATCTTCCAGCCCAGCATTTCTCATGATGTACTCTGCATATAAGCTGAATAAGCAGTATACATCCTTGACATATTCCTTTTCCTATTTGGAACCAGTCTGTTGTTCCATGTCACGTTTTAACTGTTGCTTCCTGACCTGCATATAGGTTCCTTAGACAACAGAAATTTATTGTTTCTGAGTTCTGGATGCTGGAAGTAAAAGGCCAGTTATAGGCAAAGATTGTTCTTTTTGAGAGCTATAAGGGAAAGATCTGTTCTATTCCTTTCTGCTTGGCTTGTGGATGGCCATCTTCTCTGTCACTTGACATCTTCCTTATATGCATATTTCTGTGTCCAAATTTCTCTTTTTATATAATTACATTAATTATATTGGATTATTAAACATAGAGGGGCTTCCCAGATGGCTCAGTGGTAAAGAATCCGCTTGCCAATGCAGGAGATGTGGGTTTGATCCCTGGTTTGAGAAGATCCCCTGCCGAAGGAAATGGGAATCCACTCCAAAAGCAAGTATTCTTGCTTTTGAAATCCCACAGGCAGAGGAGCTTGATGGGGTAGAGTCTGTGGGGTTGCAAAGAGTTGGACATGACTGAGTGGCTGAAAACACAAGCAGATTACCTTAAAAGGTGACTAGATTTGGAGATGGGGCTAATAAAGAACTTATTAACTTGAAATGAGATTACTAGGATAGAACCTCATCCAATCTGATTGCTGTCCTTATAAAAACAAGACACTTGAACACAGTGGCAGCAGGGATATATGCACAGAGCTGAATGACCATTTGAATACACAGCAAGAAGGAAGTCATCTACAAGCCAAGAAGATAGGCTTCAGAAGAAATCAAATCTTCTGGCAACTTAATCTTGGACTTCTACTCTCCAGATCTGTGAAAAAATATATTTCTGTTATTTAAGCTACCAGATCTGAGATATTTTGTTATGGCAACCCTCCAGACATAGTGCATTGCTCAGCTACTCAAAATCTTACATTAGTATCACACATTTATTGCAATTAATGAAACATACTATGGATAGAAGTTCATAACACTGTTATGAACTATAACTATAGGAGGCAGTGACCGAAACCATCCCAAAGATTAAGAAATGCAAGAGGTAAAACGATTGTCTGAGAAACCTTTACAAATAACTGAACAAAGAGAAGTGAAAAGCAAGGGAAAAAGGGAAAGTTACACCCAACTGAATGCAAAATTCCAGAGAATAGCAATGGGAGATTGGGAGGCCTTCTTAAGTGGGCAACACAAAGAAATAGAGGGAAACAATAGAATGAGAAAAACTAGAGATCTCTTCATGAAAATTGGAGTTATAAAGGGAATATTTCATGCAAGGATGGGCACAATAAAAGACACAATGGTGAGGACCTAACAGAAGCAGGAGAGGTTAAGGAGACGTGGCAAGAATACATAAAAGAACTATAGAAAAAAGATCTTAATGACCCAGATAAACATGATGGTATAGTTACTGACCTTCAGCCAGACAGCACGGAGTATGAAGTCAAGTGGTCTTTGGAAGCATTGCTACAAACATAGCTAGAAGAGGAGATGGGATTCCATCTGATATATTTCAAATCCTAAGAGATAATGTTGTTAAAGTGCTGCCTCAATATGCCAGCAAGTTTTAAAAAGTCAGCAGTGGCCATAGGACTGGAAAAGGTCAGTTTTCATTCCAATCCCAAAGAAGGGCAATATCAAAGAATGTTCAAACTACTGGGCAATTGTGATCATTTCACATTCTAGTAAGAATATGCCCAAAATCCTCTAAGCTAGGCTTCAGTAGTTTGTGAACTGAGAACTTCCAAATGTAAAAGCTGGGTTTTGAAGAGGCAGAGGAACAAGAGATTGTACTACCAACATTCATTTGATCGTAGAGAAAGTAAAGGAGTTCTGGAAAAACATGTACTCCTTCTTCATTGACTATGCAAAAGCCTTTAATTGTGTAGATCACAACAAGCTGTGGAAAATTTTTAGAGATGGGAGTACTGGACCACCTTACCTGTTTTCTGAGAAACCTGTATGTGGGTCAAGAAGCAACAGTTAGAATAGGACATAGAACAACTGACTGTTTCCAAATTGGGAAAGGAGTATGTCAAGGCTGTTTATTGTCACCCTGCTCATTTAACTTATATGCAGAGCACAGTCTGTTAATAGCCATGCTAGATGAATCACAAGCTGGAATCTAGATTGCTGGAAGAAATATCAACCACCTCAGAGGTGCAGATGATACCACTCTAAGGGCATACAGTGAAGAGGAACTAAAAAGCCTCTTGATGACTGTGAAATAGGAGGATGAAAAAGCTGGCTTGATACTGAACATTCAGAAAATGAAAATCATGGCATCTCATCCCATCATAGCAAATAGAAGGGGGAAAATGGAAGCACTGACAGATTTTGTTTTCTTGGGGCCATAAATCACTGCATATAGTGGCTGAAACCATGAAATTGAAAGGTACTTGCTCCTTAGAAGTAAAGCTATGACAAAATTAGAAAATGTATTAAAGAACAAAGATATCATTTTGATGATAGTGTCTCTATAATCAGAGGTATGATTTTTCCAGTAGTCATCTTCAGATGTGAGATTTGGACCACAAAAAAGGCTAACTGCTGAAGAACTGATGCTGGAGAAGGAGAATTGTGGTGCTGGAGAAGATTCTTGAGAGTTCCTTGGACTGCACAGTGATCAAACTAGTCAATCCTAAAGGAAATCAACCCTAAATATTCATTGGAAGGGCTGATGCTAAAGCTGAAGCTCTCATACTTTGGCCACCTGATGTGAGGAGCTGACTCGTTGGTAAAGACCCTGATGCTGGGAAAGACTGAAGGCAAAAGAAGGGGGGCGGGGGTGGCAGAGGATTAAAGGGTTAGATAATATCACCAACTCAATGGACATGAGTTTGAGCAAAATCTGGGAGATATTGTAGGACAGAAGAACTGCATGTGCTGCAGTCTACAGGGTTAGAAAGAGTCAGACATGACTTAGAGACTGAACAAAAACTGCTTTAGTTACTCAGTGGATATATAATCTTGTGCAAATACTCAGTATTCTCACTTACAAAATAAAGAAAATGAAACTTTGCAATTTGTGTAGTTGCTGTGAGGATTAGATGGATTTTGTAAATAAAACAACTGCATTCATTGGTAGTCAGTAAATATATATAATGATAAATATACATTTATAATTATCGTTATTATTAGTCTTTGAAATATAAAGTCTAGTTTCCACAACCAGACCAGAGTGATATGGAGATATGTAAATGTGATTTCAAATTTCAGCTCTAACAGTCACTTTGGTCGAGTTACTTTACCTGTCAGAATTCCAGTTTCTTCATGAAAAAAAAAAAAAAAATATATATATATATATAGATTTTTTCCCCCCATTGCCAACACTTGTTATTTCCTGGCATTCGTTTTTGATTTTTGTCATAATGGGCATTCTCATGGGTGTGAGATGCTATCTCACTATGGTTGTTTTTTCTTTAATTAATTAATTAATTTTAATTGGAGGCTAATTACTTTACAATATTGTAATGATTTTTGCATTATATTGACATGAATCAGCCATGGGTGTACATGTGTCCCCCATCCTGAACCCCCTACCCACCTCTTTCCCCATCCCATCCCTCAGTGTTTTCCCAGTGCACCAGCTTTGAGTGCCCTGTCTCATGCATTGAATTTGGACTGGTCATCTATTACACATATGGTAATATACATGTTTCAATGCTACTCTCTCAGATCAACCCACCCTCACCTTCTCCCCCAGAGTCCAAAAGTCTGTTTTTTATATCTGTCTCTTGCTGTCTCACATGTAGGGTCATTGTTACCATCTTTCTAAATTCCATATATATGTGTTAATATACTGTATTGGTGTTTTTCTTTCTGACTTACTTCACTCTGTATAAATAGGCATATTCAAGAAACCTTGCTCTTCCTTGCCAAATGTTGAGGAAGAACTTTTAGCAGTGACATAAAAGTAACCCTGTAAATGTTCTTTTTCTGATTTTAGATTTGAGCCTCCTAAACTGTTTCCTGAGATTAACCTCCTAGGTACAGTTTACCTTAAATGAAGATATGAATTAACCCACTTTTGTTAATGAACAATTATTACTGAGCTGTATTCCCTAAAAAATTTGGAGGCAGCTTGATATATAGAATTTTCCTTTAGCCATAATATGTTTCCACAGCCCTTTCTAAGCCCTTTGCTATATCACAAATGGCAGTGGCCTGCTATCCACTGTCAAATTCAAAAGAATTAAAATGCCATTCAACTACAAAATATGATATGAAAGTACACAGAATCAAGATAATAACATTAAACTGTGAGCTTCAGTTTCCTCACCTACAGAACAGAGATAACATCTCGTCTGCCAATTTATTTTGAGGTGTCAATGAAATAAGAAATATGACAAATATCTTTGTAAATATTAAAGTATTTCAGCCAAGATAGGTGGTTTTCTCAAGAATTTTCTGAATAGTTCCAATATCATATTTTTCTTGATTTTCCTATTTTTGGATATCATTTTAAAAATCATTTTTCAAAAGTCTAAATAGAGTATTACAAATAAATTCTGTTTCTCATTAACAAGATTGCTTGTTACAGGTGGTGGTCAAGATTCCCCAAACACTATTAACTTCTAGCTAAATTAGTAAATTTTAATATAATTATTGTCCAATATTGATGAATATGCACATATTCACCTAAGTGTGGACTTCCCTTATAGCTCAGATGATAAAGAATCTACCTGTAATACAGGAGATCTGGGTTTGATCCTTGGGTCAGGAAGATCCTCTGGAGAAGGAAATGGCAATCCACTCCAGTATTGTCACTTGAGAATCCCATGGACAGAGGGGCCAGTCGGGCTGCAGTCCATGGGGTCACAAAGAGTCAGTCACGACTCAGTAACTAACACATACACACATATCTAAATCATATGGTCATTTGTTCAGGCATCCTGGAAAAAGAGTAATCATTTTTTTTTCAACACATCAAGTTTCTCACCTGAAAAATTAAATTCCTTTAAGAAAACTATATTACTATAATGTAGTTTATCTTTGAGTAAAATGCTGAACTATGTAATATAGTAGCTCATTTTTAATGTTTGTATGGGTCTATAGTAATATTTGCCAGAAAAGTCAATATTAGTTTATAACAAAAAGTATATTCTGTACTACTCCTTTATGAGTATATGAGAATTATATAGAAATAGGCTGGATAACATTTTATGAATTAGATCTTAAATATGAAAGTAGAACTGCCCCATCTGCTGGAACAGACCATATAACTGATTTATGCCATTGGCCCTGAATTATTGATAAATATGCTTATATATTATATTTTATAAGAGGCCTGACAGGATCACACCATCTGGTAAGAAGGTTTCACAGATAGTATCTTATTCTCAGTAAGGTAGACCAAACTAAAAATGTGATCATCTATTTCATCCTCCCAAATCCAAGAGAGCATACTCCACTAGGAAGTCATTACTCAAGATTATACCAAATAAGACAATGTTTTACTCTTAAGGCATTACTAATAGGTTTTATTGACAGCAACAAGATAATAATTTAAAGAATTTTATACATTATGCATATACTGAAATAGGAAGGTGGCAAAAGCTACAGAGCAGTAGTCAGCACAGAATAGATAAGAAATTCATAGATGGAGAGTAAAGCGAAAGCTGAGATGAACACCTGTAATGACAAGAGGTGGGGAGTGAGAAAAACTCTTCCATCTAAGGGATAGAGTCTTTTTTTTTAAGCCACAAATCAATTATAGATTATTAAAACTAAAAATTACTGAAATGACAAAGTTTCTAACAACTGATAAATGAACATAAAATATCTGTATTAAGAATTTAAAACCTTGCAGATTGTAAAGATTTATATAACAAAATATATTCTATTACTCATGTTAACATGTAGTCAACTCCTGATACATAAACTTGGATGTTTAGCTAGGAAGACAAATTGAAAACAAATTAAGATAAGTTATAAAGATAAATTTCCTGATGGTAAATATTGTGAAACTTAAAACAACAACAACAACAACAACAAAAACAAACCTTGAACTCCTAAAAAGTTGAGTATAAAATAATATCTATCTTTTCATCCATGGCTGATTCATGTCAATGTATGGCAAAAACCGCTACACTATTGTAAAGTAATTAGCCCTCAACTAATAAAAAACAATTGAAAAAAATTAAAAAAATAAAAAGGATTATAAAAAATAATATCTATCTTTTAAAACTAGCTGAGGTAACATAAGCTTTGACATGGTTGGTACAGAGTCCAGTGATATATCAGGCTCTCAATAAACAGATACTTTGCTGCCCTCTATTAGAGAAAATAGATTTGTTAAGAATAAGCTGAACTAGTTAAATAGCATGTTAATTCTTCTAGATATCTATGGGTTATTTAATTGCAAATTACTTCCAGAAAGTATGAAAGAACTTCTGAGAATATGCAGTAGGAGAAATTGACTGACATTTTCCTGTGAGAAAGAAATCTATCATGTGATCATTAAACTAAGAATTAGGACTTTGTAAACCACTGACATTTCCCCAGCAATAAGAGATGGAATATTATAGAAGAAAGGCATTTGTCTGATAGTCAGTACTCATGAACATTAGTTGTAGGCTTGTTACTGATTCTCTCTGTAAACTTGGGTAAGTCACAATTCCATGTATGTACCTCGGTGTCATGATCTGAAATTGAGTGTTGAATTAAATGACTTCCAAGTTTGTTTTCCAGCTCCAATGCATTACAGGTAATGATATCTTATTCTTACCAAAGAAACCAAGCTTTGCTATAACAAATAACTGACAAGAATATTCCCTCAACTTCTAATTTTTCCACACACAAAAAATGCCAGTGCTTCTAATGCACCCTAGTTTGAAGGGAAAAACCAGAAATAAGAATGAATCACAAAGGTTTATAGCTGTATTTCTGGGGCTGATATGGATGGACTTGGCCATTAAAACCATTCAAAGAACCTTGGTGGGAAATGGGAACTATTGTGCATTTTTGTCAAAAATTAAGAATTAGTATGTGTTTTGTGCTGGTTTAATTTCTTTCCATAGAAAAATATCATGAGGTAATCTAATGTTCTTGTCTAAGCCACAAATTTCAGAAGAGAAGTAATCTCTGAAATGCACCTTTATTCTGTTCACTCTAACTTCTTGAGAATCAAATAGGTATATAGGGTAAGAAGCTAACAATGTTATTAAATAGTGTCACTGTTACAATTCATTAAGCATAAATACCCATAATTACATTTCCTATTTGTTATTTTGGAATATAGTTCAAAACTACCTACCCTTCCTTGATAGTCTATTTTTATCTTCCTTAATTCATTCAAGTATTCAAGCTGACATTTCCCAGAAAAAATGAGACATTAAAAATAAAAATACTGGCAAAATCCAGTTTTCCACACAAATGTGTAGTTTTAAAAGGCATTAACAATTTGGTTTCCACAATCAGTGAACCCCAGAAGACCACAAAATAACTGATGAATGGAATCAGTTTGAGAAGACAATGAGCACTTTGTTTCTGAAAATGTTCTTTCTGAAAGTTTCTGAAGAAAGAGTTCCTACAAACGTTTTCAGCCCTTTACTGAGAAGCTAGGAAATCATAGTGGTCATCTATAGAGCAGCAAAATCATTGAGAACATGTGTAACAGATCAAAATTCAAGTATCCATGAAAATTCTATATACAGGATTTAAATTTAAGTCAATTTTAAATACAATATGAACAAAATAATTTCCCCATAAATGTTATTTTTGTTAGTCCTCATATTATTACCTAATTGTCAAGGTAACAAAATACTTATAATCAATGGATTTTTTATCAGAAAGTATATATTATGAAAAATACCACTTTCAACATAAAGTACAAACTTCTTTGATTTTCAATGCTTTTCATCATTTATTCCCACCAGAGTTCTGCAATTCTTAACCCACTGCAGAAGGTTCTCTAATGTACCAGGCTCATTCTTGTATCTAAATTTCTATTTTTTTGTTTGTTGAACTAAACAAATCTTAACCATAATTTAGTATCTGCTTCAATCCCATCTGTGACGTTATTCCCAGAAACTTTATCCTACATCCTTTTACGAATACATGAAGAACATATTGATTAAAATAGCTTCATTTTTTTGTCCTTAATCTACGATTCAAGGAGAAAGACCTTGTATTATAAATAATGCCTTTCCACTATCTCATTATTTGTCTTTGATCAAATCTCTGAATTTCTTTATGCCTCAGTTACTTCATCTGTTAGAAGAAGATTTTAGACCAGGTTCCAGGGTTAGCAATATATGTCTTATTGTATTAAATAATGTATGTCACTGCTTCAACTTTTCCATATATACAGAATATATATTATATATAATGATATTATATATATATATATATATATATATATATACACACACACACACACATATATACATAATCAGCACTCCTTTAATTATTTTCTGACATTCAATATGGTATGAAATGCAGAATAACTGCTTGATGGAAGTAGAAATGACTATAATAAAAGTATTTTGTTTTATATTGCTCACGTTAAAACAAACAAACAAACAAACAAACATTTGAACAGACTTAGCACCTTAAAGTAACATAAAATGATTATCTTGGTTTTTGTAAGTCAGACATCTGACCCAAGACTTACTGGACTAGAATAAGGATGTCCAAAGGGTTAGATTTCTTACTCAAGTCTCTGGGAAGAAATCTACTTTCAGGATCATTCAGGTTATTATTTGAATCAAGATTTTGCAGCTATAAGACTGAGTTTCCCATACTTTTACCTGATTACCAGTCGGTGGTTGCCCTTAGCTCCCAATCACCTCTTTTCAGTCCCTACACATGGCCTCCTATATTTCAAATCCAGCAACAGAACTTCAAATCCTTCTCATCTCTGGAATATCTCTAACTTCTCCTCCTGAGTTACTTCTTTCCCCTTCTTTCTTTACATCCCCCTGACACTTCTGCCTTCATCATATTCTTTTAAGGACTCATGTGATTACATTACATTCAACAAGATAATCCAGGATAATCTCCTTAAGGTCAGCTGATTAGTAACTTCAATTATATCTGCAGATACTGTCACAGCAAAGCCTATATTGTTTAAAGAACCAGAAGAAAGGAATATTAGAGGAAAAGCTTAGGTGCAAAAATTCAAGAAATTAGCATACTAATTTTAGCAATACAAAGAAAGGATAGTATATCATGGCCAACCAGAGTGTATCCAGGAAATATAAGGTCAGATAAATTTTCCAAAGTCAGTGAATGTAATTCACCACATCAGCAGATTAAAAACACAAAACATATGATCATCTCAAAAGACACAGAGAAAACATTTGTCAAAATTCAGCAGCTACTTGATTCAAAAGAAGAAGAAGAAAAAAGACATTAGTAACTCAGAAATTTTAAAGTGTACTAGCACGGGGATTCCCAGGTGGCTCAGTGGTAAAGAATTCGCCTGCCAATGCAGGAGACTCAGAAGATGCGGGTTCAATTCCTGGGTCAGGAAGATCCCCTGGAGAAGGTTACGACAACCTACTCCAGTATACTTGCCTGGAAAATTCCATGGACAGAGGAGCCTGGTAGGCTACAATCCATGGGATGCAAAAGAGTTGGACAAGACTGAGTGCATGCACACACACAAACATACACACAGCTCCTAAAACCCAATCTTTGTTTCTAAATATCATTTTCTAATAAGGGAAACCAGGGCTATTGGAGAAATAGTTGCATCTTGGACTGGAGCAGGAAATATGCACAATGATCCGGGAGCATCTTGTAGCTCCAGAAAGTAAGAAAGTTCTTAGAAAAACAAATGGCACACTAAAAAACACAATCTTGAGGACATAGGAGCAAATAAAAGTTTACAGTGACCAAAGCTAGAAAAATAAAAAAAGAGTAACAAAAGAAATACAGCAGTGATGTATTATAACCCCAAATACAATAATTAGTCATGACTTCATATTGATAGGTGATTACATGAACAACTAAAGGAAAGAGAATAGACAAATCCCCAATGAAGACAAAGTCCAAATAATTTTTGAAGATACTCTTCATTCAAAGTTCAGTTCGGTACAGTTCAGTCACTCAGTCGTGTCTGACTCTTTGTGATCCCATGAATTGCAGCACACCAGGCCTCCCTGTCCATCACCAACTCCCGGAGTTTACTCAAATTTATGCAGTGGAATTTAATTCCTTCCTCCTTAATTATGACTATGTATAGTTATTCCTTTACAGAGGATCCAGTGTAGAAAGGGGTAACAAGACAGTAACTTTACAGTGGAGAAATACAACAGAAGCTATCCCTCATTCAGGTGATCAAGGTTAGCATCAACTGTGATGTGATGTGATGTGATAAGCATGACATCTTATCTCTGTTGTTTATCTCCTGAAAACCCACAACCTCAGTCTAATCATAAGACAAGCATCAAACAAATGCCAAGTGAGAGGTATTCTACAAAATAAACAACCACTATGCCTCAAAACTGTCAAGGTTATAAAAAACAAAGAAAATCTGAAAAACTGTCACAATAAAAGGGACCTAAAGAGATGAGGTGGCTAATGTAATGTGGTATTCCTGGAGGGTCATGGAACAGAAAAAGAACAGTAAGTAAAACATCAAGATATTTGAATAAAGTGTGTACATTAGTTAATAATAATGTATCAGTTGTTGTTGTTCAGTCACTAAATCCTGTGTCTGACTCTTCATGACCCCATTGACTGCAGCATGCCAGGCTCCTCTGTCCTTCACTGTCTCCCAGATTTTGCTCAAATTCCACTGTCCATTGAGTTGGTGATGCTCTCTAAACATCTTTTCCTGTCACTCCCCTTATCCTCTTGCCTTCAATCTATCCCAGCATCAGGGTCTTTTCCAGTCAGTCAGCTCTTTGCACCAGGTGGCCAAAGTATTGGAGCTTCAGCTTCAGCATCAGTTCTTCCAATGAATATTCAGGGTAAATTTCCTTTAGGATTGACTGATTTGATCTTCTTGCAGTCCAAGGGACTCTCAGGAGTCTTCTCAAACATCACAACTCGAAATCATCAAATTTTTTGGCACTCAGCTGACAAAACATGATCCACTGGAGAAGGGAATGAGGGAATGGCAAACCATTTCAGCATTCTTGCTGTGAAAAACCAATGAACAGTATGAAAAGGCAAAAAGATATGACACTGAAAGATGAAACTCCATGTCAGTAAAGTGTCCCATATGCTACTGGAGAAGGAGGGAGAAATAGCTCCAGAAAGAATGAAGCAGCTGAACAGAAGCAGAAATGATGCCCTATTGTGGATGTGTCTGATGGTGAAAGTAAAGTCCGATGCTTACAGCAATATTGCATAGGAACCTGGAATGTTGCGTCCATGACTTAAGGTAAACTGGAAGTGATCAAACAGGAGATGGCAAAAGTGAACATTGACATTTTAGGACTCAAGTGTACTAAAATGGATGGAAATGGGTGAGTTTAATTCAGATGACCATTATACTGTGGGCAAGACTGCCTTAGAAAAATGGAGTAGCTGTTACAGTCAGAAAAAGAGTCCAAAATGCAGTATTCAGGTGCAATCTCAAAAACGACAGAATGATCTCGGTTCATTTCCAAGGCAAACCATTCAACATTACAGTAATCCAAGTCTGTTCCCCAACTGGTAATCCCAAAGAAGCTGAAGTTGACCAGTTCTATGGAGACCTACAAGACCTTCTAGAACTAACACCGAAAAGATGTCCTTTCCATCATAGGAAATTGGAATGAAAGAGTAAGAAGTGAAGGGATACCTAGAGAGACAGTGAAATTTGGCCTTAGAGTACAGAATGAAGTGGGGAAAAGGCTAACGGAGTTTTGTCAAGAGAACACACTGGTCACAGCAAACACTCTCTTCCAACAAGACAAGAGATGACTGACTACACACATGGACATCACCAGATGGTCAATACTGAAATCAGACTGATTATATTCTTTGCAAGTGAGGATGGAGAAGTTCTATACAGTCAGCAAAAGCAAGACCTGGAGCTGACTTTGGCTGAGATTATGAGCTCCTTAGTGCAAAATTCAGGATTAACCTGAAGACAATATGGAAAATGAGTAAGCCATTCAGGTAGGACCTAAATCAAATCCCTTATGACTATACAGTGAAGTGACAAAGAGATGCAAGGAATTATCTGAAAGACAGAGTGCCGTAAGAACTATGAATGGAGGTTCTTAACATTTCACAGGTGGTGATGATCAAAACCATCTCCAAGAAAAAGAAATGCAATAAGGCAAAATGGTTGTCTGATGAGGACCTACAAATAGTTGAGAAAAGAAGAGAAATGAAAGGAATAGGAGAAAAGGACAGATATACCCATCTGAATGCAGAGTTCCAGGGAATAGCAAGGAGAGATAAGAAAGCATTCTTAAGTGAACAATGCAAAGAAATAGAGGAAAACAATATAATGGGGAAAAACTAGAGGTCTCTTTGAGAAAATTAAAGATACCAAAGGAATATTTTATGCAAAGATAGGCACAATAAAAGGCAGAAATGGTATGGACCTAACAGAAGCAGAAGATATTAAGAAGAGAGGACAAGAATCCACAGAACTGCACAGAAAAGGTCTTAATGACCCAGATAACCTGAATGGTATGATCACTCACCTAGAAGCAGACATCCTGGAGTGTGAAATCATGTGGGCCTTAGGAAGCATTACTATGAACAAAGCTAGTGGAGGTGAAGGAATTTCAACTGAGCTATTTCAAATCCTAAAAGATGATGCTGTTAAAGTATTGCACTCAATATGCCAGGATATTAAAACAAAACCAAAAAAAAAAAAAAAAAAAGCTCAGCAGTGGCCACAGGACTGAAAAGGTCAGTTTTCATTCCAATGCCAAAGAATATTCCAGCCATGGGACAGTTGTGCTCATTTCACATGCTAGTAAGGTTATGTTCAAGATCCTTCAAGCTAAGCGTCGACAGTACCTGAACTGAGAGCGTCCAGATGCACAAGCTAGATTTAGAAAAGGCAGAGGAACCAGAGATCAAATTGCAGGCATCCACTGGATCATAGAAAAAGCAAGAGAATTCCAGAAAACCAATATGTCTCCTTCGTTGACTAGATGAAAGCCTTTTTATGGATCACAACAAATTGTGGAAAATTCTTAGAGGGATGGGAATACCAGACCACCTTACCTGCCTCCTGAGAAACCGGTATGCAGGACAAGAAGCAACAGTCAAGAATCAAACACGGAACAAGAGACTGATTCAAAATTTGGAAAGGAGTATGTCAAGGCTGTATATTCTCACTCTGCTTATTTAAATTATATGCAGAGTACATCATGTGAAATGCCAGGCTGGATGAAGCTCAAACTGGAATCAAGTTTGCTGGGAGATATATCAACAATCTCAGATATTCAGATGATACCACTCTAATGGCAGAAAATGAAGAGGAAGTAAAGAATCTCTTAATGGGGGGTGAAAGAGGAGAGTGAAGAAGCTGGCTTAAAACTCAACATTCAAAAAGCTGAGACTAAAAAGTAGAGACATTACTTTGCTGACAAATATCTGTATAGTCAAAACTATGGTTTTTTCAGTAGTCATGTACAGATTTGAAAGTTGGATCATAAAGAAAGCTGAGGGCCAAAGAATTAATGCTCTTTAGCTGTGGTGCTGGAGAAGACTCTTGAGAGTCCCATGGACAGTAGGGAGGTGAAACCAGTCAATTCTAAAGGAAATCAACCCTGGATATTCATTGGAATGACTGATGCCGAAGCTGAAGCTCCAATACTTTGGCCCCCTGATGTGAAGTGCCGACTCATTGGAAAAGATCCTGATGCTGGGAAAGATTGAGGGCAGGAGAAGTGGGTAACGGAGGATTAGATGACATTACTGAATTAATGGATGTAAATTTAGGCTAACTCTGGGAGCTAATAAAGGACAGGGAAGCCTGGAATGCTGCAGTCCATGGAGTTGAAAAGAGTCAGACACTTCTGAGTGACCAAACAACAATATGGATCCGGTGGTTTAATCTCCTCACTGTCCAAGCAACTCTCAAGAGTCTTCTCCAGCACCACAATTCAAGAGCATCAATTCTTGGTTGATCAGCTTTCTTTTTAGTCCAACTCTCACATCTGTACATGAGTACTAGAAAAAAAACACAGCTTTGGTTGTACAGATATTGTCAGTCAAGTGATGTCTCTGGTTTTTAATATGCTGTCTATGTTTGTCATATTTTTCCTTTCAAGGAGCAAGTGCTTTTAATTACATGGCTGCAGTCACCATCTGCAGTGATTTTGGACCCCAAGAAAACTAAATCTATCACTGCTTCCATTTTCCCCCTTCTATTTGATAGGACCAGATTCCGTGATCTTCGTTTTTTTTAAATGTTGAGTTTCAAGACAGGTTTTCACTCTCCTCTTTAAATCTCATCAAGATGCTCTTTAGTTCCTCTTCATTTTCTGCCATTAGAGTGGTATCTGAGGTGGTTGATATTTCTCCCAGCAATCTTTATTCCAGCTTGTGATTTATGCAGCCTGGGATTTCACAGATTATACTCTGCATATAAGTTAAATAAGCAGGGTGACAATATGCAGCCTTGATGCACTCCTTTCCCAGTTTGGAACCAGTCAGTTGTTTCACGTCTGGTTCTAACTGTTACTTCTTACCACATATTCATGTTTTTTGGGAGATGGGTAAGGTCTGGTGTTCCCATCTCTTTGATCCACACAGTCAAATGCTTTTGCATAGTCATTGAAGCAGAAGTAGATGTCTCCCTGGAACTCCTTTACTTTCTGCATGATCCAGTGAATGTTAGCAGTTTGATCTGATTCCTCTGCCTTTTCTAAATCCAGCTTGTGCATCTGAAAGTTCTTGGCTCAGGTACTGCTGAAGCCTGGCTGGAAGGAAGGTTTTTGAGCATATCCTTACTAGCATGTGAAATGAGCACAATTGTCTGGTAGTTTGAATATTCATTGACTTCACCTTTCTTTGGGATTGGAATGAAAACATATTTTCCATTCCTGCGGTCACTGCTGAGTTTTCCAAATTTGCTGGCATATTGAGTGCAGCACTTTCACAGCTTGATCTTTTAGGATTTGAAATGGCTCAGCTGATTTTCCATCACCTCCTCTAGCTTTGTTCATCGTAATGTTTCCTAAAACCACTTGACCTCACACTGCAGGATGTCTGGCTCTAAGTGAGTGACCACACCATCGTGGTTATCTTGGTCTTTAAGACTTTTTAAATACAGTTCTTCTGTGGATTCTTGCCCACTTTCTTAATCTCTTCTGCTTCTCTTAGGTCCTTGCTGTTTCTGTCATTTATTGTATTGATCTTTGCATGGAATTTTCCCTTGATATCTCTAATTTTCCTGAAAAGATCTCTAGTATTTTCCCTTCTATGTTTTCCTCTATTTCCTTGCATTGTTCATTTAGGAAGGCCTTCTTAGCTCTCCTTGCTATTCTTTGGAACTCTTCATTCAGTTGAGTATATCTTTACCTTTCTCCCTTGCCTTTCACTTCACTTCATTCCTCACCTATTTGTAAGGCCTCCTCAGACAACTATTTTGTCCTATTGCATTTCTTTTTTGGGGGGATGGTTTTGGTCACTGCTTCCTCTTTGATGTCACAAACCTCCATCCATAGTTTTTCAGGCATCCTGTCTACCAGATCTAATCCCTTGCATCTCTTTGTCATTTCAACTGTATAATCATAAGGGATTTGATTTAGGTCATACCTGAATGGCTTACTTGTTTTCCCTACTGTCTTCAATTTAATCCTAAATTTTGCACTAAGGAGCTCATGATCTGAACCACAGTCAGTTCCAGGCCTTGTTTTTGCTGACTCTGTAGAGATTTTCCATCTTCACTAGCAAAGAATGTAATCAGTCTAATTTCAGTATTGACCATCTAGTGATGTCCATGTGTATAGTCATCTATTGTCTTGTTGGAAGAGAGTGTTTGCTGTGACCAGTGTGTTCTCTTGACAAAACTCTGTTCGCCTTTTCCCCGCTTCATTCTGTACTCTAAGGCCAAATTTCACTGTTTCTCCAGGTATCTCTTCACTTCCTATTCTTTCATTCCAATCCCCTATGATGAAAAGGACATCTTTTTGGTGTTTGTTCTAGAAGGTTTTGTAGATTTTCATAAAACCATTCAACTTAGACTGTATTTGAATATAACTCTCTATGCTGCCATAGCCTATAATCTCTCTTCTATGCATCACTGAGCTTATAGAGGGACAGCAGTCATTTAACTTCCCAAAGTTTTAGAGTAAGTATTACTATGGACATTAGTAATAGTTTATTTCCTATAAATATTGGTAACATTTGTGCCAATTCACATATGATCCATGTTAAGTACAAGTAAAGTAGCCAAATGTTACTAGGGAATGTTTTTTTCTTAACAAATCTTGCAAATATAAGTTTAGTTTAAAAAAAACAAAAACAAAAACAAAAATCGGGATGGGGAATATATGTAAATCCATGGCTGATTCATGTCAATGTATGGCAAAAACCACTACAATATTATAAAATAATTAGCCTCCAACTAATAAAAATAAATGGAAAAAAATGTGAAACTACTATACAGAAAAATTATAAAATCTCATAAATGAACATAAATAAACTTTAGATAATTCAAGAAAGACATTAAACAACAACAACAACAACAACATTATTTCTCAGCACAGAATAAGGATTTTTTTTTTTTTTTACTTAAAAAGTCCTGCTTTAAACAATGCATCCTGAAGTACTTTATATATTGAAACATTACCTCATAATGAAAACCTTTACACTGAATTCTGCTTCCATCATCTTTAATTATGTGAACAGTCAAAGATTTTAACTTCTTTGCATTTCACCTTCCCTGTCTGCAAAATGAGACAACTGCAATTGTTAGGGAGAATGAATTTAGACAGTGTATCTTTAAAAAAATCATACTGCCAGACATATTTTATGAGCTCAACAAATATTATTTTGGTATTTTGTGGTTCAGTGAAAAATGTACTACTATATTTTGTTAATAATAAATAAAAAAGAGAAATGCAATAAAGTGTCACTATTTTGCAAAGACTTTTCTGTGTTTGCTTTGATTGTTTTTTCCTCTATAATATTTAATATCTTAAGAGATAAAATGGATACATATATCTTATATAGTGCATAATATATATACCTGTTGAAATGTGGTAAGCTTAAATTGGATTACTTTGTAGAAACTTTCTAATATATATATATATATATATATATATATATATATATATATATATACACACTCATTTACTCATTTATATAAGCTACATGGAAGTTTGGGCTTCCCTGTTGGCTCAGCGTTAAATAATCACCTGGAGTGAAAGAGACATAGGAGGCGCGGGTTCGATCCCTGAGTTGGAAAGATCCCCTGGAGGAGGGCACGGGAACCCACTCCAGTATTTTTGCCTGGAAGATTCTATGGTTAGAGGAGCCCAGCAGGCTACAGTCCATAGGGTCACAAAGAATTGTACACGACAGAAGCAACTGAGCACACTCACATGGAATTTCACAATAAAATTGGCTTACCTGCTGTGTTCTACCTACATCTATTTGCTCATTTTTTTTGAAGTTCCCTTTAGCTTTTCTTTTTATGTTTATTTATTTTTGCTGCACTGGGTCATAGTTGCAGTGTGCGTGATCTTTAGTTGCAGCATGTGGTATCTAATTCCTTGACACAGGATCAAACCCAGTCCCCCTGAATTGGGAGTGTGGAGCCTTAGCCACTGGACCACCAGGGAAGTCCCTATTTGCTCATTTTTTAATGTACACAGAATTGTCTTTCATGTTTACATAGGTTCAGTTCTAGCTTTTGAAATCTTGTTCTTTCTGCATTTATTTCTCCCATATAATTCAGCTATGTATATCAGTTTTTTAATTTTCTGTGGGCTTCCCAAGTGGTGCTAGTAGTAAGGAATCCACCTGCCCATGCAGAAGACTCGAGAGACACAGGTTTGATTCCTGGGTCAGGAAGATCCTCCAGAGGAGGGAATGGCAACCCACTCCAGTATTCTTGCCTAGAAATTTCCATGGACAGAAAAGCCTGGCAGACCACAGTCCATGAAGCCGTCATGAGTCTTTAACATGACTGAGCGACTGAGCACATGAAAATACACTTGATAGTCTAAAATGAATTTCTTTCAGCTGGAAAATTACTGTTAATGCTGGGAAAGAAACGATCCTCAAGTATAACCAGGATCTCTAAAATATTTTTGAAAAAAAAAAAAAGAAAATGTAATAGTCAAATATCTGTTTGAATAAGTCTTTTAGGAACCCTATCACATAAAAGCATAAAATAATTTTATGTAAAAATTTCCTTTGCAAAAGCAGCATCTGTTATATTTGAATATCTATGATTTAGACTTGAACAATTGAAGTATGTCTTATTTTATTTTATATACATTAATCATATATTACTGGAAACCAGAAAAGTATCCCCAGGCAAATATTCTGTGTGAGTTTATTTCTACTGAAATCAGCAGTGATAAGGGAGGATATGGGGGAAATTGTTTTAATTTAATGTCCTAAATACCAGTGAAATGCATCAAGCTATTGACCTCAAGATTATCTACTTATTAGGAAGAAAACTGTTTTGAAAATTCTCCTATGCTCTCTGTGGAATTAGCAATAAACACTTTGGATTTCTTTAAGTCACAGATCCTGACTGGCATTGTTATTAAAGAAACCATGGTTCTCGGGATTTCAGATGCTGTATAATGCCTACCTATCATCTTTTCCCCACAGGAACTGTGTAAGTGAATTGCTGGATGAAGAGAAAGATATGTGTGTGTGCGCGTATGTGTACATGCATGTGCACATCTCCTCTATTAATGATCTGGCCTAATTATTAATTTCAAATTATTTTCTGTCACCCAAGCACTAACTCATATATAGATATATAATAATGCTTTCGAGCAAGATGAATATGAATCAGTTGTGCTTGGGCTGATAATACACTACTTTGCCTTAGTCATTGTACCATGACATGTTACATTTATAATCAATTTGATAGTTTGATCACATTTAAAAATGAAAATACTTAGAGTTCTGTTAATGTAGGCATGCATTAAATATGTATAATATCAATTCATTACAAACAGAAAAAAATTGCAATGCTACTGAAAGGTAGATGTGAGGAGAAATGGTGTCCAATTTGTTAAGGCTCTAGCAGCTGAAAAATCAAATATTTCAATTATATGTCAGTCTAAAGATAAAAGACTTTTAATACTAACAATTGTTATTGTAAACATTAAGAATCATTTTAAGCACAAATCAACTTATTTCAGTATTTGATATATGTATTTACTGAATCGTCAAATGACTAGTATTTTTATTGAAAAAAATTGCAACAAAAGCAGGTTTTTTTTTTTTGTTTTTTTTTGTTTTTACTCACTGACTGCTTTATATAGATTGCAAATTTTAACTCTGATAAGGGAAACATAACCATGATTATTTGAAAAATAATTTTTCAGGCTTATCCAGGCAAATATCCATAGAATTAAAGCAGTTGAATTTAGCTTTATTCAAATCTTCATTGATTGATATAATTCATTTCCCTTTGCCCCACCTCCACCATTTGGTACTAAAGATAAAATCATTCCAGTCAACTGCTAACTGTTCCTTTATGGTCATAACTTTTAAAATGGAACATCTACTTACCTTTAAATTTGTACATAGACAAAGGTTATGAAATGGCCTCTTCTCATCAATCAAGTAACTGCTGAGATTGTCGCTTGTATTTGGCTCCCTGTCACTTTCTGGATTAGAGTTGGCTAATTGTTTTGAAATATGGAGAATAATTCTTCCTTCTCCATGGGCAACATGGATAGTAGCCTTTCCTAGTTTGTTCACCATCATTCTTATAAAAAAGGAATCAGAGAAGATAACCAGTAAATGTTAATGGTACGCTTTCTATCTTTTACATCCTTCCCTCTACTAGAGTTTATTCACATTGAAGAGTGGAAAAAAACCCTCAATGATTCCTTGACCTATTAGTCTGTTTTTCCTTTGAAAATAGAATGCCAAACATTGTAAAATCTGAATTTCAAAAGTATTTCAATTTGAGCCTTGTATTCTTAGGATGTTTAAATTTCGATTTGTTCCAGAGAAGAGTTAGAAAGCTCTTCTGTTATTTTCTCCACTGTGCCTTCTGATTTGTGATTGAGATGGACTGTGAAAATGCTAGGGTAGAGGACTGAGGAGTGGGGACAGTCAGGAGAGGATAAAATGGCACTGAATAATCTTTTGACAAGCAAAGTAAATAAAAGAAAGGAGGGAATAGAGGATATCTTAATCTACTATATGTTTTTCAAAGACAAGTAGATTTGCAGGGACGTCCAATTTTGTGTAGCTGTCAATTTTCAGTACAGAGAGTCCTTAATATTTTTTATTGACATCCACCTTTTTCGAGGTTAGTGTGACATAGGAACTGTGGGTCTCTCTTTTAATAAAGTTCAGAAGTTTAAAATCTGTTAAAAAGAGGCTACTGTATATGATATTTCATTTGACTTTTGTTTCCCCTTCTAAAATCATTTGCTAATCTATTAATTTGGAAACTCAAGCTTCTCTTTACAGTAACTTATCTTTGTGGTGATCCTTTTCTTAAAAAAAAAAGTATCAACTGAGTAAAATCTTCTGATAGATTATGGGAAGCTGTCACCTAGAAATCTCTTTTCTTTTTTTTTTTTTAAAGCATTATGACATGTAGATATTTATAGACAGGTTGCACCTGCTAAGGAGAAGTGGCATATTGAGAAAATTACTAGGATAATTAAATAAAACACCATATCCTAAACCTTAAGGGTGATAATCTGTAAGCCTTTGACAAAAGTAAATTTTCAGGGGCATGGATTATTTTGACAAGTGTTCGATAAACAGTATAACTCTTCCACACATCTCAAATAATGCCCCATATTGTATATACATATATATGGTGTAGTTTTAATTCACTTAATTCATGGAACTAAGAAAAATAAATTTTTTTTTAACATTTTAATAGTTAAAAAGTAGAATGGAAGGCAGCTATCTTCACCACTGTACCATCAATGCTAAAGAGCAGAATGCAAGTAATAGAACTTTGGAGTTAGATAAAGCCTTATTCAAAGTTATGCCTTATCACTTATTCACTATATGATCTGACAAAACTAATCAGTTTATTTCACTCTCACTTTTCTCATTTTTGATTATTAGTGTAATAGTCCTTGCATTTTCACAGAGTTGTTTTGAAGACTAAATAAGATAATGTATATAATGTTCCTAAACGGTGCTTGACATATAGTAGTTGGTGTTCAATAATAGCTTTTGTTTTTTTCTTTCACATTGGCATTGTCCAATGATGAGCTACAAAGTAACAATAAACCCCTTCCAGTTCTGGAAAATGTACAATCAAGTGTACTTAAAAATAAGAATATCTTTTGCTATTTACAAATTTGTGGTGTCTTCAATGATGCTTTTCTTTGAAGAATATTTCATAGGAAAATTTTGGATTTTGAGCTCTCTTTTACATTTTTGAAGATATATGATGTTTATCATATGATAGAGGCACTTGTAGATGAAGAAAACATATTTGCAACTATTATTGTATTACCAACTAAAAAAAAGCAGGAATCTGTTTTACTAAACTTTGCTAAATGTCAAAGTAATACTGAGCTATTAAAGCATCAAGAAAAATGCTAATTCATTTCAGTCATGATATCACCTAAAACTGAAGTATTATATAAAAGCTAAACAAGGCCAAATGAATTTGACTGAGATAAAAAACCAAATCTATTTCTTTTCTTTTAACTTCAGTGTTCCATTTCCTGAGAGTATGACCTTAGTGAAACATCTATTAAACTTAGCTTTTGATCTCAACCCCCTTTTAGGGTAAAAAAATGTCAATCTTTAAATTTTTCTTCTAGAGAGAATCACTCTATTGTGTTTAATGTTCGAGTAGTGTGTGAGTAAATAGGATTCTCTGATATATGTGATAGAAGACTGGTTAAATGGGACAATCATTTTTGTGTCAGAGACAAGAATCTAAAGGAAGCATTCTTCAGAAGCTATTAACAGGAAAAAATCCCCCCAGGTCAGGGAAAGCATGTTAACTGGTCCGTTTGCTGCCTCTTTCAGGTCCTTTGATGAGAATGCCTTGTAATTTGATAATATATAGCTGCTCATTTGTAATATAATTTCCTCCTCACTAGTTATAGCTACTCTATGGCTAATCAAGGAAAAAAATTTTCTCCATAGATATTTTTTTAGTTAAAACTTCGTTTTAAAAATATTTTAAAACCACTAGGAAGGATTATATAATTTTCATTATTTATTTCATATTTTAAGTAAACTATAGGGAAATTTCCATGATACATAAAAGAAAAAAGAGAAATGAGAATACATAATGATTAACTGAGTTAAATAGAAAAAAAGTGGTGTTTGAGGTCAATGTATATATGTGTGTATGTGAGTACTGTTTACCCATATATATGACTACAGTCTGAGTATCAAAGATCTTTATAATGCTTTTAGTAAACCTCTTTCTATAGAATGGTAAATTCATTAGACACATATTTATCAAGTACTGCATACTGCAAGACAGCATTCTGTATCCTGCTATGAATACAAAACTAAAACATCACAACCTCCATTTTAGGTGGGAAAATGAGGGCTACTTATAGACATACTCATAATAGGGCAGAAAGTAATAAGTATGTTCATATGAATGTGTCTATGTAAAGTACTGTGGGAACTACAAAGAAGGGATTTCCAGGAGTAGGAACTAAAGCATTTTGGAGTTGATGGCATTAAATTGTGCTTTAAAGATTGTTTAGGCTGCAGTTGTCAAGACAGGAATAAAAGCATTCCAGAGAAAAGATATAATCTACAAAGATGTGAAGATGAGGTGCTACTGAGTTTGTATGGGCAACAGAGTGTTCAGTCTGGTTATAATATGTGGTATATAATGGAAAAAAGTGGAGATTTACCTGTAGAGATGGGTGGGAATACATTGTGGGAAGTTGCAACTACCAGTTCTGGATTTTATTCTACAGGCAGTAGTGAACCACTAAACATTTTTGGTGTGAGGGAGGAATATGAAAATAATGCTATTAAAATATTACTGAGAAATAAGTATTAGATGTACTCTGGGGGAAGAATTAGAGGCTGGGGTATCACTTAGGAAGTTCTTTAGGTAGTCACGCTGAGAAGGAGTGTAGAACTATAAAAAAGTGAGTTATGAAATTCTTAGTTCTTTTTATGGACTCAAGAACCCCATTTAGATTTGTAATGTATGAGTTTGTAGTAATGCTGCTTAAACTCTGATGTGTTTGAAAGTTTGGGTACCAGAAATTCTAACTAAAATATCTGATTATTTTATAGGGAACATTTTAGAATTTTTATGCCCTCAATTCAATTGCAACCAGCAAGAGGAAACTTTCTTTTTAATATGTCAGTCTTTCTAAGATGCATGGTAGTTGTCAAAAAAAAAAAAAAAAGATACAGTACATGTAACTAAACTAAGGTTCTGTTTCTTATTTTTTTTAAAGTAGAGAGTACATGATCCTCTACATAGAAAACCCTAAAGACTCTACCAAAAAATTACTAGAGCTAAACAATGAATATAGTAAAGTTGCAGGATATAAAATTAACACACAGAAATCCCTTGCATTCCTATACACTAACAATGAGACAACAGAAAGAGAAATTAAGGAAACAATACCATTTACCATTGCAACAAAAGAATAAAATACTTAGGAATATATCTACCTAAAGAAACAAAAGACTTATATAGAGAGACCTATTAGAACACTGGTGAAAGAAATCAAAGAGGACACAAATAGATGGAGAAATATACCATTTTTCATGGATTGGAAGAATTAATAGAGTCAAAATGAGTATACTACCAAAAGCAATCTATAGATTCAATGCAATCCCTATCAAGCTACCAACGGTATTTTTCAGAGAACTAGAACACATAATTTCACAATTTGTATGTAAATACAAAAAAAGCCTCGAATAGCCAAAGCAATATTGAGAAAGAAGAATGGAACTGGAGGAATCAACCTGCCTGACTTCAGGCTCTGCTACAAAGTCACAGTTATAAAGGCAGTATGTACTGGCACAAAGACAAAAATATAGATCAATGGAACAAAATAGAAATCCCAGAGATAAATTCACACACCTACGGACACCTTATTTTTGACAAAGGAGGCAAGAATATACAATGGAGAAAAGACAATCTCTTTAACAAGTGGTGTTGGGAAAACTGGTCAACCAGTTGTAAAAGAATGAAACTAGAACACTTTCTAACACCATACACATAAATAAACTCAAAATGGATTAAAGATCTAAATGTAAGACCAGAAGCTATTAAACTCCTAGAGGAAAACATAGGCAAAACACTCTCTGACATAAACCACAGTAGGATCCTCTATGACCCACCTCCCAGAATGTTGGAAATAGAAGCCAAAATAAACAAACGGGACCTAATTAAAATTAAATGCTTCTGCATAACAAAGGAAGCTATAAGTAAGGTGAAAAGCGACCCTTCAGAATGGGAGAGAATAATAGCAAACGAAGCAACAGACAAAGAATTAATCTCAAAAATATACAAGCAACTCCTGCAGCTCAATTCCAGAAAAATAAAAGACCCAATCAAAAAGTGGGCCAAAGAACTAAACAGACATTTCTCCAAAGAAGACATACAGATGGCTAACAAACACATGAAAAGATGCTCAACATCACTCATTATCAGAGAAGTGCAAACCAAAACCACAATGAGGTACCATTCCACTCTAATCAGAATGGCTGTTATCCAAAAGTCTACAAGCAATAAATGCTGGAGAGGGTGTGGATAAAAGGGAACCCTCTTACACTGTTGGTGGGAATGCAAACTAGTACAGCTACTATGGAGAACAGTGTGGAGATTCCTTAAAAAACTGGGAATCAAACTGCCATATGACCCAGAAATCCCACTGCTGGGCATACACACTGAGAAAACCAGAATTGAAAGAGACACGTGTATCCTAATGTTCATTGCAGCACTGTTTATAATGGCCAGGACATGGAAGAAACCTGTATGTCCATCAGCAGATGAATGGATAAGAAATTTGTGGTACATATACACAATGGAATATTACTCAACCATTAAAAATAATACACTTGAATCACTTCTAATGAGTTGGATGAAACTGGAGTCTATTATGCAGAGTAAAGTAAGCCAGAAAGAAAAACACCAATACAGTATACTAACACATATATATGGAATTTAGAAAGGTGGTAACAATAACCGTGTATGTGAGACAGCAAAAGAAACACAGATGTATTGAACAGTCTTTTGGACTCTGTGGGAGATGAGGGCAAGATGATATGGGAGAATGGCATTGAAACATGTAATTTATGTGAAACGAATTGCCAGTCCAGTTTCAGTGCAGGAGACAGGGTGCTCGAGGCTGGTGCACTGGGATGACCCAGAGGGATGGGATGGGGAGGGAGGTGGGAGGGGGGTTCAGGATGCGGAACACATGTACACCCAGCATGGATTCAAGTCAATGTATGGCAAACCCAATACAATATTATAACGTAAAATGAATAAGTAAATAAATTTTAAAAAACGAAAGAAAAAAAAAGTTATTGTCACACTAATCACTCATAATAAACTATTTGTATCTTATTTAAAAAATAGAGAGTAATATCTTCTTAAAAGATATTTAACTTGGAAGAGTTGAATGGCTTCGTTACTGGCATCACTAAACAATGATGGTACAGAATGGTTGTACAGATCATATTGAAATGATACTAGAGAAAGCCATGATTTACGCCACTCTGTTTCTACAAATTACCACAGTATGGAAACACAGTCTTCCAACCATATCAAAGATGTAGGAGGATAACAAAGAAAAAGGAACACGTAAATTGAAATGAAAGGGAATAAGTAGAACATAGTTTAGCGAACTGGAATCTGGGATGGTGTTTCTGTTCTTATTTATTGGTTCTAGACATAGTACCTTATTCACAGGAATAAAAGCTGTGGAAATTCACAGGTCCACAAAAGAGGGAGCTCCCTGTCTCATCATCAAGATGATATAGTTTTCCTAACATTTTGCTAGACCATTCTGTCCTCATCTATCTCCAAGCTGTGTGTTTGTTTATCTCTAGCTATAGCAGTTTTGAGATCAGACATATTATTACCAAAAATATTTCAAATTCTGACTGGAAAAATGTTTAGGAAAGAGATTAATTTCCTTATGATTTCTATTTAAGTTGATTCATTAGAGTTTGTGTGCCCCTTTAGCAACCTCAAGTTATTGGTTGAAGTATAAAAAAAAATGGTTTATATCTCTTTCTGAATTTGTTGTTAATAAGACTGTAACAGAATTCAGGAAACCAGAAAGAATTTGCCACCTTATAAATCATGCATCAGCCCCCAATTCCATGACAAATCATTTTTATTACATGTACATGCTTGTGGTGTGTGTGTGTGTGTCCACTATTAATGTTCTGGCCTAATTATTTGATTTCCATTTATTTTTCTGTCACCCAAGCACTAACTTGTATGCAGTCAGATAATAATGTTATTGAGAAAGATGAATAGGAGTCAGAGTTTTCCTTTGTAACTCTTTATTCTACTGGGCTATAATGAAATACTGGATGCCTGTAGTTCAAACATGTTTTATACTGACTCAACTGAGGAAAATATTCTCCACAGAAATTTTAGGGGAAAATCATGTTCATTGGATACATTTTTAGTGTTGAGTGGCAATATCTCACAATTTTCTAAATTCTGCCCTTCCTGGCAATGATATTGTTCCCAGAAGGTAGCTCTATTTAAAGTAAAATGTCATATGATGTGGAAGAGTCCTTGTCCATGTCAACACTCTGACAGCCAGGTTTTCCTGGTCTTAGAAATTTAGTGAGTTTTAATATGGAAATAACAATACTAAAATTTCTTATTATTCTTGGTTGTTAAATATGTAATGGACCGATATGTTTCAAAAGTGACAGAAGTCTGAATTATCACATTGCATTTTATGAGGCAAAGTAATGTAAGCTTTGAAAATAATCTTGCCGGATACCTTGTGTCCTTTGAAGATTCCATAATAAGAGCCAGGTTCTCATGGTACTTATTTTCTCTCCCTTGTAAATCATATGACAAATGTTCATGTTGTTGTTGTTGGTTGTTTCAGGTAGCCTCAAGTAATTACACATTCTGATAGTCAATAGGGACATAATTATCTATCTGAAAACATGTAGGAACATATACATATAATTGAGTATTATTATTATCATTATCATAGTGGACATAATTTAGACTTTTTCCCTTGTCTATATACCTTCAGAGTTTTAGAATTGATCTCTTTAAAGTTTTACTTTTAAAAGAATTAGCATTCACATTTATTTAAATATTATACAAATGGAAGCCTTTGAGATGTGACCATACATTTATTCATACATTTACATCAATACACCTATGGTTAACTTCATGTGCTTCTTAAATTGCAAATAAGACTAACTCTGTTGCAAAATTTTTGACATAATTATGTTTAATATTACATATTGCTTTGCCTTCTAAAACAGATGCTTGACATATACTGCTTCAGTAAGCATACGCATAAGCTGATGATAAAGAATGACATCATCAGACAGCGAAAGTAAAACAAAACAGAACTATTGGCAGTTTGTGTTTGAGTGAACCATCTCTTTCCCCATTTCTCATGTTTGTTGTCATGTCTTGACAGTAGGGTAAGGCAGAATGTGATTGTGGAAACAGTGCAAAATAGACCTTCTACTAGAGAATCATGCAAAATGACTATTGTTCAGCAACTAAAGTAGACCTTTTCCTGCCTCTTGGCCCTGTCCCTTCTAATACACATTTGATTATTCTTCAGTCGTTTACTGGGCACTACCAAGTACCCACTACTATGTCAAGCACCAAGGAATGTAAGAAATTTAAGAATAATATAAATAATAATAATAATTTCTTCAAGTAAAGAGATTGCAGCCTGTAGGAGCAATATGATTAACATTATATGTACACAATGTATATAACATATTATATATTTTATATATATATATATATAAACACATTACCATATGTAAAATAGATAGCCAATTGCTGTATGACTCGGGGAACTCAAACCAGGGCTTGGTAACAACCTAGAGGGGTACAATGGGGAGGGATTTAGGAGGGATGTTCAAGTGGAAGGGGACATAGGCAAATCTTTCGCTGATTCATGTTGATGTTTGGTAGAAATCAACACAATACTGTAAAGCAATTATCCTTCAATTAAAAATAAATAAATTTAAAAAAGAATACATAACAACTCGATAAATGGCTATCTTGGAAGTAAATTTTCCATGCACATTCACGGAAAGTTAATGAACTGAATCTCATATTTTTAAAGACAATATTTTTAGAGCTGTGTTAGGTTTGCAATAAAGTTGAGAGAAAAGTATAGAGATTTCCTGTATACTCTATACTATCCCAATTTCTCCCCTACATCCTCACAAAAACACTTAGCTTTCCCCATTATCAACATCACTCAGCAGAATGGTGCATTTGTTAATAAGGATAAACCTACATTGACACATCATTGTAATCCAAAGTCTACACTTTACCTTAGAGTTCACTCTTGGTGCTGTGCATTCTGTTGTTTTGGGCAAATGAATGACATACATGCATCATTATGATATTACACAGTATTTTCATTGCCCTAAAAATTCCATGATCTGCCTATTTGTCCCCATCCCTGACAACCACTTATCTTTACATTATTTCAGTGATTTGTCCTTTTTCAGAATGTCATATAGTTGGAATCACATAGTATGTATCCTTCTCAGGCTGGTTTCTTTCACTTTGTAATATGTATTTAAGGTTCCTCCATGTCTTTTTGTGACTTGCTAACTCATTTGTTTGTATCACTAAATAATATTCCATTGCCTGGATGTGCCACATTTTATTTTTTCCATTTACCTATTGAAGGACACCATGGCTGCTTCCATGAACCTAATTTTTTTTTCTATTTATTTTTATTAGTTGGAGGCTAATTACATCATTGCAGTAGTTTTTGAATGAACCTAATTTTTAAGACAAGAATATTGATTCTGAGAGAGGGTAATATAGGCTTATAACTAGCTATAGAAAAGTCCAATTTTAACATGCATCACTTCAGATTCCTCATGCAGTATTACTAAAATCATGATTTGGGACATAATTTGACACATAAGAGAAACACTCTCCTTGCAATTTTCTCAGGTCTTTCTTGATGTTATATGCTACATCTTGACTATTATAAATATGTGGATTATCAGAAAGTGTGTGTTTTTTTTTAACCAACCAATGTTTCTAGATGCTTTGGTATATTTTAGGGGTTTAATTTAAGTAGTACATAAATATTTAGGCTGCAAATGTTATAATGTTGAACACAGATAACAGAATCATTGTAGTAGCCCTCTGGGCAACAGACCATGGCAGTGTTTGATGACTACTAACTAGAAGAGTGGAGAATTTATTGCACACCTGATTATCTGGCACTTATGGCATATACAATGGAAAACAATTGTAACCATCTACTTACAAGCCATGAGTGACTGTGACCTTTTGGAAACCAATTATCTTTATAGAAGGTGATTTGGAATCAAGTTTAATATTCTCTTTGTTGTTGAGTTTTTAAGTCGTGTCAGACTTAAAACCCCATGGACTGTATGTTCCAGGCTCCTCTGCCATCACTGTCCCCTGGAGTCTACTCAAATTCATGTCCATTGAGTTGGTGATGCTATCTAACCATCTCATCCTCTGCTGTCCCCTTCTCCTTTTATCTTCAATCTTTCCCAACATCAGGGTCTTTTCCAATGAGTTGGCTCTTTGCATTAGGATGGCCAAAGTATTGGAGCTTCAGCTTCAGCATCAGTCCTTCCAGTGAACATTCAGAGTTGATTTTCTTTAGGATTGACTGGTTTGATCTCTGTGCAGTCCAAGGGACACTCAAGAGTGTTCTCCAGAAGCACAATTTGAAATAATCAATTATTCAGTATTCAGCCTTCTTTATGGTCCAACTTTCACATCTGTACCTCCTGTAGAATGTTAGGAACTTCTGTCCATAGCTCTTCAGGCACTCTGTCTACCAGCCCTAATCCCTTGAATCTATTTGTCACCTCCACTATGTAATCATAAGGGATTTGGTTTAGGTAATGCGTGGATGGCCTAGTGGTTCTCCCTACTTTATTCAATTTAGGCCTGAATTGTACAATAAGGAGCTCATGGTCTTTGTACAGTCAACTTTAGGTCTTGTTTTAACTGACTATATAGAGCTTTTCCATCTTTGACTGCAAAGAATATAATCAGTCTGATTTCAGCACTGACCTTCTGGTGATGTCCATGTGTAGAGTGGTCTCTTGTGTTGTTGGATGAGGGTGTTTGCTGTGATTAGTGTTCTCTTGATAAAACTCTGTTACATTTTGGCTTGCTTCATTTTGTACTCCAAGGCCAAACTTGCCTGTTTTCCAGATATCTCTTGACTTCCTACTTTTATAATCCAATTCCCTATGATGTAAAGGACATCCTTTTTTGGTGTTAGTTCTAGAAGGTCTTGTAGGTCTTCAGAGAACCAGTCAGTGTCAGCTTCTTTGACAGTAGTTGTTGGGGCATAGACTTGGATTACTGTGATGTTGAATGGTTTGCCTTGGAAAGGAACTGAAATTATTCTATCACTTTTTAGATTGCAACCAAGTACTGCATTTCAGACTCTTTGTTGACTATCAGGGCTACTTCATTTCTTCTAAGAGATTCTTGCCCACCACTGTAGATATGGTCATCTGAATTAAATTCACCCAATTCCCATCCACTTTAATTCATTTTTTCCTAAGATGTAAATGGTCATTTTCTCTGCTGGCTCAGTGCTAAAGAATCTACCTGTTAATGTGGGAGACACTGTTTCAATCCCTGGGTCAGGAAGATCCCCTAGACTAGGAAAAGACACCAACATCAGTATTCTTGCCAAGGAAATCACAGGACAGAGAAGGCTGGTTAGCAACAGTAAATGAATCTGTACTACAAAAGGGTCAGACATGACTTAGTGTCTAAACAACAATACTCTTGTAGTAGCACTTTGATACCTTTTAATGAACACAAAATACTTTTGAGTTTTCATTATCTGCTACACAGGAGTTAGCACTTCAGCTCAATGTTAGACAAAAATACATTTTAGTTTGAGGCTAAATTCCCATTTCTTCTATTTCTAAAAGAAAATGGATAGGGAGTTTTCCTCTTGAATTTGCCTTCTAGACATCATATATTTTACTTTATCTAACTCTTAAGCATGTTGCTGGTTTTTCACACTGGCAAAACTAGCTTTCCAAAATGCAGCAGGAAGAAAAGTCTTATAGTTGCAGTGAGCAGAACAAACCATGTAGAGAAAATGAAATTCCATAACAACCACTGATCACTTTTTCATATTAATATCATCAGTGATGTCTCTCTCTCCTAAACACATTCTGAGTTCCTGAAATACACATTTCAAAAATACATTTAGTAAATTGAATTTTCTTTCAATATGGAAGCTATCTTAAGAGAAACTTGATTTTTGTTATAAATTTGAACTTGGCTAGGTTGGTTTCTCTTTCCTATTCTGTTAATGCTCTCTCCTTTCTATTAATTGGTGATACCTGCTGCATTGCAATGCCAAATCATTTAAATGCATGTTTCACTTTGATTGATTACTATTATTACTGATTTGCAAATCAAAATTAAATTGAGTTAATGGATCCCTGTTTTCTTTAGCTTTCTTTTAGGAATATGACTCTTGTGTGTGGCTGCATGTTTTTGTAAATTAAAGTTAAAGTTCAAATGGCTATATGTTATATTGTATACATTCTTGCTGGCACCATTGTTAGAGTCAAGGACATTTCAAAATAGAAGTTAATTTTGCCTAACATGCATGACTGTGGCTCAGATCATGAACTCCATATTGCAAAATTCAGACTCAAATTTGAATAAAGTAAGGAAAACCACTGGGCCATTCAGGTCTGACATAAATCAAATCCCCAAAGAATATACAGTGGAAGTGACAAATAGATTCAAGGTATTAGTTCTGATAGAGAGAGTGCATGAATAACTATGGGTGGAAGTTTGTAACATTGTACAAGAGGCGGTGATCAAAACCATCCCCAAGAAAAAGAAATGCAAAGAGGCAAAATGGTTTTCTGAGGAGGCCTTACAAATCACTGAGAAAAGAAAAGAGGTGAAAGACAAAGGAGAAGAGGAAAGATACAACCATCTGAATGCAGAGTTTCAAAGAATAACAAGGAGAGATAAGAAAGTCTTCCTCAGTTATCAATCAAAGAAATAGAGGAAAACAATAGAATGGGAAAGACTAATGATTGCTTCAAGAAAATTAGAGTTACCAAGGGAGTATTTCATGCAAAGATGGGCACAATAAAGGACAGAAACGGTATGGTCCTAACAGAAGCAGAAGATAAGAAGAGAGGGCAAGAATCCACAGAACTATGCAAAAAAGTTCTTAATGACCCAGATAACCTTGATGGTGTGATCACTCACCTAGAGCCAGACATCCTGGAGTGTGAAGTCAAGTGGGTCTTAGGAAGCATCACTATGAACAAAGCTAGTGGAGGTGATGGAATTTGAGTAGAGATATTTCAAATCCTAAAAGATGATGTTGTGAAAGTGCTGCACTCAATATGCCAGCAAATTTAGAAAACTCAGCAGTGGCCACAGGACTGGAAAGGTCAGTTTTCATTCTAATCACAAAGAAAGACGATGCCTAAGAATATTCATACTACTCTACAATTGCACTTATTTCATATGCCAGCAAAGTAATGCTGAAAATTCTCCAAGTGAGGGTTCAACGGTATGTGAACTGAGAACTTCCATATGTACTAGTTGAATTTAGAAATGGCAGAGGAACCAGAAATCAAATTGCCAACATCCATTGGATCATAGAAAAAGCAAGAGAATTCCAGAAAAACATCTACTTTCTCTTCATTGACTACTTAAAGCCTTTGAGTGTGTGGATCACAGGAAACTGTGGGAAATTCCTCAAGAAATGGGAATGCCAGATCACCTTACCTGCCTCCTGAGAAATTTGTATGCAGGTCAAGAAGCAACAGTCAGAACTGGACATGGAACAATGGACTTGTTGAAAATTGGGAAAGAAATATGTCAAGGCTCTATAGTGTCACCCTGCTTATTTAACTTGCATAGAGTACATCATGAGAAATGATGGAATGGATGAATCACAAGCTGGATTCAAGATTGCCAGGAGAAATATCAATAACCTCAGATATGCAGATAACACCACCCTTATGGCAGAAATCAAAGGGGAACTAAAGAGCCTCTTGATGAAGGTGAAAGAGGAGGTTGAAACAGCTGGCTTAAAATTCAGCATTCATAAAACTAAGATCATGGCATCTGGTCCCATCACTTCATGGCAAATAGATGGAGCAATCAGTGAGAGACTATTTTCTTGGCCTCCAAAATCACTGCAGACGGTGACTGCAGCCATGAAATTAAAACACACTTGCTCCTCTGAAGAAAAGCTATGGCAAACCTAGACAGCATATTAAAAAGCAGAGACATTGGTTTTCTGACAGAAGTTCATCTAGTCAAAGCTATGGTTTCTCCAGTAGTCATGTATGGATGTCAGAATTGGACGATATAGAAGGCTGAGCCCTGAAGGATTGATGCTTTCGAACTGTGGTGTTGGAGAAGACTCTTGAGAGTCTCTTGGAGTGCAAGGAGATCAAACCAGTCAATCCTAAAGGAAATCAGTCCTGAATATTCGCTGAAAGGACTGATGTTGAAGCTGAAGCTCCAATACTTTGTCCACTTGATGCAAAGAGCTGACTCATTAGAAAAGACTGTGATGCTGGGAACTATTGAAGGCAGGAAGAGATGGGGGATGACAGAGGATGAGATGTTTTTATGGCATCACAGACCCAATGGACATGAGTTTGAGCAAGCCCTGGAGTTGATGAAGGACAGGGAAGCCTGTCGTGCTGCAGTCCATAGGATCACAAAGTGCTGGACATAACTGAGCAGCTGAACAACAAATGGCAACATGCATACCATGAAACTTAAATTCTTTCTTTGAGCAACTATGGGAGAAAATAGCCACAAATTTTGCAGTATGCCATAAGTTAATGATATTTGACTCATTGGAAAAGACCCTGATGCTGGGAGGGATTGGGGGCAGGAATAGAAGGGGACGACAGAGGATGAGATGGCTGGATGGCATCACCAGCTCGATGGGCATGAGTTTGAGTAAACTCCGGGAGTTGGTGATGGACAGGGGGGCCTGGTGTGCTGCAGTTCATGGGGTCGCAAAGAGTTGGACACGACTGAGAGACTGAACTGAACTGAACTGAATAATATTTTTCTTATTTTACATCCATGATAATATGTTTTTAATTTGTAAGAGATCACTAACTTGACCAATTATGTTTTCTCTTCCTCTGATAAAATATACATGGTATAAAGCCTACAATTTTATGACTACTATTCTGTGGCATTTAGTACACTGTTGTGCAACTATCACCAAAAATATTGACCACTCCACAAATTCACATTTTATCTTTGTGCAGGGGCCATGGTAGTTTTCTCTGTTTTGTTCTAATGAGCTACTGAAGCTGATACCCAAATATATTTTTAAAAGTGTCAGGAATATCTTTGAAAATAAATAGAAAAAGTAAAATAAGTTGACTAGTCCAATAGTTTCCAAGGTCATTCTGATATATGAAGTGTTAGCTTTTAATTATTTCTGTAGCTTTTTGAAGTTGTCTGATATCTGAGATTCTATATTTCATAGACTAGTAGGTTGGTTTCTTATTTGGTGGGATGGTCTATATGAGGAAATCCTGCACTTGAGGATGGAAGGGCTGTGGAAGGAGCTGCTTCAACTTGTCTTGGGTCCCTGCCTTCCTGGGAATAGCTAATTCTTCACCCTAATGTCAGAAATTTGAGGTGTTTTGTTACCATTAATCTATGTCTAATGCAACCCTCCCCTTAGACTTACAATGATATTTGCTAGATGCACCAATTCTGGTTTGAAAATCAGACCAATTGGAGGTCAGGGCTGCAAGACTCTAGAAATTATCTTGAAATGTCTACTGTATAATACTGTATACAAATGCTCAAATAAAGTACCTAGGGACATGTATAACCTATAAGAACTTGTGTGTACCATTTGAAGAATTTTTATAGCTCAAATTTTCATGAGAAAGAAATGGTCTATTGAGAGGTACCAACAATATAATAATTGTCAGTGACTATGCTTAAAAACCTGGAACATTTCTAATTTAAAAGGATATCAAGTGCTCAGGCCTGGTGCACTGGGAGGACCCAGAGGAATTGGGTAGAGAGGGAGGTGGGAGGGGGGATCGGGATGGGGAATACATGTAACTCCATGGCTGATTCATGTCAATGTATGACAAAACCCACTACAATATTGTAAAATAATTAGCCTCCAACTAATACAAAATAAATAAATAAATAAAAAGGATATCACCAAGGGCAAGTATAAGCCAATGAGATAGTAGTTAGTTGTATGTGAACTGTGAAAACTGAGATAGTAGTTAACATTATGTAAACTGAAAACTCCTAAATTTAAATGTATAACTATGTAAAAATTCCTGATATATATTTATATAAATATATATTTCAAAAACATAGAAATAAATAGTGTAAAAATAGTTGAAGTTAAGCATGCATCCAAGTTAAAAAAAAATGTTTTACAACAGTATTTCTCAAACTTCATTCTACGGATTAATGGTGTCTTTTGAGTCTTTAATAGATATTCTGTAAAAACAAGTTCCATTATTGCAAAAGTTTAGAAAATAGTGTGCTCTCTACCTCTTTTGGAAAGTCACAATAAATATTAGCATATTATAAACTTTGAAAATATCTGCATTAAAGAAAGCTGGAGTCAATGTACCTGAGTTTAAATACCAACTTCAAGGCTTAGCCTTGAAAGTTAATTTCGACAGGTTTTTCATTTGACATTCGATAGGTTTCTCAGTTTCTGTGAATCAGTTTCATCATCTGAAAAATGGAAATACTGATGCTACTTCCCTCTGAAGTGTTTTGTAAATATTAAATAAGTAAATATGTAAAGAACTTACAACTATGCGGCATATGATAAGTGCTATATAATGTTTGTTCTTTCCAACCTAGTGTTAACTCAATTCATCATGAAACTCCCTCACCTTCTGAACTATCCTCGCTTTTTTCAGCAATTCTCTTAACATATCGTGGAACAAGCAGGCAAACGGAAAATAATTTAAAAGATATTGGTATAAGTTCAATATGATGTTTCTTTGTTGCCTTTAATCTTTTAACATTATATGTAATTGGAGAATTTGAAGAGATTATTAGAATCTCAAAGGCATTTAAAATGCCTTTTTATTCATTTTTGTAATAGTCTATAGGAAAATAAAAGTTTGCTTGGCAACCTCAAATTTTGTCAGGCACTTCAGGCTACAGGATAGCAGTTTGCTCAAAGCAGAAGTCAGCCTTCTGGGTTCCTGGTTTGGTTGCACTCTCTACTGTGCAATGCTGCTTGCCCTCCCAACCCTTAGTAATCATCATTTTCCTATCTCTGGCTCCATTCTGAATAGCCACTTCACTGCCTTATTTTGCATTCTCCAATCTGTTTTTTTTTTTTAATAAGCTGAACTTTAGCAAAGATTGAGTGTATCTTCTCTTCATATCCATCTGTGACTTAACAAAGTGTACAAATTAGAGTAGGACTATAAAGAAAGCTGATCACCGAAGAATTGTTGCTTTTGAACTGTGGTGTTGAAGTAGACTCTTGAGAGTCCCTTGGACTGAAAGGAGATCCAACCAGTCCATCCTAAAGGAAATCAGTCCTGAATGTTCATCAGAAGGACTGATGTTGAAGCTGCAACTCCAATACTTTGGCCACCTGATGCGAAGAGCTGACTCATTTGAAAAGACCCTGATGCTGGGAAAGATTGAGGCTAGGAGGAGAAGGGGATGACAGAGGGTGATATGGTTGGATGGCATCACTGATTCAATGGACATGAGTTTGAGTAAACTCTGGGAGTTGGTGATGGAGAGGGAGGCCTGGCATGCTGCAGTCCATGGAGTCACATAGAGTCAGACACGACTGAGTGACTGAACTGAACTGAACAAAATATTCATGCCCATATAGCAGGCTTCTAGTGCTCACATCATTTGATGGCTTTGCTGATGTCTAGCCCAGATACAGCTGCAATTGTTTTACAAACTCTGCATATACCTGTGTTTGACAGCCTTTCCCTCATAGCCATGGTGCTGAGCTGAGTAGTTTTTAATTTCGTATCTATCCCTGAGTGGTGATTCCTAAGAATCACTGTAATATTTGCTCTTCATCTAAGTAGTCTGTAACTACTTGCATGTGGCTTCTCTGCTCTTTCATTCTATTCTTACATTTGTATGGCTTTCCTGTTAGTTGAGTTCTGAATCTTTTGGAGTCCAAATGTTTTTCCAAATAACAGAGTTCAGAGCATAAGCATTTCCTGAAAATGAGCCTGAATACTACCTCTGAAAAGGCTTACATATACCCAGTTTATTTATAGGGAATTTCAAAATTGTTTCCATTAGATTCAACGTGGTATATCACATTATCATTTCATATTGTCAGATGCTTAATTATTCATATTTTAGTACATCATACTCAACCCAACATAGCTTTGAATACAAATGATAAACAAGCCAACATGTAGTACCTGACTGTAGAGAGATATAATGAGGGAGATATAAAACTGTTTTTCATTTTTGGAGAGATATTATTAATGCAACAGCATTAATTTAATTAAATGCTATTTTAATAACAAAATCATATTGCAATAAACTGGCCCACCATTTCATTTAAATAATTGCAAATCTCAATATTTTGATTACTCATAGTTCTCCTTTAGTTAATTTACTTATTCACAGTTTTGACAGAAAAGCTTTCAAACACATGAAAAGATGAACACAGTTCATCCAAATAGGAAACTATAAAATTGCCTTGATTTTTGTTCAGTGCTATAAATCCAAATTCACTTTTATCCCTTGTAAATTTTACTACAAAACATTATTTTTTTCCCATTGCACTTCTAGTTTGAGGGCTATAAATCAACTAAGTTGTAAGTCTAACACTTGTTTACTAGTGAGAAAAGAGTGCAATAACAATTTTGCTTTAGAGCATACATGGATAATACAAAACCAGAATTATGAGAAAGTTATACAGTACAAAGTAACTCTAATCAGAATTATCACTTCATAAGGAATGTAAGGATCATTTAGTCCAACTCTTTCATTTTGCATATTGAGTAATCTGAAGCCCTGAGAAGTTATATGACATAATTTCTCCCTTGTTCCAGTCAGTGACTTATAATGCATATCTATAGACCCATTTTAGAGAGTTTTAATAAAATTAAAATCAAGATTAAGAAGGTGGGATTTAGTGGACAAAGCACCTTGGGTACACATCAGGATACTTGAGTTCTTATCCTGGCCCTACTCTCTATGTTGTATTGTCTCTCACTTTTCCTCTTCAGGATCCAATTTTTCATTTGTAAGATGGAGAGGTTGGTTTATATATTCATTAATGTTCTTGTTACTCTTAAGAACTTTTCTCACCAGTCTAAATCTGAAGTTGGAGTTTGAATATCTGTATACTACAATAATAATAATCACACACAAGGGGCCCATGTGCATGCACATGAAATTATGATATTTGAGGTATTTTCATATTGTTATGTTGAATTGTAGATTAGGGAGTGAGTGTAAATGATTATAAGGGCTGTTTTTATGACTTGGTCAATAATTATACTGACTAGCCATGAGCATTATGAAGGTAGGTGAACAAGTATGAAAGGTGCTATGGTTACAAGAGTAAATGCACAAGTATTAGAAAATGCAGAAGGTGAATATTTCCCCAGTATCAATGAGTCTCTGCCTTTCCAAATCATTTTCAATCAGTTAAATATATGTAATTTAGACATAACATAAAAGTTACCACTTTCAAATTCAGTTACTGAAAACAACTTTTATGCTTCTAGATGTTTATGTAGATATTTGCCTATAATTAAAACACTTTCATTTTTAAAGGCATCTTTCATTTTTATTCCAGTTCCAGTTCAGTTGCTCAATTGTGTCCGACTCTTTGTGACCCCATGGACTGCAGCACACTAGGCTTTCTGGTCCATCACCAACTCCCAGAGCTTGCTCAAGTTCATGTCCACCCAGTCGGTGATGCCATCCAAGTATCTCATCCTCTATCATCCTCCATCTCCTCCTGCCTTCAATTTTTCGTAGCATCAGTCTTTTCTAATGAGTTGGCTCCTCTAATCACGTGGCCGAAGTACTTCAATTTCAGCTTCAGCATCAGTCCTTCCAATGAATATTCAGGATTGATTTCCTTTAGGATGGACTGGTTGGATCTCCTTGCAGTCCAAGGGACACTCAATAGTCTTCTCCAACACCACAGTTCAAAAGCATCAATTCTTCGGCACTCAGCTTTCTTTATATTCCAGTTCTCACACCCATACATGACTACTGGAAAAACGACAGCTTTGACTAGATGGACCTTTGTCAGCAAAGTAATGTCTCTGCTTTTTAATATGCTATCTAGGTTGGTCATAGCTTTTCTTCCAAAGGGCAACCATCTTTTAATTTCATTGCTGCAGTCCCCATCTGCAGTTATTTTGGTGCCCCCCAAAATGAAGTCTCTCAATGTTTCCATTGTTTCCCATCTGTTTTCCACGAAGCAGTGGGACCAGATGCCATGATCTTTGTTTTTTGAATGTTGACTTTTAAGCCAGCTTTTTTACTCTCCTCTTTCACTTTCATTGAGAGGCTCTTTAGCTCTTCTTTACTTTCTGCCACAAAGGTGGTGTCATGTGTGTGTCTGAGGTTATTGATATTTCTCCCAGAAATCTTCATTCCAGCTTGTGCTTCATCCAGCCCAGGATTTCACATGATGTATTCTGCATATAAGATAAATAAGCAAGCTAACAATATACAGTCTTGAAGTACTCCTTTCCTAATTTGGAACTAGTCTGTTGTTCAATGTCCTGTTCTAACTGTTGCTTCTTGACCTGCATACAAATTTCTCAGGAGGCAGGAAAGGTAGTCTGGCATTCCCATCTCTTGTAGCATTTCCGACAGTTTGTGGTGATCTACACAAGCAAAGACTTTGAGGTAATCAATAAAGCAGAAGTAGACATTTGTCTGGTATTTTTTGCCTTTTTGATGATCCAGCGGATGTTGGCCATTTGACATCTGGTTCATCTGCCTTTTCTACGTCCAGCTTGAACATCTGGAAGTTCATGGTTTACCTACTGTTGAAGCCTGGCTTGGACAATTTGGATTATTACTTTGCTAGCGTGCGAGATGAGTGCAATTGATCAGTAGTTTGAACATTCTCTGGCATTGGAATGAAAACTGACCTTTTCCAGTCCTGAGGCCACTGCCGAGTTTGCCAAATTTGCTGGCATATTCAATTCTGCACTTTAACAGCATCATCCTTTAGGATTTGAAATAGCTAAACTGGAATTCCATCACCTCCACTAACTTTGTTCATAGTACTAAGGCCCACTTGACTTCTCATTCCAGGATGCCTGGCTCAAGGTGAGTGAGCACACCATCATGAAGATCTTTTCTGTATAGTTTTTCTGTGTATTCTTGCCACCTCTTCTTAATATCTTCTGCTTCTGTTTGGTTCATCCCATTTCTGTCCTTTATTGTGCTCATCTTTGCATGAAATGTTCCCTTGGTATCTCAAATTTTCTTGAAGAGATCTCTAGTGTTTCCCATTCTGTTATTTTCCTCTATTTCTTTGCATAGATCACTGAGGAGGGATTTCTTATCTCTCCTTGCTATTCTTTGGAACTCTGCATTCAGATGGGTATATCTTTCCTTTTCTCCTTTGTCTTTCACTTCTCTTCTTTCCTCAGCTATTTGTAATGCCTCCTCCAACAATCATTTTGCCTTTTTTGCATTTCTTTTTCTTTGGGATGGTCTTGATCACTGCCTCCTATACAGCATCATGAACCTCCATCCATAGTTCTTCAGGCACTCTGTCTATCAGATCTAATCTCTTGAATCTATTCATCACTTCCACTGTATAGTCATAAGGGATATGATTTAGGTCATAACTGAATGGTCTAGTGGTTTTCCCTACTCTCTTCAGCTTAAGGCTGAATTTTGCAATAAGAAATTCATGATCTGAGCCACAATCAGCTCCAAGTCTTTTTTGTGCTGACTGTATAGAGATTCTCCATCTTTGGCTGCAAAGAATATAAGCAGTCTGATTTTGGTATTGACTATCTGGTGATGTCCATATGTGGAGTCTTCTCTTGTGTTGTTGGAAGAAGTTATTTGCTATGACCATTGCATTCTCTTGGCAAGACTCTGTTAGCCTTTGCCTTATTTCATTTTGTACTCCAAGGCCAAACTTGCCTGTTACTCTGGGAATCTCTTGACTTTCTACTTTTGCAATCCAGTCCCCTATGATGAAAAGGACATCTTTTTTGGATGTTAGTCCTGTAAGGTCTTCTAGGTCTTCATAAAACTTCATTCTTATTAAGCTTACCATTTCCTACTTGTCTGATATGAGCTGAAACTCTGGTTCCCAAGTAAAATTTAACTCAGCATTTCCTAAATCAGCATGCTCTTTTTATGTTCTATTTCAGGGCTATTTTTTTTTTTTTTTAGAACTTGGTGTGTGGAACTAATTGACTGTTTTAAATCCATCTGAACCATATCCTGAGGTTAAAAATTTAATTGATCAGTTGAATGAGAGGAGAAATTTCTAATGAAATACCAAATAAACCATATCATCTTTTCCACTGCTCTTCATGTGTTTGTGGTTTTCCCTGAAGATAGATATTCAAATGATGTACTGAAGATTCAACAAGTAGGATATAAGATTTTGTTTAAGTTTAAAGTCACTGTAATGTGAACCATGAGGCAATACAAAACATGTGTTAAAGGCTAGGTCTCTAAACCTCAAATAAATTGTAAGGAGGTATAAAAATACAAGTATGAGACTGTGTGTGATGAGGGGATCATATCCCTTTAGATATTTTCATTAATTTATATTTGAGCAACTTTAGTACTTAAATACATCTAGATCACATCAGGAAACTTGAGTTTTGCTCCATATTTTCCCCTAAATAATTTATCTATGACACATCACTGTGAGACAGTTTCCTCATCTTCAAAATGAAGAAATTGAACCAGATGGCTCTTAAGTGTCTTTGTAGTAATATTATACCATGATTCTTTACCACCTTAATATTACTTTCTGAATTTACTGATTTTTTTCTGCAGTGACATACAGGTAGCACTTTCTTGAACAAATGAATTGATATTGGAACTTACCATATTTTTATGAAATAAAAAATATTAGGGGAACCTTGTTCATTAATTCTTAGTGTCATTGTATGAGATACACATTTACCTTATCTGTCTATAAGATATTATATCAACTTTTATTTTTCATATCATAAGAATCCACATATTGTACACAAAAATCCACTATTTAAACTACCAATAATGAAACAAATAATAATTCAGTAAGTATTATAGTTAAGATCCAGTTCTGAATTGTTAGTCAGGAGATCTGATATAAATTTTGGAAAATTTTCCTGCTGCATTTTTAGTTTTGAGGCACTCAGCCCTGGCAGTTCTAAGCAGGATCCCTTTGTTTAAATCATTGTCATCATATTTTCTGTTCATAGTAACCCTTGGATGTTGGATAGGCCAATTTGAGCAATTGGAATTCAGCAAAGCTAAATATGGCAAGAAAATCTCTAGGACTATCTAGAAAATGCACAAACGTGTACCATCATTTCAGAGATTAAAGCACTTTTCTTTCAGATCTTTTGCTTGCCATGATTCATAGACAAGCTAATGTGGAGAAAGTTTGCTTTATTTTGTGTTTTCCATCTATTGCAAAAAGTGCAGAGTGGCAAAATAAAAGCTCATTGATTCCACCAAACATAGGCAGATGTCCAGGCTGTAGTTACTTCCCCTTGTACCTTTGATAAGAATTAACCTGTCCCTTAGAATCTGTATTTCTAATAATAGTAGCTATATTTTCTTTTTTGCAACAATCAATACATGCATTCTTTGATTTGCATTTGCAGGGGCGAATGGGTTTGACTGAATTCTAAAATACTGTTTTAAATTAGCAAGAACGTGTTTTCTTTTTGGCTTATGGCACCAGTGTACCAGTAGATAGTTAGGGATTTTGATAATATCTATAAATAATTTAGACACTTCCCTGGTGGGTCAGTTTTTAAGAATGTGGCTTGCAATGCAGGGACGTGGATTGTGGATTTGTTCCCTGGTCTGGGAGCTAAGATACCACCTGCTGCAGTGTAACTGAACTTGCACACCCCATCTACTGGGCATGCACTCTAGAGCTTGTGAGCCAGGGCTACTGAAACCCACAGGCTTTAGAGCCTGTGCTTCTCAACAGGAAGTAGCCCCTGTTTGCTTCACCTGAGAAAGCCTTGTGTGTAGCAACAAAGACACAGTGCCACCACAACTAAATAACTTAATTAATATAAAATAAAAATAATGTAGTTGAATTCACTAGATATTTTGGAGAGCATTGGTGAAGTATAGATTGATCTATTTTTAGTACCTATTTTCTGATATATTTCTATGGTTTAGCCTGATACAGACTTCATAGGTGGAAAAATTTTAAACCTGAACATTCATATGATATCTTTGGGTTTTTTATTCCTACCTCTTTTTACTATTACATGAAGTTAAAAAATTGCTATATGTATATATATGTAATAGTAGGTAGTTGTTGATTATTTTAAATATAGCAGTATGTACATGTCAATCTCAAACTTCCAGTCTATCTCCTTGCTCCCACATTCCTCCCTGGTAATCATAAATTCATTCTCTAAGCCTGTGAATTTGTTTCTGTTTTGTAGGGTAGTTCATTTGTATCTTCTTTTAGATCCCACATGTAAGTGATATCATACAATATTTGTCTTTGTCTCCCTGACTTGCTTAGTATGATGGTCTCCAGATCCATTCATATTGCTACAGATGGAATTATTTCAGTCTATTTTTTATGGATGTGTAATATTCTGTTATATTTATATATCACATTTTCTTTTTTTTCATTTATTTTTATTAGTTGGAGGCTAATTACTTTACAATATTGTAGTGGTTTTTGTCATACATTGACATGAATTAGCCATGGATTTATATTTTCTTTATCCAGGAATTATTTCATTCTATTTTTTATGGCTGGGTAATATTCTGTTACATTTATGTATCACATTTTCTTTATCCATTCATCTGTAGAAGGGCACATAGCTTACTTCCGTGTATTGGCTACTGTAAACAGTGCTTCAGTGAATATTAGAGTTCATGCATAATTTTCAAATCAAGTTTTTTCCTGAATATATGCCTGAGAGTGGGATTGCTCTATCATATGATAGTTCTATATTTAATTTTTTAAGAAACCTCCAGACTGTTCTCCATAGTGACTATACCAATTTACATTCCCACAAACAGTATAGGAGAATTCCCTTTTCTCCACACCCTCTCCAGCATTTATTGTTTGTAGATTTTTTAATGATGCCCATTCTGACAGGTGTGAAGTGATATCTCATTGTGATTTTGATTTTGATTCCTCTAATTAGCAATGTGGAATATCTTTTCGTGTGCCTCTTGGCCACCTGTATGTCTTCTTTGGAGAAATGTCTATATTTAGTTCTTCTGCCAATGTTTTGATCATGGTTTTTGTTTTATTGGTATTGAGACACCTGGTCTGTTTGTAAAATTTGGAGATAAATCCATTTTCACTTGCATCATTTGCAAATCTCTTCTCCCTTTCTGTGGATGGTCTTTTCATCTTGATTATAGTTTCTTTTGCTGTGCAAAAACTTTTTAATTTAATTAGTCCCCATTTGTTTATTTTTCTTCTTATTTCCATTACTCCTGGAGATGAGTCTTAAAGGATATTGCTGTGATTTCTATCAGAATGTCTTCTATGTTTTCCTCTAAGAGTTTTATAGTATCCAATTTTAAATTTAGGTCTTTAATCCATTTTAAGCTTATTTTTTGTGAGTGATGTTAAAAAATGTTCTATTTTCATTTTTTTGTTTACATGTAGCTGTCCAGTTTTCCCAGTACCATTTATTGAAGAGACTGTCTTTTTTCCACTGTGTAGTCTTACCTCCATTGTTGTACATTAATTGATCATAGATTTGTGGGTTCATTTCTGGCCTTTCTTTCTTGTTCCATTAATCTATATTTCTGTTTTTGTGCCAATACTATACCATTTTGATGACTGTGGCTTTGTAGTATAGTCTGAAGTCAGGGAGCCTGATTCCTTCAGCTCTCTTTTCCTTTCTCAAGTTTGTGCTATTTGGGGTTGTTTGTATCTCCATAGATATTTTAAGATTTTTTGCTCTAGTCCTGTGAAAAATACCATTGGTGATTTGATGAGGATTGTATTGAATCTGTAGATTGCTTTAGGTAGTGTAATCATTTTAACAATATTGATTCTTCCAATCCAAGAGTGGGGTATATTTTTTCCATCTGTTTGTGTTGGTTTTGATTTCTTTTATCAGCCTCATAGTTTTCAGAGAACAGGTCTTTTGTCTCCTTAAGTAGGTTTATTCCTAAACACTTTATTATTTTTGATGCAATGGTACGTGGGGTTGTTTCTTTAATTTCTCTTTGTGACTTTTCATTGTTAATGTATAGAAACACAACATATTTCTCTGTATTAATTTTGCCACTTAACCAAATTCATTGTTGAACACTAGTATTTTTCTGGTAACATCTATAGGAATTTCTTTGTCATTTGCAAACAGTGACAGTTTTATCTCTTCTCCAATTTGGAGTCCTTTTCTTTTGCTTCTCTGAATGCCTTAGCTAGAATGTTGAAAATCATATTGAATAATAATGGAGAGTGTAGATATCCTTGTCTTCTCTCTGATTGTAGAGTAAATGCTTTCAACTTTTTACCATGTTATCTGTGGTTTTGCCTTATATGGCCTTTACTATGTTGCGTTTCTTCTAAGCCAACTTTCTGGAGAGTTTTTCTTTTTTAATCATAAATGGGTGCTGAATTTTGTCAAACCTTTTTATGCATCTATTGTGATGATCATATTGTTTTTATTCTTCAGTGCAGTGTTTTACACTGATTTGTGGATATTAAAAACCCCTTGCATTCATGGGATGATCCCCACTTGATCATGGTGGATAATTCCTTTAATATATTATTGAATTCAGATTGATAGAATTTTGTTGAGGTTTCTCGTGTCTACCTTCATCAGTGATATTGGCTTGTACTTCTCTTTTTGTGCATGCTATCTTTGTTTAGTTTGGGTATCAGGGTGATGGTCACCTAATATACTGAGTTTGGGAGTGTTCTTTCCTCTGTAACTTTTTGGAATCATTTCAGAAATATAGATGTTAACTCTTTTCTAAATGTTTGATAGAAATTGTTTGTGAAGCCATCTGGTTCTTTGTTTCTTGAGAGTGTTTAAATCATAGTTTCAATTTCAGTACATGTGATCGCTTTGTTCATATTTTATGTTTCTACCTGTTCCAGTCTTCGGTGATTGTACCTTTCTAAGGATTTGTCCATTTCTTCCAGTTTGACCATTTAATTGGTAAATAGCCACTTGTAGTAGTATCTTATGATCATTTGTATTACTGTGATGTCCACTGTAACATTTCCTTTCTCATTTCTAATTATATTGATTTGAGCCCTCACCTTTATTTTTTGCTTGATGAGTCTTACTAAAGGTTTGTTGTTGTTCAGCTGCTCAGTCATGTCTAACTCTTTACAACCCATGGACTGCTACACCCCAGGTTTCCTTGTCCTTCACTATCTCCTGAAGTTTGCTCAAATTCATGTCCATTCAGTTGATGATGCCATCCGACCATCTTATCCTTGATCACTCCCCTTCTTCTCCTGCCCTCAATCTTTCACAGTATCAGGCCTTTTCCAATGATTTGGCTCTTCACATCAGGTGGCCAAAATATTGGCTTCAGCATCAGTCCTCCCAATGAATATTAAGGATAGATTTCCTTTAGTATTGACTGGTTTGATCTCTTTGCAGTCCAAGTGACTCTCAAGAGTCTTCCCCAGCACCACAGTTCAAAAGGATCAATTCTTTGGCTCTCAGCCTTCTTTATGGTCCAACTCTCACATCTGTATTTGACTGCTGGAAAGATCACAGCTTTGACTATATGGACCTTTGTCAGCGAAGTGATGTCTCTGTTTTTTAGTATGCTGTCTATGTTTGTCATAGTTTTCCGTTCAAGGAGCAAGCGTCTTTAAATTTCATGTCTGCAGTTATCACCTTCAGTAATTTTGCAGCCCAAGAAAATAAAGCCTATCACTGTTTCCACTGTTTCCCCATCTATTTGTCATGAAGTGATGGGACCAGATGCCATGATCTTAGTTTTTTGAATGTTGAATTTTAAGCCAGCTTTTTCACTCTCCTCTTTCAACTCCATCAAGGGGCTTTTTAGTTCCTCTTCATTTTCTGCAATTAAGTTGGTGTCATCTGTATATCTGAGGTTATTAATATTTCTCCCAGAAACCTTGATTCCAGCTTGGATTCATCTAACCTGGCATTTTGCATGATTTACTCTGCATATAAGTTAAGTAAGCAGGGTGACAATATATAGCCTTGATGTACTCCTTTCCCAACTTTGAACCAGTTTGCTGTTCCATGTCCAGTTCTAACTGTTCCTTCTTGACCTGCAGACATGTTTCTCAGGAGGCAAGTAAGATGGTCTGGTATTCCCATCTCTTTAACAATTCTCCACAGTTTGTTTTGATTCACAAAATGGGTTTAGCACAGTCAATGGAGCAGAAGTAGATTTTTTTGTGGAATTTCCTTGCTTTTTCTTTTAACAATATGAAAAGCAAAAGTATATGCTAAAAGTTTGTCAGTTTTGTCTTCTCAAAGAACCCATTTTTAGTTTCATTGATCTTTTCTATCATGTTCTTTCTTTATTTATTTATAATTATTTCTATTTATTTCTAATTCATTTATTTCTGCTCAGATTTTTAAATTTCTTTCCTCATGCTATCTTTGGGTTTTGTTAGTTTTTTCTTTCTCTAGTTGTTTTAGGGGTAAGGTTAGGTTGTTTATTTGAGATTTTGTTGTTTCCTGAGGTAAGAGTGTATTTCTATAAACTTCCATATTAGAACTGTTTTTGCATAGCTTTTGGAATGTTGTGTTTTTGTTTCATTGTCTCCAGTTATTTTTTTTTAAATTTCTTCTTTGATTTCTTTAGTGATCAATTGGTTCTTGTACAATGTCGTTTAGCCTCCACATGTTTGTGATTTTTAGAGTTTTTATTTTCTTGTAGTTAATTGCTAATTTGATAGTGTTTTGGTGAGAAAAGATGCTTGATATAATTTCAGTTTTCTTAAATTTACCAAGACTCATTTTGTGGCCCAGTATGTGGTCAATCTTGGAGAATGTTGGTTGAGCACATGAGAAATATATGTATTCTGCTGCTTTTGGTTAGAAAGCTCTATAAAAATCATTTGTTTATCTGATCTAATGTGTCCTTCAAGGCCTGTTTTTCCTTATTGATTTTCTGTCTGGATGTTCTGTCCATTGGTGTAAATGGGCTAAATCCCCCAGTATTATTGTGTTACTATCTATTTCTCCCTTTATGGCTATTGATACTTGCCTTATATATTGAGATTTTCCTATGTTGTGTGCATATATATTTGTAATATCTTACTTTTGGCTCGATCTCTTGATCATTATAAAGCGTCCCTTTTGTCTCTTGTAAAGGTTTTTATTTTAAAGTATTTCTTCTGATTTTAGTATTGCAATTTTAACTTTCTTTTGCTTTCTGTTTGCATGGATTATCTTTTCATAACCCCTCACTTTGTTTGTTTGTGTCCCTGGGTCTGAAATATGTCTCTTGTAGCAGCATATATACAAGTCTTGTTTTTGTATCCAGGCAGCCAGTCTGTGTCTTTTGATTGGAGCATTTCATCTGCTCATGTTTAGGGTAATTATCTATATGAATATTCTTATTGCCATCTTGTAAATTGTTTTGGATTTGTTTTTATAAGTGTATTTTCTTCCCTTCCTCTTTTGTTCTTTTCTCTTGTGATTTGATAATTAATTTTAGTGCTGTGTTTTGATTCCTTTGTGGGTGTGTGTGTGTATCTATCTATTGTTGGTTTTCAGCTTGCATTAACATTAGGTTTAATATGGCAGTCTATATATGAAACTCCAATATTTTGGCAACCTCATGTGAAGAGTTGACTAATTGGAAAAGACCCTGATACTGGGGGCAGGATGAGAAGGGGACAACAGAGGATGAGATAGCTGGATGGCATCACCGACTCAATGGACAAGAGTTTTAGTAATCTCTGGAGTTGGTGATGGACAGGGGGTCCTGGCGTGCTGCAATTCATGGGATTGCAAAGAGAAGGACACGACTGAATGACTGAACTGAACTGATATATGAATAAGGTTGTTTTAAGTTGCTGGTCTTTTAATTTCAAATGCATTTCCCATATCCTGCATTTGTGTTCTTCTCTAACAATTGCTGGTTTTAAAACCATATTTGTGTGTGGATGATTTTCTAACTTTACTATGTGTTTGTCTTTACTAATAAGCTTTTCCATTCATAAGTTTCTTGTTTCTAGTTGTGACCTTTTCTTTTTCCAATTATAGATGTCCCTTCAGCATTTGTTGCAAAGCTTATCTGGTGGTACTGAATTCTTGTTTCTAGTTGTGTCCTTTTCCAATTAGAGAAGTCCCTTTAGCATTTGTTGTAAAGCTGGTCTGGTGGTGCTGAATTCACTTAACTTTTCTTGTCTGTGAAGCTTTTGATTTTTTCATTGAACTTGAATGAGTGTCTTGCTGGGTAGAGTACTCTAGGCTTCGGTTTCTTCCCTTTCATGACTTTAAATATATCTTGCCACTCCTTTCTCGCTTGCAGAGTTCCTGCTGAGAAATCAATTCATAACTTTATGAGAATTCCCTTGTATATTATTTGTTACTTTTTCCTGGTAGCTTTTACATATTTTTCTTTGTCTTTAATTTTCTCAGTTTGGTTACTACATGTCTCGGTATTTCCCTCCTTGGATTTATTCTGCCTGAGACTCTGTGCTTCCTGGATTTGGGTGACTGTTTCCTTTCCCATGATAGGGAAGTCTTTAGCTACTATCTCTTCAAATATTTTCTCAGATCCTGTCTCTCTCCCTTCTACTTCTGGAACACCTATAATGTGAATATTGATTCATATAATGTTTTTCCAGATGTTTCTTAGGCTGTTTTCATTTCTTTTTCTTTATTCTATTCTGTGGCAGTGATTTCTGTTCTTCTGTATTCCATATCCATTCTTCTGCCAAAGTTATTCTGCTGTTGATTCCTTTTAGTGTATTTCTCATCTCAGTTATTGTATTTTTCATGTTTGTTTGTTCTTTAGTTCTTCTAGATCTTTCTTAAATATTTATTGCATTTTCTTGATCTTTACCTTTATTCTTTTTCTGAGATCCTGGATCATCTTCACTGTCATTATTCTGAATTATTTTTCTGAAGGTTGCCTACTTCACTTAGTTGTTCTGGTAGTTGTCACTTTATCTGAGAGATACTTCTTTGCCATATTGCTTTGTCTAAATTTCTGTGATTGTTGTTTCTGTTCTGCAGGCTGTAGGATTGTAGTTCTTGCTTCTTCTATCCATCCTCTGGTTGATGAGGCTATCTAAGAGCCTTGTGTAGGCTTCCTGAAGGTAGAGATTGGTGGTGAATGGAGGCAGTTCTTGTCCTTCTGGTGGGCAGGGCTGTATTCAGTAAGACTTATAGCCACTTTTCTATTGATAGATGGAAGTATGTTCCCCACCCTTTTGCTTGTTTGGCCAGAGATTTCCCAGCACTCGTGCCTATAGGCTGTTGGTGGGGCCAGTTGCAACCTCTGGGGTATCTCACACTAGTGAGTGCCCCCCTATAATTGTTGCTACAAGTGTCTTTGCCCCCACAGTGATTCCCAGCCCTACCACCCCATGAAAGACCCTCCAATACCAGCCAGTATGTCTGGCCCAGTCTCTTATGGGGTCACTGCTTTGTTTCCCTGGGTCCTGGTTCACATGGGTCCTTGTGTGTACCCTCCAAGAGTAGAGCCTATTTCCCCCAGTCCTGTGTAATTCTTTCAGGCAAACACTGTTAGCCTTCAAAGCAAGATTCTCTGGGGTCTCCTTTGCCTGTTGCCAGATACTCATGCTGGGAAGCCTGAAGTGGGTCTCAGAACCTTTACTCCAGTGGGAGAACTTTTGTGGTATAATTGTTTTCCACTTTGTGAATCTTCCACATGGCAGGTATGGGATTTAATTTTATTGTGATTGTGTCCCTCTTCTCATTTCATTGTGGATTTTTCTCTGGATGTAGGGTATCATTTTGGTACATTTTAGTGTCTTTTTGTGAATGGTTGTTTAGCAGTTAACTGTGATTCTGATGCTCTCATAAGAAGAGGAATCTTCCATTCCTCCATCTGCACACATTCTTTCTAAATTGGCAAATCTGGTGTGTGAATGTAATATGCACATGTGTCTGTATTTATGGGTTCACATGGGTATAGAAATGTGTGTGGTATTTAAGTGTGGAGGTTTGTGTATGAATATAGGTGAATTTATACAAGCATCATAAAAATTGCTTTATAATAATAAAAAATGTAATTATATTGGAAGGGCTGGCACACTTTCTGCAGTGATCTACTATGTTTTCTTTCTTTCTTTTTTTTTCCTCTCAGCATATGAGAAGGAGGCCAGTAAAAGTATGATGACTATTTTAGTGTTTCCTCCCCTCTATTCTTTTTTCTAAGCTAACTTTAGAGGCAAAATATCCCATTCTTCAGCAGAAGGGTCAACAAGGATATTCCCTAGAAAGTCATCCCCTGTAGCATTTCAGAGTGCTTCTTCTGACAGTGTTGTCTTAGATGGGTTTTTAGTGCATGGTGAGATCTGTCTTAAAAAACTATCCAGAGCTCTTAATAGACACCAGAAGACATTAGCAAGAGTTTTGGTATTTTCCCAAATTTTTCATGTTATGCTCATTGTTTTCTCTGTTTTGAATTGAGAATCAGACCCATATTTAATGTTTTTTTTTTTCAGATTTTCAACTTGTACATTATAAGATGAAGTTATTGCAAGAGTAGAAAATTAACTTTTGAAAGGATATTGTTCATAAATTAGACTCGGGTTTCCATTTGGTTTGTGCTGTATAGCATAGGACTATTAAATGTATCCTGTTTTCAATTACATTAAGAAATGATCCCTGTTTTAAATGGAATGGTTCTGGTTTTAGGTATAACAGCTGCAGCAATGGCTGAAGCAATGAAGCTGCAGAAGATGAAACTTATAGCTATGAACACTCTTCAGGGAAAAGGAAGCCAAAATGGAACTGAATCAGAGCCTGATGATCTTAATTCTAATACAGGTGAGTGTCTTTAGGAATCCAAGACAGGTGACTCTCATTGACTTATTCTGGAATTGGAGAGAGGAGGACTGAGGGAAAGGAGAGAATAATATGTATACTTTGATTATAAGCAGTTACTACAAAAGGAGGGGGCTTCCCTGGTGGCTCAGTGGTAAAGAACCCACCTGGCAATGCAGGAGATGTAAAAGACGTGGGTTCGATCCCTGGGTCAGGAGGATCTCCTGGAGGAGGGCACAGCAATCCACTCCAGTAATTTTAGCCCCAGAATCCCATGGACAGAGGAGCCTGGCAGACTGCTGTTCACAGTGTCACACAGAGTCAGACACAACTGAAGCAATTTAGCACACATGAAAACACAAAATGAGGTTTAATCCTACCTCTAACTTGTACATTGAAATTAGAAAACTATTATAGATCAAAATCTCATTTCGGGACATATTTAGTATCTCCATTGTTTGTTGTGGTGGGGTTAAATTCTAATATTTATAGTGCTACCTATTACACTTTTGCTTACTAAAAGATGTCTCCTTCAGTTTCAACTTTGCCTTCTTCATTTTTTTCTAAATTTAACACTGAAATGCGGCACTGAGAATCTACCTTTGTTTTGAGGTGCTGGGAGATGAGGCATTATCAGTAGGGGCTAAAGAAATGTGGTAGAACAAGAAGAAAACAAAGAAAAAAAGATGGGGAAAAAAGGAGATGAGAAAAATGCCTGTGAAATGGAATGTCCTTTCCGTTCTCAGTAACTGTTTTTTGTTTTTTTTTCCATTACCCTGTAAAAATTGTACCTTGACTTTGATCATAAGATCACCCTCGAGATCTCTTTAGGAAATAGGTGGGATTATAATTATCTGTGTAACACACATGAATGGATAAATAGACACATAAATAAAGTATACTTTTAATAGGGAATAATAAGGGGCATCCAATGATGGTCTTAGGAGCTCCAAGCTTCCAATATGCTTTTGCAGTTAAATTCAATATAATTTGATAGGCAAATAGGTAGCAGCATTTTCTCCCTTCTATTAGGCTTCTAAAATTTAAAGCATTTTGGGGCTCTCTTTTGAAGAGAAAAGGGAAGAAGAATTAAAGAAATAAATTACTTAATCAAATCAACATAATATACTCATATAAAGTTGAAGTGTTCATGGAGAATTACAGAGTGAGAATTGGCCTTCAACCAGTGTTCACAATGGGGAATAAATGGAAACATGCTCAGCTTTACATTGTGTAAGTTTGAAATGTACAAAGTGTTGATTTGATGCACTTATATATTACAATATAATTATCAACAATAATGTTAACACCTCTATTATGTCATAATTATCATTTCCGTTTTGGTAGTGAGAACTTTTAGGATCAACTCTCTTAACAACTTTTAAGTATATAATACAATACTGTTAATTCTAATCACAGTGTTGTGCATTAGATCTACTGAAATTATCCATCTTCTATCTCTCATGTTAACTAATTTATTTCTTACCAAATTCCTGGGAAAATGGAATTTTCAAAATTTCCGTTTTGCAGATTGTGAAACAGAGGCACAGAGTGTTTCAGCTTTGCTGATAATCACAAAGCTAGTAAGTGGCAGAGCTCAGTTTACACCATATATAGTTAAGTCCAAAGTATGTACCCTTTTCACATTATCCTCCACTTCAATGTTGTTTTGTAAGAGGAATTTTATTTTATTTAACCCTTGGAATACATTTTTAAAATTAATTAATTTATTTTACTTAGAGGCTAGTTACAGTGTTGTAGTGGTTTTTGCAATATATTGACAAGAAAATGCACATGTGTCCCCCATCTTGAATCCCTCTCCCACCTCCCTCCCTATCCCATCCCTCAGGGACATCCCAATACACTGGCACTGAGGGCCCTGTCTCATACATTGAACCTGGACTGGTGATCTATTTCACATATTGTAATATATGTGTTTCCATGCTATTCTTTCACCCCCCCCCTTCTCCCACAGAGTCCAAAAGTCTGTTCTTTACATCTCTATCTCTTTTGCTATCTCACAAGTAGGGTCATTGTTACCATCATTTTAATTCCATATATATGTGTTAATATACTGTATTGGTGTTTCTCTTTCTGACTTACTTTACTCTGTTTAGTAGGTTCCAGTTTCATCCACCTCATTAGAATGGATTCTAATGCATTATTTTTAATACTGAGTAATATTCCATTGTGTATATGTATCACTGCTTTCTTATCCATTTGTTTGCCAATGGACATCTAGGTTGCTTCCATGTTCTAGCTATTGTAAACAGTGCTGTGATGAACATTGGGATACATATGTCTCTTTCAATTCTGGTTTCCTCAGTGTGTATGCCCAGCAGTGGGATTGCTGGGTCATATAGCAGTTCTATTTCCAGTTTTTTAAAGGAATCTCCACACTGTTCTCCATAGTGGCTGTACTAGTTTGCATTCCCACAAACAGTGTTAGGAGGGTTCCCTTTTCTCCACACCCTCTCCAGCACTTACTGTCTGTAGACTTTTTGATAGCAGCCATTCTGACTGGGGAAAGATGATACCTCATTGTGGATTTGATTTGTATTTCTCTGATAATGAGTGATGTTGAGCATCTATTCATGTGTTTGTTAGCCATCTGTGTGTCTTCTCTGGAGAAATGTCTGTTTAGCTCTTTGGCCAATTTTTTTATTGCATTGTTTATTTTTCTGGAATTGAGCTGAAGGAGTTGCTTATATATTTCTGAGATTAATTCTTCATCAGTTCCTTCATTTGCTAGTATTTTCTCCCAATCTGAAGGCTGTCTTTTCACCTTCCTTATAGCTTCCTTCGTTGTGCAAAATCTTTTAAGTTTAATTAGGTCACACTTGTTTATTTTTTATTCTATTTCCATTACTCTGGGAGGTGGGTCATAGAGGATCCTGCTGTGATTTATGTCAGAGTGTTTTGCCTATGTTTTCCTCTAAGAGTTTTATAGTTTCTTGTCTTACATTTAGATCTTTAATCCATTTTGAATTTATTTTTGCATATGGTGTTAGAAAGTGTTCTGGTTTCATTCTTTAACAAGTGGTTGACCAGTTTTCCCAGCATGGATACAAAAACAAGATCCCTATATATACAAGAGACCCACCTCAAAACAAGGGACACATACAGACTGATAGTGAAGGGCTTGAAAAACATATTTCATGCAAATGGAGACCAAAAGAAAGCAAGAGTAGCAATACACATATCAGATAAAATAGACTTTGAAATAAAGGCTGTGTAAAGAGAGACAAAGGGCCAATCCAAGAAGATACAAGAATTATATATATATATATATATATATATATATATATATATATATATATATACATATGCATGCAACATAGGACCGTGCAATATGAATGCAAATGCTAACAAGTATGAAAGGGGAAATTAACAGTAACACAATAATGGTGGGGGACTTTAACGCCCCACTCACAACTATGGATATATCAACCAAGCAGAAAATTAAAGGAAAGACAAATTTTAGAAGATAAAATGGACCAGTTAGACCTAATTATATATATGTAGGACACTTCACCCCAAAACAATGAATTTCACCTCTTTCTCAAGTACACAAGGAACCTTCTCCAGGATAGATTACATCCAGGGCCATAAATCTAGCCTTGGTAAATTCAAAAGAATTTAAATGATTGCAAGCATCTTTTCTGATTGCAAAGTGGAAAGATTAGATGTCGACTACAAGAAAAAAAAATCTATTAACAATACAAACATATGAAAGCTAAATAAAGTGCTTATAAATAACCAACAAATCACAGAAGAAATAAAAAAGGAAATCAAAATATGCATAGAAACAAATGAAAATGAAAACACAACAGCCCAAAACCTGTGGGATTCAGTAAAAGCAGTGCTAAGGGGAAGGTTCATAGCAGTACATGATTACCTCATGAAACAAGAGAAAAATCAAATAAAGAACCTAACTTTACACCTAAAGCAATGAGAAAAAGAAGAAATGAAGGACCCAGCGTTAGTAGAAAGAAAGAAATGATAAAAATGGGGCCGAAATAATTGAAAAAGAAACAAAGGAGACTATAACAGAAATCAACAAAACTGAAAGCTGGTTCTTTGAAAAAATAAATAAAACAGACTCATCAAGAAAAATGGGAGAAGAATCAAATCAACAAAATTAGAAATGAAATTGTAAAAATCACAACAGACAACAGAGAAACACAAAGGATAATAAGAGACTGCTATCAGCAACTGTATGCCAATAAAATAGACAATTTGCAAGAAATGACGAATTCTTAGGAAAGTATAACCTTCCAAACCTGAACCAGGAAGAAATAGAAAATTCACAGACCCATCACAAGCCCAAATATCAAAACTGTAATCAAAATTCTTCCAAGAAGCAAAAGCCCAGGACCAGATGGCTCCACAGGAGAATTCTACCAAAATTTTAGAGAAGAGCTAACATCTATCCTACTCAAACTCTTCCAGAAAATTGCAGAGTAAAGTAAACTGCCAAACTCATTCTATGAAGCCACCATCACTCTAATACCAAAACCAGACAAAGATGCCACACAAAAAAAGAAAACTACAGGCCAATATCACTGATGAATATAGATGCAAAAATCCTCAACAAAGTTCTAGCAAACGTAATAAAACAACATATTAAAAAGATCGTACATCATGACCAAGTGAGCTTTATCCCAGGAATGCAAGGATTCATTAATATCTGAAAAATCAATCAATGTAATACACCATATTAACAAATTGAAAGATAAAAACCATATGATTATCTCACTAGATGCAGAGAAAGCCTTTGACAAAATTCAGCATCCATTTATGATTAAAAAAAAAAAACTCTCCAGAATGCAGGCTTAGAAGAAACATACCTCAACATAATAAAAGCCATATATGATAAACTCACAGCAAACTTTATCCTCAATGGTGAATAATTGAAAGTATTTCCACTGAAGCAGGAACAAGACAAGGGTTCCCACTCTCACCTTTATTATTCAACATAGTTTTGGAAGTTTTAGCCACAGCAAACAGAGAAGAAAAAGAAATAAAAAGAATCCAGATTGGAAAAGAAGAAGTAAAATTCTCACTGTTTGCAGATGACATGAACCTTTACATAGAAAACCCTAAAGATACAACCAGAAAATTACTAGAGCTAATCAATTAATATAGTAAAGTTTAAGGATATAAAATTAACACAGAGAAATCCCTTGTATTCTTATGCACTAACAATGAGAAAACAGAAAGAGAAAGGAAACAATTCCATTCACCACTGCAATGAAAAAATAAAATACTTAGGAATAAATCTACCTAAAGAAAGAAAAGAACTATATATAGAAACCTATTAAAACACTGGTGAAAGAAATCAAAGATGACACAAATAGATGGAGAAATATACCATGTTCATGGATTGGAAGAATCAATATAGTGAAAATGAGTATACTACCAAAATCAATCTATAGATTCAATGCAGTCCCGATGAAGCTACCAACAGTATTTTTCAGAGAACTAGAATAAATAATTTCACAATTTGTATGGAAATACAAAATTCTTAAATAGCCAAAGCAATCTTGAGGAAGAATGGTACTGGAGGAATCAACCTGCCTGACTTCAGACTATATTACAGAGCTACTGTCATCAAGACAGTATGGTACTGGCACAAAGACTGAAATATGAATCAATGGAATAAAATAGAAATCACAGATATAATTAACAAAAAACTAAAAAGTATAAAAACTAACCCATCAGAACTGAAGAATACAATAACTGAAATGAAAAGTACAGCAGATTAGGTGAAACAGAAGACATAAGTGATCTGAAAGAATAATCAAACCATGCAATCAGAAGGAAAAAAGAAAGGCAAATTTTAAAATATAAGGATGGTTTAAAGAACCTTTGGGACAACATCAAGAGTATTAATGTTTACATTAAAGGGGTTCCAGAAGGAAAACAGGGAAATAAAGTGGTCAGAATATATTTGATTAAATTATGGATGAACATTTCCCACATCTGAAGAAAGAAATATCCAGCTACAGAAAGCACAGAATTTCCAAACAAGATGACCCAAAAGAAACCCACACCAAGGCATATAATTAAAATGATAGAATTTAAAGAGAAAAGGCAGCAAGAGAAAGAGAGTCACATACAAGGGACCTCCTGCAAGGCTATCAACTTATTTCTTAGCAGAAAATTGCAGAGCACATGGGAGTGGCATGATATAATTAAAGTGATGAAAGGGAAAAGCTTTCAACCTAGCACACTCTACCCAAGAAGGTTATTATTCAGAATGGATGAAAACATTAAAGAATTTCTCCAACAACCAAAGATATAAAGAACTAATCAACACTAAACCAACATCACAAAAAGTGTTACAGGGTCTTTCTTCATTAAGATAAAAAGTTTCAACCTAGAGGGTTGAGATGGGGAGGGAGATGGGAGGGAGGTTCAAAAGGGAGAAGACATATGTAAACCTATGGCTGATTCATGTCCAGGTTTGACAGAAAACAACAAAATTCTGTAAGGCAATTATCCTTCAATAAAAAAATCAATTAATTCAAAAAAGTTAAAGTGATATGAAATAAGGAATTATATGAAAGGAAAAGTCCCACAGATTAAGACAAATATATAGTGAAGGCTGTGAATCAAGAACTTAAACAAGCTAGTGCAAATGCTAAGACGAAATTGTAAAATTGATTATGACTACAATAAACAATTAAGGGGTAGATATGAATATATAAAAAATAATATCAATATCACAAAAAGTAGAAAGGGGAGTACAAATTTTAGATCTTTTAGAGTGTGTTTGAACAGAAATATTGGATTAAACAAGCAGAATATGGTGAGAGGGCAATGTATATGAACTCCATTGCTGAAATGACATACAGATGGCTAACAAATACATGAAAAGACGCTCAACATCACTCATTATCAGAGAAATGCAAATAAAAACCACAATGAGGTACCATTACATGCCAGTCAGAATGGCTGCTATCCGAAAGTCTGCAAGCAATAAATGCTGGAAAGTGTGTGGAGAAAAGGGAACCCTCTTACACTATTGGTGGGAATGCAAACTATTACAGCCACTATAGAGAAAAGTGTGGAGTTTCCTTAAAAACCTGGGAATAAAACTGCCATATGACCCAGCAATCCCACTGCTGGGCATACACGCCTAGGAAACCAGAACTGAAAGAGACACGAGTACCTCAATGTTCATCACAACACTGTTTATGATAGCCAGGACATGGAAGCAACCTCTATGTCCGTCAGCAGACAAATGGATAAGAAAGCTCTGGTACATATACACAATGGAATATTACTCAGCCATTAAAAAGAATTCATTTGAATCAGTTCTAATGAGATAGATAAAACTGGAGCCCACTATACAGAGTGAAGTAAGCCAGAAAGATAAACACCAATATGGTATACTAATGCATATATATGGAGTTTAGAAAGATGGTAATGATAACCCTATATGCAAGACAGAAAAAGACACAGATCTATAGAACAGACTTTTGGACTCTGTGGGAGAAGGCGAGGGTGGGATGATCTGAGATAACAGCATTGAAATATATGTATTATCAAGTATGAAACAGATCACCAGTCCAGGTTGGATGCATGATAGAGGATGCTTGGGGCTGGTGCACTGGGATGACCCAGAGGAATGGGATGGAGAGGAAGGTGGGAGGGGGGTTCAGGATGGGGAACACATGTAAATCCATCGCTGATTCATGTCAATGTAAGGCAAAAATCACTACAATATTGTAAAGTAATTAGCCTCTAACTAATAAAAATAAATGAAAAAAAAATAAAGTCACTTAGTAAGAAAAAAAGAAAAAAGAAAAACCTTCAATATATACACAAAAACTAGAGAGAAAGAAATACAAGCATCACACTAACAAAAATCATCATTGTTTGAAAGGAAAAGACTAAATGGAGAAGAAAATAATGGAGAAATACCACAGTAATGACAAGAAAACAAGCAAAAAAAAAAAAAAAAAAAAAAACAGTAACTACATGCCTATCAATGTATGACAAAAACCACTACAATATTGTAAAGTAATTAGCCTCCAACTAATAAAAATAAATGAAAAAAAAATAGTCACTTTAAAAGTCAATGGACTAATTGCTCTAATCAAAAGACATCGGGGTGGTTGATTGAATAAAACACAAAAGATCAATCTATATGCTGCTTAAAAGAGACTCACTTCAGAGGTAAAGACATGCACAGAATGAAAGTGAGGTATGGGAAGAGATATTACATGCAAATGGAAATGAAAAGAAAGCTAGGGTAGAAAGATGCATGTCAAAATGACTTCAAAACAATCTAAAACAAAAGACTAAGAATTGCATTAGTAATGATACATGTATCAGTAAAGAAGAGGATATAACATTTATAAACATATGTGCACCTAGTGTAGCAGCACCTAAATATACAATAGAAATATTAACAGAAATAAAGGGAGAAATTAGCATAGTACAATAATAGTTGGGTACTTTAACACCCCACTAAAATCCATGGATAGATAATCCAGACAAATAAAATCAGTAAGTGTAGAGTGGTTTTAAATGAAACATTTGACCAGTTGGGCTTAATAGATTTCTTGGGGACAAACCAGCAGTACATGCATTCTTTTAAAGAGCACATGAAACATTATCCAGAATATATCATGATAGATCACAAAACAACTTTCAACAAATGCTTAGGAGAATAGAAATTATATCAAGCATCTTTTCTGACAAAAATGATATGAAACATAGATCAATTAGAGGCAGAAAATGGGAGAAAGACAAACAGGTGGAGTATAAAAAAATGCTACTAAAAATGACATGTGCGAATGAGGAAGTCAAAGAGGAAATAACAATATACCTGAGATAAATGAAAATGAAAGCATAACTTTTCAAAATCTATTGAGTGTAGTAAAAACAGTTCTAAGAGGAAAGTTTATCAGTTCAGTTCAGTCCAGTTGCTCAGTCGTGTCCGACTCTTTGCGACCCCATGGATCGCAGCACGCCAGGCCTCCCTGTCCATCACAAACTCCTGGAGTTTACTCAAACTCATGCACATCGAGTCGTTGATACCATCTAACCATCTCATCCTCTGTCATCCCCTTCTCCACCTGCCCCCAATCCCTCCCAGCATCAGGGTCTTTTCCAATAAGTCAACTCTTCGCATAAGGTGGCCAAAGTATTGGAGTTTCAGCTTCAGCATCAGTCCTTCCAAAGAAGACCCAGGACTGATCTCCTTTTGGATGGACATGTTGGAGCTCCTTGCAGCCCAGGGGACTCTCAAGGGTCTTCTCCAATAACACAGTTCAAAAGCATCAATTCGTTGGCACTCAGCTTTCTTCAAAGTCTAACTCTCACATCCATATATGACCACTGGAAAACCATAGCATTAAGAAGACGGACCTTTTTTGGCAAAGTAATGTCTCTGCTTTTTAATATGCTATCTAGGTTGGTCATAACTTTGCTTCCAAGGAGTAAGTGTCTTTTAATTTCATGGCAGCAGTCACCATCTGCAGTGATTTTGGAGCCCCCAAAAATAAAGTCTGACACTGTTTCCACTGTTTCCCCATCTATTTCCCATGAGATGATGGGACCAGACGCCATGATCTTAGTTTTCTGAATGTTAAGCTTTAAGCCAACTTTTTCACTCCCCTCTTTCACTTTCACCAGGAGGCTTTTTAGTTCCTCTTCACTTTCTGCCATAAGGGTGGTGTCATCTGAATATCTGAGGTTATTGATATTTCTCCCGACAGTCGTGATTCCAGCTTGTGCTTCTTCCAGCCGAGCGTTTCTCATGATGTACTCTGCATATAAGTTAAATAAGCAGGGTGACAATATACAGCCTTGATGTACCCCTTTTCCTATTTGGAACCAGTCTGTTGTTCCATGTCCAGTTCTAACTGTTGCTTCCTGCATACAGGTTTCTCAAGAGGCAGGTCAGGTGGTCTGGTACTCCCATCTCTTTCAGAATTTTCCACAGTTTATTGTGATCCACACAGTCAAAGGCTTTGGCATAGTCAATAAAGCAGAAATAGATGTTTTTCTGGAACTCTCTTGCTTTTTCGATGATCCAGCAGATATTGGCAATTTGATCTCTGGTTCCTCTGCCTTTTCTAAAGCCAGCTTGAACATCTGGAAGTTCATGGTTCACATACTGCTGAAGCCTGACTTGGAGAATTTTGAGCATTACTTTACTAGCATGTGAGATGAGGGCAATTGTGCAGTAGTTTGACCATTCTTTGGGATTGCCTTTCTTAGTGATTGGAATGAAACTGACCTTTTCCAGTCCTGTGGCCACTGCTGAGTTTTCCAAATTTGCTGACATATTGAGTGTAGCACTTTAACAGCATCATGTTTCAGGATTTGAAATAGCTCAACTGGAATTCCATCACATCCACTAGCTTTGTTCATAGTGATGCTTTCTAAGCCCCAGTTGACTTCATATTCCAGGGTGTCTTGCTCTAGGTCTACTTAAAGAAACAGAAATATTAAAAAAAAATAACCAAAAAATAAGCTAACCTACCATGTATAGGAATTAGAAAAATAAAAACAAAGAGAACAAAAGGAAGGAAATAGTACAGATTACCGATGAAATAAATAAAATAGAGACCAAAAAAGGAAGAGAAAACAATTTTTTGAAATGTTAAAATTGGCAATCCTTTAACTCATTAAGGAAAAAAAAAATGAGAGAACACTAATAAACAAATTAAGAAATGATGGAGGAGAAATAGCACAGATATATAGACAATAGAAGACAACAAACTGGGCAAACTAGAAGAAAGCATAAATACCTAGAAACATACAAACTGCCAAGACTGAACAGGAAGAAACTGAAAACCTAAAATCTAAACAGACAGTTATGAAAGGTTGTTGGTGAACCAAGAAAGATGCCGGGATTTTTGCCCTCCAGAGAAGAAGAATTCAAACCGGGGCCAGAGACAAGGCTTGATTGCTCAGAGTTTTTATGTAATAGAGTTTTACTAAAGTATCAAAGGGATAGAGAATACTTCTGACATAGACATCAGAAGGGTGCAGAAAGAATATACCCTTGCTAGTGTTAGCAATGGGGTTGTATATCTTTTAATTAGTTATTGTAATGTATCAGTTCATCCTAAAGAAGATCAGTCCTGGGTGTCCATTGGAAGGACTGATGTTGAGGCTGAAACTCTAATACTTTGGCCAACTCATGCAAAGAGTTGACTGATTGCAAAAGACCCTGATGCTGGGAGGGATTGGGGGCAGGAGGAGAAGGGGATGACAGAGGATGAGATGACTGGATGGCATCACTGACTCGATGGGCATGAGTTTGGGTAGACTCAGGGAGTTGGCAATGGACAGGGAGGCCTGGAGGCTGCGATTCATGAGATTGCAAAGAGTCAGAAAAGACTGAGAGCCTTAACTGAACTGAACTGAACAATGACTCAAAAGAATGTCTCAAGTTTGTGAAAATTTTACCAGACATACTCCAGCAATTTACATTTTAGGATAACAAGATTAGAATTTAACAATAAAGATCTTCCCTACCCACTCCCATAATATACATTCTCGGTATCAGGATTAGTAAGAAGTTTTTCAGGAAGGAGAAACTGTCTTCCAGCCGGGTACATTGTTGTATAATGCCTAGTACAGAGTTTAAACTGAGTTGTGTAATTTCATATGAGTCCAAAATGCAGTACTTCGAGGCAATCTCAAAAATGACAGACTGATATCTGTTTGTTTCCAAGGCAAACCATTCCATATCATGGTAATCCAAGTCTATGCCCTGACCAGTAACGCTGAAGAAGCTAAAGTTGAACAGTTCTATGAAAACCTACAAGACCTTCTAGAACTAACACCCCCAAAAGGTGTCCTTTTCATTATAGGGAATGGAATGCAAAAGTAAGAAGTGAAGAAACACCTGGAGTAACAGGCAAATTTGGCCTTGGAGTACAGAATGAAGCATGGCAAAGTCTAGTAGAGTTTTACCAAGAGAGCGCACTGGTCATAGCAAACATCCTCTTCCAACAACACAAGAGAAGACTCTACACATAGCTATCACCAGATGGTCAACACAGAAATCAGATTGATTATATTCTTAGGAGCCAAAGATAGAGAATCTCTATACAGTCAGCAAAAACAAGACCAGAGGCTGACTGTGGCTCAGATCATGAACTCCTTATTGTCAAATTCAGACTGAAATTGAATAAATGAGAAAAACACTAGACCATTCAGGCATGACCTAAATCAAATCCCGTATGACTCTACAGTGGAAGTGGGAAATAGATTTAAAGGACTAGATCTGATAGACAGAGTTCCTTATGAACTATGGACGGAGATTTGTGACATTGTACAGGAGACAGGAATTAAGACCATCCCCAAGAAAAAAGAAATGCAAAAAAGCAAAATAGCTGTCTGAGAAGGCCTTACAAACAGCTGTGAAAAGAAGAGAAGTGAAAAGCAAAGGAGAAAAGGAAAGATATTCCCATTTGAATGCAGAGTTCCAAAGAATAGCAAGGAGAGATAAGAAAGCCTTCCTCAATGATCAATACAAAGAAATAGAGGAAACAACATTTCCTTAAATGGGAAAGACTAGAGATTTCTTCAAGAAACTTAGAGATATCAAGGGAACATTTCATGCAAAGATGGGGCTCGATAAAGGACAGAAATGGTAGGGACCTAACAGAAGCAGAAGATATTAAGAAGAGGTGGCAAGAATACACAGAAAAACTGTGCAAAAAAGATCTTCATTACCCAGATAATCACGATGGTGTGATCACTCACCTAGAGCCAGACATCCTGGAATGTGAAGTCAAGTGAGCCCTAGGAAGCATCACTAAGAACAAAGCTAGTGGAGGTGATGGAATTCCAGTTGAGATATTTCAAATCCTGAAAGATGATGCTGTGAAAGTGCTGCACTCAATATACCAGCAAATTTGGAAAACTCAGCAGTGGCCACAGGACTGGAAAAGGTCAGTTTTCATTCCAATCCCTAAGAAAGGCCATACCAAAGAATGCTGAAACTACCCCACAATTGCACTCACCACATGCTAATAAAATAATGCTTAAAATTCTCCAAGCCAGGCTTTAGCAATACATGAACGGGGAAATTTCAGATGATCAAACTGGTTTTAGAAAAGGCAGAGGAACCAGAGATCAAATTGCCAACATCCACTGGATCATGAAAAAAGCAAGAGAGTTTCAGAAAAATCTCTATTTCTGCTTTATTGAGCAAGCCAAACTTTTGACTGTGTGGATCACAATAAACTGTGGAAATTCTGAAAGAGATGGGAATATCAGACCACCTGACCTGCCTCTTGAGAAACCTGTATGTAGGTCAGGAAGCAACAGTTAGAACTTGACATGGAAAAACAGACTGGTTCCAAATAGGAAAAGGAGTACATAAAGGCTGTATACTGTCACCCTGTTTATTTAACTTATATGTAGATTAAATCGTGAGAAATGCTAGGCTTGATGAAGCACAAGCTGGAATCACGATTGCCGGGAGAAATATCAATAACCTCAGATATGCAGATGACACTACCCTTATGGCAGAAAGTGAAGAAGAACTATAGAACCTCTTGGTGAAAGTGGAAGAGAAGAGTGAAAAAGTTAGCTTAAAGCTCGACATCAGAAATCTGAGATCATGGCATACGGTCCCATCACTTCATGGCAGATATATGGGTCAACAGTGGAAACAGTGGCTGACTTTATTTTTCTGGGCTCCAAAATTATTGCAGATGGTGATTGTAGCCATGAAATTAAAGGAAGCTTACTCCTTGGAAGGAAAGTTATGACCAACCTAGAGAGCATATTAAAAAGCAGAAACATTACTTTCTCAACAAAGGTCCATCTAGTCAAGGCTAAGTTTCTTCCAGTAGTCTTGTATGGATGTGAGAGTTGGACTATAAAGAAAGTTGAGCACTAAAGAATTGATGCTTTTGAACTGTGTTGTTGGAGAAGACTCTTGAGAGTCCCTTGGACTGCAAGGAGATCAAACCAGTCAGTCTTAAAGGAAATCAGTCCTGAATATTCATTGGAAATCCAGGTGCTGAAACTGAAGCTCCAATACTTGGCCACCTGATATGAAGAACTGACTCCCTGGAAAAGACCTTGTTGCTGGGAAAGATTGAAGGCAGGAGAATGGGGGGACAACAGAGGATGAGATGGTTGGATGGCAACACTGACTTGATTAATGACTTTGAGCAAGCTCTGGAAATTGGTGATGGAAAGGAAAGCCTGACATGCTGCAGTCCATGTGGTCCAAAAGAGTGAGACACGACTGAGTAAAAGGAAACTGAACTGAACTGATAAATGATCATTCTCTGAGAAGAAATGTGATAAAAGCAATGAGAGTAACAAACTGCTGTGAGAATATAGAGAAAGGAGAAAATCTTCTGAATAACACAATAAGGAAGGAATTCAAGCTTAGGTTGTGGCATGTGAATTGGTCTTTGAAGGATGTCAAAGTGAACATGAGAAAAATGAATAGCCTTAAATAATGTATTTTCGAGATTGTAAGAGTGATTCCCCAGGTCGTTCATTTTCAAAGAGTAGTTCCTAAAGCCCTCAGCTTGTCTCTAGGAGCCGGATAAGTGTTGACTATTTGCTTGAGTAAATATTACATTTGATAACTATAAAGTTTTGATTAATTGCATTCTCAGGTTATCTATAAAACACCTGTTGTTTATATTCTTATTGGCAATTATTTCTAAAGTTAAATTTTAGAGATCTAAGTGACTTGAAATAATTAATACAATTCCTTCTTATTACAGATGGTACTTGGAGGATGAGAAATTGACTTATCTGTGGTCACACAGATAGGTAATAAAAAAGCTGGTATTGATTCTGCTATAACATTATACTTCTGATATTTCAACTGATATTCAAGTATAGTCTAAGGTATATAAGGAAATTCCATTCCTTTATATCATATCAATCAATCAATAGGCCAGGAGATGGAGATACAGCTGAAAGGGAGATTGTCCCTAATTCTGACTGACTGAAGTTCTATTTAAAATGTCAGATTTGACCTGACCTCAGGATCTACTCGGCGTTATATTTTGACTATATTTCTGATAGATTTTCTTTCTTGATTTTATCTTATTTCTCCTAAGTTAATGTGGTATGGATAGAAAAGAAATGTTTATAGTTCTGAAACTGGATTCAATTAATTAAGCCTTAAAATTCTTTTGCTTCTTGGAAGAAAACTTACGACCAACTTAGACAGCATATTAAAAAGCAGAGACATTACTTTGCCAACCAAGTTCCATCTAGTCGAAGCTATGTTTTTTTTTTTTTTTTTAAATTTTTATTAGTTGGAGGCTAATTACTTTACATCATTACAGTAGTTTTTGTTATACATTGATATGAATTAGCCATGGATTTACATGTATTCCCCATCCCAGTCCCCCCTCCCACCTCCCTCTCCACCCGATCCCTCTGGGTCTTCCCAGTGCACCAGGCCCGAGCACTTGTCTCATGTCCCCAACCTGAGCTGGTTATCCATTTCACCCTAGATAATATACATGTTTCAATGCTGTTCTCCTGAAACATCCCACCCTCTCCTTCTCCCAGAGTCCACATTTCTAGTAGTCATGAATGGATGTGAGAGGAGGACTATAAAAAAGCTGAGTGCCAAAGAATTGATGTTTTTGAACTGTGGTGTTTGAGAAGACTCTTGAGAGCCCCTTGGACAGCAAAGACATCCAACCGGTCCATCCTAGAGGAAATCAGTCCTAAATATTCATTGGGAGGACTGATACTGAAGCTGAAACTCCAATACTTTGGCCACCTGATGCAAACGGCTGAGTCATTTGAAAAGACCCTGATGCTGGGAAAGATTGAAGGTTGAAGGTGGGAAGAGAAGGGGACGACAGAGGATGAGATGGTTGGATGGCATCACTGACTCAATGGACATGGGTTTGAGTAAGCTCTGGGTGTTGGTGATCGACAGGGATGCCTGGTGCGCTTCAGTTTATGGGGTTGCTGGACATGACTGAGTGACTGAACTGAATTGAAGTACTCTAAACGAACAGATGTTACAAATGATGAAAAATGATATATAATTTTCTATCATTTAAAAAATATAGCTCAATAACTAATATCTCAGCTTTCAAATCAATCTGAGTGAATATTTTAAACCCCGCCCCCTGCCCCAGGCAGCATTTTTTTATAAGGCAAAATTGTAAATAGAAATGAATAATCTCTCAATTCTATTTATCTGTGGTCATGTGAGCATTTTACCTTAGAGGAAGATGTTTACTTCCTATAAGCCATTTCCACAATGATCTATATAGCCAGGAAACTCAAAAAAGGAGGATAATTTTTTTTTTCATTTCAGAAAGACCATATTCTATTTTAAACATCATACTGTGGCAGGATTCCCAGCTTTATCATTGTTACTGGTTCCTAAATCCCCAGAAAGTAAGGTATGAAAACTAAAAATATAGTAGTCAATTAAAATTATGTATTGGTGTTAATATGTTTATAATTTTGTCATTTAAAAATAATTGAATTTTATTTTCTTTACACATTTCTCATAACTTCTTATTCTAATCCCCATTACATGCTTGACTCTTGCAATTTAACTTTATTTTTATTTTTATTTTTTTCCATTTATTTTTATTAATTGGAGGCTAATTACTTTACATCATTGCAGTGGTTTTTGTCATACATTGAAATGAATTAGCCATGGATTTACATGTATTCCCCATCCCGGTCCCCCCTCCCACCTCCCTCTCCACCTGATCCCTCTGGGTCTTCCCAGTGTACCAGGCCCGAGCACTTGTCTCATGCATCCAACCTGGGCTGGTGCTCTGTGTCACCCTAGATAATATACATGTTTCGATGCTGTTCTCTTGAAACATCCCACCCTCGCCTTCTCCCGGAGTCCACAAGTCTGTTCTGTACATCTGAGTCTCTTTTTCTGTTTTGCATATAGGTTTATCGTTACCATCTTTCTAAATTCCATATATATGTGTTACTATACTGTAATGGTCTTTATATAAATTTTATCAAAGTAAGGAATGAAGCACAGCCTTTTCCACACTTAACAGGAAAATGTACAGAATGGAACATCTTCATCCAGAGTATAGTATCAACTATTGCCTATTTTGTTTTGCTTTTAAAAAACTAACAAAGATAGTCACAGAACATGTGATCCCTAACCCAGGGTAATTTACAAATCTATTTGTATATCCTGAAATAAGCAAAACAGGTAGCCTGTATTTAGTTGAGATGTTTGGATGTAAGTAATAGGACTTTTCCTTCTGTGAATTCTTATATCTCCTTTTTTTTTTAATATTGATATTACTGGATGATTCTGAAAGAGTAGAGGCAAGAAAAGTTGAAAACATAGTTCACAACTTTAAAAGGTAAAGCAGGCATAGAATTTAGAGGATCCTTTGGCAGGAAAATCATTTTCTCTTTTGAACATCTATACTTTCTTTGATTTGAGGATTTGTTTAATAGCTTCTATAATGGCTGCACCATGACTCTACATCAAGATTTCCATGAATAAAAACCTGTTCGTGTTTCATTTAGCTCCAAATGAGAAATTCTGTCTTTTATTGTTTTAGGAAATCAGTCTGTGTACTATTGATCCTGGAACTTTATAATTAATCGCTAAATGTTATGCCTGTGGAGCGTTTATGGGAAATAGATGCCTGAGTGATTATAATTGTAGCTGTCAAATCAGAAATATAGTTATACATCAGTAAATTTTTGTTTTACTGTAATAAAGATTTCAACCCGTGACCATTTACTTTTAGAAATAAACGGAGTATTTTTTTTAACTGCATTGATTTTTTCAGGAAGAACTGTGCACAGTGATTTTCACTGGAGAATCCAAAATGATAGTCATGGAAATCTTTAACTTTTGAGTCCCTGCTTGTTCTGACTTTGTGTTGCTTTAGCTTCTGAGAAGATATTTAGTATTTTGACTTTTAGAAAATATCATTTATAGTGAAAATAATCAAAGTAGTGGTTAACTGGCAAAGTAGAATTAGAAAATCTCAAGGTTACCTTCTTTATGTTATCCAAACACCCCACTGGATATGGAACAAGATGTTTCTAGAGAATCAAGTGAGGCATGCTTTTGTTCATTAGATCCTAACAGTAAGAACTATATCTTTGTACCCCATGGACTCTCACCCACCAGGATCCTCTGTCCATGGGATTCTCCAGGCAAGAATAATGGAGTGGGTTGCCATTCCCTTTTTCAGGGAAGTTTCCCAACACAGGGATTGAACCCAGGTCTCCTGCATTGCAGGCAGATTCTTTACCATCTGAACCACCATGGCTCCTTCAAAATGATGTAAACAAGGAGAAATTGTACTTTCAAGGACACTTCTAAAAACTTATTCCAGGAATAAGCAACTCTCACTATTGGAAAATTATGGTCTCTACTCTCAATAACTCATGCAGTGGATTAAGAACTTGTCAGTATTATTAAGTTCAGTTCAGTTCAGTCACTCAGTTTTCCGACTCTCTGTGATCCAATGAACCACAGTGTGCCAGGCCTCCCTGTCCATCACCAACTCCTGGAGGCCACCCAAACTCATGTCCATCTAGTTGATGATGCCATTCAACCATCTCATCCTCTGACGTCCCCTTCTCCTCCTGCCCTGAATCTTTCCCAGCATCAGGTGACCAAAGTACTGGAGTTTCAGCTTCAACATCAGTCCTTCCAATGAACACCCAGGACTGATCTCCTTTCGGATGGACTGGTTGGATCTCCTTGCAGTCCAAGGGATTCTTGAGAGTCTTCTCCAACACCATAGTTCAAAAGCATCAATTCTTCAGCATTCAGCTTTCTTTATAGTCCAACTTTCACATCCATACATGACCACTGGAAAAACCATAGCCTTGACTAGACAGACCTTTGTTGGCAAAGTAATGTCTCTGCTTTTCCATATGCTGTCTAGGTTGGTCATAATTTTCCTTCCAAGGAGTAAACGTCTTTTAATTTCATGGCTGCAGTCACCAGTGATTTTGGAGCCCAGAGAAATAAAGTCTGACACTGTTTCTGCTGTTTCCCCATATATCTGCCATCAAGTGATGGGACCGGATACCATGATCTTAGTTTTCTGAATGTTGAGCTTTAAGCCAACTTTTTCACTCCCCTCTTTCACTTTCATCAAGAGGCTCTTTAGTTCTTCTTCACTTCCTGCCATAAGGGTGATGTCATCTGCATATCTGAGTTTATTGATATTTCTCTCGGCATTCTTGATTCCAGCTTGTGCTTTCTCCAGCCCAGTGTTTCTCATAATGTACTCTGCATATAAGTTAAATAAGCAGGGTGATAATATACAGTCTTGATGTACCCCTTTTCCTATTTGGAACCAGTCTGCTGGTCCATGTCCAATTCTAACTGTTGCTTCCTGACCTGCATACAGGTTTCTCAAGAGGCAGGTCAGGTGGTCTGGTATGCCCATCTCAGTGTTATTAAGAGAGTTTGTATAATAATACCTCCAAGCTAAGCTAAGCATTTCATCTTCATTATAGTGAATAATTTGAAATGATGTGATCTTTCCTTATAGATCTTATTTGCCATACTATTATCATTCTGAATTTTTCCTAATCCCCCAACTTCCTCCTGCCCTCACATACAATATCAATTGAATGATGGGCAGAAATCTACTTCTGAGGAAGGATCTAACCAGTATTAGGTAAGTTGTCTTAATTCCCACAAGCTATATACTCCTTAAATATTTCTAATACTAAATGCTTAGCTCTGGTGCAGTTTTTTTTTTCTTCATTTATTTTTATTAGTTGGAGGCTAATTACTTTACAATATTGTAGTGGTTTTTGTCATACATTGAAATGAATCAGCCATGGATTTACATGTATTTCCCATCCCGATCCCCCCTCCCACCTCCCTCTCCACCCGATTCCTCTGGGTCTTCCCAGCGCACCAGGCCTGAGCACTTGTCTCATGCATCCAGCCTGGGCTGCTTATCTGTTTCACCCTAGATAATATACATGTTTTGATAGTGTTCTCTCGAAACATCCCACCCTTGCCTTCTCCCACAGAGTCCAAAAGTCTGTTCTGTACATTTGTGTCTCTTTTTCTGTTTTGCATATAGGGTTATCATTACCATCTTTCTAAATTCCATATATATGTGTTAGTGTACTGTATTGGTATTTATCTTTCTGGCTTACTTCACTCTGTATAATGGGCTCCAGTTTCATCCATCTCATTAGAACTGATTCAAACGAATTTTTTTTAATGGCTGAGTAATATTCCACAGTGTATATGTACCACAGCTTCCTTATCCATTCATCTGCTAATGGGCATCCAGACAAGCAAAAGCTGAGAGAATTCAGCACCACCAAACCAGCTCTTCAACAAATGCTAAAGGATCTTCTCTAGACAGGAAACACAGAAATGTTGTATAAACGCAAACCCAAAACAACAAAGTAAATGGCAACGGGACCATACCTATTAATAATTACCTTAAATGTAAATGGGTTGAATGCCCCAACCAAAAGACAAAGACTGGCTGAATGGATACAAAAACAAGATCTCTATATATGCTGTCTACAAGAGACGCACCTCAAAACAAGGGACACATACAGACTAAAAGTGGCGGGCTGAAAAATAATATTTCACGCAAATGGAGACCAAAAGAAAGCAGGAGTCCCAATACTCATATCAGATAAAATAGACTTCAAAATAAAGTCTGTGAAAAGAGACAAGGACACTGCATAATGATCAAAGGATCAATCCAAGAAGAAGATATAACAATTATAAATATATATGCACCCAACATAGGAGCACCACAATATGTAAGGCAAACACTAATGAGCATGAGAGAAGAAATTAATAGTAACACAGTAATAGTGGGAGACTTTAATACCCCACTCACAGCTATGGATAGATCAACTAAACAGAAAATTAACAAGGAATCACAAACTTTAAGTGACACAATGGCCCAGCTAGACCTAATTGATATCTATAGGACATTTCATCCCCAAACAATCAATTTCACCTTTTTCTCTGTTGCAGTTTTGTCCTGTGATTTTGAATGAGCCCCTTCCTCTCTGTGCCTTAGATACAATAAAGGAGTTTGAAAGATCATTATTGCTTTTGAATTCTAATTTAACTTCTATAGTTCTCAAACATTTTCTGTTTGTCCCCATAATCTGTTTGCATTATTTTTACTTAATGGGTGCTCTCCTGAATCCAGTGCTCTGACTTTCTCTATCATTAATTTCTTATTGAATCTTCCTTTAGTGATGTCACTTCAAATTGTAAACTGATCTTCAGAAGTTTTGGGCTAGTGTCACATGGACAAAATTCTGCCTATGTCCATGTTCAGGGCACTGATGCAAATATTTGCCTGCCCTTGGAAATCTGGGAGATATTTTGTATCATAACCCCAGACTGACATTTATCCATGGGCAACCACTCTTAGAGTGCCCATTTCCTGCCTCCTAGAATGCTTTGTAGGTGTATCACCTGCTTGGATTTTCACAGATTATTGATGAGCCAATTCTTTAGACTGGTCTCAGTAACCTTGATAAAATCAAAATAAATTACATCTATCATGTCCCTTCGATATCTCAGGCTGTCATTCTGTCACAGAAGGAGATTAGATTCATCTGACAATACTTGATCTTTAGGAACCATGCTGGGTGTTACCCAGCAGACTTTTCTCTTCAAGGTATTTGCAAGTTTATTTGCATTATCATCTATAAAATGCATGTTTTCCTTACAGATTAAGTGCAAACAGGTGAAAAATAACAGGAAAGGAAGATGCAAGTGATAGTTCTTAAACTGGACAAAAAATAGAATTTTAACTCCTTTTCCTAAAACCTTTGGAGAAATTATTGTAAATAATTCGTTCTATATGTTACTTGAGAGATTGTGTTCATGTATAGAGTTTACAATAGCTGACTGTGCATACATTTTATCATTTTGAAGAAGGTCATCTGTGAATTAATTGGAACTTGACAAAAAATTCAATAGTAATTTTGCTTATTGCAGAGCCAGATTTCAAAAGCTGATGTACAGCATATATCTACCTCTTGAAATTATATATGTAAATTTAAAAATTAACATAATAATTACTATGCACTGTCATGATTGTTTCTGTTTCTTTTATAAAAGGCAGGTTAATATACATAAAGTTTTATATATAACTGGGCAAATTAAATTTTATCTTACATTTAATGAAGATTCATATTTAGTGAGGCTTCCCCCAGTGGGTCAGTGGTAAAAAATCTGCAATACAGGAGATACAGGAGACCTGGGTTTGATTTTTTCTTTGAAAAGATGCACTGAGGGAGGAAATGGCAACCGATACAAGTGTTCTTGCAGGGACAATCCCGTGGACAGAGGAGCCTGACAGGCTACAGTCCATGGTGTAACAAAGAGTCAGAAGCGACTGAGCACACACACACACACACACACACACACACACACACACATTTAGTGAACATATTAGTTTAAGGGACTTGGAAGTAATCCCTAGCCTTTCTAAACTCCATCCTTTAGAGTTCTGTCATACTTGGATATCATCATTACTGAAGTATGAATGAGACCAGTGTATGCAGTAAAACTAAATGCATACAATGAATCTAAATTCAAAACATACTTGTGCCTTTATTAGCAAGTTTAAGCGTTTTCTATTATATAAAATGAATTTTTATCATGCAAAAGCAGCTTTTACTATACAAAAACAATTTTGAAAGAAATTATTCAGAAAGCTTCTATCATTTATGACTCAAATTAATGCTAATGTATCAACCACAAGTACTCTTTTCTGGATTTTGGGGCTAGAAAACAGAATCATGCAACTTTTAAATTGAGATGTAATTGACATTGCTGTTGTTCAGTCACTCAGTCAGTCCAACTCTTTGCGACCGCATGGATGGAGCATGCCAGGCTTCCCTTTTCTTCACCATTTCCCAGAGCTTGCTCAAACTCATGTACAGTGAGTCAGTGATACCATCCAACCATCTAATACTGTCATTCCCTTCTCCTCCTGCCCTCAATCTTTCCCAGCATCCGGGTCTTTTCTAATGAATTAGTTCTTCCCATAAGGAGGCCAAAGTATTCAAGCTTAAGCTTCAGCATCAGCATCAGTCCTTCCAATGAATGTTTGCTTTCCTTTAGGATTGACTGGTTTGATCTTCTTGCTGTCCAAGGGATTCTCAAGAGTCTTCTCCAACACCACGTTTCAAAAACATCAATTCTTTGATGCTCAGCCTTCTTTATGATCAAACTCTCACATCCAGACATGACTACTGGACCTTTGTTGGCTTTTTTATATGCTGCCTAGGTTTGTCAGTGGAGAAGGCAATTGCACCCCACTTCAGTACTCTTGTCTGGAAAATCTCATGGACGGAGGAGCCTGGTAGTCTACAGTCCATAGGGTCGCTAAGAGTCGGACATGACTGAGCAAATTCACTTTCACTTTTCACTTTCATGCATTGGAGAAGGAAATGACAACCTACTCCAGTGTTCTTGCCTGGAGAATCCCAGGGATGGGGGAGCCTGGTGGGCTGCCATCTATGGAGTCGCACAGAGTTGAACATGACTGAAGTGACTTAGCAGCAACAGGTTTGTCAGAGCTTTCCTTCCAAGGAGCAAATGTTTTTTAGTTTCATGGTTGCAGTCACCACCTGCAGTGACTTTGGGGCCCAAGAAAATAAAGTCTGTCATTTTTTCCATTGTTTCTTCATATATTTGCCATGAAGACATGGGGCTGAATGCCATGAACTTTGTTTAATGAATGTTGAGTTTTAAGCCAATCTTTTCACTCTCCTCTTTCACCTTCATCAAGAGGCACTTTAATACCTCTTTGTTTTCTGCCATAATGGTGGTGTCACCACCATTGGTAGTCTGCATTTGTGAGGTTATTAATTTTTCTCCTGGCAATCTTGATTCAAGCTTGTGCTTGATCCAGCCTGGCATGTCACATTATGTACTCTGCATATAAGTTAAATAAGCAGGGTGGTAATAAACAACCTTGATGTACTCCTTTCCCAATGTGGAACGAGTGTGTTGTCCCATGTCTGCTTCTAACTGATGCTTCTTGACCTGCATACACGTTTCTCAGGTGGCAGGTAAGGTGGTCTGGTATTCCCATCTCTTTAAGAATTTTCCAAAGTTTGTTGTGATCCACACAACAGAGGTTTTAGCATAGTCAATGAAGCAGAAGTAGGTATTTTTCCAGAATTCTCTTGCCTTTCCTATGATCCAACAAAGGTTGGCAAGTTGATCTCTGATTCCTCTCCCTTTTTCTAAATCCATCTTGAACATTTAGAATTTCTTGGTTCACATACTATTGAACCCTAGCTTGAAGAATGTTGAGCATTAATTTGCTAGTGTATGAAATGAGTGCAATTGTGCAGTAGTTTGAACATTCTTTGTCATTGCCTTTCTTTGGGATTGTCCTTTATTGTGCCCATGAAATGGGCATAAAATGTTCCTTTGGTACCTCTTATTTTATAGTGTTGTATTAGTTTTAGGTGCAAAACATAATGATTTAAGATTTGTATATATTGCAGAATGATCACCATCATATATCTAATTAATAGTCTGTCACTGTCAGAGTTAAAAAGATTTTTTAACTATTTTTTTTCCTAGCAATGAGGACTTTTAACACTCTCTAGCAACTTTCAAGTATGCAGGATAGTATTCACTATAGTCACTATGCTATACATGATAACCATATGACTTTAGTTATTTTATAATTGGAGGATTTTACCTTTGATCCCCTTCACCCATTTTGCCCATTCCTCCACCTAGCCTCAGCAACTACTGATCTGCTCTCTATATTTATGAGCTTTTTGTTGTTCAATATATGAGATAATAGCATATTTTTTCCTCTATCTGACTTATTTCACTTAGCATAATGCCATCAATGTCCATCTGTGTTGTCACAAAGTGATGTTATAAGTTTTATTAGAGTATATTTCATATAACACAAAATTCACCCTTTTAAAGTACACAGTTCAGCTGCTTTTGAGAGTTTAGATTTGTGAAATTATCAAAATCATCCAATTCCAGAAATTTTTGTCACCCCTAAAAGAAACCCCATACCTATTAAGAGTCATCTCACTTTTCTTCATTCTCCAGTCCCTCCAGTCCTCCACTAATCTATTAATGCATTATATTGTCTCTATGGATTTCCCCATTTTAGATATTTCATATAAATGGAATCACAGAACATATGATCTTTTATGTTTGACTTCTTTAACTTGACATTGAAAGGTTGTTGATGAACCACGAAAAATGCCGGGATTCTTGGCCTCTGGAGGAAAAGAATTCAATCCGGGGCCAGTGATGAGGCTTGATCGCTCAGAGCTTTTGTGTAATAAAGTTTTATTAAAGTATAAAAGAGATAGAGAAAGCTTCTGACATAGACATCAGAAGGGGGCAGAAAGAATGCCCCCCCCACCCGCTAGTCTTTAGCTGGATGTTATATAGCTACTAGCAGTCTGCTAATTAAAGAAAGGAAATGTCTCAAAACTCAGAGAATGGCACCAGGCTCCTCACCCACAACATGCATTTTGAGATAACATTGGAACCAGGTGAATCATCCTGGGCCATAAAATGATTGATATGAATCTTGAAGAAAGGCAGATTTCCATACAAATATATAGTTTCATTCACATAGAATAGGAGAACAATGTATGAGTATAACACACTGGTTTGTCAAGTCTGTTCTGAGCCTTTAGGTGGAACCCACTTGAAGACAGAGTCTAAGGTAAATACACAGTACATTAACATAGCTTAAGACAAACATTTCCATAAGCAAAATGCATTGGTTAGCTCAAGGTTTGAGAAAAGTTAGGTTCAGGTGGAACCAGGAGTCATCATGGCAACACACAATTTTAAGAGAAAGCTCCTTTTAAATTTGTATCGAGAAGGGGAAAAAATATAACACTAGCTTGTTTCCTCCTGCCTCTTGAGAGAGAGATTAAAAAAAACGTCTGACACTTGCAGCCTATTTTCTCTGTTTGGAGACCCCTGGCCTTCCCGCCTGTTACCCTCTCTTCCTGTTTTAAGACTCATCCATACTTTAGCATTTTTCAGTACTTCATTGCTTTTAATGCCTGAATAATATTCCATCATATGACTATTCTACATATTCTATTCTACATTTTGTTTCCCAGTTCAGATGTTGATGGATATTTAGGCCATTTCCACTGAATCTTAAGCCCTAAAACGATTAAATAGGAGCCCTTTCAACATGATTGTCACACCAAAAATCACACACAATTTTTTTTTGTCTGTAAATGATCACATATATCATCTTAAGGATAAAAGGATAAGGTGTACACATCAGTTCAGTTCAGTTCAGTTGCTCAGTCGAGTCCAACTCTGCATTCCCATGAATCACAGCATGCCAGGTCTCCCTGTCCATCATCAACTCCCGGAGTTTACCCAAACTCATGTCCATTGAGTCTGTGATGCCATCCAACCATCACATCCTCTGTCATCCCCTACTTCTCCTGCCCTCAATCTTTCCCAGCATTAGGGTCTTTTCAAATGAGTCAGCTCTTCACATCAGGTGGCCATAATATTGGAGTTTCAGCTTCAACATCAGTCCTTCCAATGAACACCCAGGAATGATCTCCTTTATGAGGGACTGGGTGGATTTCCTTGCAATCCAAGGGACTCTCAAGAGTCTTCTCCAATGACACAGTTCAAAAGCATCAATTCTTTGGCACTCAGCTTTCTTTATAGTCCAACTCTCACATCCATACATGACTACTGGGAAAACCATAGCCTTGACCAGATGGAGCTTTGTCGGCAAAGCAATGTCGCTGCTTTTTAATATACTGTCTAGGTTGATCATAACTTTCCTCCCAAGGATTAAGCATCTTTTAATTTCAAGGTTGTAGTCACCATCTGCAGTGATTTTGAGGCTCAAAAGAATAAAGTCAAGCCACTGTTTCCACTGTTTCCCCATCTATTTGCCATGAAGTGATGGGACTGCATGCCATGATCTTAGTTTTCTGAATGTTGAGCTTTAAGCCAAATTTTTTGCTCTCCTCTTTCACTTTCATCTAGAAGCTCTTTAGTTCTTCTTCACTTTCTGCCATAAGGGTGGTGTCATCTGCATATCTGAAGTTGTTGATATTTCTCCCGGCATTCTTGATTCCAGCTTGTGCTTCATCTAGCCCAGCGTTTCTCATGATGTATAAGCTAAATAAGAAGGGTGGCAATATACAGTCTTGACATACTCCTTTTCCAATTGAAACCAGTCTTTTGTGCCATGTCCTGTTCTAAGTCTTGCTTCCTGACCTGCATACAGGTTTCTCAAGATCAGGTGGTCTGGTATTCCCCTCTCTTTCCGAATTTTCCACAGTTTGTTGTCATCCATACAGTTAAAGGCTTTGGCATAGTCAATAAAGCAGAAATATATATATTTTCTGGAACTCTCTTGCTTTTTTGATAATCCAGCGGATGTTTGCAATTTGATCTCTGGTTCCTCTACCTTTTCTAAAACCAGCTTGAACATCTGGAAGTTCACAGTTCATGTATTGCTGAAGCCTGGCTTGGAGAAATTTGAGCATTACTTTACTAGCTTGTTAGATGAGTGCAATTTTGTGGTATGTACACATAAGTAATTATTAAAATACTTTCAGTATATTTCTGCTTAAATTTTGTGAACAATTAATTAAGCAGTAGCATAGAAAGCCAATAAAAAACAAATCACAAGTGTTAGTATACACAGTGAAAATGAGTACGTCTTCAGGAATAAAAGAAGAATATATTTGGAGAAACTTCAGAAATCTCAGTTAAGACCAATGGCTCTTAGGGTAGAAGCTCAAAGTAGAAACTTAATATAAATACTCACTGTAGGAAATATTTATTTCACTTACATGTGAGAGTTGTATTTTCTGACTTAGTGAGAGAAATTGATTGGGCCTGGATTCTCATAGAACATGTTTCTTTTTAGCAAAATTAGATTGTATTATTCAAGTAATATAAGACAGTTCATCAGAGCTGGCTTGATCTGTAAGTAAGATGATTTCATGGACTCTGAGAAATGACATCAATGTTTGTGTAATTGTCAACACTCACAGTACCTGTCTAATGCAAAAGTATGAAGTTCATTTCAAAGCTCTCCAGGGTATTATAATTTTCACACTTATCAATTGTTTAAATCTTACTGAATGAAAGTTTGAGAATTGATGCAGATGAGGAGAGGGAGATCTCTTGGAAAAACCTAACAGATAGAGATTGTGTGCAACCAGGAGAAGAGAGAATTGAAGATTGGGGCCACAAATACTTAGTGGCCTCTTTTAAATGACCCTCACATTTTACCTCTTTCTTTTCTAAACCAACATTTCCCAAGAAAAGTTATATCTAAATTTAAAAAAAAATTCTAAATTTGAAAACGTCTAGCTTTTCTTTCTTGCCAAAAAAAAAAGGAAAGTCTCTTCACAAGAATTATTCTCCACATGCAACTGAATCTATGTCTACTATACCTGGTGTATTCCCAGACCATGCTTTATTTTTTTCTATATGAATCAAATTGTAAAGCCTCTCTAGCTGGATCAGGAATGTTTACAACACACACACACACACACACAAAACTTCTCTAGGTGATCATTATAAATTCCTAATATGTATTTAAATGACTTGTAGAAATTTGCAAAGCAACCTCTAGAAACCTCCAGGAGTTATTTGCAATTAAATCATCCCTAGCCAAGAGGCCGGAGAAGGCAATGGCAACCCACTGCAGTACTCTTGCCTGGAAAATCCCACGGGCGGAGGAGCCTGGTAGGCTGCAGTACATGGGGTCGCTGAGTCGGATACGACTGAGCGACTTCACTTTCACTTTTCACTTTCATGCATTGGAGAAGGAAATGACAACCCACTCCAGTGTTCTTGCCTGGAGAATCCCAGGGACGGGGGAGCCTGGTGTGCTGCCGTCTATGGGGTCGCACAGAGTCAGACACGATGGAGGCAACTTAGCAGCAGCAGCAGCAGCCAAGAGGCAAAGTTTTTTTTTTTTTTCCTCCAGATGCTCGAGGTTTGCATTTTATGGGACAGCAACTTCTGTGAAAAATATATACCTCATTATAAAAATAGAGCACAAATTCTCTTTCATTCAGACTTTCTGGCTTTTGGACTGCTTTATCTTTCTGGGTCATAATCAGTGAAGCATTGATGTATTGTGCTAGAGAATGAACCTACTTCCATAAAGAACTGAGCAATGAACAATGCGTTTGTTTTCCCTGTGTAGCCTCTGAAATTAACATCCATGATTTAATAAATGTGTTTCTATTTTCCCAGGAGAGATATTAAACAGTACTAAATATTTCAGTGGTGTTTCCTAATGAAGATCAAATGTTTTGAATGTGAAGCTTTTCTGGAGAGGGTTAGAGGAGTGACATTTCAGGACTCCAGAGAATGGGGAGAAGTGTCCTGTTATAAAGTTTTATTGTTGTTGTACCTTTTTTTCCAAATCTACCTGCTGTGTAGTTTTCTCATAAATGCAGGCATCCTTCACAATCTGTTTTTTGTTTTTTTTAAGCCCACAAATACATCATTCAGAGAAATATTTAAGGAACCATCAGGAGGGGAAACACTCATCGGTTTAATGGAATGCTGTCAAGTCAAATCAGCATCACGAATGACAGTGGGGCAGAATTGATACTTTTGCACTGACACGTTAAAAGAAAAGCCCATGCATTATTTAGAAAACCCAGAAATCTGTCAGCTGTATGATTGCCGAGTTAGCAAAAGAAGGAAGATGCTGCTCAAGTTGAAAAGAAACGCGTAGGCACAGATCCATATTGTAACCTTTCATGTCTACACCCACCATGAATAGTCAGCTATTATGTGGTCAGCATTTTTGAGTTGTTTTTTTCTCTCTCTCTCTCTCTTTTAAATTTTCAAATGCTTCAAAAGGCAAAAGAGGTAGGTCTTTTATTCTGAAAAAGCTTATGTCTAGGCTGTTATTTTACTGTTGAGTAAAGATGACAAGACCAAAGAAAGACTTTTTCATCTTTATGAGTGCTATGCATGTTTCCCAGGAGTGTTTTGCAGTTGTTAAGGTCGGTATTATTTTTACATATTTATCTCATAGTTAAAGTATTTTTTAGACATTTTACTTTCAAAGAACAGGAGGAAAACCTTTGTTTTACTGCTTTAACCACACTAGCATGTCATTTATAAACTTGAAAAGTTTTATCCTCTATCAGTATTAAAAATGGAAATGTAGATAGCATACGTGAAAGAAAGTGAAAGTGTTAGTCATTCAGTCATATCCAACTCTTTGTGATTCCGTGGACTGTAGCCTGCCAAGCTCCTCTGACCACAGAATTCTCCAGGCAAGAATATTGGAGTGGAACAAAGCAACTGACAAAGAGTTAATCTCAAAAATATACAAGCAACTCCTGCAGCTCAATTCCAGAAAAATAAAAGACCCAATCAAAAAAGTGCCAAAGAAGTAAACAGACATTTCTTCAAAACAGACATACAGATGGCTAACAAACATGAAAAGATGCTCAACATCACTCATTATCAGAGAAATGCAAATCAAAACCACAATGGGGTAACATTTCACACCAGTCAGAATGGCTGCTATCCAAAAGTCTACAAGCAATAAATGCTGGAGAGGGTGTGGAGAAAAGGGAACCCTCTTACACTGTTTGTGGGAATGCAAACTAGTACAGCCACTATGGAAAACAGTGTGGAGATTTCTTGGAAAACTGGAAATAGAACTGCTATATGACCCAGCAATCCCACTTCTGGGCATACACACTGAGGAAACCAGATCTGAAAGAGACACGTGAACCCCAATGTTCATCGCAGCACTGTTTATAATAGCCAGGACATGGAAGCAACCTAGATGCCCATCAGCAGATGAATGGATAAGGAAGCTGTGGTACATATACACCACAGAATATTACTCAGCCATTAAAAAGAATTCATTTGAATCAGTTCTAATGAGATGGATGAAACTGGAGCCCATTATAAAGAGTGAAGTAAGCCAGAAAGATAAAGAACATTACAGCATACTAACACATATATGTGGAATTTAGAAATATGGTAATGATAACCCTATATGCAAAACAGAAAAAGAGACACAGATGTACAGAACAGACTGCTGGACTCTGTGGGAGGCGGCGAGGGTGGGATGTTTCGAAAGAACAGCATGTATATTATCTATAGTGAAACAGATCACCAGCCCAGGTTGGATGCATGAGACAAGTGCTCAGGCCTGGTACACTGGGAAGACCCAGAGGAATCAGGTGGAGAGGGAGGTGGGAGGGTGGATCGGGATGGGAAATACATGTAACTCCATGGCTGATTCATGTCAATGTATGACAAAGCCCACTGAAATGTTATGAAGTAATTAGCCTCCAACTAATAAAAATAAATGGAAAATAAATAAATAAATAAATAAATAACTCTATTATTATTACATATTTTTTCATCTCTGTAGGTACTATATTGTAAAAATATAGTTATTGATCCCCTCATGTCCTTGTATTATTCCTTTGAGACAAGTAATTAGGCAATACTCTTCCTATTATTGTTTAAAAGAAAGACACAAACAAATCCAGTGCCTTCCTTAACATTACAAAGCTTAATAATAGGAGAAAACGAATGATAATAGAGACAAGATTTTATGTTTCAGCCGACTGAGCCTAGTGGACTTTCTATGCTATTGTTATGTCCAGACTTTTCTCTGTAAGTTGCTGTGCATTTATAAGTGTTCAGTTTGCCTCTGTGTCTTGTGGTTCAGTCACTAAGTCGTGTTCTACTCTTTCTTACTCCATGGACTGCAGCACGCCAGGCTTCCCTGTCCTTCACTATCTCCAGAAGTTTGCTCAAACTCATGTCCATGGAATCAGTGATGCCATCCAACCATCTCATCCTCTGTCGCCCCCTTCTCCTCCTGCCCTCAATCTTTCCCAGCCTCAGTGTCTTTTCTAATAAGTCAGCTCTTCACACCAGGTAGCCAAAATATTGGAGCTTCAGCCTCAACATCATTCCTTCCAGTGAATATCCCGGGTTGATTTCCTTTAGGATTGACTGGTTATTAGCTTATAATTTATAGACAACAAAGGAAAAAAAAACCCACATAACGAGCTAAGTGGTAGTAATGGCTTGAAATTGGAAAATAAGATTTTCAGTGTCATGTATATTTTGGAAGTCTATGCAGATAGATTGTAGAAGTAAAATCGATAATGAGGTGGTCTAATTTAAAACTGCAACTTACCTTGGTAGAAAATGATAAGCCTTTGATATTATTACCACTGGAAATAATGAATACAAATAATTTATAGAATGCATGTTATTCCATTCTCTGGGTCTCTAACCTTCCTATGGGGGCTTCCTTGGTAGCTACGTGGTAAAGAATCCACTTGCCAATGCAAGAGACACGGGTTCGACCCCTGGGTTGGGAAGATCCTGTGGAGGAGAAAATGGAAACCCACTCCAGTATTCTTGCCTGGAAAATTCCATGGACAGAGGAGATTGGTGGGTTACAGTCCATGGTGTCGCAAAGAATCAGACATGACTTGTCGACTGAGCATGCATACATACAGCCTTTCTGTGGAGAGAGATGTGCATACTTTGACATATAGATGATTAAACTCTCTTTCCATAAGTTCTTGTGTGTTTTGTGTTACAAAGACTCCTTTAAGAGGAGCATCGGGCCTGGTGCACTGGGAAGACCCAGAGGGATCTGGTGGAGAGGGAGGTGGGAGGGGGGACTGGGATGGGGAATACATGTAAATCCATGGCTAATTCATTTCAATGTATGACAAAAACTACTGTAATGATGTAAAGTAATTAGCCTCCAACTAATAAAAATAAATGAAAAAAAAATAAGACCTGAAAAAAAAAAAAAGAGGAGCATCAATATGCATTTCTTATTTACAGAAAATTCATCATCGTTACCATTACCTGCTCTTTCTACTGAGAAAATCAAAATAAGTGAAATTCACAGAGAGTTAACAATATTTTCAGTTCTACCTATGGAATGATCTGAGGTCTAAATTACCACTTTATCTAGCTTCTTTGTCTCTTGTTGATGTTTTCAGACTCTATCTCTTTTTCTTCTTCAAAAATCTCTTTTTACCCTCTTTCTGAGTTGTGTCTACCTTTGTAATTAACAACCACACACATTAATAAGAGCATTTCCTATCCTGTAGTAATATTTCTGGAGGTTTGTGTGAAAGAAAGAGAGAGAGAAGAGGAGAGAAAGATGTACCTCCTAGGCCAAGTCTTCCTAAATGTTTCTGATTATTTTCCACTTTGAATGGTATCATGATCTGCTACAGTTACTTTTTAAAAATTTAGTTGGTACATACTTCACTTTGTCAAGTAGTTGTGTTGATTGAACATAAATGGATTATATTTGATCAAATTGCAACTCTGCTCTCAAGCAAGAAACAAGAACTCCCAGGATGGTTTTGAAATGAACAAAAATAAGAGGATGCATTTGAGGCTAAGTTGGAAAGTTGCAGAAAAAGGCAGCAGATTATTAAATGTTAGGAGATATGAGTTCTATAACCAATTCTGCCAAGAAGTAGCTGTGAGACCCTAAGCAATTTTCTTCTTGTATTTGACCCTGTGCCTTTTGACATGTAAAAATAGAAGGTGGAACTATATGACATTTAAGGACAACTCCAGCTGTGGTGATTCTACCTTTGTGCACAGGCTAAGTGCTTGTTTCTGGCACTCTGATTTCAGAAGGGGGCAAGGAAAGTGTTCTGTGCATAAATAAGTGTTGCTGTTTAGTTCAGAGACTGCCTGTAAATAGATTTTAGAAAAGGAATAATGCAGATATGACTTTATTGTGAACCCTGTTTCTTTTCTAGAATTTGAGTGTAACTAGAATACATCTGAATTCATACATATTAGATAATGCTGAATTGCTATGTAATGCATCTCAATAGTACATGATAAAGTGATCCTCACCAAAATCCTCCTCTACTCTCAATAAAAAGGTAAAAATATTAATATAATATATGCTGGAAGAATAACTGGGTTTGTCATTGTTCTTGAAAGAGTTAAGACTCAAGTGAGAAGCCGTCTATCTCCTTTGCTTGTAGTACCAGGTCAACTGTATTTATCTCCTTCAGTTTACAGTAATTCCGATTTCCATGAACTGTATGGCTTAACATACTGTGGAGAGCAAAACTTTCAAGCTCTCTTTGAACTACCTGAACAGACTTTCTGTGAGAACAATTGTAACTAGATAAAACGCACTAGATTGTGTATTTCAGTTATTCAGGAGTGCTTCAGGGTATAGTCTTCCCTGAATGCATTAATGTTAATGGGAACTTCATGCACTCATTGAAGGAAAATATATACCTTTTAGCTTGTATTTCAGCAATTTAGTCATAATCAAATGATTTACTTTACTTGATTTATCTAGTTTGTAACCTTCCTTACGTTTAAGAACTGACTCTGTGTTTTAATAGTAGAAAAAATAACTTTGGCTCATTAAATCAAAATTACCTGTTTGCAAGTAATTTATTCTCATGTGTAAGTTTTGTTGTACCAAATTTACTTTGAAGTATAAGGAACACATCTTTGTAGAGCACAAGGAGATACTCCAGGCACCTGCCAAGTAATAGGGAAGGAACCTCTTAGTTTCATGCTATATTTACTACAGGAACTAAAGGTAGTGAAACTAAAACTAGTAATAAAGATGCAAGTAGCATTTTTAAACTGTTTATATTAAATATTTTCACATATCTATAACCTTGCTGATCTTCTATAAATTTATGTTCTCTGAGTACAAAGGTCTAAATCTTCAAAGCTTAAAAAACAGAGGTGTGGCATGAACTAATCTTCATTTTTCCCTCTATCTTCTTACAGCAGCACTAATGGAAATGTATTTTGTTTAATGACTCTGAAATCCTGTTTGTAATTAGATGTGGGAATTGGACTTACTTTGTAACAGATGATACTGGAATAATAATATGAGAGATACTACACTGAGACCACTATCCTCCTAAATCTATATCATTTTTCATTTTATTGACAGGAGATATGTGCAAGGAGCAAGTAATTGATTTTTAAAAGGAAAATAAGATCTAATAAAAACTTCCAATCTAAATATTTTAGTTTTATTTTCAACATAGTGCAGCAAGGGAGGGAAAGGGCATGTAACTTGTTTTTGTTTTTAGGAAACAAGAGTTTTAGATTTCTTGTTTTGTTCCTGATAATGATCTTTGAATGTTATTGCAAAGACTAGGTAGAATAGTTTGATTAAGTGACAGAGATCATATCATTGCAGCATATATTTTGCATCAGGATAATTATGCAAAACAATTAATATAATCTTTTAAAAAACAAATTTTATATTTATACAAAGAATTTAAAGAGTGGGCAAACTAAAAGCAACAGCTCTTTGTTCATCATATTATTCATTGTCAGGAAATGCTACTGTCACAAATCATACTAAATGTTTGTAGATATTAGATGCTTTTATATTTAATGTTAAATGGATTCCAATAACCACAAAAATACATACAAAGAAATTAGTTGTGTCATGTATAGGTTTCATTGTCACTTCAAACACGTGTGTTATTGACATTTATAATAGCAAGGACACTCAGACACTTTCTTGGAGATTTTGATTAGTATGTCCGTGTGTGCTAAGTCACTTAGTTGTGTCCAACTCTTTGCAATCCTATGAACTATAACCCATCAGACTCTTCTTTCCATGGGATTCTCCAGGCAATGATACTGAAGTGGGTTGCCATGCCCTTCTCCAGGGCATCTTTCTGACCCGGGGATCAAACCAGAGTCTCTGTGTCTCCTGTATCTGCAGGCGAATTCTTTACCACTAGTGCCACCTGGGAAGCCCTGACTAGTATGCACTCGATAGTACATGTTCATCAATTGAGGTGTTACTGCATTCCTTTGCTTTCTAATTCATATGTTGGACTCAGTAGATCTAAGACTTTGCAAAAGAGGAAAAGTATAGTGGATCACTTCCTCAGAAGCTCAAATTTGTTTAGCAATTTAGTTTACAAAGCAGTTTTCATATTTAATTTTCTTTGGTTATCACAAAATTCCTATAAAGTAAGCAGAGCGAGTATTATTATTATCCCTTTTGTGTTAGTTGAAGAAACCAGAGCCACAGAAGGCTCAAAGATTTGGTTAAGTCCAAGAAATTAGTATATTGTCAAATACATTACTTTTAATGCAAAAACCAACATTTTTCCATGGCAAAATAACTCACTGTGAAGAAATTAAGTTGAGAATGCCTATGGTTCTGTCAATGTACAGGTTAATAGATCTTGGTGACTCCATCATGTATAAGAACACAGTGTATTTATAAATGGAATATCCCCAAAAAGTGGGTTCATAGCTCTGCTCACATTTCAAAGTGATAGAGTGGATTTAGTTTGCTGTTGATTAACAGAATATTTTATTTGTTATGATAACTAGCATTTTTTGCATGAAACATAGGATCACCACTAGATTGCTTACTCTTTCCTTGCAAAAGAAATTAAAGATCATATCAATGACAAAGCAACAATTATAAAATGCTTGTTTCATAAGGTTAAAAATAAGGCATGTGCACTTTACCACTCCTGTTGCAATTTATTGCAAGCACCAACATGGTTGTATTGGAGGTTTTTATTTGATTTTCTTTTCCTAATTTTAAAATCAATTTCTTTGTTATTTGTATACATAATCGGTAAGATATAAGTGCTAATAACATGACCTGTTTGAGCTCCAAGGTACAAATTAACTGTAGGACTTGAGCTGCTTCATTATTGAATATGAGAAAACTCTTTTTAATTATGTAGCAATACCACAATTGTCTAATTTTCCTGTTTATATTCATTAGCCTAAAATAATATCTTAATATAAAGTTGGTATGATAAATATATAAAGGATAGATCAATTATACTGAGCTTAATGTATGTTCCTAGCACATAATAGGTTTACTGAATAATACCAAATGTTTACTGAATGCTGATAATGTAATGTGCATCATATTTTATACATTACACTGGAGTTCTATGGATTACTATACTATATTGTCATTCTAGCTCTGTCTTCATTATTGACAAAGATATTTTTGTCAATAAAAACAAAAGACTGCACTTCCCTTTGAAGTCTGAAATAAATACATAAATAGAAATTTTATGACTTACATTACTTTTCCTTCTAAACATCCTACAGAAAAAGTATACTTGAAGGTAAAATAGCTATAATGAACAATTTTTTAATTAGTTTCAACTTAGAAACTTCAAAGGAAAAGTTGAATTTGTTACTGTGGTTTGCTACTGAAAAAAAAGTCATGAGCTGCTTGTATATTTTGGAGATTAATTCTTTGTCAGTTGTTTCATTTACTATCATTGTTTCCCATTCTGAAGGCTGCCTTTTCACCTTGCTTATAGTTTCCTTCATTGTGCAAAAGCGTGTAAGTTTAATTAGGTCACGTTGATGTATGGCAAAAACCACAAAAATATTGTAAAGTAATTAGCCTCCAAATAAAATGAATTAATTAGTTAAAAAATAAATATCAACAACCACAATTAAGCAAAGTATGTCACAGAGTAATTAGCAATGGATTATTGTGAATCACTTCCAATTTTAAATATAAGCTTGTCTTGGTGATGGAAGCATTAGTACAGGGAAATTTAGGTATTAGGCATGGAAGAAACATAAAAGGACTTCCCTGGTGGCTTAGATGGTAAAGAATCTGCCTGTGATGCGGGAAACCCAGGTTTGATCCCTGGATTGGGAAGACCCCCTAGAGAATGGAATGGAGACCCACTCCAGTGTTCTTGCCTGGCGAATCCCATGGACAAAGGGGCCTGTACAATCCATGGAGTTGCAAAAAATCAGACATGGCGGAGTGACTAACACTATGTAACATAAAATGCTGATCATAGAGAATTTGGGGAAAAATCAAATCACTGAGAGCACATGATTTTAACATATTTTGACCTGTTGCTAATAGTTTTGATAGCATGTGTCAGGGTAAATGGAGGAAAAAATTGGTGGGTGTTGGTCAGTAGATACAAAGCCAGACAAAATTGGAACAGCTTAAACCAAATAAGTGGTGCCGAGCTATCACAAAAGCAAAAATCAAGTGATGGTTGAAATGAAATCACTAGAAACCTGTGAAAAGTCATGATATTGAATATAAAGAGGCTCAAATAAAATAAAATCCAGGAATACTGAATTAGGATGGTCAGTAAAATAAGCAAGGAAAAAATAAGAACAAGTGTAGGCCAGTTTTAATTCCAATCCCTAAGAAAGGCAATCCCAAAGAATGCTTAAACTACCACACAATTGCACTCATCTCACACACTAGTAAATTAATGCTCAAAATTCTCCAAGCCAGGCTTCAGCAATATATGAACCATGAACTTCCAGATGTTCAAGCTGGTTTTAGAAAAGACAGAGGAACCAGAGATCAAACTGCCAACATCCACTAGATCATCATAAAAGCAATACAGTTCCAGAAAAACATCTATTTCTGCCTTATTGACCATTCCAAAGTCTTTGACTGTGTGGATCACAATAAATTGTGGAAATTCTGAAAGAGATGGGAATACCAGACCAACTGACCTGCCTCTTGAGAAACCTGTATGCAGGTCAGGAAGCAACAGTTAGAACTGGACATGAAACAACAGACTGGTTCCAAAGAGGAAAAGAAGTACGTCAAGGCTGTATTTTGTCACCCTGCTTATTTAACTTATATGCAGAGTACATCATGAGAAATGCTGGGCTGGAAGAAGCACAAGCTGAAATCAAGATTGCCGGGAGAAATATCAATAACCTCAGATATGCAGATGACACAACCCTTATGGCAGAAAGTGAAGAGGAACTAAAAAGCCTCTTGATGAAAGTGAAAGAGGAGAGTGAAAAAGTTGGCTTAAAGCTCAACATTCAGAAAACTAAGATCATGGCATCTGGTCCCATCACTTCATGGGAAATAGATGGGGAGGGGCAGTGGAAACAGTGACAGACTTTATTTTTTTGGGCTCCGAAATCACTGCAGATGGTGACTGCAGCCATGAAATTAAAAGACACTTATTCCTTGGAAGGAAAGTTATGACCATCCTAGATAGCATATTAAAAAGCAGAGACATTGCTTTTCCAACAAAGGTCCATCTGGTTTTTCCAGTGGTCATGTATGGATGTGAGAGTTGGATTGTGAGGGAAGTTGAGGACCGAAAAATTGATGCTTTTGAACTATGGTGTTGGAGAAGACTTGAGAGTCCCTTGGGCTGCAAGGAGATCCAACCAGTCCATCCTAAAGGAAATCAGTCCTGAATATTCATTGGAAGGCCTGATGTTGAAGCTGAAACTCCAATACTTTGGCCACTTCATGTGAAGAATTGACTCATTGGAAAACATCCTGATGCTGGGAGGGATTGGGGGCAGTAGGAGAAGGGGACGGCCGAGGATGAGATGGCTGGATGGGATTACCGACTTGATGGGCATGAGTTTGAGTAAACTCCGGGTGTTGGTGATGGACAGGGAGGCCTGGCATGCTGCGATTCATGGGGTTGCAAAGAGTCGGACACGACTGAGCAACTGAACTGACTGACTGACTGAGGCATATTTTTTATTTTTCACCCATTTATGGAAGCATTCAGATAATCTCATGTCTGAGTTAATTCAGTTATTCAAAGTATACTGAATTAGGATATTCCTAAAGATAGGAAGGCAGTATAAGTCAGAAAGGAAATAGACTTCAAACTATAATACTAAAGAAAAATAAGGACAAGATTGAATACTCAATTATCTAAAACATTGCTACATATATAGAGTTGGAGAGACAGTTATAGATGCATTGCCAAGAAATAGAGGAAAAATAAATAACTGCTTCTTTTTTATTAATTTGTACATCCATGAAGTTGTTGACCTTAAAAAAATAGTTCTTTACTTGTAAAATGAATTTTTTCAGAAATAGCAGAGAATTGCAATTTGGCACAAGCAAACTATGGTGCATCATAGGCAAGTCTGGAGAACAGAGGAAAAGGGCTTGTCTTTATAGAGGAGTGAGTTGGGAGTTGCTATTTCTAAGAGAGTGGTGAAAGTAGAAAGTGAAATTTGCTCAGTAGTGTCCAACTCTGCTTCTAATTGACTGACTGGGCAAGGAGAAATTCTTCTTTCCTCCTCCTGGGGTCTGAGTGGTGGTGCCTGAAAGTTCCCCATTACTGGCTTCCTGACTCAATTTTAAATGAGATTTCCTTTGTTTTCACACAATCCATTTATTCTTCTTTCCTTTAATTAATGTATTCATTCAATAAATATTTATTGATTGCCTACTCCATGATACTGATGTAAAGGAAAGTAAGAGTCTGTTTCCTAGAGATACCCAAAGAAGTGTTTTGAAGATAAATGAAATAATGGCTTTGAAGGTGCTTTGAAAAACTAAGAATACTTTACAAATGCTAAGTATTTTTATTGCAAACTCCTATTATGTGTGATGACTATTTCATAAACTTGGATAGTGCATCCAGAAAGTTCATCTGAATGAATTAGACCTCATGACTATCTTTTTCTTATTTTTAAAGTACTTCTGGGAAATATATGTGGGAGGAAAATGGATAGCAAGCTTTTCTGTATAGCTACAATAATTGTTTTAGTTGTACAGGTTATATAGAACTTTTAAATTTCAAGGCAGTTTTATATCCATTGTCTTATGAGTTCATGCTGGGAAAATCAAAGGAGACTATGGATGTGAACTATACTTTACAGATTCTAATTGTAAAATATGTATGAGTGGTAATTATTTACCTGAGAATGCAGATAGCTTTTCTTCAAGAGGAGAGGTACCACCTTCATAGCCCCTATGAAATCTGCCTACTTGCCAACCTAAGCTTTATTCCTATCCTGACCCTGCATCCTAGTACAGATACATTTATATATTTGTATTTCTTGACTGATGAGCATAGAGAGCTTTTAGCAGTAAATTGATGGTCCAGCCACTAAGTGACAGTGTGATCTTGATTTTCCTCTGTGTGAATCTCAGTTTCTCCTATCTAAAACATGATCATTTTAAAAGTTCCTTCCAGCTGAAATATACTGTTACTATGAGTACAAGTTGGAATTTGTTGTTTCTCTTCTTTACTTTTAACATGAAGGTATGCTGTAGTTTTTGAACTTTGGTGTTAGAGAAGACTCTTGAGAGTCCCTTGGACTGAAAGGAACTCAAGCCAGTCCATGATAAAGGAAATCAATCCTGAATATTCATTGAAATGACTGATGCTGAAGCTGAAACTCCAATACTGTGGCCATCTGATGTGAAGAGCCAACCCAAAAAAGACCCTGATGCTGGAAAAGATTGAAGGCAGGAGGAGGAGACGACAGGACAGGATGGTTGGATGACATCACTTACTCAATGGACATCGTTTGAGCAAGTATCTGGGAGATGGTGAAGGACAGGGGAGCCTGGAGTGCTGCAGTCCATGGGGTCACGAAGAGTTGGGCTGACTGACTGAACAACGACAACATGATAGTTGGCTTCCCTGGTGACTCAGTGGTAGAGAATCCACTTGCAGATATAGGAGACAAGAGTTCAATCCCTGATTTGGGATCCCCTGGAGAAGGAAATGACAACCTACTCCAGTATTCTTGCCTGTAAAATCTTCTGCCATGGACAGAAGCCCATTGGGTCTCGAAGAGTTGAAAGTAACATAGTGACTAAACAACAATAAATGCTGTAGTTACAAAACTAGCCAGTATATTTTAAATTACCCCTTATTGTGAATCAGTTTTCTTTTCTGAGGAGTTAGTTTTACTTGGTACAGATAGAACTGCTGGTGACAGAAATCAGTGGGGATGGGGTGAGATATTAAATATGATAATAGTAATTGCCTCACAATCCAAATTCTTAATGTGTATTAACTTGATTGAATTATTTCCTTTGTTTTAGTGACACAACCAATTGAATATCATTTGGTACAGTGACAAAAATCTCTGTATGTCATATATACTATATGAGTACCAAATGGGTGAAATAAAACAAAAATTAAAATAGATACATTTTCTAACACTACAGTTCTCAGTGATCTTAATTGTATATATATTTAACTTCTATTTCAGTTAGGCTCATCTGTATTCCATATTAGCTTGTTAAAATCCATGCATTGTACTAGCATTAATTTAGCAATTAACATTAAAAAGCATTAATTTAGTAATAGGAATTTGATTAGTTCTAGCTCATTAACATTGGCACCAAGAGTGTTATTCTTCTTGTTCACTTGCTAAATCATATATAACTCTTTGCAACCTCATGGACTGTAGCATGCTAGGTTCCTCTCTCTCCCACTATCTCCCAGAGTTTGCTCAAATTCATATCTATTGTGTCAGTGATGCTTTCTAACCAACTCATCCGTTGCTGTCCCCTTCTCCTACTGTCTTCAATCTTTCCCAGTGCCAGGGTCTTTGTCAGCGAGTCAGCTCGTCACACCAGGTGGACAAAGTATTGGAGCTTCGGTTTCAACATCAGTCCTTCCAATGAATATTCAGGGTTGATTTCCTTTAGGATTGACAGAGTTTGATCTTCTTGCAGTCCAAGGGACTCTCAAGAGCTTTCTCCAGCACCACAATTCAAAAGTATCTATTCTTTGGGGCTCAGCCATCTTAATGGTTCACCTCTCTCATCCGTACCTGATTTTTGGCAAAAACCATACTGACGATACAGCCTTGTTGTCAAAATGATGTCTCTGCTTTTTAATACCCAGTCTAGGTTTGTCATAGCTTTTCTTCCAAGGAGCAAACATCTTTTAATTTCATGGCTACAGTCACCATCTGCAGTGATTATAGAGCCCAAGAAAATAAAATCTGCCATGGTATCCACTTTGTCACCGTCTGTTAGCCATGAAGTGATGGGACCAGATGCCATGATCTTCATTTTTTGAATGTTGAGTTTTAAGTCAGATTTATCAGTCTCCTCTTTCAGCTTCATCATGAGGCTCTTTAGTTTCTCCTCTCTTTCTAGCATTGGGGTGATATCATCTGCATATGTGAGGTTATTGATATTTCTCCTAGCAATTCTGTTTCCAGCTTGTAACATATCCAGGCTGGCATTTTGCATGATGTGCTCAGTGTATTAGTTACATAAGTAGAGTGACAATATACAGCCTTGACTATTCCTTTCCCAGTTTGGAACCAGTCCGTTGTTCCATGTCCATTTCTAACTGCCACTTCCTGACACACATACTGGTTTCTCAGGGGGTAAGTAAGGTGGTCTGGTATTCCCATCTCTTTAAGAATTATCCTCAGTCTGCTGTAATCCACACAGCCCAAGGCTTTATAATAGTCAATGAAGCAGAAGTGGATGTTTTTTCTGGAATTCCCTTTGTTTTTCTTTGATCCAAGGAATGTTGGCAATTTGATCTGTGGTTCCTCTGCCTTTTCTAAACCCAGCTTGTACATTGGAAGATCTTGTTTCACGTACTGTTGAAGCCTAGCTTGAAGGATTTTGAGCATTAAGTTGGTAGCATGTGAAATTAGCACAATTGTGCAGTAATTTGAACATTTTTTGGCATTGCCTTTCTCTGGGATTGGAGAGAAATGACCTTTTCCAATCCTGTGACCATTGCTGAGCTTTTCAAATTTCCTGGAATATTAAGTGGGCTTCCCTGGTGGCTCAGACAGTAAAGCGTCTGCCTGCAATTCAGGGGACCTGGGTTCAATCCCTGTGTCTGGAAGATCCCCTGGAGAGGGAAATGACAACCCACTCCAGTACTCTTGTCTGGAAAATTCCATGGATGAAAGAGCCTGGTAGGCTACAGTCCATGCGATGGCAAAGAGTTGGACACGACTGAGCAACTTCACTGGTTCACTGATGGCATATTAAGTGCAGCACTTTAAGAGCATCATCCCTTGGATTTTAAATAGCTCAACTGGAATTCTATTACTTCCACTAACTTTGTTCATATTAATGCTTCCTAAGGCCCAGTTGATTTAAATTGCAAGATGTCTGGTTTTAGATGAGTGACCACATCAGCATGGTTATCCTAGTCCTTAAGACCTTTTGTCTTATAGTTCTTTTGTGTCTATAGCTTATAGTATAGTTTATAGTTTAGTATAGTACAGTTTATAGTTCACAGTTCTTCTGTGTTATAGTTCTTCTGTGTTTTTGCCACCTCTTTTTAATCTCTGCTTCTGTTAGGTCATTGTCATTTCTGTTCTTTATTGTGCCAATATTTGCATGAAATATTCCCTTGGTATCTCTAATTTTCTTGACAAGATCTCTAGTCTTTCTCATTCTATTATTTTCCTCTATTTCTTTGCATTGTTCACTTAAGAAGGCTTTCTTATCTTTCCATGCTAGTCTCTGTATTCAGTTGGGTATATCTTTTCCTTTCCCCTTTGCCTTTTGCTTCTATTCTTTTCTCAGCTGTTTGTAAGGCTTTCTGAGACAACCATTTTACCTTCTTGCATTTCTTCTTTGGGATTACTTTGGTCCCTGCCTCTTTACAATGTTATGAACCTCTGTCCATAGATCTTTAGGCACACTGTGTAGCAGATCTAATTCCTTGAATCTATTTGTCACCTCCACTGTATAACCATAAAGTATTTGACAACTTTGGAAGTCACAATTCATTAGACTTTACTGGCCACAGGGCTCAGGAAATATGTGATTGGAAATTTAGAAGCTGTAAATGTCCAAGTGTTCTACCAGCAAAGAAGGCTGCAACCTCAATGTCAAACCTGTTCTATCTTGAATTGATTTTTATTGGAGTATACGGACAGTTGGTTTTGATCTTTACAGCTGAGTGGTACAAAGTGCAGAATAGAATCAAGTTTAATATAAATCAGGACTCACTCATTAAGATGTAGTACATGTTAAGGATAAGTGACATCATTGTAAATACAAATCTTTTGGATTTTAGTGTTTATCTTCTCTGGCTCAGGAATAACATTCCACAAATTAAAAATTTGTTACTCTTCTGCATTTTGGCTTGTCTTAATTGATAGAAATAGAAGATTTCTACCTTATGAGGGGGGTTCAGAAAAAAAAGAGGGGGTTCAGGATGGGGAACACATGCATACCCATGGCGGATTCAAGTCAATGTACAGCAAAACCAATACAATGTTATAAAGTAAAATAAATAAATAATTTAAATTAGAAAAAAAGAAAAGAAAATGACAAGTATTTTTTTAAATTATTTAATTTACCTTACAATATTGTATTGGTTTTGCCATACATTGACTTAAATACACCATGGATGTACATGTGTTCCCCATCCTGAGTGCCCCTCCCACCTCCCTCCCCATCCCATCCCTCTGGGTCATCCCAGTGCACCAGCCCCGAGCATCCTGTATCATGCATCGGACCTAGACTGGCGATTCGTTTTACATATGATAATTTACATGTTTCAATGCCATTCTCCCTATTATCCCGCCCTTGCCCTCTCCCTTAGATTCCAAAAGACTGTTCTATATATCTGTGTCTCTTTTGCTGTCTTGCATACAGAGTTATCATTGCCATCTTCCTAAAGTCCATATATATGTATGTTAGTATGCTATATTGGTGTTTTCCTTTCTGGCTTACTTCACTCTGTATAATAGGCTCCAGTTTCATCCACCTCATTAGAAGTGATTCAAATGCATTCTTTTTAATGGCTGAGTAATATTCCACTGTGTATATCTACCACTGCTTTCTTATCCATTCATCTGCTGATGGACATCTAGATTGTTTCCATGTCCTGGTTATTATAAACAGTGATGCAATGAACATTGGGATACACATGTCTCTTTCAATTCTGGTTTCCTCAGTGTGTATGCCCAGCAGTGGGATTGCTGGATCATATGGCAGTTCTATTTCCATTTTTTTAAGGAATCTCCACACTGTTCTCCATAGTGGCTGTACTAGTTTGCATTCCCATTAACAGTTGTAAGAGGGCTCCCTTTTCTCCACACCCTCTCCAGCATTTATTGCTTGTAGACTTTTGGATAACAGCCATTCTGACGGGTGTGAAATAGCACCTCATTGTGATTTTGATTTGCACTTCTCTGATAATGAGTGATGTTGAGCATCTTTTCCTGTGTTTGTTAGCCATCTGTGTGTCTTCTTTGGATAAATGTCTGTTTAGTTCTTTGGCCCACTTTTTGATTGGGTCTTTTATTTTTCTGGAATTGAGCTGCAGGAGTTGCTTGTATATTTTTGAGATTAATTCTTTGTCCGTTGCTTCGTTTGCTATTATTTTCTCCTGTTCTGAAGGCTGTCTTTTCACCTTGCTTATAGTTTCCTTTGTTGTGCAGAAGCTTTTAATTTTAATTAGGTTCCATTTGTATATTTTTAGTTTTATTTCCAATATTCTGAGAGGTGGGTCATAGAGGTTCCTGCTGTGGTTTATGTCAGAGTGTTTTGCCTATGTTTCCCTCTAGGAGTTTAATAGTTTCTCATCTTATGTTCAGATCTTGAATCCAGAAAATGACAAGTATTTTAAATTAGTTTTGCTCACTCTGTGATATTTGGACATATCTACCCTCTCCCATCAATATTTGATTAAAAGCAGTCTTGCCCTAAAGTTGATGTAGCACGTCTTAGCACTAAATAATTTGATTCTTAGAATTAAATGGGTTTTCCAGAGGCCAGTGTATATTTTCCCTTTGTTATTTTAAAAATATTTAAAATATAGAAAATAAACATATAACATAAATGTACATTATAAAGTATAATAATATAAATATCAGGAAACCCACCAAGCAATCCAAGAACTAAAATATCCAAAACTTGCTTTTATTTATTTGCCTACATCTTTCCCCAGCCTTTTACCTTTCTCCTTATAGATTGACAGAGCTACAACGCTTCTTAAAAGAAAACTGTACTTCACAGATTGTAGAATGAGAATATTTAGCTTTTAAGTGAGAGTATGTCATCATTTGGAGGTTGGAAAAATATTAATATTCTGTGAATCCACCATCCATTCAGTGATAACTCCATCATAATAATTGATATTGAATACTTAATAAAACTAGGTGTTAATATTTCTCAAATTAGATATCTTTGTATATTAAAATATGTAAACTATATAAGGACTTATTTACAGAAAAGCTGCCTATCAATTAAAGTTGTATATGTTACATATTAGTCTTGTATATGTTACATATTAGTCTCTTATTTATGTATAGACATAGTGTCATTCTCATTCGATAGCAGCAAACTTTAAAATGTGTAGTCAATTCTTATAGAATAAATATCTCAATGAAAAATAATTTCTGTTGAAAATAAACTCTATGCTCGTTTTCTTTAAATTATATCACTGCACACATTAAAACAGTGTGGTGAACTCGTGAACTAATGTGATGAGTTCAAGTATGTGTGTATATTCTCAGATCAGCAAAGTAGAGTATTAATTTCCAAAACAGTTCCTAGAAATTGTAACACATTATTACATCCCAGTAATCTCCTTATAGCATTGGTAACCTAAGACTTATTTCGGATCCCTCTTCATTTTTTCACTCCATATATTGACTTCTGGATTCATTTAAGGGGCATTGTAGGTAAAATGGCACTGATTTTGCTAAGTAATTTTGATAAAGTTTTTTGAAATATTAAAAAGACACTGGTGTTTTTTAATCAGATAGTAACGTTTGCCCTCCTCCTGAGGAAAGGAATTCTGAATACTTTTGTAAACTGAAGATTCATTTGTTGGTATATCTTGTCTTAAAATCATAGTTTTGCCTAAAGTTCAACATCACCATTTTGTATTAATAGGGAGGTAGTAAGTCTGAAATATAGACCAACAGTGACCAATAGGCTTCCCTTCTGGCTCTGCTGGTAAAGAATCCACCTTCTATGCGGGAAACATAGGTTCAATCCCTGGGTTCGAAAGATCCACTGGTGAAGGGAACGGCTACCCACTCCAGTATTCTGGCCTGGAGAAATCCATGGACTATACAGTCCATGGAGTTGCAAAGAGTCGGACACGACTGAGTGACTTTCACTTTGATTGACCAATAGAACTTTCTTTGATGATGGAAATGTTTTTATGTACTGTCCATACCAGAAACATGGAACTCTATAGCACTTAAAATGTGGTTAGTGTGATTGAGGCATTGAATTTTTAATTTATTTGAATATCTTAGATAGTAACATGTGACTTATGGCTGCTGTATTGGACATATCAAATGAAAGTGTTAGTTGCTCACTTGTGTCTGACTCTTTGTGGCCTTATGGACCATAGCCTGCCATTCCAGTCTCTTCTGTTCATTGTATTCTCTAGGTATGAGTACTGGAGTGGGTTGCCATTCCCTTCCTCAGGGAATCTTCTCAACCCAGGGATCGAACCCATGCCTCCTGCATGGCAGGCAAATTCTTAACCATCTGAACCATCAGGGAATATCAGATAAAAATTAATAAAAGGCTAATTGGGAGCTATGCAAGAAATAAAGTTATAATCATAAAGAGACATCCTACTGGGCATGTTTGTCTGAGTTGACATGCATTTGTAATCATCATGATTTTTTAATAAATACATTTAGGTTAGTTTCTTAGGTAAATAAAATAAAAATTGAAAATGTGTTTATTTTCGTCTCTTTAAAATTATTTATTATTTTAATTGGAAACTAATTTCTTTTAAATATTGTGGTGGTTTTTACCATACATTGACCTGAATCAGACACCATGGGTGTACATGTGTCCCCCATGCTGAACAACTACCCAACTCCCTCCCCATTCTATCCCTATGGGTTGTCCCAGTGCACCAGCTTAGAGTGCTCTGTTTCAGGCATTGAACTTGGACTGGTGATCTATTTCACATACAGTAATATACATTTGTCAATGCTATTCTCTCAAATCATCCCACCCTCGCCTTCTCCCACAGAGTCCAAAAGTCTGTTCTTTATATCTGTGTCTCTTTTTCTGTCTTGCATATAAAGACTTCTCTGGTGGCTCAGATGGTAAAGCGTCTTTCTACAACGTGGGAGACCTGGGTTCCACCCCTGGGTTGGGAATATCTTCTGGAGAAGGAAATGGCAAACCACTCCAGTATTCTTGCCTGGAAAATCCCATGGACGGAGGAGCCTGGTAGGTCTATGGGGTTGCAAAGAGTCAGACACGATTGAGCAACTTCACTTTCACTTTCATATACAGTCATTGTTACCATCTTTCAAAATTTCATATATGTGCATTAATATACTGTATCGGTGTTTTTCTATCAGAATTACTTCTCTCTGTATAATAGGCTCCAGTTTCATCCACCTCATTTGAACTGATTCAAATGCATTCTTTTTAATAGTTGAGTAATATTATTTTTTCCCAATTATTTTTATTAGTTGGAGGCTAATTAATTTACAATATTGTGGTGGTTTTTGCCATACATTGACATGAATCAGCTATTTCATATTGTGTATATGTACCACAGCTTTCTTATCCACTCATCTGCTGATGGGCATCTAGGTTGCTTCCATGCCCTAACTATTGTAAAGAGTGTGGTGATGAATATTGGGGTACACGTGCCTCTTTCAGCTCTGATTTCCTAAGTGCGTATGGCTAGTAGTGGGACTTCTGGGTCATATAGCAGTATTATTTCCAGCTTTTTTTAGGAATCTCCACACTCTTCTTCATAGTGGTTGTACTAGTTTGCATTCCCACCAAGAGTGTCAGAGGTTTCCCTTTTCTCCACACCCTCTCCAGCATTTATTGTTTGTAGACTTTGATAGCAGCCATTCTGACCTGCCTGAGATGGAAACTCATTGTGGTTTAGATTTGAATTTATCTGATAATGAGTGATGTTGAGCACCTTTTCATGTTTCTTAGCTATCTGTCTGTCTTCTTTGGATAAATGTCTGTTTAGATCTTTGGCCCATTTTTTTGATTGGTTCATTTATTTTTCAGGTATTGAGCTGCAGGAGCTGCTTCTATATTTTGGAGATTAACTCCTTATAATTTGCTTCATTTGCTATTATTTTCTGCCATTCTGAAGGCTGTCTCCTTACTTTGCTTATAGTTTCCTTTGTTGTACAAAAGCTTTTAAGCTTAATTAGGTCCCATTTGCAAATTTTTGCTTTTATTTCCATTACCCTGGGAGGTGGGTCATAGAGGATCTTGCTTTGATTTATGTCAATGAGTGCTCTGCCTATGTTTTCCTCTAGGAATTTTACAATTTCTCATCTTACATTTAGATCTTTAATCCATTTTGAGTTTACATATGTGTATGGTGTTAGAGAGTGTTCTAGTTTCATTCTTTTACACATGGTTGACCAGTTTTCCCAGCACCACTTGTTAAAGAGATTGTCTTTTCTACATTGTATGTTTTTGCCTCCTTGTCAAAGATAAGCTGTCCATAGGTGTGTGGATTTATCTCTGGGCTTTCTATTTTGTTTCACTGATCTATATTTCTGTCTTTGTGCCAGTACCATGCTGTCTGGATGACTGTAGCTTTGTAGTATAGTCTGAAGTCAGGAAGGTTGATCCTTCCAGTTCCATTATTCTTTCTCAAGATTGCTTTAGCTATTTGAGTTTTTTTGTATCTCTAAAAAAATTGTGAAATTATTTGTTCTAGTTCTGTGAAAAATACCATTGGTAGCTTGATAGGGATTGCATTGAATCTATAGATTGCTTTGGATATTAAACTCATTTTTACTATATTTATTCTTCTGATCCATGAACATGGTATATTTCTCCATCTATTTGTGTCCTCTTTGATTTCTTTCATCAGTGTTTTATAGTTTTCTATATATAGGTCTTTGATTTCTATAGGTAGATATATTCCTAAGTATTTTATTATTTTCGTTGCAATGGTGAATTGAATTGTTTCCTTAATTTCTTTTTGTTTTCTCATTGTTAGTGTATAGCAATGTAAGGCATTTTTGTGTATTAATTTTATATCCTCAACATTACTGTATTCATTGATTAGCTCTAGTAATTTTCTGGTGGAGTCTTTAAGGTTTTCTATGTAGAGGATCATGTCTTCTGCAAACAGTGAGAGTTTTAATTCTTCTTTTCCTATCTGGATTCCTTTTATTTCTTTTTCTGCTGATTGCTGTGGAAAACACTTCCAAAACTATATTGAATAGTAGTGATGAGAGTGGGCTCCCTTGTCTTGTTCCTGACATTAGGGGAAATGCTTTCAATTTTTCACCATTGAGGATAATGTTTGTTGTGGGTTTATCATATATGGTTTTTATTACGTTGAGGTATGTTCCTTCTATGCCTGCATTCTCGAGAGTTTTTTTTTTTTATCATAAATGGATGTTGAAATTTTTCAAAGGCTTTTTCTGCGTCTATTGAGATAATCATATGGTTTTTATCTTTCAATTTGTTAATGTGGTGTATCACATTGATTGATTTGTGAATATTGTAGAATCCTTGCATCCCTGGGATAAAGCCCACTTGGTCATGATGTATGATCTTTTTAACATGTTGTTGGGTACTGTTTGCTAAAATTTTGTTGAGGATTTTTGCATCTGTGTTCATCAGTGATTTTTTTTTTTGCCAGTAGTTTTCTTTGTGTGTGTGTGTGTGTGTGTGTGTGTGTGTGTGTGTGTGAGGCATCTTTGTCTGGTTTTAGTATTAGGGTAATGGTGGCCTCATAGAATGAGTTTGGCAGTTTACCTTCGTCTGCAATTTTCAGAAGAGTTTGGGTAGGATATGTGTTAGCTCTTCTCTAAACTTTTGGTAGAATTCAGCTGTGAAGCCATCTGGTCCTGGGCTCTTGTTTGCTGGAAGATTTTTTTACTACAGTTTTTATTTCTTTGCTTGTGAGTGGGTCTGTTAAGATTTTCTATTTCTTCCTTTTTCAGTTTTGGAAGGATACACTTTTCTAAGAATTTGTTCATCTTCCAAGTTGTCTATTTTATTGGCATATAGTTGCTGATAGTAGTCTGTTATGATCCTTTGTATTTCTGTGTTGTCTGTTGTGATTTCTCCATTTTCATTCCCAATTTTGTTGATTTGATTCTTCTCCCTTTGTTTCTGGATGAGTCTGGCTAACGGTTTGTTTATTTTATTTATCTTCTCAAAGAACCAGCTTTAGTATTGTTGATTTTTGCTACAGCCGCCTTGTTTCTTTTTTATTTATCTCTACCCTAAGTTTTATGATTTCTTTCCTTCTACTAACCCTGTGGTTCTTCATTTCTTCTTTTTCTAGTTGCTTTAGGTGTAAAGTTAGGTTCTTTATTTGATTTTTCCTCTTGTTTCTTGAGGTAAGCTTGTATTGCTATGCACCTTCCTCTTAGCACATTTTTATTGAATCCCATAGGGTTTGGGTTGTGTTTTCATTTTCATCTGTTTCTGTGCATATTTTGATTTCCTTTTTTATTTCCTCTGTGATTTGTTGGTTATTCAGTAGCACTTTGTTTACTTCCATATGTTCATATTTTTAATAGTTTCTTTTTTTTCCTGTAGTTGCCATCTAATCTTACTGCATTGTGATCAGAAAGAAAATAAGCTTGAAATGCTTTCAATTTTTTGAATTTATCAAGGATAGATTAATGCCCAGAATGTGATTGATCCTGGAGCAGGTTCTGTGTGCACTTGAGAGAAATGTGAAATACATTGTTTAGTGGTGAAATATCCTGTGATATCAGTTAGGTCTAACTGGTCCATTGTAGCATATAAGTTTGTGTTTCCTTGTTAATTTCTGTTTGGTTGATGTATCCATAGGTGCAAGTGGGTATTAAAGTATCTCACTATTATTGTGGTACTGTTAATTACCCCTTCATACTTGTTAGCATTTGCCTTATGTATTGTGCTGGTCCTATTTTGGATGTATATATATATATATATTTATAATTGTTATATCTTCTTGGATTGATCCTTTGTTCATTATGCAATGTCCTTCTTTGTGTCTTGTCACTGTCTTTATTTGATAGTCTATTTTATATGATATGAGTATTGCTACTCCTGCTTTCTTTTGGTCTCCTTTTGTATGAAATATCTTTTTCCAGCCCTTTACTTTCAGTCTGTATGCATCCCTTGGTTTGAAGTGGGTCTTTTGTAGATAGCATATAATAGGGGTCTTGTTTTTGTGTCCATTCAGCCAGTCTTTCTCTTTTCTTTGGGGCATTCAACCCATTTATATTTAAGGTAATCATTGATAAGTATGATCCCATTGCCATTTACTTTGTTGTTTTGGGTTTGAGTTTATAAACCTTTCCTTTGTTTCCTGTCTAGAGAAGGTCCTTTAGCATTTGTTGCAGAGTTGGTTTGGTGGTGTTGAGTTCTCTCAGCTTTTGCTTGTCTGGAAATTTTTTGATTTCTCCTTCATATTTGAATGAGATCCTTGCTGGGTATAGTAATCTGGGTTCTAGATTTTTCTCTTTCATTACTTTAAGTATGTCCTGCCATTCTTTTGTGGCCTGAAGAGTTTCTAGTGAAAGATCAGCTGTTATCCTTATGGGGATCCATTTTTGTGTTATTTGTTGCTTTTCCCTTGCTGCTTTTATTATTTGGCCTTTGTGGTCAATGTTCGTTAGTTTGATTAATATGTGTCTCGGGGTGTTTCACCTTCGTTTATCCCATTCGGATCTCTCTGGGCTTCTTAGACCTGAGTGGCTACTTCCTTTCCCATTTTAGAGAAGTCTTCAACTATTATCTCTCAAGTATTTTCTCATGCTCTTTCCTTTTGTCTTCTTTTTCTGGGACTCCTATGATTTGAATATGGGGCATTTAACATTTCCCCAGACATCTCTGAGGTTCTCCTCATTTAAATATTATTTTTATTTTTTCCTCTCTGCTTCATTTATTTCCACCATTCTATCTTCCACCTCACTGATCCTATTTTCTGCCTCAGTTATTCTACTGTTGGTTCCCTCCAGAGTGCTTTTGATCTCACTTATTGGATTATTCATTATTGATTGACAGTTCTCTATTTTTTCTAGGTCCTTGTTAAGCACTTATTGCATCTTCTCAATCCTTGTTTCTAGTCTATTTATCTGTAACTCCATTTTGTTTTCAAGATATTGGATCTTCTTTATTATCATTATTCTAAATTCTTTTTCAGATAGACTCTCTATCTCCTCCTCTTTTGTTTGGTTTGGTGGTTATTTATCATGTTCCTTTACCTGGTTAGTATTTCTCTGCCTTTTCATTTTGTTTAGATTGCTTTGCCTTGGGTGCCCTTTCTGTTGGCTGGAAGGTCATGGTTCCTCTTTATTGTGGATGTTTCTCCCTGTGGTTTGGGTTGGACTAGTGGCTTGTCAAGGTTTCCTGGTTAGGGGATCTTGCTTCTGTGTTCTGGTGGGTGGAGATGAATCTCTTCTCTCTGAAGTGCAGTGGAGTGTCCCATAGTGTGTTTTAGGGTGTCTATGGGTTTGGCATGGCTTTGGAAAGCCTGTCTTTTCATGGTCAGGGCTGTGTTCCTGCTTTCCTGGATAATTAGTGTGGTTTGTCTTGCTCTGGAACTTTTTGGCTCTTGGGTGGAGCTTGGTTTCAGTGTAGGTATGGAGGCTTTGGGTGAGCTTTTTTCTGGTAATGTTCCCTGGAATCAGGAGTTCTCTGATGTTCTCAGTGTTGAAGTTAAGCCTCCTGAATCTGGTTTTTAGTCTTATTACAGTAGCCTCAAGGTTTCTTCATCCATACAGCAGAGATGATAAAGCATCTAGGTTAGTGATGAAACAATTCTTCACAACAAGGGACACCCAGAGAGGTTCACAGAGTTACGTGTAGAAGAGAATAGGGATGAGGGAGATAGAGGTGACCAGGAGAAGAGGGGTAGTCAAAGGGGAGAGACTGATCTACCAGTAATCAGTTCCCTAAGTGTTTTCCACAGCTTGGAACACCCACAGAGATTCACAGAGTTTAGCAGAGAAGAGAAGGAGGAGGGAGGAGATAGAGGTGACCTGGGGGATAAAAGGGAGAGTCAAAACGGGAGATAGCAATCAAGTCAGTAATCAAACCCCTAGGCGAAAACTGATACTGAAGATTAGATTATTAAAGGTACAAAATTGATAACAAAATCCAAAAAGCAAAGATTAAAAATCTAAAGTCGAAGTTACATTCTGAAAAATATAATATTAAAAATACAAAGCAAAATCAGTCACAAAAATTGTATGTATATGTGTGTGTATGTGTATATATATATATATGAAATTTGCTTTATAAATATGATCTTTTTTGCAAGGTAATAGGAGGTTATAAATGAAAATTAAAGGAGTAATAAATAATACATTAAAAATTAAAAAGTGATAATAGTAAAAATATATCTGGGAATTTCTCTACAGCTATTGTGGGCAGTGTGGATTCAGTTCAGCTTCAAATAGTTCCTTGTTACAGCTTAGACTTGTTCTCAAGGTCTATAGGCCCCCTCCAGTTCTTAGTGAATGTTAACTGCAGGTTTTAATCTGTTGCACCTGTCGCTTCCAGAGTGGTTCCCTCCTCTTCGTTTATTTTGGCTTCCTCTGTTTGCAAGTCTCTTCAGTGCCTAATTTCCATCCTGACACAAGGGGGTGAAGGTGGTCACTTATTTAGGCTCGCTTGTTCAATTGTGTTGTGTGGAGGGAGCAACAATGCAAACAAATACTGCTAGCATGTGTGGGGAGTGCTTTCAGTGTACAGACCACATGGGGTTTGCCCAAGCTCATGGAGTGTGCTTTCTGGGTCCACACTCCTCAGGCTCCAGGGTGTTCTTCAGGGGCACCGTCCAAAGCTGGCCCTGCATTTTGTGCACTTCCCAGGTCTAAGCCACTCAGGTTCAGGTTCTCTGGTATGCCACAAAGGCACAGACTTGGCTGCTTGTGTGTTGTGTGCCCTTCTCAGGTCCGAGAAGCTCAGGCGACCAGGTGCTTGGCGAGCACACTGTCCCTAGTGGGCTGTGCATCTTAATCACCTCTCTGGTCCTGGCCACTTTGTTTCCCAGGTGTGTGGTGAGAGCACAGTTTCAGGTGTGTCGTGTGTCTCCTCTAGGGAGCTGATCTCAGGCTGTGATCCTCCTGGCAGATGTCAACCGTGAAGGGTCCCAGGAAGCCTCAGTTAGCAACTGGGAGCCCCTCACCTTCAGGCTCTGACTGTTGCATGCTCGCCTCTCTGCCTCCAGTGATGGGGAGGGGCCTGTATGCAGCTGGCCAGCTCTCCTTTGGTATTCACTCTATCCTTTGTTCTGTGAGCTGGCCAGGCTGAGCGTTAGACCCTTTCACAAGGAGGTTCTCTCTCTCTCTTTTCTTCTTCTCTCTGGAGATACCATAGTTTGGGTCGCTCTCTCATGTTAGCTTCCTCAGATTGTCCTCATGGCATTTAGGCTGGGTCCTTAGGCATTTAGCACCAGTGATACAGTCCATGACTCCCTGTCCTGACCCCACTCGCTGGAGTGGAAGTGAGAGTCTGGGCTACTTCTCTGCTGGCAGTTGTGATTAGGCTCATATTCTGTATATTTTTTTTTCCCCAGTTATTTTGCCCTCTGAGATTCCAAAACTCCCCACAGACCCACCTGTGAGAGAGTTTCCTACCATTTGGAAACTTTTCCTCCTTCACCACTCCCTCCCCAGGATGGGTCTTTGTCCCTAACTCTTTTGTTTCTCTTTTTGTTTTTAATATTTTGTACTACCTACTTTCAAAGAAAATGGGCTGCCTTTTTGGGTGGCTGATGTTCTCTGCCAGCATTCAGAAGTTGTTTTGAGGAAGTTGCCCAGTATTCAAATGACCTTTTGATGAATTTGTGGGGGATAAAGTGGTCTCCCCATCCTATTCCCCCACTGTCTTAGAACGACCCTCTGAAGAAGTGTTTGTTTTCATACATTTTTTGTTTTTATATATATAATGGGGAAAGACATCCATCATCTCACACTTTATTATTTATTAGTGTAGATTTGTCATTCTTGTGTAACAAGTAATGACACACAATAATATGATTCCCAGTTAAAACTGGGAGTAATAAGAGACACTGAGAGACACACAGAGAGACACACAGTAATATGATTCCCAGTTAAAACAAGGAGTAATAAGAATAATTCCAAAAACAAAATAGAGGAAAAGCTGCCAATAGAAATATGGACCTCAAAATATTTAGTTCCTATGGTAGCATCCTTAAATAAATACCCCACATAAACGTTTCTGTGGTTAGGAAAAGGGATCTTAGAATTAAATTTCTTAGTGCCTAAACATTTTAATGGATAACTTTTTACTAAGTTTTTTTTCTTTTCATTTAGGAAACATGGTAATAATGACAATAATGATTTTTATATGAATATGTAAATTTTATCCTTGGAAATACTGGTTCCACCAATCTCTAAAGATCCCTTAGAGCTTCTTTGTAAAGCTATCCCTGCCATTTCACTGAAAACTGTCAAAAATAATTTATTTATAGACTATTTCCTAAAATTAATGAGAAGCTCCTTTTCATTGACTGAAGAGTTATCTTGACTTCTAATCATCTAAAAGTGAAAACATTGTCTATCTGTCCTAAACTCTGGATCAAAATTAAGGTAATTAAGAGTTTGGGTCTTCAATGTACTCAGGTTGTAAATATAGCCTGAGTTCAACTAAAAGCAAAATATAGTATGTGTTTGTAGGGCTGGGGCATAATTCCTGAAATAGAGCAGGTGCAGTAGTCTTGTGTCATAAGGACTTTAGGAGACTGTATTAAACAAATTTACCAAACAACCAACTCAGTTTTCAGAAGTTAAAAGTGAATTCTCAAGTTTTAGAAAGTACAAGAGCTTTGGGAAGTGTGTATTTGTCATTATGGTTAATTTGCACAACCTCATTGAAGAAAAGGCCAGGGGAGCAAGGCCGAGAACACAGCTGTACAGGGAGCTCAACTAATTGCTTCTCCATCCTCAACCTCATTTATCTTCATTTCTTCCCAATTATACCAAATTATCAATAGTCTCTGTTGCATCAGAGTCTTAATCCCCTTTATTCAGGCAGCATTAGATAGTGGCAGATGAATTCTTGGAGGGAGTTAGGGGTAAACAGCCATGAAATGCCACCTCTGGCAGATGGCATTGCTCACAAGAAATGTGACAAAATATTTGGAATTTTTAACTGGGCACTGGAATGAGGAGGCAAGCTGTTAATATTTTTTAAATAGATAATCAAGGTGGTACATGATAAAACTATAACCCATATTTTAAGGAGAAAATGCAAAGGTGCAGGTGTTCACATTTCAGATGATTAATACATTTTTAGATGTTATTTTAGTACTGATCGCTGTAGCCATGAATCCTTTCAGGCTATAATATTTTATGATAATAAGTGACCTATTTTCATTTGAAGAAAGGTACATACATTCTCTATTTAAAGACAATATATTGTTTAATTTTCTTTACAATCAGATAACAGAATGTGAAATATTTATTTTTTATGTTTCCAAATGGAAAATATACTTCAAAATTGGAAAACAAACTTAATATCAAAAAGAAAACATATTAGTGAGAAAACAGTGTTTCAAAACATTAAAATTTTTTACTTCATAAAAATGAGACAGAATAAGAAACCATGTTTCATATCATTTACAAAATATCAGTAGCAGAAATTTAAATAACTTCATTTTATCAGCATATTTGTTGACTTGTACCAATAATTCCATAATGAGTACATTTTATAAATTTAACTTTCAGATACATATGAACTATAGACATTTTTACATAGGTGTAATGGTGAAAGAAATAAGAGTAACCTTTAGAATATAAAATAGTAAAATAGACCACCTAAGTGTGTTTTATTAAGTTGAAAACATATGTACAAGAGCTAGTGGATTTATCTTTGAACTTTTCTAACCCCCTTAAGGAGTAGATGTCTCTTTCATCTTTGTCACCTGCATAGTAGATGCTGAATTCAACTGAATGATTGCAATCTAGATACCTTTGATCAGTGAAAAAAAAAGAGGGAATAAGGACAAATATATGGAGCTCCTTGCTCCCTTGGCATCAATGGTTCCTGATCTCTATGTCTTTTTCTTAGATTACGCTTGTGCAACAATCTTACATCATCATCCATCTCTTACAGTCTTATGCAAGTTATACCCCAGTTACATTCCTTCTCATCTCAGTTTATACAATAATTTAAAATTTTCAGGCTTACTTTATAAATTTTGTCTGAACTATACACCCCAGTTATATTCCTTCTAATCTCAGTTTCTACAATAATTTAAAATTTTCAGGCTTACTTTATAAATTTTGTCTGAACTATCTAGACTGCATGAAGTAAACAGATATGAATTGAGTTGTTAATAAAGCTTGGGGAATAATAAATTTTAGCCTTTAAAAAAAAAATGTTCTTGTGGCTCCTTAATTTGAAACCCATTTTTGAAAGCTACTTTGTAATGTTCAGTGTTAGGTTGGGAGTGCTAAGGAAATTTGTGTGAGTACACAAGGATGAATTGCCCTCCTACAGATCTAACAAGAGCTCATTCCACTCTTTATTTGGAGATCCTATTTGTGCTGTTTTCTGTTCTAAAATCTGGGGAAAATATATATTACTACTATTCTAAACTTAATGCAAAAGTTTTAGACAGATTCAAAATTTTAAAAGTAATTTATTTTAATTAGAGAATAATTACTTTAGAATATTGTGATGATTTTTGTCATATATCAACATGAATCTGCCACAGGTATCAGTTCAGTTCAGTTCAGTCACCACAGGTATAGATGCCTATAAATTGATGTTAATAAATTTGAAGCTACTATTACTTTATAAAACTTCCTTATGACCCAGCAATACCACTTCTAGGCATACACACTGAGGAAACCAGATCCGAAAACTTCAAAGAATTAGTTTTAAGATTTAACATATGGACTTTGCTTACAGTGCCAGGCATAGGTGATATATTGTTTTTTTTTTTTTCCAAATGTATTTATCATGTGAGATTATCAGCCTTGGAAATGGAGTCTTTAGGCCCAAAGCACGAGACATTCTTTGGCTATAAGCCTTTGTTACCTTTGCTGCTTTCAGCTCAGTTCAGTCGCTCAGTCCTGTCCAACTCTTTGCGACCCTATGAACTGCAGCACGCCAGGCCTCCCTGGCCATCACCAACTCCTGGATTCCACACAAACCCGTATCCATTGTGTCAGTGATGCCATCCAACATCTCATCCTCTGTCATCCACTTTTCCTCCTGCCCTCAATCTTCCCCAGCATCAGGGTCTTTTCAAATGTGTCAGCTCTTCGCATCAGGTGGCCAAAGTATTGGAGTTTTAGCTTCAACATCAGTACTTACAATGAACACCCAGAACTGATCTCCTTTAAGATGGACTGGTTGGATCTCTTTGCCATCCAAGGGACTCTCAAGAGTCTTCTCCAACACCATAGTTCAAAAGCATCAGTTCTTCTGTGCTCAGCTTTCTTTATAGCCCAACTCTCACATCCATACATGACCACTGGAAAAACTATAGCCTTAACTAGATGTACCTTTGTTGACAAAGTATTGTCTTTGCATTTTAATATGCTGTCTAGGTTGGTCATAACTTTCGTTCCAAGGAATAAGAATCTTTTAATTTTATGGCTGAAATCACCATCTGCAGTGATTTTGGAGCCCAGAAGAATAAAGTCAGGCACTGTTTCTACTGTTTCCCCATCTATTTGCCATGAAGTGATGGGACCAGACGCCATGATCATAGTTTTCTGAGTGTTGAGCTTTAAGCCAACTTTTTCACTCTCCTCTTTAACTTTCATCAAGAGGCTCTTTAGTTCGTCTTCACTTTCTCCCATAAGGGTGATGTCATCTGCATATCTGAGGTTATTGATATTTCCCCGGGCAAACTTGATTCCACCTTATGCTTCATCCAGCCCAATGTTTCTCATGATGTACTCTGTATACAAGTTAAAAAAGCAGGGTGACCAATATACAGACTTGATGTACTCCTTTTCCGTTTTGGAACCAGACTGTTGTTCCATGTCCAGTTCTAACTGTTGTTTCCTGACCTGCATACAGATTTCTCAAGACGCAGGTCAGGTGGTCTGGTATTCCCATCTCTTTCAGAATTTTCCACAGTTTATTGTGATCCACACAGTCAAAGACTTTGGCATGATCAACAAAGCAGAAATAGATGTTCTTCTGGAACTCTCTTGCTTTTTCGATGATCCAGCGGATGTTGGCAGTTTGATCTCTGGTTCCTCTGCCTTTTCTAAAACCAGCTTGAACATCTGGAAGTTCTCGGTTCACGTATTGCTGAAGCCTAGCTTGGAGAATTTTGAGCATTACTTTACTAGAATGTGAAATGAGTGCAATCATGCAGTAGTTTGAGCATTCTTTGGGATTGCTTTTCTTAGGGATTAGAATGAAAACTGACCTTTTCCAGTCCTGTGGCCACTGCTGAGTTTTCCAAATTTGCTGGCATATTGAGTGTAGCACTTTCACAGCATCATCTTTTAGGATTTGAAATAGCTCAACTGGAATTCCATCACCTCCACTAGCTTTGTTCATAGTGATGCTTCCTAAGGCCCACCTGACTTCACATTCCAGGATGTCTGGCTCTAGATGAGTGTGGGTGATCACACCTTCATGGTTATCTGAGTCGTGAAGATCTTTTTTGTACAGTTTTTCTGTGTATTCTTGCCACCTCTCCTTAATATATTGTTTCTGTTAGGTCCATACCATTTCTGTCCTTTATTGAGCCCATTTTTGCATGAAATGTTCCCTTGGTATCTCTAATTTTCTTGAAGAGATCTCTAGTCTTTCCCATTCTATTATTTTATCTTTCTTTGCATTGATTGCTGAGGATGGCTTTCTTATCTCTCCTTGATATTCTTTGGAACTCTGCATTTAAATGGGTATATCTTTCCTTTTCTCCTTTGCCTTTTGCCTCTATTATTTTCACAGCTATTTGTAAGGCCTCCTAAGGCACCCATTTTGCTTTTTTGCATTTCTTTTTTCTTGGGGATGGTCTTGCTCCCTGTCTCCTTTACAATGTCATGAGCCTCCATCCATAGTTCATCAGGCACTCTGTCTATCACATCTAGTCCCTTAAATCTATTTCTCACTTCCAGTCTATAGTCATCAGGGATTTGATTTAAGTCATACCTGAATGGTCTAGTGTTTTTCCCCCCTTTTTCAATTTCACTTTGAATTTGGCAATAAGGTGTTCATGATCTGAGCCACAGTCAGCTCCGGGTCTTGTTTTTGCTGACTGTGAAGAGCTTCTCTATCTTTGACTGCAAAGGATATAATCAATCTGATTTCAATGTTGACCATCTGGTGGTGTCCATGTGTAGAATCTTCTCTTGTGTTGTTGGAAGAGGGTGTTTGCTATGACCAGTGCATTCTCTAGGCAGAACTCTATTAGCCTTTGCCCTGCTTCATTCTGTGCTCCAAGGTCAAGTTTGCCTGTTACTCCAGGTGTTTCTTGACTTCCTACTTTTGCATTCCAGTCCCCTATAATGAAAAGGACATCTTTTTTGGGTGTTAGTTCTAGAAGATTTTGCAGGTCTTCAGAGAACTGTTCAACTTCAGCTGTTTCAGTGTTTCTTTTGGGGACATTGACTTGGATTATTGTGATATTGAATGGTTTCCCTTGGAAATGAAGAGATCATTCTGCTGTTTTTGAGATTGCATCCAAGGACTGTATTTTAGACTCTTTTATTGACTATCATGGCTACTCCATTTCTTTAAGGGATTCCTGCCCACAGTAGTAGAGATAATGGTCATCTCATTTAAATTCACCCATTCCAGTCCATCTTAGTTTGCTGATTCCTAGAATGTCAATGTTCACTCTTGCCATCTCCTGTTTGACCACTTCCAATTTGCCTTGATTCATGGACCTAACATTCCAGTTTCCTATGCAATATTGCTCTTTACAGCATCGAACCTTGCTTCTATTACCAGTCCCATCCACAACTAGGTGTTGTTTTTGCTTTGGCTCCATCCATTCCTTCTTTCTGGAATTATTTCTCTACTGATCTCCAGTAGCATATTGAGCACCTACTGACCTTGGGAGTTCATCTTTCAGTATCATATCTTTTTGCTTTTCATACTGCTCATGTGATTCTCAAGGCAAGAATACTGAAGTGGTTTGCCATTCCCTTCTCCAGTGTACCAGATTCTGTTAGACCTTTCCACCATGGCCCGTCCATCTTGGGTGGCCCCACATGGCATGGCTTAGTTTCCTTGAGTTAGACAATTATGTGTTCCATGTGATCAGATTGGCTATTTGTATATGATTGTGGTTTCAATATGTCTGTCCTTTCTCAGTGCCTACCATCTTACTTGGGTTTCTCTTACCTTGGACATTGGGTATTTCTTCACAGCTGCTCAGGCAAAGTGCAGCCGCTGCTCCTTACCTTGGACATGGGGTAGCTCCTCTCGGCCACCACCCCTGACCTTGGACGTGGAGTGGCTCCTCTCAGCTGTGGGCTTATGTTGTCATAGCTGCTGCGCTCCTGCACTGTTGCAGCTTCTGTGCCACTGTGCTGCTTTGCCAGCCCTAATAAGCTGAACCTCTGTGGTGTGCTGGTGCATATTTAACCTTTCATTCTTACAGGAATGAATCTTAGCTTAATAGTGGTTATGTATTGAGATTTAGTAGCCTGTGAACAATAGCTAGAAAATCTCATACTGAATTACACTATGTAACTGACTAAGGGCTTGCATGTGAAATAATATATGGTCTACTAATAATTCACAAGCTAAAATATATATATTTTAGGCAAAATAAATGCATTAATTTAAATTCTACTGTCTTTTCTGAACATATCTTACATATATGAGAAGATCAAATCAAAGAAGTTAATGATGGTGAAATACTAAATTTTTAATTGAAAAATTCCAAACATACTAAATTGCATTATTTTTGTTTTGAGATCAATTTCACCCCTCCAAATTTTGCTGAATTTTGAAAATGAGCATTGAAACATATCTGAAAGCTTTTAAAACTTTTCTAATTATTGCACTGCTCCTGTGTAACTAAAATGTGTTAAAGTTAACTAAGGACTATCCATCCATTAAAAAAAATATATAATCATATTTTTGAAACATCTACCTATTCCATGTATGTATGTGTGGTAAACAATTATGCTAAACTATTGACATATTAAGTATTTTTATGTAGTGTTTTATTAGTGTATTAAAGGAATAACTTAGAATCAGAACAAACTATCAGATACTTATTTTTACTGTTAGGAAGATCCTCTGGAGAAGGAAATGGCAACTTCCAGTATTCTTGCCTGAGAAATCCCATGGACAGGGGAACCTGGTGGGCAATGGGGTTGGCCTTGGGTCCATGGGGTTGCAAAGAGTCGGACACGACTTAGCAACTGAGCATGCACACATGCGTCCAGTGAATGGCCATTTGGAGAACAAATAGTACTGCTTCTCCTAATCGCTTGAAAATGTAGTGAATGTCTTGACTACACTCATTATTATTTTCTTTTAAAAAAATTTAGTGGCTTTAAAGCCAGTAAATGACTCATCTTCCCTTGATTTTAAAACAGGACATTTCTTTATCTAGGACTCAGTTTGCAGGGAGTTGAGGCAATATATTTCAAACTCATAAGTCCGTATGTATGTCTGACTCCATTCTGTCATGTTTCATATGATTTTCTTGAATTTATTTCTTTATGATATGCTTTGATATATTGAAAGAATACAGCTACTAAAATGATGTATTCTCTTGTTTATTTCTAATGTCTGTCTTGTATACTTCTTGAAAAATAATTGCTACTGGTTAAATAGAGTTTAGGAATTGTGGTTAAAAGAACAAAACTATCAAGATATTCTCTCTACTTATGGTATTTTTATTGTATTTTGAGTTTGGTATATTTTCATTACTTTAAACCCATGGATTTTATCATTTTTCCTGAAAATTAAATAAGTGTTGACAATCACATTGGATGTAATAATGCAGCTTTTTCTACTTGAATTATCCTTTTCAGTTGTGGTATTAACCCTTATATGTTCTGTCCTCTTTTCAATGATTGACTTCCAAGAAATGCCATTATTTTCCCATTCTTTTGTTTCCTCTTCAGGCATCAAGATGGCCATTTTATTCTTGATGCTTTGCAGTCTCCTTTGTTTTCAAAAGACAGAGAATATACTACCCAGAGTCAGCCCATATGATTTGTATTTTTTTAAGATTTGCGTTTAAAAGAGAGACCTGAATACAAATATAGCTTTCGTACTTACTTGCAGTTGAGAGGTTTTCTGTAAAGGTTTTGTACTTCATGACTCATAGGTCTGCTTACTACTGATCTTGGCCTAGACTAAGAAGCCTGTCTCTCTTTTTAAAATTTTATTGAAATATAGTTCATTTACAATTTTGTGTTAGTTTCAGGTGTAGAGCATAATGATTTAGTTATAAGTACACATATGTTCATACTTTTTCAGTTTCTTTTCCGATATAGATTGTTATATAACATTGAGCAGAGTTTCCTGTGCTATATAGTAGGTTCTTGTTGGTTATCTATTTTATATATAGTAGTTCAGTTCAATTAAGTTCAGCTCAGTCACTCAGTCATTTCCGACTCTTTGCGACCCCATGAATCACAGCACACCAGGCCCTTCTGTCCATCACCAACTCCTGGAGTCTACCCAAACCCATGTCCATAGAGTTGGTGATGCCATCCAGCCATCTCATCCTCTGTCGTCAACTTCTCCTCCTGCCTCTAATCCTTCCCAGCACTAGGGTCTTTTCCAACGAGTCAACACTTCACATGAGGTGGCCAAAGTATTAGAGTTGAAGCTTCAACATCAGTCCTTCCAATGAACACCCAGGACTGATTTCCTTTAGGATGAACTGGTTGGATCTTTTTGTAGTCCGAGGGACTCTCAAGAGTCTTCTCCAACACCACATTTCAAAAGCATCAATTCTTCGGCACTCAGCTTTCTTCACCATCCAACTCTCACATCCATACATGACTACTGGAAAAACCATAGCCTGGACTAGATGGACCTTTGTTGGCAAAGTAATGTCTCTGGTTTTTAATATGCTGTCTAGCTTGGTAATAACTTTCCTTCCAAGAAGTAAGTGTCTTTTAATTTCATGGCTGCAGTTACCATCTGAAATGATTGTGGAGCCCAGAAGAATAAAGTCAGCCACTGTTTCCCCATCTATTTCCCACGAAGTGATGGGACCAGATGCCATGATCTTAAAGTATTCTGAATGTTGAGCTTTAAGCTAACTTTTTCACTCTCCTCCTTCACTTTCATCAAGAGTCTTTTTAGTTTGTCTTCACTTTCTGCCATAAGGTGGTGTCATCTGCATATGTGAGGTTATTGATATTTCTCCCGGCAATCTTGATTCCAGCTTCTGCTTCTCCCAGCCCAGTGTTTCTCATGATGTACTCTGCATATAAGTTAAATAAGCAGGGTGACAATATACAGCCTTGACGTACTCCTTTTCCTCTTTGGAACCAGTCTTTTGTTCCATGTCCAGTTCTAGCTGTTGCTTTCTGACCTGCACACAGATTTCTCAAGAGACAGGTCAGATGGTCTGGTATTCCCATCTCTTTCAGAATTTTCCACAGTTTATTGTGATCCACACAGTCAAAGGCTTTGGCATAGTCCCAAGCTCCTAAATTATTCCGCCCCCACCCACGTTTCCCCTTTGGTTTGTTTTCAATCTCTGTGCACTTGTTTCTGTTGTGTAAATAAGTTCATTTGTATAATTTTAAATTAGATTCCACATGAGTAAGCCTGTCTTCAAAACCCCCACTTTCTCAGTTCTCTTCACCAAGTGCCTCATTTTGGTCCTCAGAGTGGAAAGAGGGTTCACATGTAAAAACAGTTTCAGTTAAAAGTATTTACATCAATATGCTTTATATTAACAACAGTTGATGATGGTGGTTTAGTGTGTGCATTCTGGAGCGCATTTTGGTTCAATTCCTTCTTGGCTGTGTAAGCTTGGGAAAATTACGAAATCTTTTTCAGCCCAAGTTTTCTCTATAAAATGTGACTGATTATAGTAGTATTTTTCTTGCACATAATAAGCATTTAATAAATGTGATTCCTATAGATATTAGGTATGTATTGCATTTATTCTAAGTAGTGGCCCATAACTGTTAATTATAGTTTTAATTTATAACATAATAATAAAGTACATTTATGAAATTATTTGGTACCATCAGCAATAACTCACAAATCCCCTCATAAAAAAAGTGAAAGACTAATGCCATACATCTGTAAGAATTAGGAACTCAGACCTAGTAAATGTTTCCTGTCAAATTCATAATTGTTATATAACCTTATGTTACTTTGATTATATTCTATTCTATTCATTTCCCTTCTCCCACTCCATTTTCTTCTCCTTTCTATTTTTCCCTTGTAAAAAGCTGTGTTCTATCATCTCTTTTTTCCATATAAAATAGATTTTTGTGTATTCACTCTAATGTCTCCACTTAACAAAATATGTTTTCCCCTTTGTATTTGTTATCCTAAATGCTGCCTTGTATTTCAATTTATTATATTTTGCCCAATTTTATAGCTTTCTGTGAAGTTTGTTCTTTAATTAAAAGCCCTAAATGTGTTATCTCATTTCTCTAGTGTAGAGTTTGTCTTTATTTGAGTAAAACTATGGTTTTATTCCTGGTGAAATTCTCCTTTCCTGTAGATATTGTAGTTTTGCGTGGTTTGCTGATTCTTTCATCTCTTATCTTTTATTATACTTTGCATTCTTTTAGAGTGACATGAGAAAACTTTAAAAGGTTATAATCCATTTTTTCTACCAAGATTCTTTTCATATTAGTGCTTATTTCATCTTATTAAGTATGTAAGTATGTTGCTGTTTCTTATGATTTTTCTTTCAGGAAATTCTAGGATTAATATCCACTCTCTGCCGACCAAACTTAGTCTCTTGTGTACAGAGAGAGAAAAACAAACAAACAATTTGCTTCTGCTTTCCCAAGAGGATACCAAAATACAAGTGGTTGTTTAGATATTATTCAACCTCAACACAATCAGTTGTTTTGTGAATAACTTTATGATCTTCTCACTATTTTCAGTATCTCTTTTTGTACCTGCTCCTGAGACAAAGATTGATTTTGATAATGGAATTTTTTAAAGAGAAAGTTTGGAGTATATATTTAAATATTAAAAATGATTTTATTGTATAATAATCAATAGATTCCTTCACCTACATGGTGACAGGCATATTTTTAAAGTATGACTGACTGATGGAGAGATTGGGAATTGCTAATTAATGGGCATATTTCAAAGCCTTGGCAAGGTTTGGTGGTAATTACATCTGCTGAACAACTTAATATGTTGTTGGAAGTAGCCCAGTAAAATCATATCTGGAGTTCTTGGTTTTCAGTGCTTTAACATACCTGATTATACAGATCATTTTAAGGACAACATGTTAAAATGCATATGGCTGCGCAAATTAACGTTCTATCTGCAAAAATAATGAAATTTTACCTTTATGGATTATTTATTCAGTCTCTGGGGTCACTGGTGCTCTTCATCATATTGGTAGCATCATTAAAAATATATTTACCCTATAGATAATTTAATTATATTAATACCTAAAAACATTTTATTTTTCTTTTATATTCTAAAATAATTTAAATGGTAATTGTTTACACTTAATTTAGTGCTTATTATGTCCAGATAGTGTACTGTTTTACATGTATGAGTGAGTGTGTGTGTGTGTGTGTGTGTGTGTGCTCAGTTGTGTCTGACACTTTGCAACCAAATGGACTGTAGCCTGCCAGGCTTCTCTGTCTATGGGATTCTTCAGGCAAGAATACTGGGGTGGGTTGCCATTTCCTTCTCCAGGGGATCTTCCAGAATCAGGAATCAAACCTATGTGTCTTCTGTTATATCTCATTTCATCCTTACAACAACCATTAAATAGGTAGATATAATGATCTCCATACTGGATATAAAAACAATGCAAATATTAATTGGAGGAGCCAAGATTCAACCTTAAGTCTGCTTGATGCTCTTTTTAGTGTGCTATTCTAGTCTGGGGAGGATACAGTCCTTCATTCTCTATTTTGCGGCTGTCTCTATCTGCCACTATTTCTTCTTAAACACTCACTAGTTTTCAACTGCCAGTCAAGTAAGATCACTCTAATATCACAAACAAAGGCATAAAATCCTAACAAGAAAAGTAATTGTGTGAGTAGTAATTAAGTCTCCTCATTATCTCCAAAAGATCATGATGGCTTCACTTCAGTTTCCTGGGATAAATTAATTCTTTTATCTAGAAACCACTTTATAGTTCCCCCAAATAATTATTGATAGTTGTAAGGATTATTCTGACAGAAAAGTAGTATTACTTGTAGAGATAATATTAATGCATATATTTTATACATACAGGGCCCCCTCAGGTGGCACTAGTGGTAAAGAACCTGCCTACAAATGCAGGAGATACAAGAGACATAAGATCCCCTAGAGTAGGAAATGGCAACCCACTCCAGTATTCTTGCTTGGAGAATCCCATGAACAGAGGAGCCTGGCCGCTATAGTCTATAGGGTCATAAAGAGTAAGACATGACTGAAGCGAATTAGCATGTATGCAGTATACATATTAATCATATATATACATATGATAATTATGTACAATATATCACTATTGAGGAGGGGTGAAAACCAGAAAAGATGAATTATCCTGCCTCATTCCATGTGGCCAGTCTTGTCTTATGCTTTTAGATGTAACTCATTATCGTCAAAAGAACGGCTCATTTGATTAAATTAATAGTGTAACAGAAACAATACTTAAATTATGTAAATAGACAGTTTGTAGATCACAGCTCTATTGTATACAAAAATGAAAAATGAAAGTTGTAAAACTGAGCATCCTTAATGTATATTTTGAGAGGATTTCTGATAGACTGTGAAAAATTTAAGTTTCTGCTTCTTTTTAGTTGTTTTTCAATTTAAGGTAATTTTCTGAAATCTTTTGTTCATATGCCCCATCAGATAAATAGTAAGCATTCTCTTTTAATAGCATAAGCTGAATTATAAGCTATGTATATGTGTATATATATATATATATATATAAATGTATATATACAAGGTAGAAATTAGATAGACTAAGATTTTAAAAAGATTCTAACCAATGCATTTATCAATGATATAAAAACTTTGAAATATATTATTAATAGCAATAAGAACAATATAATATGTCTTATCTGATAACCCTGACAATAAAGTTGACAAAGAGTTCCTACTATAAGAAGACGTATCAGTTCTGCTATTTTATTGTTTTACCCCTGTGCTTCCATTATGCTAAGTCTGTGGTTGTGTTATCCATTAAGTAATATGACTTGGTTAAGAATAAATAAGATAGCCCATTTATCTACCCAATGGGGCATATGTAGATCACATTACAATGAGGTAAGTGTAAGACTGGAGTTGCTAATTGCCAACCAGTTTCTCTGCTTCAAATTCCCATGTTTCCTTTGAGATACTTCTAGTACTTGACTGATGAAGGCATTGGTGGTTATCCATATCTCAAAAATTAGTGAAACATAATGTTGTACTTTCTTTTTAATTAGGAAATAAAATCTTCATATCTTGCTTTATCTTCATCTTTTGTATTTCCTGGGATATGCATGCCTCACTTTAGGGACCTCCAATTTAAAATATATTTCACAAAAGAATATGTCACAATTTAGGAAATCTAGTACCCATATCTTTAAAATAAATTTTTAGCATTGATTCTCAGCAGCAGATATTCAGTATTTTCATATTTCTTAAAATATGACAGAAAAGGGATAAGATATATACTGGTATTATATGATTATTTATTGCAAAGTGACAATAATATGGTTGTCATTTGGACATACCACATGCCTTTAGGGTGACAGAGAAAACTAAAATTCAGATAAGAAAGTACTGTCAGTGGCTTAAAGTTATATTAGTTTTTGAGGATCTTTCTACTTGTACTACTTACACTGGCAAGAGATGAATCCAAATTTCAAAAAAACTGTTATTGTTGTTCTTCAGTCACTAAGTCATGTCAGACCCTTTGTGGCCCCATGGGCTGCAGCACACCAGGCTTCCCTGTCCTTCGCCATCTCCTGGAGTTTGCTCAAACCCATGTCCATTGAGTCGGTGATGGCCATCCATCCATCTCATCCTCTGTCATCCTTTTCTCCTCCTGCCCTCAATCTTCCCCAGAATCAGGGTCTTTTCCAGTGAGTCAGCTTTTTGTATCAGGTGTCCAGAGTATTGGAGTTTCAACCTCAGCATCAGTCCTTCCAATGAATCATTCAGGGTTGATTTCCTTTAGAACTGACTGGTTTGATCTCCTTGCAGTCCAAGGTCACATCAGAGACAAAAATGTTCTGTACTAGCCATAGAACACAGTTTATATGAAATTGCAGGAGTTTTAAAAATTTGGCTCCAGGAAATGCAAAGTTACACTAGTATAAATACAAGGACAATTAAAACACCTGTGGGATTCACAGGAGAGAAATTAAGAGAAGTTTATCATTTGGAATTACAAACTAATAGCAGACAAAATCTCATTTTCTTCCTGTCTTCAGCAAAATTCCTTTCAACCAGAGTCTTTTTCAAGTTATATAGACTAACAGCTTGCAAGAATTTCTCTGACCCTGTCATCACACTCAGCAGGTCTTTATAGGCGAGCACTGTGCTTTCAATACATATGATTTAATTCTGTATTTATCTGAACTAATCTTTGAAACTCAATAATGTGATGTTCATATTTTTGCCACTGTGCTTTGAAATAACACACAGTGAATATGTAAATCTTGTAGCATTTTAATTTAGAAACAAATGTACTGGGACTTTGAGTTTCACATTTACTTAGTGAAACATGTCAGCCTAGTTCTTAGAACGAGTCAGGTGCAATTTATTTGGGTAAGCCAGAGGTGAATACTTAATTTTTAATTAATAAGTATACTTTTAAGCAACAATTTCCCATTAAACACAGATATAAACCTTGGGGCTTGACTTCACATCCTTTAGAATGATGATGTTGATTAAAATGTAAAGCTGTTTTAATTTCATAATTAGAGTGATGCTGATGCATTGATTCAACAGTTATGGAGCATACCTATCCATATTAGCTCTTCTATACTGTCGTTCATTATATGTAAACTTGGTTGTCATGGAATCAAGGTATTCCTTTCTTGCTTTCTGCATACTGCTGTGTTGTTTCCCCCTACTTTTCTAATTGTTCTTCCTGAAACTCCACCTTCTTTATTTTCATTTTTGATAGCTTATTTTGGCAGCAGTGACAAAGGTCACTTGGAGAAGAAGATCCAACAGGATCTGCAGGTAGGAAAGCCAGCTAAGTGATTCAAGACAAGTGAGAGTAACAAGGGTCCAAATGAAGGTGGTGGCAATGGAAAGGAGACAAATGCAAGGTCAAGTGCAGAGACTTGTCCACTTTAACAGGAAGCAAAGAGATAGAGAGATATCAGTGATACTTATTAGATAGAGATCTTTGAGGATAAAGGTCTGTGTTCTGTATTCTGAGTACTTGAAAATGGCACCTGATACATATTGGGAACTCAAAACGTTCCAGATAAAACAATTAAATTATGCTACTACCAGATATATAGAGTAAAGGACAAAATTTTTTCATTGAATAAGGGTCAATTTAGTATTGCATATGGTGAACTGAGGTGCTTGCCTGGTGACTTAGATGGTAAAGAATTCACCTGCAATGGAGGTGACCCAAGTTCAATCCTTCCTGGGTTGGAAAGATCCCCTGGAGAAAAGAATAGCTACCCAATCCAGAATTCTGGCCTGGAGAATTTCATTGACAGAGGAGCCTAACCTGGCAGGCTACAGTCCATGGGGTTGCAAAGAATTGGACACGACTGAGTGACTAACACTTCCCCTTTTCACTTTCGTGGTGAACTAAAGATGCTGTGGATACCTCTGTGTACTTGTTTTACACAAATTGCTGACTCCTTATACTCTAAAATGGTGCTATCTAATATAACTTTCTGCAGCAAAGGAAATAATCGATACCTGCATCTTCCAATATGGTAGTCACTAGTCACATGTGGCTTTTGAACATTTTAAATGTGACTTAGTGCAACTGAGAAGCTGAATTTTTTATTTCATTTAAATTTATTAAAATTAAAATTTAAATAACCTCATGTGAAGACTGGCTACTATATTGGAGACTACAGCCCTAGAGATCTGAACCACAATTTTAACCTCTGAGGAAACTTGAAACTCATAGCCTATAGCCCCAGGACGTGGTTGTTCTTATAGACAATATTTCAAATCATATAGAAGACAAGCTGATTTAGAGACCTCTTCAACATTTTTGAATAGTTACTTGTTATATTCTATAAATATCATTTGAAAGTCTAGAAACAGTGCATATTTTGCATTACCAATCTAGACCAATCTAGAAAATTGCTAAATGTTCACTTTTGTGAAGCATGTAAGAAAACCAGATAAAAGCATAATAACAAAATATGCATATTATAGCAGATCTGCACACATACTCCTAGCTTTCCATTCATATATTGGTACTTTTTAAAATTGAGGAATAATTGATGTATAGCATCCCTTGGACTGCAAGGAGATCCAAACAGTCCATCCTAAAGGAGATCAGTCCTGGGTGTTCAGTGGAAGGACTGATGCTGAAGCTGAAACTCCAATACTTTGGCCACCTCATGTGAAGAGCTGACTCTTTTGAAAAGATCCTGATCCTGGGAGGAATTGGGGGCAGGAGGAGAAGGGGACAACAGAGGATGAAATGGCTGGATGGTATCTCTGACTCGATGGACATGAGTTTGAGTAAACTCCGGGAGTTGATGATGGACAGGGAGTTCTGGAGTGCTACGATTCATGGGTTCACAAAGAGTCGGACATGGCTGAGTGACTGAAATGAACTGAACTGAGCATTATATTAGTTTCAGGTATACACATTAATCATTTGATATTTGCATGCACTGCAGAATGTTCACCACAATAAGTCTAGATACCATCCATCACCATTCAAAGCTACAATTTTTTTTTGAGAACTTTTACTCTGTGAGCAACTTTCTAATATGCAATAAATTATTATTGACTAGAGTCACCATGCTGTACATTACATTCCCATGACTTATTTATTTTATTTTTTTTCCATTTATTTTTATTAGTTGGAGGCTAATTACTTTACATCATTACAGTAGTTTTTGTCATACATTGAAATGAATTAGCCATGGATTTACATGTATTCCCCATCCCAGTCCCCCCTCCCACCTCCCTCTCCACCCAATCCCTCTGGGTCTTCCCAGTGCACCAGGTCCGAGCACTTGTCTCATGTACCCAACCTGGGCTGGTTATCTGTTTCACCCTAGATAATATACATGTTTCAATGCTGTTCTCTTGAAACATCCCACCCTCGCCTTATTTATTTTATAACTCGAAGTTTGCATCTCTTGAACGCGTTCACCCTGCTTCCTAAGTCCTCCTGTCCTGCAGCCACTAACCTATTCTCTGTATATATAACTTTTATTTTGTTTTTCTGTTGTTCATTTGTTTTGTTTGGTAGTTTCCATATGTAAGTTAAATTATATGGTATTTATCTCTTTCTGCATGACATAATACCCTCTAGATCCATCTGTGTTGTTGCAAATGGTAATATTTCATTTTTTCTGGCTAATATTCCATTGTATATGTATACCAATCTTCTTTATCCATTAATCTAAAAATGGACATGAAGGTTGTTTCCTATCTTGGCTGTTGTAAGTAATGCTTCAATGAACAGAAGAGTGTATGTATCTTTTCAAACTGATGTTTTTGTTGTCTTCGGATAAACATCCATAAATGGAATTGCTAAATTATATGGTAGTTCTATTTCTAATTTTTTGAGGAACCTCTATACTGTTATCCACACTGGCTACAACAGTTTACATTCCTACCAGTTTACCATTCCTACCAATGCATGACAGTTGACTTTTCTTCACATCCTTACCAACGCTTGTTATTTGATATCATTTTGAAAATAACATTTCTGACTGGTGTGATGAGATATCTCATTGTGGTTGTGATTTGCATTTCCCTGATGAATATTGAAGTTGAACATCTTTTCATGTGTATATTGGCCATCTGTATATTTTCTCTGGAAAAATATCTATTTAGGTTCTCTGGCCATTTTTAATCCAGTTTTTTGTTTCTTTGAGGTTTAGTTTTATGAGTTCTTTGTATATTTTAGATATTAAACACTTATCAGATATATGATTTCCATTTTTCCATTCATTAAGTTGCCATTTCATTTATATATATATATATATTTTTTTTCTTTGCTGCACAGAAGCTTTTTAGTTTCATATAGTCCCATCTGTTTGTCTTTGCTTTTGTTGTCTTTACTTTGGAAGTCAAATCCAAAACATCATCACCAAGACAAATGTCAAAGTGTTACTGTCCATGCTTACTCCTAGGAGTTTTATAGTTTCAGGTATCACAGTTCACTTTAGTCGCTCAGTCATGTTTGACTCTTTGCGACCCCATGGACTGCAGCACGCCAGGCTTCCCTGTCCATCACCGACTCCTGGAGCTTGCTCAAACTAATGTCCATCAAGTTGATGATGCTATCCAACCATCTCATCCTCTGTCATCCCCTTCTCCTCTCAGATATCACATTCATGTCTTTAACCCATCTTGAGTTAATTTTTGTGTAAGCTGTGATAGTCTAATTTTATTCTGTTGAATTGGCTGTCCAGTTTTCCCAGCACTATTTATAGAAGAGACTGTTCTTTTCCCATTGTGTGTTCATGCCTCCTTTGTCATAAATTAATTGATCACATATGCATGGGATTATTTCTACACTCTTGATTCTGTTCCATTCATCTATGTATCTGCTCTTATGCCAATATCAATTTTTTAAAAATTATTGTAGCTTTGCAATATAGTTTGAAATCAGGGTGCATGATACCTCCAACTTTGTTCTTCCTTTTCAAGATTGCTTCAGCTATTCAAGGTCTTTTGTGTTTCCATAGAAACTTTAGGATATTTTGGTTCTGTTTCTGTTTTTAAAGAGTCATTGATTTTGACAGGGAATGCATTGCATTTGTAGATTGCTTTGAGTAATATGGATATTTTGACAGTGTGGATCCTTCCAGTCCATGAGCACAAAATTTATTTGTGTCTTCTTCAATTTCTTTTATCAGTGTATTACTTTTCAGTGTACAGATCATGGTTGAATTTGCTTCCAGCTATCTTATTCTTTTTCATGCATTTGTAAATGAAATTGTTTTCTTATTTTCTCTTTCTCATAGTTATTTGTTACTGTATAAAAATGAAAAAAAATAAAATTTTATATATTGATTTTGTGTCCTGAAACTTTACTCATTCTTTTATTAATTCCTGCAGTTTTTCTGTAGAGTCTTTAGAATTTTCTATATATAAAATCATGTCATCTGCAGACATTGGTAGTTTCACTTTGTCCTTTCTAACTTTGATATCTTTTATGTCTTTTTCTTGACTAATTGCTCTGGCTGACTTCTACTACTATGTTGAGTTAAAGTGTCTTGGTTCTAATTTTAGAGGAAAAGCTCTGAGCTTTTCAACATCGGGTATGATGTTAGTTGTGGGCTTGACATATATGACCTTTATTATGTTGAAGTACATTCCCTCTATATGCACTTTGTTAAGAGTTTTTAATCATAAAGACTCTTGAATTTTGTCAAATGCTTTTTCTGCATCTATTGAGATGATCATATGATTTTTATTCTTCAATTTGTTAATGAGGTATATCACAAGGATTGATTTGTGAATACTGAAACACCTTTGCAACTCTGTGATAAAACCACTTAATTTTATTGTATGAATCTTTTTTTATGTATTCTTGAATTTAATTTGTTAGTATCTTGTTGAGGATTTTTCATTTATGCTTCTCGTTGATAATGGCTTGTAGTGTGTGTGTGTGTGTGTGTGTGTGGTGTCCTTGTCTGGCTTTGGTATCAGGGTAATGTTGACCTAGTAAAATGAGTATGGAAGCATTTCCTCTTCTTCAGTTTTTAAAAATAATATGAGAAGGATAGGTATTAAATTTCTGAACATTTGGTAGAACTCACTAGTGAAGCTGTGTGGTCCTGGACTTTTGCTTGTTGAAAGATTTTTGATTACTGATTCAACCTCTTTACTAGTAATCACTCTATTCAGATTTTCTATTTTGTCCTGATTCAGTCTTAGATGGCTATGTGTTTCTAGGAGTTTGTTAATTTCTTTAGCTGGTTCAATTTTTTGGCATATAGTTGTTCAAAGCAGTACTTTATGTTAATTCACATTTCTCTGGGACCAATTAAAAATTATTTTTAATTTCTGATTTTATTTAAGTTCTCACTCTTTATTAAATAGTGAGTCTAGCTAAATTTTTCAAATTTTCTTTTTGCTGTTCCACTGGCCTGTCTTCCAGATCAATGATTATTTCTTCTGCTTCATCTAGTCTTCTGTAGAACTACTCTTGTGTATTTATTTTTCCAGTTTATTTATTTTATTCTTTAGTTCTGTCACTTCTATTTTGTGCTTTCTTTTATTTTCTGTCTCTTTGTTGAAGTTTTTACTGTGTTCATACATTCTTCTCCTGAGTTTGGTGAGCATCTTTATGATAATTACTTTGAACTCTTTATTACATAATTTATGGCTGTTTCTTTAGGATTTTTTGTAATGTCTTATCTTTTCCTTTTATTGTTGCATATTCCTGTTCCTTCATTTTGCTAGAATTTCTGTTTGTTTCTGTGTATTAGGTGAAACAGCTACATTTCCCAATCTTGAAGGAGTGAACTCGTATATGAACTTATGAACCTTGATGTTCAACCTTGCTCTAGCTCTTGGTTGTCTTCTCAAATCTTGTGATTGTCTAAGGAGCTTGTTTTATTCTTGATAGGTCTTGGTTATTGAATGTGTACCAATTCTTATCAGTGTTGCAAAGGGAGGAATCTCAGTCAGAACCTAAATTCAGGTTGAGTGGAAGTTAGATTCTCAGGCTACAACTTTTAAACTATGCAAATATGTAAATTCCTGTGAGTCCCAGTTGCAAATCCTGCTTGCCGCTTCACTAGGTTATCTGGAGGTGTCTACTGAGTGACAGTTTCAAAAATTGAGGTGAATTGTTTCAGGTGAATACTTGTGCACTCCTTTCTGGGAGCTAACAAGCTGTAGTGAGGCCAAGGAAAACATGAAAAGATGGCATTTCCTAGCCTGTTTCCTGAGAGCTCCTCTTAACCTCTAGAAATGTGCCAAACCTGAAGCCTGCCACTTAGGTTAGTAAATAGATCTTTTCACAGGAAAATTGGGGATGTGTCAGTCTGCTCTGAAGTGTCCTGTAGGTGGTAGCCCACCAAGAACTGTCTCTCCAATTGTTTAAGTCATGTCTATCTCAGCAACACAAATCCCTCTGGCCAAAAGAGCCAGGTGAGCATGGAGCATCCCCTGTGTGGACTCTGTGTGTCTGCTGGCTTTACTAAGGCATAGAGAGAGTTCGGGGCTTGGGCATGTCTGCTGGCTTTAGCTTTAGTGAGGCAGCAGAAAATCACAGAGTCAGGGTGCACCTGCTGGATTTAGCAAGGCCTCCAAAGTGTACACAGCTGGAGCTTAATAAGCAAGGGCTGGCACCTGTTTTAATAAGTAACTGGGAGAGCACAGGGCAGGGCATGCCCACAGGCTTTGGTGGGACATTGGAAGAGTGCTGGACTCTGAATCCTAGTTGGTGCTACCATGGAAGAGGAACAGTGCAAAAATAGTGCCTACCAGTATCAATACTAGTCAGATAGACGTAGAGTGCAAAAATGGTAACCTCCAATGTCTCTGCTTCTCAGGAGAGTTCCAACAGACCCTTATTCTTTCACCACATGCTTTAAGATTAGCAACTGAATCTCCTTCATATATAGCTTAAGCTCTATTCAAACTGTTGTTTTTGTGCTGAGTTCCAGGGTAAGTCAGACTGTGAGTGAGTGCTTTAAGAGTAGAATCTCAGTTCCCAACTTCCCTTTGGTTATTCTGCATGTAAACTTCATTGGATTTTAGAGGTAAACATGTTGAGGGCTCATCTCTTCAGTGTAAGTCTCAATGTTTGGGGCACTGATGTTGAGTACAAACTCATACTACTCAGGGAAATCTCCATATTTTTTATATCACTTCCAATTTACTGGTTTAATTATGACTTTTACTTTTTTAAAGTCTAAAGGCTACATGCTGTTTAGATTCATCAAGCAATGTACATTCATTTAAGACTCTAGCTAAACAAAATATCCTATGAATAAGAAAACAAGCTTGACTTAGGTCACATGCTACATAGATTTTTCTTTTTATTTGACTGCTTGCTTTGTGCCTTACGTATATAAGATTACTGGAAACGTGACTAATTTAGATCCATATTTCAAATAACCTTAATTATATGTTTTGTTGTAGCTATAAAACTTTTAAACTAAGGGTAGCTTGTTATAAATGTTCACATTTTTTTATACCTGGTGTGCTGATATCCGTGGGGTTGCATGACTGAGCGACTGAATAGCCAGAGCATACAGTTACATTTAATAATTAATTTATATTTTGTAACAAGTAGCTTTTATATTTTTGCTTTCCAATTTATAATAGCAACTCCTACTATATTATCCCTTTAAACTTCAAGACATATTCAATGTTATTCAGAAGACAGAGATCCTTTTTAAGTATAAATTCTTTATAGATATCTCACTTAAATCTAGTAGCCTTAAAAATTCAAACCCACAGTAGTAGTTTATGCATTTATAGAGGATTACTCACCCTAAGAGGGAAAATGATCACTGATTACTAAATTATTCTGATACTATTCACTGTGGTTTCTGTCAATGTTTTATTAGCTCATTTCATTCATTCTTAAGACCAAAGCACATTAAGTGAAGACCAGTAGACTGGTAAAATGAGACTGTTAAGGTTAAGAATGATGTTTTGTAAAGGTCTTTAGGGCCTTACTGCTAGATTTCCTTTATACTCATTTGAAATAAGTTGAGGGTTATGGCTTGTAGGCCTATGTAAATTTGTTTGAAATATATACTATTTTACATTACTTTTCATGAATCTGACCACAGATAGCATTTGGTTATTGTGTCAAGAAAAACAACAACAAAAAAAAAAAAACAGGGTTGAAAGAATACCAGTTAGGCAAAATTTTGCTGATTTAAAATACTTCCTTGGGCCCTACTCATGTTCATTCTCCTTGTCAAATTTATTATTTTTAAGTAAATGAATATAAAAATCTGTCCATCTCTAAAATGTTATGTATTTATCACAAAGTCTGCATGATTCAGAAGTCTCATTCTTCTGGCCACTTCTCCCACAAAGAAAAAGCAGCAAAAATAAACAATCCTCTGGGAACCCTAACATTTTACAATGGGTCTTGAAAGAAAAAATAAATTGCAACTTAAGAGTTTTTAACTGTGCCAATGAAAGTTTGTCAAATGGTTTGTCAAATTAATATCCCCTCATTGTCAATTAATTATTCTTACATTGGTTCTAATTAATAATAACTTTCTACTAAGTGGAATCTTATAAAAATGTAGTTATATCTATCTTTCTCATCAGAAAGATTGTGACCATACTAATTAGTTAAGTATAGTATTAATGTAGTGACAGTCCCTATCCTGCTTATTTCCTAGTTTTAGTTTTTCTAAACATTGAGCTGAAGTAGTAATAATTTGATGATATGGAAAAGCTTAAGTCATTTATTCAATTCTTAAGAATTTTCTATGTTTTATAGATTATCTTTCTCTACTGAGGACTGTGCTGTATTAGTTTTATACCTGACATGAAGTTCCTTGAAGTAAAGGTGAACCTTTGATGAGACTTCTCTGTTTGCCCTAACCTACTGCATGCTTTGTTTCTTAGACTTGCCTTGTTGAAATGTTATCCAGTTTTTATTCTCTTTACTAGAGGTATTCCTTCATAAAGCTAATATTATCTGAGTCAGCAAACAGTACATAATCAAGGATTACTGCTTGAATTGTATGCATCCAAAATTCATATGTTGAAGGCACCCAGTACTTCAGAATGTACCCATATATGGAAATAACATCTTTAAAATGGTGATTATGTTAAAATGAAACTCTTAGAGTGTCCCCTTATCCAATCTGAATGGTATCCTTATAAGAAGATGAAATTTGAACACACAGAAGAAAGACCATGTAAGGACACAGGGAGAAGAGAAGCCTCAGGAGAAACCAAATCTACTGACACCTTGAGTTTGGACTTCTAGCCTCTAGAACTCTAATAAAAATAATTTTGGTTGTTTAATCTATGCATTCTATGGTGTATCTTAGTTCATTTGGCCTGCTTTAACAGAAATGCCATGGAGTTGGTGACTTACAAACAACAGGAATTTATTTCTTACAATTCTGGAGGCTTTAAGACCAAGATCAATATAATAGCCCTTTTAGTATGAGGACCCAGTTCCTAGTTCACAGAGAACCATATTGTTGCTGTGTTGTCACATGGTATAAGGAGACTCAGAAATTCTTTGGGATTTCCTTTATAAAGACACTTATCCCATTCATGACCTCATCACCTCCTAAAGGGCCCATCGTAAAATACCATCGCATCAGGAATATGTACTTAATATATGAATTTTGGGAGTCACAAACGTTCAGTCTATAGTATATATTTTGTTTTGGCAGCCTTAGCAAACATATATATATATATATATATATATATATATATATATATATACACATACACATACATACATATATATATATAATATATATTACATACATATATATATGTATATATATAACATGTATGTATGTATGTATATGTACATATATATGTATATATAATATGTATTATAAGATAGAAAAAAAGATGAATATCCAAGCCTGTCACATAATAGTAACAAAAAAGTTTGAGTCTAGATTAGATTGGTAAAAAGATTTTGTTAACTTTAAGTTCAGTGAATGTTATTACAGATTGGCACAAAGGCATAGGAAAATATAAAGTTTGAGGCTACCAAAGCCTCAATACTGAGTCATACGTCAATTTGTATAGACTTTAAAATGGTAAGTGTTTTAGGTCAAAAGACAAAAATGTGTCCAGAGCTTCTTATGCAAACATCAAGGATGTCCCATAATCTGCTCTCACTCACTTTATATATAGTTATCTTAAGAATGCAGGATAATTTCATATATTTATACTTGGCAAAGATGGGCATACCTGGTAACCAGCCTCCCTGTACTATTTTTAACACAGTAGTTAAAAAGATGAGAGTTGTTGGGAAAAGTTCATCTAAAGCTCTCATCAAAGCAGACACTAAAACACCTGGGATCTTTTTATGCAGTTTAAAAATCATTTATATTCAAGCTATTTGGAATATATAATATATAAAATATTAAACTAATACCTAATGTACATTTGTTATTGAAATTTGACTAAAGGATTTTCACTTTATAAAATAAATATTGACAGTCTCAGTCCTAGTATTGTTATATGCTGTTGCTGTTGTGATGGCACAATACCATGTTAATATCAAAGGTATAATATTAGTGTCTTCTAAATGTATCTCTCTTTTTTTTTATTTATTTTTATTAGTTGGAGGCTAATTACTTTGCAACATTGCAGTGGGTTCTGTCATACATTCAACGTATTGTTCACCACTTTACAAATTACAGTTCTGTAATGGTGAGGTAATTCATATTTTGGACATAGTGCTAAAATGATGGAGTGGTTCTGTTTTTTGCTCAGCAATTGATCTTTCAAAATTTTGCATTTTCTGGTATTAATCATATTTATTGGCCCAATGTTACTATAAAGAATCTCAGTGTTGCAATGTGGTTACTTTCATCATTTATTAAGATACTATCCTCATTCTCCTCCACCATTTCTGTTCACTACAGCACAACAATATCATAATGATTTTAATTGGAATTTTAAATTTGTGAATGCTAAATTATGTCAATGCACCAACCATGAGATATCTCACTGCTATATTAATGCATATATATGGAATTTAGAAAGATGGTAACAATGACCCTATATGTGAGACAGCAAAAAACACTCAGATGTAAAGAACAAAATTTTGGACTCTGTGGGAGAAGGCAAGGGTGGGATGACTTGAGAGAATAGCACTGAAACATGTATATTACCATATGTGAAATAGATCACCAGTCCAGGTTCGATGCATGAGACAGGGTGCTCAGGGCTGGTGCACTGGGAAGACCCTGAGGGATGGGGTGGGGAGGGAGGTGGGGGGGGTGGTTCAGGATGGGGAACACATGTACACCCATAGCTGATTCATGTCAATGTATGGCAAAAATCACTACAATATTGTAAAGTAATTAGCCTCCAATTAAAATAAATTAATTAATAGTAATAAAAAAAGTAATACCTCATTGCTCTTAGGCAGTGACTATACAACAGCAAACATCTGGATGAAAGAGAAACCAACTGGAGTAATCATAAGTGTGATGCATGTTTTCATACTAAACCTTAACATGATCAAGGGAATGATTTCTGGTCCTTTAAGCCAGTCTATCAAATTCAACCAAATTTCCTACCTTTTAAGCTTCCATGCATATTAACTGAATGGCTTAAATCAGAAACTGAACAATTAGCTACTTATATCTTCCCCATTTGATTTGAAAAACTTTGTCTTTATAATCATTACCTGGTACCCCTCAGCCTTTATATATGCTGATGGGGAATCTGGTACTTCCTTCTCTGGAACTTACCTAGTTGGAGGTTAGCCAAGACTACCACTTTTGGATTAAAAATTGGACTCAAGAGGGCTTCAAAGAGTCCTGCAAAAGCGATTGAATCCCGGATCTGGGGAAAGAGTAAATGGATAGGTAGAATAGTTGAAAAACAAAACAAACCAAAAAAATGAACAAAAACCTCTCAGAGATTTAGCAGTTTGCTTAAATAAATTTAGAATCTTCAGGGAGAACCCCAATTTGCCTTAAAAACATTTCCCTAGAAAGTGTGAAACTCTAAAAGCTGATTTTTACAAATTTGATACTAGAAAGAAGTATAAAATAAATAATATTTTATAAATAAAAAACATTCATTTCCTTTGACCCAGAAATCCCACTCTAGGACGTTGTTTGAGTCTAAGAAAATATTCAAATGAATGCTGTTAATATAATAGCGACAAATTTAAAAGAAAACCCAATTTTTAATAAATTCTATTACATTAACTTAGTAGACTACTATATAGCCATTATACTTTTATTTTTTTTTTCTTTTTGTTCATTTATTTTTATTAGTTGGAGGCTAATTACTTTACAATATTGTAGTGGGTTTTGTCATACATTGACATGAATCAGCCAAGGATTTACATGTATTCCCCATCCCGATCCCCCCTCCCACCTCCCTCTCTACCCAATCCCTCTGAGTCTTCCCAGTGCACCAGGCCCAAGCACTTGTTTCATGCATCCAACCTGGGCTGGTGATCTGTTTCACTATAGATAATATACATGTTTCGATGCTGTTCTCTCGATACATCCCACCCTCGCCTTCTCCCACAGAGTCCCAAAGTCTGTTCTGCACATCTGTGTCTCTTTTATATAATACCTGAAGCAAAATGGCAAAGATGTTTGAGGGAACTCAAAGAAGTGAAAAAGTTACAATGTTTAATGTTAAGGATGTGAACGCCTTGATTTCTCTTTACTTTTCTTCTTAGACCAGTAGGTGAAAGATTTCCAGGCCTAACTTTCTTCACACAACAGGGTGTATGTTTTGGGCAGCAGATCGGACAGAGTCAGCCAAGTAGAGATCCTAATGTCACAATTCTGGTATGGGAATAGGAGCAGAAGCGTGGAACTTTCAAGTAATGAAACACATCAAGTGAATCAATAGGGCTGCCTATACGATCACCTTGTTTTCTAAAGCCAGATTGCCTGCTACTGCAGTGATTGTAATTCAATCCCTGACCAGTCTGTTTAAAGTATTCCTCTTAAAAGGACACCCTGGAAATAATTTTTGTTTCTTATATGCTTTTAAGCAATGATTCTGTCCCACAATATGCTAAGTGCCAGATGTAATAGCTATGCCACTATAATTTATTATGATAATATAGTAGTCTACATTTATGCATACTTTACTTCACTCTATACTGTGGATGATCAAAGTAAAGCACAGTTTCAAGTTGAGAGCTGTGGTTTTATGTTTTATCCAGTTTATTTTGCATAAAATTCTGCTGTGTATGAAGAGATTAGCTTTTTGAGGACTGTATCTCAGAACAAAATAACTGATCATTTTGTTTCTTACCATATATTTTTTGCATGTCATCATGCTCTTATAAATGTGTTCTTTTTGAGTGAATAGCAACTGCTCTTCATTAAGATATAGTGCATGTATGTTAGAGGGTTGCAGGAGGAGGCAGTAGCGTTCAGTTAATGACCTTCAACATATACATGCTTTCTAAAGTTATTCATTATGTTTCCAGACTTGTTTAGACTACCTGTAAGGCAAATGAGCCTATATTATTAGTGAGAGTTGTTTAGTCTTCCCAGAGTCAACTTAAATCCAAGGCTATTGAAAGTTTTGAAACCATGATAAAAATGAGTCACTTTTATTTAGTAATAATTTTCTATGGTGTAATATTAATAATTACAACCTTACAAAGGGAGTTTATAAGTCCTTCTCTTAGAAAGCTGTCAACTTGCAATCTGTTTATATGAATGTTTTTCAGGTGGAAGTGAATCCTCCTGGGATAAGGATAAGATGCAGTCTCCTCTTGTTGCTCCTGGACCCCAACATGGAATCGCTCATGCATCCCTGGCTGGCCAGCCAGGCATTGGGGGTGCTCCTACCCTCAATCCACTGCAGCAGAACCACCTGCTGACCAATAGTATGTATACTGTTCTCCCAGAATTTGGTAAGAAAAATACCACCCAAGACCCACTGGACAACTTGGGATATCAGGGATAATTTATTTCTCTTTAATAAGATTTAACAATTTGAAGTTAGGAGGTATATAGAGAGGGATTCATTTGACAAGGTGAGGTTTTTAGAGGAGAAATAGATTGAGTGGCCATGTAGCAGAGTAGAGGTACATAGGAGGCTATGTAACAGAGTAATTAAGAATTCTGGCTATAGTCACATAAACTTGGGTTTGAATTCTACATCTTTTGAATCCTGTATCACTGTTTGGATTTGAAGACGTCAGATAACTCTTCCAAGTCTCAGTTTCCACAACTGTAAAATAGGAATACAGATATACCAAATCATTAAGGCTATTGAGAGGGCTAAAAATAATAAAGGAAAAAACTGTTACCAGTGACTTGCATATAGTAAGTACTTATTATTCAGTAGTCAAACTACAGGTGAATTACACAAATTCATGTATAGAGATGCTTTTAGAAACTTCGAAGGCTCAGAAATCTTTCTGTAGAAAAGCAGGCCTTATATAAATTATTTGGACAAACTCTTACTTTTCCTACAGACAGGGAATATAACAGAAAAGTTTCATTATTCCTTTCTCTAAGGCTTTTAGTCTCTCACTAGAATTAAGAAAACAGAGGAATTCTGAGAAACTTTAACATAATCTAAATTGTAATGAAATTCATCAGTTATTAATGATATAAAATAAGTTATAGTGTCATCCTTTAAGGAGATTATAATCTAAAGAGTTAAATGCCTCATAAAAATGTCATATTAAGCAAAGGCAAATAAAATGAATGCCCGAAAAGTTGTAAATATTATGTTACGAGAAGTCAAAAACAGCTGATTTAGAGGTAGCCATGTCATAAACAAAGGGGAACCTAGAAGACTTCTGATTTCGTGTTTGACATGTAGAGAGCTTATAAATTGTCATTCTTGTCCACACGACAAGAAAAAATATGGAACAATCTGAAAATCAACAACTCTTTTAAATTCATCAAAGATTGAGTACATGGGGTACAGCTATCCCCCAAACTAAATAGATAGGCAGATACAGAGAATCACAGCTTATTGGGGAAAAAAGCCAGAGTTGGAGCATGGTAGAAGCATTTAAAGGGTAATTGAGTTATTTCTGAAGATTCAGTGTGGATCTAGCTTGAGAAATAAAATCTCCTAGGAGGCCATTCTTAAGGGGGCCTCTACATTTTCATGAATTTTACTTCCAGAAACCCCATGAGGTTCTCAGATATAAATTTGAGGAAATTGTCCTCATGTTCCGGAAAAGGGAAAGAAAAGTAACCATTTCAAAATATGTCCAGAATATTCTATTCTCCTTAACAGAGGCCCATTCTCAAAGGAAACTATTTTCCCAGAGCTTAAGCTATATGGTTTTACCACAGCATGACCTAGAAGAAGGAATACGCTAAACTCCAGTATCCTGTAGCTGTTAATGTGAGGGAATAGGGTTATAAAATTCCAGCCCCTGTAGTTCTCACATGGAGAATTAGAAATAGGGGAGTTCAGGATGGGGAACACATGTACACCCATGGAGGATTCATGTCAATGTATGGCAAAACCACTACAATATTGTAAAGTAATTAGCCTCCAATTAAAATAAATGAATTTATATTTAAAAAAGAAAAGAAATAGTCAGCTGTAGTCCCTCCTAGCCTTCCTGGCTGACCTAAGAGGAGTGGGGAAGCTGAAAAGCAGTTGTGAAAGTCACAGCCCAAGGACATGCAGTCTCAATAGGAGACTGAGACTTAATCATAAAATTGTAGACTGCTGCATCTCCCTACACATTTTAGTAATACCACACTGGAGCTGTACGTAATAGCAGGAGGTAACTATTGAAGGAACAGAAAGCCTCAGACCCTATTTCATATGAAATGTCAAGGAAAAAACAAAGACACCAGAGAAGATAGCAAAATACAGTTAATAATATGACAGCTTCACCGAACATCCTAACTCATTGCCAGAAAACATAAAGTTTCCCACCAAATGTTTAAGTCACTTCCTAATGCACACAATATACGTTTTCTAGCTTCAAACAAGAAGTGTAAGACATAAGTAAGGGGGAAAAAAAGCATAGTATGAAGAGATAAAGCAAACAACAGAACCAGAATTAGATATAGTTGATATTTTGAATTATATGATTAGGAATTTTATATAATTATGATTAATATGGGCCTCCGGGCAGCACTAGTGGTAAAGAATCCACCTGCCAATGCAGGAGACATGAGACATGGATTCAATCCCTGAATCAGGAAGATGCCCTGGAAAAGGGTATGGCAACCCACTCCAGTATTCTTGCCTGAAGAATCCCATGGGCAGAGGACCCTGGCAGGCTATAGTCCATAGGTTTGCACAGAGTTGAACATGACTGAAGTGACTTAGCACAGTATACTAAGAGAATATAAAAAGTGGGAAACAAAATTATTCATGGAAATTTTAATCAGGGAAAGGGAAAATCCAACTATTAAAAGGAAATACTGAAAATCAGAAGCACTACAACAAAATGAAGAATACCTAAGATGGGCTCATAGGTAGACTGGCCAGGGTCAAAGCAAGGATTAGGAAACTTGGAGATATGTCAATAGAAATTTTTCTAACTGAAAAAGAAAAACAAAAATGAATACAAAAACAATATAACAGAATAGCCAAGAACTGTGTGGCAATTACAAAAGGTGTAGTACATATGTAATGGAGATACAAGAAGGATAAGACTGGAATGGAACAGAAGAAATATTTGAAATAACAATGACTGAAAAGTTTTGTAAATGAATGCGATATACCAAACTACAAATCCAGAAAGCTCACAAAGCACTAAAAAGGATAAATATTTTAAAATCTACAGCTATGCACATTATATTCAAAATGGAAAATTAAAAAGAAAAAAATCTTGAAGGAAGATGAAGGGGAAAAGCTCTATTTATGCATATGGGAAAGAACAGAAGAATTACTTATTTTATACCAGGCTGGATGAAGCACAAACTGGAATCAAGATTACCAGAAGAAATATTAACAACTTCAGATATGAAGATGATACCACTCTAATGGTAGAAAGCAAAGAGGGATTAAAGAGCCTCTTGATGTGTATAAAAAGGGAGTGGAAAAGCTGGCTTAAAACTCAACATTCAAAAAACTAAGATCATGCATCTGGTCCCATAACTCCATGGCAAATTGATAGGGAAAAGGTGGAAACAGTGACAGATTTTTATTTTCTTGGGCTGCAAAATCACTGCAGACCATGACTGCAGCCATAAAATTAAAAGACGCTTCTCTTTGGAATAAAAATTATGACAAACCTAGAAGGCATATTAAAAAGCAGAGACATCACTTCACTGACAAAAGACTGTCTAGTCAAAGCTATATTTTTTTCTGGTAGTCATGTACGGATGTGAGTTAGACCATAAGAAGGATGAACATAGAGAATTGATGCTTCCAAACTGTGGTGCTAGAGAGGACACTTGAGAGTTTCTTGGACAGCAAGAAGATCAAGCCAGTCAGCCCTAAAGGAAATCAACCCTGAATATTCATCAGCAGGACTGATACTGAAGCTGAAGCTCCCAATACTTTGTCCACCTGATAAGAAGAACTGACTCATTGGAAAAGACCCTGGTGCTGTGAAAGACTGAGGGCAAGAGAAGAGGAAGACAGATTATGAGATGGTTGGATAGCATCGCCAAATCAATGGACATGAGTTTGAGCAAACTCAGGGAGATAGTGAAGGACAGGGAAGCCTGGCATAATGCAGTCCATGGGATCAGAAAGGAACAGACAGGACTTAGCAACTGAACAACAAACTTTTTTTTTTAAATTGGAGTATAGTTGCTATACAGTGCTGTGTCAGTTTCTGCTATACTGCGAAGTGAAAAAGCCATATACACAGATGCCCTCTATTTCAGATTTCTTTCCGATTTAGGTCACCACAGAACACCAAGTAGCATTTCCTGTTCTATAAAGTATGTTCTCATCAGTGATCTATTTTAATACCTCATCTTCCAACAACATAAGAGATGACTCTACACATGGACATCACCAGATGGTCAGTACCAAAATCAGATTGATTATAATCTTTGCAGCCAAAGATGGAGAGCCTCTATACAGTCAGCAAAAATAAGACCAGGAGCTGACTGTGGCTCAGATCATGAACTCCTTATTGCAAAATTAAATTGAAGAAAGTAAGGAAAGCCACTAGACCAATCAGGTAGGACCTAAATCAAAGCCCTAATGATTATTCAGTTGAACTGACAAATAGATTCAAGGGATTAGATGTGATAGACAGAATGCCTGAAGAACTATGGACGGAGGGTCATAAAATTGTACAGGAGGTGGAGAACAAAACTATCTTCGAGAAAAAGAAATGCAAAAAGGCAAAACAGTTGTCTGAGGATGCCATACAAACAGCTGAGAAAGAAGAGAGGCAAAAGGCAAAGGAAAAGAGGAAAGGTATAGCCATCTGAATGCAGCATTCCAAAGAATAGCAAAGAAAGATAAGAAAGCCTTCCTCAGTGATCACTGCAAAGAAATAGAGGACAAAATAGAATGGGAAAGACTAGAGATCTCTTCAAGAAAATTAGAGATACCAAGGGAATATTTCATGCAAAGATGGGCACAATAAAGGACAGAAATGGTATGAAGATAAAAGACACAGACGATATTAAGAAGAGATGGCAGCAATACACAGAAGAGATATACCAAAAGATCTTCATGATCCAGATAACCACGATGGTGTTATCTATAGCCAGACATCCTGGAGTGTGAAATCAAGTGGGCCTTAGGAACATCACTAGAATCAAAGCTAGTGGAGGTGATGGAATCCCACCTGAGCTATTTCAAATCCTAAAAGATCATGCTGTTAAAGTGCTGTACTCAACATGCCAGCAAATTTGGAAAATTCAGCAGTGGCCACGGGACTGGAAAATGTCAGTTTTCATTCCAATACCAAAGAAAGGCAATTCTAAAAATTCTTCAAACTACCACACAATTGCACTCAGTTTACACGCTAGCAAAGTAATGCTCACAATTCTCCAAGCCAGGAGTCAACTGTTCATGAACTGAGAAGTCCTAGATGTTCAAGCTGGATTTAGAAAAGGCAGAGGAACCAAAGATCAAATTGCCAACATCCATTGGATACTAAAACAAGCAAGAGAATTCCAGAAAAAAAAAACTACTTCTCCTTCATTGACTATGCTAAAGCCTTTGACTGTATGAATCACAAGCTGGAAAATTATTATCATTACAGAAATGGGAAAAGCATACCACCTTTCCTGCCTCCTTAGAAACCTGTATGCAGGTCAAGAAGGGACAGTTAAAATTGGACATGGAACAATGAACTGGTTCCAAATTGGGAAAGGAGTACATCAAGGTTGTATATTGTCACCCTGTTTATTTAACTTATATGCAGAGTTTATCATGTAAAATGCCAGATTTGATGAAGCACAAGCTGGAATCAAGATTGCCAGCAGAAGTATCAATAACCTCAGATATGCAGATGACACAACCCTTAAGGCAGAAGGCAAAGAGGAAGTAAAGAGACTTGTTGAAGGTGGAAGAGGAGAGTGAAAAATGGCTTAAAACTGAACATTCAAAAAGTAAGATCATGGCATCCAGTTCCATCACTTAATGGCAAAGAGTTGTGGAAACAATGGAAAAAAGTGAAAGACTTTTTTTTTTTCTTGGGCTCCAATATCACTGCAGATGGTGACTGCAGCCATGAAATTAAAAGATGCTTGTTCCTTGGAAGAAAAGTTATATAAATGTAGGTAATGTATTAAAAAACATTGATATTACATAGCTGAAAAGTGTCTGTCTAGTCAAAGCTATTGTTTTTCCAGTGGTCATGTATGGATGTGAGAGTTGGACCATAAGCAAGGCTGAGCACTGAAGAATTTATGTTTTTGAAATTTGGTGTTGGAGAAGACACTTGAGAGTCACTTGGACTGCAAGGAGATCAAACCAGTCAATCCTAAAGGGAATCAGTGCTGAATATTCATTGGAAAGACTGATGCTGAAGCTCCAATACTTTGGCCACCTGATGCGAAGAGCAGACTCATTAGAAAAGACTCCGATCCTGGGAAAGATTGAAGGCAGGAGAAGAAGGGAATGGCAGAGGATGAGATGGTTGGATGGCATCACCGACTCAATGGACATGAGTTTGAGCAAGCTCTGGGAGATGGTGATGGGGAGGCAAGCCTGGCGTGCTGCAGTCCAAGGGGTCAAAAAGAATCAGACATGACAGTGCTTGAACAACAATATATATGGCAATTTCAATCTTCCAATTCATCCCACCACTCCCACTTCTCCCTTGGCATCCATACATTTGTTCTTTGCATCTCTATTTCTGCTTTGAAAATAAGATCATCTATACCATTTCTCTAGATCCCACATATATGCCTGAATATAAAATAGTGTTTTTTCTCTTTCTGACTTACTTCACTCTGTCGAGCAGTCTCTAGCTCCACTCATGACTCTGCAAATGACACAGTTTCTTTACTTTCAATGCTGAGTAATATTACACTGCATATATGTACCATATCTTTTTATCCATTCATTTGCCGATGTAAATTTAGGTTGCTTCAATATTCTGGCTATTTGTAAATATTACTGTAATGAACATTGGGGCACATGTATCTTTCTGAATTGTCATTTCCTATGGGCATATGCTCAGAAGTGGTGTTGGTGGGTAGTATGGTAGTTTTATTTTTAGGTTTTAAAGGAACCTCCATACTGTTATTCATAGTGGCTGTCTGAATTTGCATTCACACAAACTGTACAAGAGGGCTCCCTTCTCTCCACATTCTCTCCAGGACTTATTATTTGTAGATCTTTTGGTGATGGCCATTCTGATGGGTCTGTAGTGATAGCTCAATTTAGTCTTTTGAGTTTTGTTGTTGTTGTTGTTTTGGGCCATGCTGTGTGGCATGTGGGATCTTAGCTCCCTGACTAGAGATTGAGCCCATGACCCTGTATTTGAAGTGAAGAGTCTTAACCACTGGACCACCCTCATTGTGGTTTTGATTTGTATTTCTTTCTCTAATAATTAGTTATGTTGAGCATCTTTTCATGTGTTTGTTGGCCATCTGTATGTCTTCTTTGGAAAAATATCTTTCTAGGTCTTCTGCCTAGTTTTTGATTGGGATTCTTTTTTTTTTTTTTTCCATTTATTTTTATTAGTTGGAGGCTAATTACTTTACATCATTACAGTAGTTTTTGTCATACATTGAAATGAATTAGCCATTGATTTACATGTATTCCCCATCCCAGTCCCCCCTCCCACCTCCCTCTCCACCCGGTCCCTCTGGGTCTTCCCAGTGCACCAGGCCCGAGCACTTGTCTCATGTACCCAACCTGGGCTGGTGATCTGTTTCACCCTAGATAATACACATGTTTCAATGCTGTTCTCTTGAAACATCCCACCCTCGCCTTCTCCCAGAGTCCACAAGTCTGTTCTATACATCTGAGTCTCTTTTTCTGTTTTGCATATAGGGTTATCGTTACCATCTTTCAGAGCGAAGTAAGCCAAAAAGATAAAGACCATTACAGTATACTAACACATATATATGGACTTTAGAAAGATGGTAATGATTGGGATTCTTGATATTGAGCTACATAAGCTGATTTTATATATTGGAGATTAATCCCTTGTGAGTTGCTTCTTTTGCAAATATTTTCTCCCATCTGATGGTTCCCTTTTCACCTTGTTTATGGTTTCCTTTTCTGTGCAAAGGCTTTTAAGTTCAATAAGGTTCCATATGTTTATTTTTGTTTTTATTTTCATTATTCTAGGAGATGGATCAAAAAAGATGTTTCTGTGATTTATGTGAAAGTCTGTTCTGCTTATGTTTTCCTCTATGAGTTTCATAGAGTCTTGATTTATATTTAGATTTTTAATCCATTTTGAGTTTATTTCTTGTGTATAGTGTCAGTGAGTGTTCTAGTTTCATGTTTTTCCATATAGCTGTTCAGTTTTCCACAATAAGCACCTCTTATTGAGGAGACTGTCTTTTCTTCATTGTATATTCTTGACTTCTTTGTCATGGATTGGGTGACCATAAGTAGTGTGGGTTAATCTGTAGGCTTTCTACCCTGTTTCATTGATTTATATTTTTTATTCTTGTGTCACTGCCAGACTGTCTTGATGACTGTACTTTGTAGTGCAGCCTGAAGACAGGGAGCCTGATTCCTTTAACTCCATTTTCCTTTCTCAAGATTACTTTGGCTATTTGGGCTTTTTGTGTTTCCAGACAAGTTGTATAATTTTGGTTCTAATTTTGCAAAAAATGCCATTGGTAGTTTGAAAGGGATTGCATTGAATATGTAGATTGCTTTGGGTTGTACAGTCATTTTCACAGTAATGATTCTTTCAATCCAAGAACATGGTGTATTTCTCCATCTGCTTGCATCATCTGTTATTTCTTTCATCAGTATACTAAAGTTTTCTGAGTATAGGTCTTTTGCCTTCTTAGGTAGGTTTACTCCTAGATATTTTATTCCTTTTGTTGCAGTAGTGAATGGGATTGTTTCCTTAATTTCTCTTTCTGATCATTCATTGTTAGTGCATAGAAATGTGAGATGTTTCTGTGTATTAATTTTGTATCCTGCAACCTTTGTAAATTCATTAATTAGCTCTAGATGTTTAGGATTGTCTATGTACTGTTATCATTTCATCTGCAAAAAGTGACAGTTTTACTTCTTCTTTTCTAATTTGGATTTCTTTTATTTCTTTTTCTTCTGTTATTGGCATGGCTAGGACTTACAAAACTATGTTAAATAATCATGGTGAGAGTTGTCAAACTTGTCTTTTTCCTGATCTTAGAGGAAATGTTTTCAGTTTTTAACCATTGAGAATACTGTTTGCTCTGGGTTGGTCATATATGGCCTTTATTATTGAGGTAGATTCCCTCTCTGTCCATGCTCTGGAGAATTGTTATCATTAATGGATGTTGAAATCTGTCAATAGCTTTTTATGCATCTATTGAAGTGATATGGTTTTTATTCTTCAATTTGTCACTAAGGATAGGGTGTATCACATCAATTGCTTTGCACATATTGAAGAATTTTGTGCCTCTGGGATAAATCCCATTCAATCATAGTTTAGGATCCTTTCAATGTGTTGTTGGATTTGGTTTGCTAATATTTTGTTGAGGATTTTTGCATCTATGTTCATCAGTGACAATGGCTTGTGATTTTCTTTTGTTGTGATATCTTTCTTTAGTCTTGATATCAGGTGATGGTGGCCTCATAGAAATAACTTTGGAGTGTTCCTTCCTCTGTCATTTTGGGGAAGAGTTTGAGAATGATGTGTGTAAATTCTTCTCAAAATATATGATAATATTCGCCTCTGAAGCCCTCTGGTCCTGGTTGCAGAATTTTGTTTGTTGAGTCTTCTATACTCACAGTTTCAAATTTATTACTTGTGATTTGTCTGTTCATAGTTTCTATTTCTTCCTGGTTCAGTCTTGGAAGGTTGCCGTTTTCTAAGATTTGCCCATTTCTCCCATGTTTTCCATCTTACTGGCATATAGTCACTTGTAGTTGTCTCTTAAAAAAATGCTTTATTATTTTTTGGCTATACTGGATCTTTGTACACTGCTCAGGCTTTCCCTAGTTGCAGCAAGTGGGAGCTACACTCGAGTCATGGTGCTCAGGCTTCTCATTGCAGGTGCTTCTCATGTTGTGGAACACAGGCTCTAGGACATGTGAGCTTCAGCAGTTGTCACTCGTGGACTCAGCAGTTGAGGCTTGTGGTTCCTAGAGCTTGGCCTTGGTAGTTGTGGTGCACTGGCCTAGCTGCCCCAAGGCACATGGAATCTTCCCAGAGCAGGTATTGAACCTGTAGCCCCTGCATTGGAAGGCAGATTCTTAACCACTGGACTACCAGGGAAATCCTAGTTGCTTGTAGTAATCTCTTATATATAATATATATATTGTATATATACAAATATACAGATATTTGTATATCTGTAATGTCAGTTGTAATTTCTCTTTTTTCATTTCTAATTTTGATTTGAGTCCTCTTCTCTTTTTTCTCAAGGAGTTTGACTAAAGGTTTATGAATTGTGTTTATCTTTTCAAAGAATTAGCTTTTAGTTTCATTGATCTTTGCCTTTGTTTTCTTCATCTCTATTTCACATATCTCTGCTCTGATCTTTATGATTTCATTCCTTAAATCAAATTTTTTTGTTCTTTCTCTAGTTGCTTTCAATTCAGTTCAGTCGCTCAGTTGTGTTCGACTCTTTGCAACCCCATGGACTGCAGCATGTCAGGCCTCCCTGTCCATCAGCAACTCCCAGAGCATGCTCAACTTCATGTCCATCAAGTCAATGATGCCATCCAACATTCTCGTCCTCTGTCATCCCCTTTTACTCCTGCCTTCAATCTTTCCCAGAATCAGGATCTTTTCCAATGAGTCAGTACTTCACATCAGGTAGTCAAAGTATTGGAGCTTTCAGCTTCAGCATAAGTCCATTCAATGAATGTTCAGGATTGATTTCCTTTAGGATGGAGTGGCTTGATCTCATTGCACCCCAAGTGTCTCTCAAGAGTCTTCTTCAACACTACAGTTCAAAAGTATCAATTCTTCACTGCTCAGCTTTCTTTATGGTACAACTCCCACATCCATATGTGACTGCTGGAAAAACCATAGCTTTGACTAGATGGACATTTGTCAGCAAAGTAATGTCTCTGCTTTTTAATATGCTGTCTACTTTGGTCATAGCTTTTCTTCTAAGGAGCAAGTGTCTTTTAATTCATGGCTGCAGTCACCATCTGCAATGATTTTGGAGCTCAATAAAATAAAGTCTGTCACTGTTTCCATTGTTTCCCCAACTATTTGTGATAAAGTGATGGGACTGGATGCCATGATCTTAGTTCTTTGATTGTTGAGTTTTAAGCCAGCTTTTTCACCCTCCTCATTCACTTTCATCAAGAGGCTCTTCAGTTCCTCTTTGCTTTCTGCCATAAGGGTTGTATCATCTGCATATATGAGGTTATTGTTATTTCTCCCAACAATCTTGATTCCAGCTTGTGCTTCATCCACCCTGGCATTTTACATGATGTCCTCTGCATATAAATTAAATAAGCAAGGTGACAATATACAACCTTGACGTGCTCCTTTCCCAATTTGGAACCAGTTTGTTGTTCCAAGTCTGGTTATAACTGTTACTTCTTGATCTGCATACAGATTTCTCTGGAGGCAGGTAAGGTCATCTTGTATTCCCCATCTCTTTAAGAGTTTTCCACAGTTTGTTGTGATCCACACAGTCAAAGGCTTCAGCATAGTCAACAAATCAGAAATAGATGAATTTTCTGGAACTCTCTTGCCTTTTCTATGATCCAATGGATGTTGGCCATGTGAAATCTGGTTCCTCTGCCTTTTCTAAATCCAGCTTGAACATCTGAAATTTCTTGGTTTACATACTGTTGAAGCCTTGCTTGGAAAATTTTGAGCATTACTTTGCTAGCACATGAAATGAGTGCAATTGTGTGGTAGTTTGAACATTCTTTGGCATTACTTTTTTAGGGATTGGAATGAAAACTGACCTTTTCCAGTCCTGTGGCCACTGCTGAGTTTTCCAAATTTGCTGGTATATTGAATGCAGCACTTTAACAGCATCATCTTTTAGGATGTGAAATAGCTCAGCTGGAATTCCATCAACTCCACTGGCTTTGTTCACAGTGATGCTTCCTAAGACCCACTTGACTTTGGACACCAGGATGTCTGGCTCTAGTTGCTTTAGGTGTAATCTAAGGTTGTCTGTTTGAGGGTTTTCTAGTTTCTTGAGGTAGGATTATATTGTTATAAACTTTCCTTTTAAAACTACTTTTGCTGTGTCCCATGGCTTTTTAATTATTGTGTTTTCATTGTCATTTGTTTCTGGGTAGTTTTTGTTTCCTCTAATTTCTTCAAGTGATCTCTTTAATTTCTTCAGTGATCTCTTGGTCATTTAGTAACATATTGTTTAGCCTCCCTGTGTTCATGTTTTTTGCAGTTTTTTTTTTTTTTTTCCTGCCATTGATTTCTAATCTCATAGCCTTGTGGTCAGAAAAGATGCCTAATACAATTTCAATGTTTTTAAATTTACCAAGGCTTGAATTGTGACTAAGATGTAATCTATTCTAGAGAATATTTCATGTGAACTTGAGAAGAAAGTGTATTCTGCTGCTATGGGGTGGAATGTGCTATAAGTATCAATTAATTCTACTGGTCTAATGTGTCATTGAAGACTTTTGTTTCCTTGCTAATTTTCTGTCTGTATGTTCTGTCCATTGGAAACTGCCATGTGAAAGTCTCCTGCTATTTTTTTGTTATGGTCAGTTTCCCCTTTTTTGACTACTCAGATCAGTTCAGTTCAGTTCAGTCACTCAATCGTGTCCAACTCTTTGTGACCCCATGGACTGCAACACGCCAGGCTTCATGGATATTAGCATTTGCTTTATGTATTGAGGTGCTCATATATTGTGAAGCATAAATATTTACAGTTGCTGTATCTTCTTGGATTGATCTTGATCATTATTTAGTGTCATTTCTTGTCTCTTATAACTGTCTTTATTTTAAAATCCATTTTTTTTTTCTGATATGGGTATTGCTACCCCTCCTTTCTTTTAATTTCCATTTGCATGGAGTATCTTTTTCATCCCTTCATTTTCAGTCTGTATGTGTCCTTAGATCTGATGTGGGTTTCCTGTAGCAAACATATTTATGGATCTTGTTTTCATATCCATCCAGCCAGTCTGTGTCTTAGTTGGAGTATTCAGTTTATTTACATTTAAGGTAATTATCAGTATATATTTTCCTATTACCATTTCATAATTGTGTGTGTTTTTTTGTAGGTATTTCTCTTCTCTTCTGTTTCCTGCCTAGAGGAGTTCCTTTAGCAATTGTTTTACCGCAGGTTTTGTGGTGCTCAATTCTTTTAGCTTTTGTTTGTCTGTAAAGCTTTTACTTTCTCTGTCAAATCTGATTGAGATCCTTGCTTGTTAGAGTAATCTTGGTTGTTGGTTTTTCCCTTTCATCACTTAAATATATCCTGTGATTCCCTTCTGGCCTGCAGAGTTTGCTGTAAAATCAACTGATAACCTTATGCAGATTACCTTGTATGTTTTTGTTGCATTTTCTTTGCTACTTTTAATATTTTTTCTTTGCATTTAATTTTTTATTATTTTGATTAATATGTGTCTTGGTGTGCTTCTCCTTGGGTTTATCCTGTATGGAATCTTCTGTGCTTCCTGGAATTGGATAACTATTTCCTTCCCCATATTATGGAAGTTTTTGTCTATAATCTCTTCAAGTATTTCTTCAGGTGTTTTCTCTTTGTCTTCTGGGACACCTATAATTCGAATGTTTCTGTGTTTATTGTTGTCAAAAAGGTCTCTGCTGCCCTCCTCATTTATTTATTTATTTTTTCTTTACTTGCTCCCAAAAAGTTATTTCCACCAATCTATCTTGCATCTCATTTATCTGTTCTTCTGCCTCAGTTATTCTGTGGTTGATTCCTTCTAGGATGTTTTTCATTTTAGTTATTGTATTGTTCATCACTGATTGTTCTTTGGTTCCTATAGATCCTTGTTAATCATTTCTTGTATCTTCTTGATCCATACCTCGATTCTATTTCCAAGATCTTGGATCTTCTTTACTATCACTACTCTGAATTCTGTTTTAGGTAGATACCCTATTTCCTCTTCACTTCTTGGCTTTGTGGGTTTTTACCTTGCTCTTTCTTCTGCAACATATTTCTCTGTCATTTCATTTTGTCTTACTTACTTTTTATGTAATCTCTTTTCCAAAACCCTCAGTATCATAGTTCCACTTGTTCCTGATGTCTGTCCTCTGGTGAGTGAGGTTGAACCAGGGTTATTTAGATTTCCTGGTGGGCATGTCTGGTGTCTGCACTCTGGTGGGTGAAGCTTACTGTTTTCCTTCTGATGGGCAAGGCCACATCAGTTTGTGTGTTTGGGGGTGTCTGTGAACTTAGTACAACTTTGGGCAGCCCATCTGCTGATAACTGCGACTGTGTTCCTGTCTTTCTGGCTGTTTGTGTGAAATGTCCAGCACTGGACCCTCTAGATAGGTCTCTGGACCCACTGTGGGCACCGTTCGGGTACGTCAGATTTTGACCTGTGTCAACTCCCAGGTGTATTTCCCCGCAAAGTACACTGCTACTAAAGCTATACTGGTCTCAGTTGTGGGAACATTCCGTCTATTAATACATTCCAAAGACACAGGATTTACCATGCCAATCATAGGGATTTAATCTGCCGCTTGTGAAGCTCCACAGAGAGATTTCCATTCCTCTTCTTTAGTTGCACTACCTATGGGGCTCAGCTTTGTTGTGGGGCTCATCTCTCTGTGTGCCACCCTCATGTGTCTGTTCCTTGCTGAGTTGAGAGGGAGAGAAAGCAGTGACTGATTGGGGCACACTTTACTCATTTAGGCTGGGGCGTGTATGAGAAGAATTACTTTAGATTTACCTTCAGAAACCAGGCACTAAAGAATAGAGTGGTATGAAATACTCGATAATGAAAGAAACAAACCCACCAACCTAGAATTTTAGATTTGCTGAAATTTTCCTTTCAACGTGAGAAAATAAAGAGTTTCTCAGACAAACAAAATTTAAAGGAATTTGTGCCCATACCATCACTGCTGCCCTGCAAAAATGTTAAAAGAAAGTCTTCATAGAGAAGAAAAATGATATAGGTCAGAAATTTGGATCTACATAAAGAAAAGGAGAGAGTTAGAGAAGCAATAAATTAATATATCTATGTCTCTATTGTTAATCTAGCAAATACACTGTTCCAAATAATAAAAGCAATGATAATATGGATTATTATACTTCATGTATAAGTGTTAAAAGATGAGAGTGGTGTTATAAAACACAGAAGTGAGCTATGGAGATAATCTGCTCTAAGTTAACTTTCTCTACCCATTAAGTTGTTGGTGTTCAGTTGTTAGGTCATGTCTGACTCTTTTGTGAACCCCATGGACTACAGCACTCAAGGCTCCTCTGTCTTCCACTATCTCCAGGAGTTTGTTCAAATTCATGTCCATTGAGTTGGTAATGCTATATACTCATCTCATTCTCTTCCACTCCTTCTCTTTTGCCTTAAATCTTGTCTTTTCCAATGAGTTGTCTCCTCACATCAGGTGGCCAAAGCATGAGAGCTTCAGCATCAGTCTTTCCAATGACTATTTAGGGTTAATTTCCCTTAGAATTGACTGGTTTGTTCTCCTTGCAGTCCAAGAGACTCTCAAACGTCTTCTCTATTACCACAATTCAAAAGCATCAGTTATTCAGTGTTCAGCCTTCTTTATTGTCCAACTCTCACATTTGTAAAGAACTACTTGAAAAACATAACTTTGGCTATGTGGACTTTTGTCAGCAAAATTATTTCTTACTTTTTAACATGGTGTCTAGTTTGTCATAGTTTTTCTTTCAAGGAGCAGTCATATTTTAATTTAATAGCTGTAGTCATCATCCACAGTGATTTCGGAGCGCAGGAAAATAAAATATACATTTCCAATTTTTCCCTATTTGTCACGAAATGATGAGACTTGATGTCATGATCTTAGTTGAATGTTGAGTTTCAACCAACTTTTTCACTCTCCTTTTTCATCCTGATCGAGAAGCTTTTTACTTCCTCTTTACTTTCTGCCATTAGAGTGGTATCTTCTGCATATTTGAGGTGGTTAGTATTTCTCCCAGTAATTTTGATTCCAGCTTGTAATTCAACCAGCCTGGCATTGCACATGATGTACTCTGCATATAAGTTAAATAAGAAGGGTGACAATAAATAGACTTTTCATACTCCTTTCCCAATTTAAAACCAGTCAGTTTTTCCATGTTCGGTTCTAACTATTGCCTCTTGACCCACATACACGTTTCTCAAAAGCCAGGTAGGATGTCTGGCAATCTCAGGTATTCAAAAATGTTTCAGGTTTTTGTGATCCACACAATCAAAGGCTCTAGTGTAGTCAGTGAAGCAGAAGTATATGTTTTTCTGGAACTCCCTTGCTTTCTCCATGAACTAATGATTTTTGACAATGTTTTCTCTGATTCTTCTGCCTTTTAGAAACCCGGCTTGTCCATCTGAAAGTTCTCAGTTCATGTACTGCTGAAGTCTAGCTTCAAGGATTTTTAGCATAACCTTGCTATCATGTGAGATGAGCAAAATTGTATGGTAGTTTGAATATTCTTTGGCATTGCCTTTATTTGGGATTGGAATGAAAACACCTTTCCTAGTCCTGGGGCCATTGCTGAGTTTTCCAAATTTGCTGGCATGTGAGTGCAGCATTTTATAAGCGTCATCTTTTAGGATTTAAAATAGCTCAACTGGAATTCTGTCATCTCCACTAACTTTGTTCATAGTAATGCTTCCTAAGGCTCACATGAGCTAATGTTTCAGGATGTCTGGCTCTAGGTGAGTGAGTATACCATAGTTGTTATCCAGATCATTAAGACTTTTTTGTACATTCCTTCTGTGTACTTTTGACATCTCTTTTTAATCTCTTCTGCTTCTGTTAGATCTTTACTGTTTCTATCCTTTATCACGCCCATCCTTGCATGAAATGTTTCCTAGATGTCTTCAAGTTTGTTGAAGAGATTTCTAGTCTTTCCTGTTCTACTGTTTTTCTCTATTCTTTTGCATTGTTAATTTAAGAATGCCTTCTTATTTTTCCTTGCTATTATCTGAAACTGCATTCACGTAGCTATATATTTCCCTATCTCCCTTGACTTTCGCTTCTCTTCTTTCCTCAGCTATTTTTAAAATCTCCTCAGACAACCACTTTGCCTTCTTGCATTTGTTTTTCTTTGGGATGGTTTTAATGACTGCTTTCTGTATAATTTTATCTAGTTTTGTTTGTAGTTCTTCAGGCACTTTATCTTCCAAATCTAATCCCTTGTATCTATTTATCAACCACACTGTATAATCATAAGGCATATAATTTAGGTCATATATGAATGGCCTGGTGGTTTTCATAATTTCTTCAATTTAAACCTCAGTTTTGCAATAAGGAGCTGATGATCTGAGCCACAGTCAGCTCCATGTCTTGTGTGTGTGTGTGGTTTTTTTTTTTTTTTTGACTATATAGAGCTTATCCATCTCTGGCTGCAAAAAAATATAATCAATCTGATTTCAATACTGACAATCTGGTCAATGTGTTGAGTTTTCTCTTGGGTTGTTAGAAAAGAGTGTTTGCTATGACCAGTGTGTTCTCTTGTCAAAACTCTTGTTAGCCTTTGCCCAGCTTCCTTTTGTAATCCAAGGCCAAACTTGCTTGTTTTTTTTTTTTTTTTTTTTGGGGGGGGGAGGGGGTTGTCTACTACCATTACTTCTAGAAGGTGTTATAAATCCTCATAGAAGCAGTCAACTTCAGATTCTTTGGCATTAGTGGTTGGGGCATAGACTTTGGTTACTGTGATGTTGAATGGTTTGCCTTGGAAATGAACTACGATCATTCTGTAGTTTTTGAGTTCTGACAATTTGTGCTCCACTGGAGGAGAAAATACAAACTCACTCTAGCATTTTTGACATAAGACCCTTATTAACAGTAGAAAAAGGCAAAAAATGTGACACTAGAAGATGATCTCCACCTCCAGGTTGGATAGTGTCCACTATGCTACTGGGGAAAAGCAGAAGGTAATTGTAATTACCAATAACTCTAGAAAGAATGAAGCAGCTTGGCCAAAGCAGAAATGATACTCAGTTCTGGTGTTGGATGTGTTCTGTGGATGTGTCTGGTCTTAAAAATAAAATCCAATGCCATGAAAAACACTATTGCATAAGATCCTGAACTGTTAGGTCCATGAACGAAGGTAAATGGGATGTGGTTAAGAAGGAGATGGCAAGATTGAACATCAACCTCTTAGGAATCAGTGAACTAAAATGGATAGGAATGGGTGAATTCAAATGACCACTATATCCACTTCTGTGGGCAAGAATTCCTTAGAAGCAATAGAGTAGCCCTCGTAGTCAAGAAAAGAGTCTAAAAGACAGTTCTTGTGTGCAACCTCAAATCCATGAAGTGATTTAGTGTTATTTGAAAGCTGATTTAAATAAGTTGTAAAACATATATTACAAACTCCTGGGAAGTCACTAAAATTTTGTAAAAATAAGTATAATTAACCTGATAAAAGATGAGAGAAAATGAATCATATAAAATGGTCAGTTAATACTACAGAAGGCAAGAAAACAATGGAAACAAGATTAAAAAAGAACCAAGGATAATGAATAGAAAATATGATAACTGCTTATCCAAGTATCATAATCATTCCAAATATGATTGGTCTTAATATACCAATTAAAGACATAGATGTGCATATTAGTGACCTAGGGTATTGGTGATTTTGCTGGTATGTAAACCACCTACTTTCTATATAATTATGCATGTGTACTTGCTCAGTCATGTCCAACTATAATTATGCATGTATGCTTGCTCAGTCATATCCAATTCTTTGCAACCCCATGGACTGTAGCCTGGTTGCCGGAAGCCTGCCGGCAAACGAACTGGTCGAGAACGCAATTACCAGAGTACCTGAGAAAAATAAGACTTAGACAGACTTCGAAAGATAGGGTTGAGAGGGACAGAGTCAGCTTGCGTCCGACTCTGCCAACTTTATTGAAGAATACCACACCTATATATATGCTAACAGGAGTTGCTAATAGATCAAAGGTTTGCATATGTGCAGAGCTACAGGCACAGATGTTTTAAATTCCTCCACTTAAGATCAGTAAAGCATCACCTTAGCACCCAACTGAAATCAATAGAACATTAACTGGATAGAAAACAGGCTTCAATCATGACGAGTTTATCAGCAACAGGTGAAAGATCGCTACAGCAATTTCCTTGAGGGAGGTGAGAAAGGCCAACCTGTGCTTTAATAAATCAGGGGTGGCGGGACAGAGAGGGACCTCTTGATCTCTCTCAGAGCCAAGAAGGAGCCTGAGCAGTCAGGCTGGCTCCCCGCATCTGGTAATCTCTGTTCATGAAATTCTCCAGGCAAGAACATTGAAGTGGGTAACCATTCCCTTCTCCAAGGGATCTTTCGGACCCAGCAATTGAACCTTGGTCTCCTGCATTGAAAGTAGATTCTGAACCATCTGAGCCACCAGAGAAACCCTCCTATATAATCATGATTCAATTAAAAAAAAAAAAAAACAGCAACAGCAAATATGGAAACTATTGAAGTCGATAAGAAAACAAACAATTTGTTTTCTTTAAGAACCTTACTTTAAGTATAAAGACACATTTATTAAAAATAAAGGATTGGAGGCAGTGTGGCTAAGTTGGAAGAGTAGGAAAACCAAGTTCCTACTCCTTTCAAGAGCACACTAAAATTACAACTATTCAGAGTAAGTATCTATAGAATGACCTGCAGACTGGCAGAAAAGATTTTCCACAACTTAAGGCATAAAGAAATAACAACAAGATAAATAGGATGAGTGGAGATGTCAAATCATCAGCACTCACACAACAGGGTAGGTAAGCCAAATATGGGAGAGTAATCACAATAGCAGAGATTCTCTCCAAGGAGAAAGTTGTCCAAGCCCCACATCAAGTTCCCTAGCCTAGGCAACTTGCATCCAACAGAGAAGTCCCTGGAACATCTTGTTTGGAAGGCCAGTGGGGCTTGTGTATAGTGAGTCAGTGGGCTGTAGGAAACAGAAATTCTTCTCTTAAGGAGCACACATAAAATCTTATATCCTTTGCAGAACAGAAGCAATAGTTTGAAACAAGCTTTGGTCAGACACTCTTGCTGATCTTGGAGAGCCTCTCAGAGAGGTAAGAAGCAACAAAGATTATGCCTGCGCACATAGAATGCCAGTAGACATTTTTTGGAGCTCATTTTATCATGAGGACACCAGTACTGACAAGTGCCATTTTGGACTTCTCCCTGTAGTCTATTAGCCCTGAAGGTTTATATCCCCTCTAGACCAACCTGAGTCCCACACTCCTCTGGTAAAGCAGCCAGCCACAGCTATACTCACCTATGGGTCTGTGCCAGCCATGAGACTCACCAGGTGATACAGCCAGCCAAGCTAGGACTTGGCCCTGCCCACCAGAGGGCGGGTATCAGTCCCCGGCCCACTGGGTCACACAGACAAATGCTCTAGGACCCAGTCCCACATACCAGTATGCTGGCACAAATCCTAGCCACACAGACCTTATATCCAGTCACACCAGAACCTGATCTCAGGAATGAATGTGCAAACACCACCCCCGGGACACTTGAGGCCCAGGAGCCAGCCATGCTGAGACTCCCCACACTCCCACCACCAGTGGGCTGGCACAAACCTTGGGACTGCCTGAGCAGTACAACCAGCCCAGCCAACACAGTCCAACCCACCAGTGAGCCTGTAACCATTGCACAAGAAAACCCCTGGCAGCCAGATGGGCTAGAAACGAACCCTACCTAAGAGTGTGCCCATAGTAATTGATCCCATCACAACAGAAGTGTTCATACAGCTCACACAGAGGACACTCCTAGAGCGTATAACTTGTGCTGCTGTGCCTCATAGGATGTCTCCTATATAAGGCCAATTTTACAAGATCAGGAAATGTAACCAAACTCCTTAATGCATAGAATTATACACAGAAAAGTAGGCAAAGTGAGGAGAGAGAAGAATGTGTTTCAAACAAAGAAACAAAACCAAACCACAGAAGAACTTAGCAAAGTGGAGATAAGCAATCTACCCAATAAAGAGTTCAAGTTAATATCATAAAGACCCTCAGTGAAGTCAAGAGAAGAATTGGTGAACACAATGAGGAACTTAACAGGTAGAAAATATAAAGAAGAACTAAGTATAAATGAAGGATATAATAACATAAAAAATGAACTACAAGGAATCAGCAGTAGATAGGATGATACAAAGGAATGCACATGCCAAATGGAAAACAGAGTAGTGTAAATCATCCAATCTGAACAGAAAGAGGATAACAATTTTAAAAAAAGAAAACAATTTAGGGAAAACATCAAGAATCCTAAAATTAACTTGCTGGAGGGGGCAGAAGGAAAGAGGGGGCAGAGGGATTATTTTGGAAATAATAGAACATACAAAGTAAGGTCTTTGACATCAGTCTTGGAAATATTCTTTTGGATATTTGTCCTCAGACAAGTGAAACAAAAGTAAACAAATAATCAGTTGTGGCTACAAACTATAAAGTTTTTGCACAGTGAAGGAAACTATTAATAGAAAAAGTTGCTTACTGAGTGGGAGAAGATGTTTTCAAATATATATCTGATAAGAAAGGTAATACCCAAAACATACAAAAGACAACTCAACATCCAAAAATCACCTGATTAAAAAATGAGTAGTAAACCTGAAGAGATTTTTCCAAAGAAGAACTCTAGATGGCAAGCAGACACATGAAAAGATGCTCAACATCCCTAATCATAAGGGAAATGCAAATCAAAACCAAAATTAGACATCAACTCATGCCTGTGAATGATTGTTATAAAAAAAAATATATTGGCAAGAATCTGGAGAGAAGGAACCCTCCTGCACTGTTGATGGAATTTAAATTGGTGCAACCATTATGGAAAATGGTATGGAAGTTCCTCAAAAAAACTGAAATCAGAACTACCATACCATCCAGCAGTTTTACTCTGGGTATTTATCTGAAGAAAACAAAAATACTGACTTGAAAAGAAATATGCACCTAAATGTACATAGCAGCATTATTTTTAGTAGCCAAGAGAATGAATGGAAGCCACCTAAGTGCCTACAGCAGATGAATGGATAAAGAAAAGGTCTCTCTCTCTCTCTCTCTCTCTCACACACACACAACAATATAATATTTCTCAGCAATAATAAAGAATGAAATCTTGCCATTTGCAACAGTGTGGATGTACCTGGAAGGCATTATGCTTACAAAAATAAGTCAGACAGAGAAAAACAAATGCTATATGTTGTATGTATATCAAAATGTGAAATTTTTAAAAATCAAATTAACAAGTATTAGAAACAGGTACAGACTAGCAGATTCATAGAACAAACTAGTGGTTATCACAAGGGATAGGCATTGCTGGAAGGACAAAATAGGTGAAAGGGATTAAGAAATACAAACTATAAGTTAGAAAATAAATGTTTTAAGGATGTAACAAACAGGACATCAAATAGAATCAATATTTTTTAATAATGTTTTATTAAACTATACAATATGTAAATATAGTTTATGTGTAAACTATAAAATATAAAATCACTAAGTGTACACCTGAAGATAATCTAATATTGTAAGTCACTTATAGTTCAATTTAAAAAAAGAATCCGGTTAAAATCGTGTTAAAGACCTGGAACAGACCCTCATCAAATATAATATACAGATGACATATAGCCATATGAATATATTTTCAACATCATATGCCATTAGAGAATTTCAGATTAAACAAAAATGAGCTACCCCTGCACACCTATTGGAATGGCTAAAATCCAGAACTCCATCAACATTAATTGCTGGTATGGATGTGGAGCAACAAGAACTCTCATTCATTGCTGGTGGGAATGCAGTATGGCACAGCAATTTGGAAACATTTGGTGCTTTCTCATGAAGCTAAATAGAGTCTCCTTGTTTATCCAAATGAATTAAAATGTTATGTCTAAACAAATCTACATACCAATGTTTAGAGCAACTTTATTCATAATTGCTAAAATTTGAAAGCAACCATGGTGTCCTTCAATAGTTGAATGAGTAAACAACTGTGGTATATCTATGCCATGGAACAATAATTAGCAACAAGAACAAATGAACTATGAAATCTAGAAAAGATTAGTGCATATTGCCAAGTGAAATAGAGCCAGTATGGACAGAGTAAATACTGTATGATTCCACCTATATGGCATTCAGGAAAAGGCAAACCTATAGAGACATTAAAAGCCAAGTTTAAGAGGAGGAGTGAATAGATGGAGCAGAAGAGATTTTTAAGGCAGTGAAACTAAGTAGTCTGTATGATACTGTAATGGTAGATACATGATGTTGCACATTTGTGAAAAGCCATAGAATTTGTAACACAAAGAATTAACTGTTGTACACTATGGATAGTAGTTAATAATAGTGTATCAATATTGATTCATATATTGCAGCAAGTGTACCTCACTAGTACATGATGTGTACTGCTGGTGGAGAGGAAGTATATGGAAGTTCTCTGTGATTTCTGCTCATTTTTTCTGTAAACCTAAAACTGTTCTAAAAATAAAGTCAGTTGATTAAAATAAATGAGAACTCTTGCCATATTCAAATAAATAGGGTTATAGTGGTAAATTTCAGAGAGAAAAATCAACAAAAGTGAAGGCTTGCATTTTCAGTTCTAATGAGGTGGATGAAACTGGAGCCTATTATACAGAGTGAAGTAAGTCAGAAAGAAAAATACCAATACAGTATATTAATGCATATATATGGAATTTAGAAAGATGCTAATGATGACCCTATATGTGAGACAGCAAAAGAGACACAGATATAAAGAACAGTCTTTTGGACTCTGTGAGAGAAGGCAAGGGTAGGATAATTTGAGAGAATAGCATTAAAACATGTATATTAACATATGTGAAATAGATGACCAGTTCAAGTTTGATGCATAAAATAGGACACTTAAAGCTGGTGCACTGGGACAACCCTGAGGGATTGGATTCGGAAGGATGTGAGAGGGGGGTTCACAATGGGGAGCACATGTACACCCATGGCTAATTCATGTCAATGTATGGCAAAAACCATTACAACATTGTAAAGTAATTAGCATCCAATTAAAATAAATAAATTAAAATAATAATGAGAAAAGAAAAGAAAAAGTGAAGGCTAAGATGAATTAAAATTGTGGAGAGCTGCAGCTGGTCCAGAGGGAATAGAGTAGAGCATAGATAGAAGAATATAGTGAGATATCAAAGCTAGAAAGTTAAATTCATATGAAACCAAAGAGCTTCTATTTTATTCTGGAGATAATGAATAGCCACTTAAAGTCTTTAAAATTGAAGTGAAAATGAAAATAATGGTATAGGAAAACCAACCAGGAAGACAGTTTACCATCTAGGCATGACGGGATTGGTGCCTGACTGTAGAATACAAGATATTACATATGACAATGACTTGGAAACTGAATGTATGTGTAATTTTAGAGGGAAGATTAGAGTATTATGAAATTTGTAGCCTTAATTACTGAAAGGAGGTGGTGCCATGCACTTACATAAAAGTTATAGGAGTCGCCACAATACCAAGATGAATTACAAAGAGTGCTTATAGTGGTACACCTGATGTCCTTGTGATTGACAGGAACAAAAAAAACAACACATTTTAGTGATTTTTAAGAAGAGTTTGTCTTCATTACCATTCTATTAAAAGTCTCTGTACATTTCTGACATGTAACTCAACGAGCCAGATTGCTGGAATTGTATATATTATTGATGGCTCTTAATTTAAGGTTTTCAGCTTTGGGAAAAGTTTGACTTGCATAACTCAGTATTTGCATATGCTTTGCATGTGCACCTCAAGTGGGGTCACTGTTAAATTCATGTGTAATATAAATATTAGCTTAAATTCCAGGATATTATAGTCAATTGATGGTTAGTTATTGTTAGTCATGATCTGAAGTTGTGACTTTTAAGTCCTTCATGGTTATTTGAAATGTTTGAATGAATTATATTTTAAAACTGTCAATGGCTGTTAAATTCTGTTTGTGGTTTGCATGTAGTTTGCATGTCAATTGGACTTTAAGTAGGCATATGACTTGATATGGCCAAATGGTATCTGGATGATGCTGGAAACCTTTCAAGGATGAGGAAAGATTATTATACTGTTAACAGAAGTATAAAGTCAACAAAAGTGTAATCATTTGAGTGAAAAATGGAGACACTGCTGGCTACTTTTCGTCTATAGTTTGATCAATTTTCTATTAAAATACTGACTATACAGAAAAGAATTGGAAGTCCATACTTATCTTGGGTTTGTGGTAAATGTTAACCCTATATAAACGGGTTATTGATAGTTGCTATTATGTTGAACATAAGGTGAAGGTTATTGATGGTTGCTACTATGTTGAAAATGAGGTGAAGATTTTAGGGAGAGATAAATAGTGATTAATTTATGTTATGGAATATCCCATCATTATAGCAAAGCTGCATGATGGGTAAAGCATAAAATGAATATACATCTACATAATTTTGTAAAGTTAACTGAAAATAAAATAATTTAAAAGGGGACACAGAAATCCATTTTGAATTCAGTGTTTGCACTGTATTGAGACTTTAAATTAGTAATCACAGGAAAAAGGTTTCAAATCTGCAATGTCTGTTCTAATAGATTGCTCCTAAAAGCGATTCAGAGGGTGAGCCATAAATGAAGTTATGGGGAAAAGTTTAAAATATTTTATTAATACTCTTTGGGGATTTGGAGTCATAGGAAGTATAGAAATGTTTCCCTTCTTGGATTCCACAGAAAACTTGTTTCTAGCTTTTTTATCCTTGAATAATTCTGATAACAGTACATTTTGTGTCTGTCTTTATCAGAAATATTGATGACTGTTGTAGTCTTTGTTTAGGAATTTCTTTAATCGAGTGATCACTTTAATGTGAGACCTGTCATATCTAGGAGTTTGTTTCATTGTGCTACTTTTGAATACTTTGTTAATTACTTTAATTCAACCATCTTTATTGAGCCCAGGAGATTTATTTACAGCATTCTTCCTTCTAGCCCTGTTTGTGTCCTTTGTATTACTGTTACTGTTGTTTTGAGGAATGAGATTTAAGAGGCTTCTGAATATGTTTCCTACAGATTCATTGTACACTTGTTGTTGTGATATTGGAAACAAGAAAAAATGATGGGATGCAAAGAGGAGAAAGGAATGTTATTGACATTTGATAATTGTGTGTAAGATGAACATAAACATTGTCCATAGTTGAATTTCAATAGCCTATAATAATTTAGGAAAATTACAGGGGAGCACATTTTAGAACATCTGCTAAGGATTACTTGTTTCTGGGATCATGTCCAAAAAAGGCAAGATTACTGCCAAGACAATAGTTTAAAATACATTATAAAGTGCTATGGTTTACTTATTGTAGTCATGTTAACATCCGTAATGTTAGGCCAACTTTCCCTAGCCTCTACTCAAAGGTGTTTCCTCACAAATACCAACCTTATTGAGGATAAGCAGACAACTATTTTAATTTGTTACTTTTTTTTTTCATAATGACATATCTGTGACTACCACAAGTATTATATGGATGATACTTGAAAGATATTCTTTAAGAAATTTAAAATATGTGAAAAATATTTCTTTTTGCATAATAAAACAAATAGAATTCTTGAGAATACTCAAAAATGTGGATATTTGTTATTAAACTGGAAAACGGGTTGATATTTTGATAGAGGATGGACAAAGTCTTCAAATTAGAACTATAAGCATTCATTTTAGAGATTTATAGCTAAAAGGGTAGGACATATTCCAAGTCTTATTTTCTTCAATAATTTTGAAGCTTAAAGAATATACATCTTATCATACCAGTACCACTATTATGTCTCCTAAAGAAAGAGTTAAGCCAGAAACTATCAACACATCATTACACTATAATGTTTAAAAAGAAAGTTGCTTCTTTTTATTAAATACAATGATGTTCAGCTTAAAGATTTTTGTTTATTTTTCTGAGTAAAAATTTGAACCTTATACATAAATATTTTGGAAGTGAGAGCAAGAACAAGGAATATTGTTAAATAAAAGTCTGAATATAGGTGCATTTTTAAATTATAAAACCATGTTAAATTCCATAGATGCTATTAATTGCTCAAGTAGATACTAGGATATGATAAAATCACTTAAAATTCAACAAGAGTTAAGACTTTTTTTCACTATTTAATAGCATCAATTTTGATATGATTTCCCTTTGTCCAAATAATGTAACTAATATGATAATTTAACATGGACTGTCTCTTTTAGGACTGGATCTGCCATTTATGATGATGCCGCATCCCCTACTTCCAGTCAGCTTACCTCCTGCATCAGTTGCTATGGCAATGAATCAGATGAACCATCTCAATACTATTGCCAACATGGCTGCTGCATCCCAGATTCACAGTCCACTCTCCAGAGCTGGGGCCTCAGTTATAAAGGTAAGAATCGTAATTTAGAAGAGGATAAAGTTATTAATAACATGTATATTTTGATAAAATAATAATAATTCCATGAATTCTTAAGTATAAACATACAGCTCATTAACTCAGTTGCTTAGCATAAAGTATTGATGAGTTTGATTTCTGACTAGGCCTGCTAAGGTGTTTTTCTTATTGTCATTTGTTTTCATTCAATGACCACAGATATTACCTTTAGTTCTAGCATGCTGTCTTGTATTCATGAGCACAGTTTGTGGGAGGTGTGCCCAGATAAAGAGAGAGCAGAAGAATGTGCAAAATCCACTCCCATCACTGGAGTGAAACAAAGTAAACACTGCATCTTCTTGGTGTTTGTGAGGCAGTTGTGGAATACTATATATCATTAAAGATTTAAGTTAAAAAGACCTGAATTTCAATTCTGATTCTGCTGCTTAATATCTGAATGACCTTGGATATAAAAATTAACGCTCCTCGACTTTTTCCTCAACTGTAAAATAAAAGTCATAATCTATCCCACCTATTTCATTGGCTGTCTGGAGGTAATATGAGTAAAATAGTTTAAAATTGTGAAACATTAAACAAATTCTTATGATAATTTATAGTATTCAGTTCAGTTCAGTCGCTCAGTCATGTCCGACTCTTTGCAACCCCATGGACTGCAGCATTCCAGGCTTCCCTGTCCATCACCAACTCCCAGAGCTTACTCAAACTATTGTCCATAGAGTCGGTGATGCTATCCAACCATCTCATCCTCTGTCACCCCCTTCTCCACCTGCCTTCAATCTTCCCCAGCATCAGGGTCTTTTCCAGTGAGTCAGTTATTTGCATCAGGTTGTCAAAGTATTGGAGTTTTATCATTATCATATTCTAGAATAAAATTTTTCAAATTTTCGGGACCATTGGGTAATGAAGCACAAATATTTTTTTCTTTTTTCTTTTTTTTTTCATTTATTTTTATTAGTTGGAGGCTAATTACAACATTGAAGTGGGTTTTGTCATACATTGACATGAATCAGCCATGGAGTTACATGTATTCCCGATCCCGATCCCCCCTCCCACCTCCCTCTCCACCCGACCCCTCTGGGTCTTCCCAGTGCACTAGGCCCGAGCACTGGTCTCATGCATCCAACCTGGGCTAGTGATCTGTTTCACTATAGATAATATACATGTTTCGATGCTGTTCTTTTGAAACATCCCACCCTCGCCTTCTCCCACAGAGTCCAAAAGTCTGTTCTGTACATCTGTGCAAATATTTTATAATCTTCCTTGTGTTTCCTATTAGTTTGTCACATGATCCTTTTGCCCTCCAAGTATAACAAGAACTAAGTTTTGTAATACATTTTTCCTTTTGTGGAGAAGATAATATAAGGGTGTATAGAATCAAATAGTATAGTTAATCAGGGAAACCCTTGATTTGTTCCTTTGTTCCTCCATTTATTCAACAAACATTATACTCAATATGTAGACATCATATAGGGCAATATGGGAAATAATTAGGATGTGGTTCCTGACTTCCAAGACCCACAACCTAAATTCTAGATGAACAACAAGTGCACATTTAACTTGCATAACAACACAGACTCTGATGCATAGCAATCCATCAAGCTTTACATGAATTTAGAGGAGGGAGAGAGCAAATCTAGGTTGGAGAAGAGAGGGAGCAGGAATCACAAATGGTATTACAGTTGATGGATTTGAGCTGGGCCTTGCAATATTGATGTTATTGTAATAGGTGAACATGGGAGAAAAAGAACTGAAGGCAGAAGAAATGTGAGATTCTAGACATATTTGTTCAATTTTAAATTAGCTTCTAGTTTGGTGAACTTCTAAAACAATGAAGAAAATTTAAAACATAACCTTTATAGGAAAGGGAAAGAACCAATAAATTTTTATTAAGCTCCATATATATGTTCATGGCCAAGTAGCAGTATGCTTTCTCTAAGGACTGTGGTCCTCTCCTCAGTGAATTAGTCTGTTTTGACTAAAAGTGATGAGAGTATGGACATCTTTGTCTTGTTCCTAATCTTAGAGGAAATATTTTCAGCTTTTTACATTTGAGTATGATGTTAGCTGTAGATTTGTCATATATGGCCTTTATTATGCTGAAATACATTCCCTATATGCTCACTTTCTGGAGAATCAGAAGACACTGATATCTGGTTTTACAACATTGTGGGTCCATCTGTATTTTTTATTTTCTATTGATTGAATCCCTATTACACATCATGTGATTTTTAAGGCTTGTGACCTAATAGGGAGAGACAAAAATAAAGTTTTTGATCTAAAATGTAAACATATTAAAATGAACTAATGTGTACTATTTTGAAAACATGCTTTTGCTGATCTTATTTTGTACTATATGAAGCCAGGATTCCTGAGTCATGTGAAAACTACATATAATACTTTCCTATATTCTATGTGCTTAAAACTTTAGTAGTAAATGATTATCAGTGTGTTATGTTTGTCTTTATTTTTTCAGTTCATTAAAAAGGACCAATGTAAAATGCATACAACCATGATTGCAAGTTTATATAATATGTATTTTTATAATGTGACAGTATACTTTTGTTTGTTTGAATGCTCATAGACTCAAATGAACACACCACTTACTGTACTTATTCATAATATCTTTTCATTAGTCTGATAATGTTGCATGTTAAAATGAAATAAAAAACCTTCAGATTCTTGTAATAGGCTTAAAAGTCCAGTGTTTTAGAGTTTGTATTTGGGCCAGCATCCAGTGGTGTGCCTATAGATGAGAAAAAAAAAAAAAAAAGAAAAGAAAGTGAAAGCCTCTGATTTATAACATTTGCCAATTTCTGTGGTATAAGTAATTCCCACCATAGCTGATTTCATGTTAACAACAGCTTAACACCTTACTCACAGAATTACTGTGTATGTAATAATTAGCTCTAGTTTGAACAAGGCAATACTCTCTTTTAAAACCTTATGTGAAATATGAAATGTTTATCAAATCAGATTCTCTGTACCAATATTATCCCATATCCAGTGAGTCAAACAAATCTTTTGAAAGTAGTTTACCTCTTATATTTATTCAGAAAAGCATAACATGTAACTCAAGGTTTGAGATCTCTATAAAAATGAGTAAACAGGGTTTTTTTTCTATTACTGAAATTATGCCACTTTAACATAAAATAAAGTAACATTGGAAAGAGCATAGTTTCATTTATGCCTTCTTCTACCAGTGTGTAAATATTTCCACCCCAATGTGAAAAAAAAAAATGGTGACTAGAGGTATTGACTTCTGCAAATGCTCTTAAATAGTGAAAACTAACACAAGGGAGACTAGACCTGGCTTCATCTTTTTAATTTCCTTCTCACAGGTAGGAAAGAAAACCTACCTTCTCAAGAGCTTTGAGAAGTGATGTGACTTTTAGAATCTTAGACATCTAAAGAAAATATGCATTTACCTAGGTTTTAATAAATCTCCTATCTCTGAGGTGGTAAACAATCAACAAATAATCTTAGATGCATAGCACATACCTACTACAGCAATACTATTTAATACAGTAGCCATTAGCCACATGTGGCTACTTCAACTTAAATTAATTAAATAAAATGAACATTTGAGTTCCTCCGTGGCTATTAGCTACATTTAAACTTCTCATTAGATGGAACAGATAGGGAACATTTGCCTATTTACAGAAAATTTTATCAGACAGCACTGTTTCTAATAAGTTAGATAGGATGGTTGCAAAGTTCGGAACACTCATAATCTTTGGGGAAAAGGTATAATACACTTGGAAAAATCAGCAAGTGTATTGCAATTAGCCTTGAATTTGGCCAGAAAGGATAGTTGTTGCTTAATATTGCTTTACTGTTGTTCAGTCACCCAGTCGTGTCCGACTCTTTTCTATCCCATGGACTGCAGCACATTCAGGCCTCCCTGTCCCTCGCCATCATGTCCATTACATTGGTGATGCCATCCGGCTGTCTCATCCTCTGATTCCTTCTTCTCCTTCTGCCCTCAGTCTTTCCCAGCATCAGGGACTTTTCCAATGAGTCAGCTGTTTGCATCAGATGACCAAAATATTGGAATTTCAGCTTCAGAATCAGTCCTTCCAATGAGTGTTCAGGGTTGATTTCCCTTAAGATTGACTGGCTTGATCTCCTTGCTGTCCAAGGGACTCTCAGGAGTCTTCTTCAGCATGACAGTTCGAAAGCATCAATTCTTCAGTACTCTACCTTCTTTACGGCCCTGTTCTCACAACCATATGTGACCATTGGGAAGACCATAGACTTGACTTTATGGACATTTGTCAGCAAATTAATGTCTCTGCTTTTCAACACATTGTCTAGGTTTGTCATAACTTTCTTGCCAAGAAGCAAATGTTTTCTGATTTCATGGCTACAGTGCCCATCCGCAGTTATTGTAGAGCCCAAGAAGAGGAAATCTGTCACTAATTCCACCTTTTCACCCTCTATTTGCCACGAAGTAATGGGACTAGAGGCCATGATCTTAATTTTTTTAAAAAAAACTTAGTGTTAATAATTTAGTTTTAAGCCGGCTCTTTCACTCTCTTCCTTCACTTTCACTCCCTTCAGCCTCATCGAGAGGCTTACTCCATTATTATTGTCATCATTTTCTATTAGAAAACAGAGAGCAAGAACAGAATTAACTGATTTAGCATAGGTCTAATAATATGAAATTAAAAGATGCTTGCTCCTTGGAAGGAAAGTTATGACCAACCTAGATAGCATATTAAAAAGCAGAGACATTACTTTGCCAACAAAGGTCCATCTAGTCAAGACTATGGTTTTTCCCAGTAGTCATGTATGGATGTGAGGGTTGGACTATAAAGAAAGCTGAGCAAAGAAGAATTGATGTTTTTGAACTGTGGTGTTGGAGAAGATTCTTGAGAGTCCCTTGGACTGCAAGGAGATTCAACCAGTTCATCCTAAGGGAGATCAGTCCTGGGTGTTCATTGGAGGGACTGATGCTGGAGCTGAAACTCCAATACTTTGGCCACCTGATGCAGAGAGCTGACTCATTGGAAAAGACCCTGATGCTGGGAAAGATTGAGGGCAGGAGGAGAAGGGGATGGCAGAGGATAAGATGGTTGGATGGCATCACCGACACAATGGACACCTGAGTTTGGATGGACTCCGGGAGTTGGTGATGGACATGAAGGCCTGGCGTGATGCAGTTCATGGGATCACAAAGAGTTGGACATGACTGAGTGACTGAACTGAACTGCACTGAACTGAATATGTGCAAATAATCATGTCACATTGCTTTATCAAAAAAAAAAAAAAAAAGAAATAGATACCCCATCCCCAAAAGAGTTTATAGAATTATATACTGTTTCTCTCTAGAGATATCATGCTTTGTCAATTAAGTAAGATGTATTAAGAAGAAGATTTCAGTGGAGGAATATGGCATAATGGGTAAGAGCATGAGCTCTGAAGTCAAATTGTATGCCTGTATTTGAATTCTGATTGCACCATTTCTTCTTATGTGAATTCAGGTAAATGAATTAACCTATCTAAACTTGCCTATCAGTTTGCCTTATTTTGCAGTGAAGTGGGGATGATAATTCTATCTTCCTCATAACAAGGGGTGTTAAAATAGGACTTAGATGAGACAAACTTGTTAACACACTTAGTGCCTTTATAGTTAGTAAATATTCAGTGTAAGCTAATTATATTTTATTATGTTTTATACTCGAGAATTCATATAGAAATAGTAATACGTTGAAACCAAGATCATGGCAGACAGCTAAACTGAGAAGGAAATAGCTTTTCGTATATACATTTGTCTGTGCAAATTCTTATCAGTAATAGGACCAAGGCGTCCTCACCATTAGGTGCATATACAGGTATTGGACTCTCCCTCTGCAGAGAATCTGTTAACTTGTAATACTTTGATCTTGATATCACAAAAGGAAGGTTAGGGATCTGGTGGGGACTGGAGAGAGATGCTCATTTTAAGATCATAATTGATCTGATTTTTATTATATTTTAACTTATGTTTGAAAATTTCAGTTCAGTCAGTTCAGTCACTCAGTAGTGTCTGACTCTTTGTGAACCCACGGACTGCAGCATGCCAGGTTTCCCTGTCCACCCAGTTGGTGATGCCATCGAACCATCTCATCCTCTGTCGTCACCTTCTCCTCTTGCCTCAATCTTTCCCAGCATCAGGGTCTTTTCCAATGAGTCAGTTCTTTGCATAAAGTAGCTTAAGTATTGGAGTTTCAGCTTCAGCATCAATCTTTCCAATGAATATTCAGGACTGATTTCCTTTAGGATGGACTGGTTGGATCTCCTTGCAGTCCAAGGGACTCTCAAGAGTCTTCTCCAACACCACAGTTCAAAAGCATCAATTCTTCAACACTCAGTTTACTTTATAGTCCAACTCTCACATCCATACATGACTACTGGATAAACAATAGCTTTGACTTAGATGGGCCTTTGTTGGCAAAGTAATGTCTCTACTTTTTAATATGTTGTCTAGGTTGGTCATAGCTTTTCTTCCAAGGAACAAGCGTCTTTTAATTTCATGGCTGCAGTCACCATCTGCAGTGATTTTGGAGCCCCCCAAAATAAAGTCTCTCACTATTTCCATTGTTTCCCTGTCTATTTGCCCCATTTATTTGAATGTTTCCATGTGGATTATTTAGTCTGTAGTCTGAACTACACATATATACACACCATATGAAGACTGCTGTAGGATTTTCTGTCATTTTCAATGGGTACATTACACACTCCATAAATGTTTGTTGCATAAATTAATGAAAACTAATGATTCATTGGATATTAAACATTGGGGAGTGTTTTTAAGATAATGATCATTAATGATACAGAAGTTAATTCCAAAACTGAGAAAAAACAGTGTAAGTTGTAAAAGATTTTTTTTTTTTTAGTTTTGTTGCTATTTCTGTTTTTCAGTCAGAAATAGTTTGAGAATATTATTGTGCCTGGGCATGGAGTCCTTATGTCTGACTCAGATCTTTTTACTGTTGGCTCAGCTATTAGCATTTGCAACTAATAATTAATAGAGCTATAACATGAATTGAAATTTGTATTATGATCATTAGATTTTTAAGTTTTATCTTTCTGTTATATTACTCAATGTGACAAAATCCTGAGAGCTGAATAGGTAAAATACCTGACTGATATGAACACATATTTTCTTGCATTTAAATATCTCATAATACATTTTGTCTATATTTGTGGGAAAGTTCATCATAGTTTTCTCTGATAACAAATTTAAGAAATTTAAGTAGGAAGCTGTTATTTGGCTGTTTACCAATACCATCTGATTAGCTGTGTTTTTTGTTTGCCTGAGCAGCTGGCAATTAATGAATTGATTGGAAATGGTCACAGGGCAATGGCATTAGCATGTGAACATCTGGCATTAAAATTAGTCAACACGGAGAGCACGTTTTGTGATAATTCAAATTCACTGAGAGAAATCCCTAGTTGAATCTTATTCTAAGTGCTCTGTGGAAAGAAAAACCTATTACTATATTTTAGAACATGAGATGAAGATGCATTGTGTGAGAGCTGAGGGCCGTTTGCTGTGTATGTGTGTATGTGTTTTGGTGGGTGACAGAGGTCCAAGCCTACAACATCATTTGCAAGCCATAAATATTTCCACTGAACTATCCATTCTCCCACTTGAGGGTATTTACATGCTATAAACAGATATTATAGCTGATTCCCTTTAAGCTGTCAGCCTCTTCCAGAACAAGTTGATCACATTGAAGAGGTGAGAGGGCACTTTGTCCAGCTATCACATAGGTCACAGATAGAACATACTTATGATTTTGGACTCTCATATGAAAATTCATGAAAACTTGCCATATCCATCTGTGGTAACCTAAATGCAATTGTAAATTGATGATTGTGGAACATATATTAATTCTTAAACTGATTCATAAAAATTCATAAAGTGTCATGCATCCAATAATATTCAAAGATAAAACAGAACATGTAATTCTTTCTCAGGACTAGTGGTAAGCCAAGTTAATAAAAGCGATGAACAAACTTAAAGTCTTGTTCCTGGTTCTATTATTTAAGTTTGTCAGGTTACAATCTGTTCTGTTTCTATAGAGCTCTGGTAACAGTACAGAAGCAACACATCAGTTAAATATAAAATATCAAAACAAATTCATGAATAAAATATCTAGTGTCAGTTAAACTTGCAAAAGCCACCCCTCAGGAGTGAAATGTCATTAAATCCTTTAGGAACTTATTAATAGATTAACATTTGGAAGATTAATTACAGTGAGAGTTGAATTGCAATTAAATTTAAAAAAGACAAATTATATATTACATAACCCCACCAAATGCTTGAGAAGAATCAGTATAAGAGAATATCGTAGATACAACTTAACACTGAGTAGGTTTTCCTAAAAGGCAACTACACACATGTATACATACATGCGAACACATGTATAATATGCATGCATTAGCACTTTACAAGTTCTGTGTTTTGCCATATCTAGGGATATAAAGAAATACATTGAGATGAAATAAAAGATCTCCATTAAAAAGGGTAGAGTTGATATCTTAGTAACAGTAAACTAAATTCTATACTAAATTGACTGTGTTAAACCATATAAAGCTAATTTTCCTTAGCTTTGACCCTGCTCTTTATTCAAGGTTCAAATGTACTTTTTTTTTTTTTCACTGCAAGAAATACATTTTATACTTTGAGCAATACATATGTTTACAAAAACATGTGTCCACACACATATACTAAAACAAAATTTATGATTTAATATGAGGTACATTTCCTTGACCATATGTACCTGCCAAAAATGAAAACAGTATGATAGAAGAGGGAGTAATAACATGTACTAATTAGAGACATTTTCTATAATGTCTCTTTCTTCCTAGGCATAAGCCTTGAACAATGTAAGTATATGCTAGAATTTGAGTTATTATTGAAGATAAGTTTACTAATTGCAAGGGCAAGTGGGGATTTAATTGGGTAAGTATGTATCAGTTTTGGAAATCTCCATCTTCTGCTACAGTGACTGAATCTGGAGAAGATTTCTGCAGTGATTTAGAAGAACTACAGCTGTTTTTGAAGGGGCTTGAATGAAATACATGAAAAGTAACAGGACTGTAAAAGTCATAAATGCCAAATAAAATTAAATCATGAATGAGTAAAATGATTTGGGTTTTAGATTTTCAATTTTCCTTTTTAAATGCCCCTACTGATTTGTTGCAAATACTGTTAACCCTGTATTTGGCAAGTGGTGAAGACATTATCTTTGTGTTCTCATTTGTAATGAAACAGATTAACTTGCTGTGAAAATTTAACTAGGCTGAGACACAACAGTAGCCACCTAATGACCCGAAGCACATTGCAGTTAAGTAGCTAAATAGATGCATACTGATTATAAGGCTGAAAAATGGATCTGTTTACTTGCAAAGTAGAAATTGCTTATATAACTATTCATTATTTTAGAAGAAATTAATGTTTCCAGTTCCATATAGATATTTTTTAAACCCACCTAATTGTTAATCAGTATAAGACATTGGACTCGTCTAATGTTTACATGGTGAAAAAAAATGTGACCTCTGTGATGCCTTAGGAAACAATAACAATGAATTGAATCTTGATTGAATTTGGTAAGGCAGGCTACAAATCTTAAGTATGAACTGTGGTTTTATGCAAAATGTTATTGTAACTCTAAATCATGTTTTCAAAGTTATTTGAAATAATATCCACCTGATGAGCTGTTGAAAATGGCAAAGAATGAATTTAAAAGTAAATTATTTGACTTAATAGTATTTGATCATATGTATTTTTAAAACATTTTGGAGGATTCGTGTTTATAGCATTGTAAAATGTCCTCATTATTTATAGTGTTTTCTATTTGTGTAGATATTCTTTCAATTAAAAAACATTCAGAATGACCATTCATTTTTTAAGCACAGTGGGCAAGGTCAAATCACTTGATTTATCTTTTTTTCTAAACCATCAACTTTATAATTAACTGCAAAATTTTCCATTTTTATTATGTTAGGATATATTGCTATGTATGATTCTTGTTTACCACTACACAGTGATTTTGTTTGTTCAGTTTTATTTTTGCTCGATAACTGCTGTACTTTGTCCTTATCCATTCACTTACCGGTCCATTAAAGATAAAAGTAGTTCATTAAATTACATATTTTTCAGCAAATAGCCAATGTTAGAATTCAAAGACTGTTCCACACTTTATATACATATTTTAGCATAGAATCGTTGAGACTACACAACAGTGACAAGTCAGAAAATAATTTTGACCTCATATATGAAATTGCTTTCATTGGTGTATGTGTACATATGCTATTTAGGGATTATACTTTTAATCACTGCACTTTAGGTTGAATTTCACAACTGATGAACTTTTCAAAAAATTTAAAAATGTATTATAAAAGTCATATATAATTTGCTATCCATGCCTATACTATCCTTCTAAACAACAAATATAATTATTTGGAAAAAATGATTCTCTTCTGCTTTGTTTATATGTATCTTTTTTATCTTTCCCTGTATATAGAGTATTGCAACTGTATATTTAACTGTATACTAAATATAAATACATGTATATTTCTCTGTCATAAAATATTGTGTTTGAAGCATAACAAGTTATAAAGCCTTTCAGATGTAATATATTTACAATTAATGGTATTTAATAACTATATGCTACTGCAGCTAATATACTCAAAGTCCACTATTCATTTCATTAAAGTTATCAGACATTTACTGAATACTAAATAATATTATATAGCATTTAAAAATGAACATACTACACTGATGACTGTATTAGTTCTTTATTACTCCTGGAACAGGCTATGATACATTTAATGGCTTAAAATGATGCAATTTTTTTATCTTACATTTCTGTAGGTCAGATGTCTGACATGGGTATCACTGAGATAAAATCACAGGGCTGCGTTTCTTTCTGTAAGCTTCTGGGAAAGTATCAGTTTCCTTGCCTTTTCCAGCTTGTCTCTCTGACCATTCTTCTTTAATCATATCTTCCTCTGACTTTCCTTTCTACCCTCAAGTTAATCTATGTAATAGCTCTATCAGGTTCTCAATCACATCTGAAAAGTCCATTTTGCCATATAAGATAACATATTCACAGGCTCAACTATTAGGATGTGGACTAAACATTTTTGGCTGAGCTGATGAGATTATTCTGTCTGCCATAATGATAGACTTTGGAATATCTTAACATGTACTAATGAAATAATAGCCTTTAACCATCTTGCTATTAATTCTGCATTAAGTAAACAGTTTTTATTTAAATAATTTATCAGTTTGGGGCTTCTCATGCAAAATCAATCTGAAAATGTATAAACACGTATTTGATAAACTAATTGTTAAGGTTATGGTAATTATAATACTGATATTTTAATTGCATATAAATACACAGAACTTTAAGAAATACGTTATGAATGAGTTAAATAATAAAGCAAATATTCTCTGTCCCAGAATGTCTATTATTCAGTCACATTTACTGCATATATGGATAAACAATAATGTGTTTTTAATTGATCAAATTTACTAAATGTCAGGTTTATCCATCAGTTTGTGATTCATAAACATAGTGAATAACTTCAGAGCTTTATAACAATATTAATTATCCAAAAGTCCTGAGAACCATAACAATTACTGTAGAGCTATATAAAATAAATATTTTATTTTTATCAATAATTTTCCAGCCACAGGACTGGAAAAGGTCAGTTTTCACTCCAACCTCAAAGAAAGGCAATGCCAAAGAATATTCAAACCACTGCACAGTTGCACTATTCTCACATGCTAGCAAAGTAATGGTCAACATTCTCCAAGCTAGGCTTCAATAGTATGTGAACTGAGACCTTCCAGATGTTCAAGCTGGATTTAGAAAAGACAGAGGAACCAGAAAGCAAATTGCTAACATCCATTGGATCATAGAAAAAGCAAGAGAATTACAGGGGAAAAAAAAAAAAAACCACCTACTTCTGCTTCATTGATTATGCTAGTCTTTGACTGTGTCGATCACAACAAACTATGGCAAATTCTTAAAGGGATGGGAATAACAGACCACCTTATCTCCCTCCTGAGAAATCTGTATGTAGGTCAAGAAGCAACAATTAGAACTGGATATGGAAGAATGGACTGATTCCAAGTTGAGAAAGGAGTACAGCAAGGCTGTATACTGTCACCTTGCTTATTTAACGTATATGCAGAGCTCATCATGCAAAATGCTGGGCTGGATGAAGCATAAGTTGGAATCAAGAGCTCCTGGATAAATATCAATAACCTCAGATATGGAGATGACAGCATCCTTATGGCTGAAAGCAAAGAGGAACTAAAGAGCCTCTTGATGAAAGTGAAAGAGGAGAGTGAAAAAGCTGGCTGAAAACTCAACATTCAGAAAACTAAGATCATGGCATCTGGTCCCATCACTTCATGGCAAATAGTTGGGGAAACAATGGAAACAGTGACAGACTTTATTTTCTTGGGCTAGACTGCAGATGGTGACTGAGACCATGAAATTGAAAGATGCTTGCTCCTTGGAAGTTCATGTTTCATGGATTGTTGAAGTCTGGCTTGGATAATTTTGAGCATTACTTCACTAGAGTGTGAGATGAGTGTACTTGTGCAGTAGTTTGAGCATTTTTTGGCATTGCCTTTCTTAGGGATTGGAATGAAAACTGACCATTTCCAGTCCTGTGGCCACTGCTGAGTTTTCCAAATTTGCTGCCAGATGTTCAAGCTGGTTTTAGAAAAGGCAGAGGAACCAGAGATCAAATTTCCAGCATCCACTGGATCATGAAAATAGCAAGAGAGTTCCAGAGAAACATCTATTTCTGCTTTATTAACTGTACCAAAGCCTTTGACTTGTAGATCACGATAAACTGTGGAAAATTCTGAAAGAGATGGGATTACCAGACAACCTGACCTGCCTCTTTGAGGAATCTGTATGCAGGTCAGGAAGCAACAGCTAGAACTGGACATGGAACAACAGACTGGTTCCAAATAGGAAAAGGAGTACATCAAGGCTGTATATTGTCACCGTTCTTATTTAACTTACATGCTGAATACATGATGAGAAACCCTGGGCTGTAAGAAGCACAAGCTGGAATCAAGATCGCTGGGAGAAATATCAATAACCTCAGTTATGCAGATGACACTACCCTTATGGCAGAAAGAGAAGAAGAACAAAAGAGCCTCTTGATGAAAGTGAAAGAGGAGAGTGAAATGTTGGCTTAAAGCTCAACATTCAGAAAGCAAAGATTATGGCATCTGGTCCCATCACTTCATGGCAAATAAATGGAGAAACAGTAGAAACAGTGGCAGACTTTATTTTGCGGGGGCTCCAATATCACTGCAGCCATGAAATAAAAAGATTTTCTTTTTATTTTTTATTTTTTTATTTTCTTTCTTTTCTTCCTTGGAAGAAAAATTATGAAAAACCTAGACAACATATTAAAAAGCAGATATATTACTTTGCCAACAAAGATCCATCTAGTCAAGACTATGGTTTTTCCAGCAGTCATGTATGGATGTGAGAGTTGGACTATAAAGAAAGGTGAGTGCAGAAGAATTAATGCTTTTGAACTATGGTGTTGGAGAAGATTCTTGAGAGTCACTTGGACTGCAAGGAGATAAAACCATTCCATCCTAAAGGAAGTCAGTCCTGAATGTTCATTGGAAGAACAGATGTTGAAGCTGAAACTACAATACTTTGGCCATCTGATGTGAAGAGCTGACTCATTTGAAAAGGCCCTTGTGCTGGGAAAGATTGAGGGTAGCAGGATAAGGGGACGACAGAGGATGAGATGGTTGGATAGCATCACTGACTCAATGGACATGAGTTTGAGTAAACTCCTGGAGTTGGTGATGGACATAGAGGCCTAGCATGCTGCAGTCCATGGGAACACAAAGAGTTGAACATGACTGAATGACTGAATTTAACTGGACTGCTCCTTGAAAGAAAAACTATGACACAACTAGACAACATGTTAAAAAGCAGAGACATTACTTTGCTGACAAAGGTCCATCTAGTCAAAGCTACGGTTTTTCCAGTAGTCATGTATGGATATGAGAGTTGGACCATAAAGAATGCTGAGTATTGAAGAATTGATGCTTTTGATCTGTGGTGTTGGATAAGACTCTTGAGAGTCCCTGGAACTGCAAGGAGATCAAACCAGCCAGTCCTAAAGGAAATCAGTCCTGAATATTCATTGGAAGGACTGATGCTGAAGCTGAAGCTCAAATATTTTGGCCACCTGATGCAAAGAACTGACTCATTAGAAAAGACTCTGATGCTGGGAAATATTGAAGGCAAGAGGAGAAGGGGACAACAGAGGATGAGATGGTTGCATGGTATCACCAACTCGATGTACGAGGTTTAGTAAGCTCTGGGAGTTGGTAAGGGATAGGGAAGCCTGGCGTACTGCAGTCCATGGACTTGAACAGAGTCATACATGAGAGAGTGACTGAACTGAACTGATTTTTATCAAATTTGTAATTTAAAACTATAAAAAATTAAAAAATACTAACGAACATCCTTTTAGTATTGTTTAATTTTTATAGTTTTAAATTATGAATTTGATAAAAATCAGTTCAGTTCCAAAATCACTGCAGATGGTGACTGCAGCCATTAAATTAAAAGACACCTGCTCCTTGGAAGAAAAGCTATGACCAACCTAGACAGCATAATAAAAAGTAGAGACATTCATTACTTTGCCAACAAAGATCCATCTAGTCAAAGTTATGGTTTTTCCAGTAGTCATGTATAGGGTTAAGAGTTGAACTATAAAGAAAGCTGAGCAGTGAAGAATTGATGCTTTTGAACTGTGGTGCTGGAGAAGACTCTTGAGAGTCCTTTGGACTGCAAGGAGATAAATACAGTCCATCCTAAAGGAAATCTGTCCTGAATATTCATTGGAAAGATTGAAGCAAAGCTAAAACTTCAATACTTTGCCTACCTGATGTGAAGAACTGACTTATTGCAAAAGACTCTGATGCTGGGAAAGATTGAAGGTAGGAGGAGAAGGGGATGGCAGAGAATGAGATGGTTGGATGGCATCACCGACTCTATGGACATGAGTTTAAGTAAGCCCAGGGAGTTTGTGATGGACATGGAAGCCTGGTGGGCTGCAGTCTATGGGGTCGCAAAGAGTCAGACATGACCGAGCGACTGAACTGATAAAACTGATCTTAGTGTTAGTGTTAGTGTTAGTGTTAGTTTAAAAAACCCGTCATTGTGTCTCGTGACCATCAAACCATTTTGTTGCCAACATTAAAAATGAATTCCTAAGGTCTGATAGATTATAAATACATTATTGCCATAATGTTTTCAGTTCAGAGAGACACAACATGTACCAGGTCCTCCCACTGTTTTTGAGTTTTATTCCAAGGTTCTAAGTGTTTACCTTTCGGAGATTTTCTTACTCAGATAGTAGGCTCACTCTCCAAGTTATGATTTGAATGTTATATCAGTGTAGAAGCTTATAATTACAAACCTTCACTAATAATAGTCACTTCACTTCATAAATTCACTTGGTGGATTTCCTAGGAAAGGAAGTGCAAGCTAACCTTTCTTGAGCTCTTCCATGTATCTGGCATAGCACAGAGGCCTTTCACTTTCTTATTTTATTTAAGCCTCACAATATCCCATTAATTTCCCAAGGTCAAAAATTATGATTTTGTTTAAAGATACGTGTTTATGATCAGGTATTGTAAAATCAGGTATGTGCTCAGTTTAAAGATGAGAGGTCAGCATTTCGAATGTTATGGACTCCACCTACATGAAAAACTCTGTATGAGATGACATTTCCTTTTGTATTTCTTTTATATAAGGAACGGATTCCAGAGAGTCCTTCTCCTGCTCCCTCTCTGGAAGAGAGTCATCACCCTGAGAGCCAGACCTCCTCCCACCCCAGCAGCAGCGTGTCCAGCTCTCCCTCTCAGATGGATCACCATTCAGAGAGAATAGGTAAGTATCTCACCTGAAGCTAGGAACTGAAAAATAATCTTTCAGGAAATTCTTCATTAGGCAATAGTGAGGGGGGAAATATCTGGGGGACCTGATGCCTCCTTGATTTAAATGTTTTTTTTTTTTAAATGGTGAATTTTTATTGGGAAAGTCATATGAACAAAAAAACTGTTAAGAAGTTTGTTCTCTGGAAGAGTCTTAATTTAATGTATCACTGGATCTGATGGGAACAATTTGATGGGAGTTTTATAGAATATAGGTTAATTCAATGTGTTGGTATTTAGCAGCTAGTGTGATACAAATCACTTGCTATATTCACAGCACCCTTTGAATAATGGATGATAAAATATATTTTGTGCAGTTGATTATGTAAGAGTGGTTAAAAAGTAATCAATATATGGTTTTCAAGAATCTCAACAATTTAAATGTTAACAGAGGATGAGATGGTTGGATGGCATTACTGACTCAATGGACATGAGTTTGTGCAAATTTCAGGAGATAGTGAAGTACCAGGAAACCTGGTGTGCTGCAGTCCATGGGGTCACAAACAGTCAGACACGACTTAGTGACTGAACAACAGCAACAATAATTTAGATAAAAAATATTTGGCATGGTGTTTTACACATTTATTTTATTGTTTCAGAAGTCTTACACCTAGGACATTGTTCTATAAATAGTATAATATTATTGTCAGTGATCTGGCATACTGGAGGCTCTAATCTTGTCACAGTCTGGCACTTACTAGCTATGAGATCTTGGGTATGTCACTTAACCACCATATGTATCTTTACCTAACATGAATATGATTGGGCTTCTAGGTGGCACTAGTAGTAAAGAACCTGCCTGATGATTCAAGAGACATAGAGATGTGGGTTCAACCCCTGGGTCAGGAAGATCCCCTGGAGGAGGGCATAGCAACCCGCTCCAGTGTTCTTGTCTGGAGAATCCCATGGACAGAGGAGCCTGACAGGCTACAGTCAATGGCATTGCAGAGTCACACACTACTGAAGTGACCTGGAACCCACACACATGCATAGATATGATTATTGCTCTGCTATTACACTGGAGTTTTGTGAGGTCAATGCAATGATATGTGGTAAAACACTTCAGAAATTTAAAGCACTAAGGAAATGTGAGGAATAAGCATTATTTTTCTCTGTGTGGCTTTACCTTGATTGCTTATCAACTGCTGTCTGATCCTACTCAGGTATACAGATATTACCCAGTGCATTCAACTATAACAAATTCTCCTATATGATAATTATGAGTCAGGTGAGCTAAGTAAAATCTTTGTTAATCTTTTATACCTACACACGTCCAATTTTGTAAGTATCCATTTCCTCTAGGGAAAATAATTTCTGCTCTTCTTTTAATCTTACTATAGGGACATTTTTCCATGTAAACTCTAAATTTTTGCACTTTATAATAATGATCACCTCAAGTCTCTCCAAAGTAATGTTTTTATGTGGGAAGAATGGAATTTGAGGGATTAGGGAAGGTTTTATATTCTGGATTTGTTCTGGGAAAGGACAAAAATGATTCCACTCTTGTGGAAATTCATCCAAGTCTCATTTAGCTTGTCAATATTGCATATTCTTTGTAGCTATTTAGCTTCGTAGTGAGATCAGTGAGTCACAAATCTGTCTCCCCATTATAATCGCCTATGGAGGGTTTACAAATATGGATGCCCAGGCCACACGCTCAGTCTCATGTACCTGGTCTGGTATAGAGCCTAGCAGCAGTGTTCTGATTTGCTTTTCAATATATCCTCAGAAGATTCTAATGTGCAGCCAGAGTTAACAACCACTGAATTAGAACTTTTAGCTAATATCCATACTGGAGTAAATTTAATTCCTAGACGAAGTGACATACGTTTTCTATGGATACAGTCTAATTTACTTGTTACAGTATTGTGTGCAACTGATTCAGGGGAGTCCTAGGATATAGCCAGATGACCATTAAGCAATCAAGAAACACATATTCTTCTATTAGAATAATCTTTGTATAAATGAGGGAGGGGGAGAAGAGGAAAAGGGGAGAGATAATTATTTAGAGTACTGGTTATAAGCAGAGTACATAGGGAACTATTGGTACTCTGTGATACACATATTTTAAAGGATGCCTTATGTTTAGAAATAAAGTATATCAAAGCAATATAGTATTGTAAAAAAAAATCTTTACAACATAAAGCATTTCTAAGTCCACTGACAGTAATTATACTCTCTATGCACATTCTACAATTGTCAAAGCATGATAATGAGATTGTCTATAACTGAATAAAAAATTTTGATGATTTTTGTTTTAAAGTGACCATATTTATTTATGGTGCTATATAATATTTTAATAAGGTATAACTAAAGAAAATTAATTGATAAACTGAAATTGGCATGATTTTCCTCTTTCAATATAAATGTTTTGCGAAGTATTTACAACAATGGCCAGAAAATTATATCATATCTATTAATTTTGCTATATGTTTGCAAAAACTCTCTAAGGTAAATTAGAGTCATAATTATTTTAAACTCATAAGATTAAATGCAAAATCCATTTCAGAAGCATTTTTGGAATTATATTATTGATTATAGAGGTAAATAGCTAATTTGCACATGGATTTTAAAAGAAAAATATTTTAAATGATTTAAAGACATGTTAGAAATTATATATGTACTATGCATTAATTATACTTTAAAAATCATGTGATTGAGCAGCTTATTGATTTTTAAATTGCATGATCATCATACCAACAAAAATCTTTTCAGTGGTTCAGAAATAGAAATGTATAAAATTCATGTTAGTTATTTATTGGAGTAAAATAGCTGCTTATGTAATGCTTTTCTGCTTTTCTTTTGGATGTTTTGCAAGAAAATTACACAGTTAAATCTTTTACTTATAGTTATGATGCCCCCAAATAGAGAAGACCTTATTGTTGAACAGGATACTGGACCAACTATCAAAAAATTCCAAAGGGAAAATAAAGGTAAAATAATTTTTGCTTATTTAATGTACATATAAAGATTGGACACTAACTCACTTAGCATCCTATTGCTGTATATTGTATACACATTTCCCTCAGTCAGAATAGATCTATACTGACTTTGGATAAATTTTTTTTGTAGTAAAAAATAATATTTACCTGAATTTTATTTGATATTATAAATAACATATTAACCCAAAGTTTCTTGGTGCCTGTGGTTGGAAGTTTTACCCTAAGCCCTTTATATTATGCCTGATTAGAGACATCTGATTCTAGTTTTATTATGTTTGTACTTTGCTGACTATATTTAAATTAATCAACATTTTATGGTTATGTTTGAAAAACTTGAGTTGCTATCATACAAGAGGGATGTTCTCAACATGCAAAAGTGATTTTAAAGTATATGCTGATTTGGACATTTCAAAGGAAATTTTAGCAAGCTACTCCTATTAGGTATTTACCTAGAATGAGGATAGATATGACATCAGTCTGGCTTGTAATCAACTGACAAATGTGTAATTTCTGCACAGCATCCAACTTTTTCTTAGGATATCTGTTTGAAGAAGGTAGGGAGAATAAGAATTTCAGTCACACTTCCTTGATATGAAAACTGAGTACAACTTTGTTTAAAAGACTTAAGGGAAGAGTAAAGGAAAATATATCAGCATATGTTATAGGCTATGCATTATGATTGTCATCATAGATTTATTAACTCTAAGCTAAATAACATAAGCTAACAGGTAATTTGTCAGATCACCAGATGGTCTGATTGTGCTTCACTATTAAGATGCATTTTTCTGTCTTTAATAAAGATGCTCATAATATGTAGAGAAAAAAAAACTCTCCATGAACAACTGAGGAGTTGATAGAGAATTTTCTTTTACTCTTTCTCTAAACTTAACTTGCCTTCTAATTACCTAGATGAGCATTTTAGTTAGAATTTGGAATAGTCTAGGATTTTAATGTCATTGATCTATGTTTGGTTTCCTTGCCACATGTTTTGTCATTTTGTATCCAAAGACTATACTCTCTGGGGCCCAAGTTGTAAATGCTTGATTTCAGAAAAGTTTTCAGAGTGGGAGAAGTCAAGTAGAGCATTTTAAACTAGCCAAACACTTACAGAGGTAATGGAACTGTAATTAAGGATGAAACTTCATTCATAACTCAGCAACAATTTGTTCCTGAAACCTCTTTCCCAGCAAGTCATGACAGTTTGAAGGACAGCTTGGTAGTAAAGCAGATTTTTTAGGAAAATCTCAAGCTGTACAAGATACACATGGTTCCATCAGAACTGCAAACCCCATAAGTCACAGTGGCATTTAGGACTGGCTTGTGTGCTGCAATGCTCAAGGACACGCTGCTATATCTTATGAAGGATCAGCTGGAGTGCTAGTACAGATGTACAATAACTGAATTTCATAAAAATACACAGTGGTATGCACTGGCATTTTTTAGTCTCTTGCTGTGGAATGGCACAGTTATGCTCATTTGAAACAGGTTGGTCACACATCCTGATGAGGATATTAATAGACAGGAGTGACATATTAAAATGCATTTCTTCAGTTATATGGGAAAGCTTTCTCTTTTTCTGATTTATTCATTTCTTGATTTATTTGGTTTAGGGTCATTGTTTTATTTTATTTTTTGTTTCTTAAATTTTTATTTCTCTATTTTAAAATTAATTTATTTATCTTAATTGAAGGCTAATTACTTTACAATATTGTAGTGACTTTTGCCATAAAGTGACATGAATTAGCCATGGGTGTACATGTGTTACCCATCCTGAACCGCCCTCCCCCCCGCCCCGCACCTCCTTCCCCATCCCTTCCCTCAGGGTCATCCCAGTACACTGGTCTTGAGCACCCTGTCTCATGCATTGAACCTTGACTGGCGGTCTATTTCACATCTGGTAATATACATATTTCAGTGCTATTCTCTCAAATCATTCCACCCTCGCCTTCTCCCACAGACTCCAAAAGACTGTTATTTACATCTGTGTCTTTTTTGCTGTCTTGCATATAGGGTCATGGTTACCATCTTTCTAAATTCCATATATATGCATTAATATACTGTATTGGTGTTTTTCTTTCTGACTTACTGCACTCTGTATAAGAGGTTCCAGTTTCATCCACCTCATTAGAACTGCTTTAAATGAATTATTTTTAATAGCTGAGTAATATGCCATTGTGTATATGTATTACAACTTTCTTAAACACTTGTTTGCTGATGGACATCTAGCTTGTTTCCATGACCTAACTATTGTAAACAGTGCTGCGATGAATATTGGGGTACACGTGTCTCTTTCAATTCTGGTTTCCTTGGTGAGTATGCCCAGCAGTGGGATTGCTGGGTCGTATGGCAGTTCTATTTTCAGTTTTTTAGGTAGTCTCCAAACTGTTCTCAATAGTGGCTGTACTAGTTTGCATTCTCACCAATGGTATAAGAGGGCTCCCTTTTCTCTACACCCTCTCCAGCATTTATTGTTTGTAGGCATTTTGATAGCAGCCATTCTGACTGGCATGAGATGGTACTTTGTTGTGGTTTTCATTTGCATTTCTCTGATAATGAGTGATATTGAGCACCTATTCATGTGTTTGTTAGCCATCTGTAGTCTTCTTTGGGGAAATATCTGTTGAGTTTTTGGCCCATTTTTTCATTGGGTCGTTTATTTTTCTGGAATTGAGTTGCATGAGCTGCTTGCATATATTTGAGATTAATTCTTTGTCAGTTGTTTCGTTTGATATTATTTTCTTCCATTCTCAAGGCTGACTTTTCATCTTCCTTATAGTTTCCTTCGTTGTGCCAAAGCTTTTAAGTTTAATTGGGCCCCATGTGCTTACTTTTGCTTTTATTTTCATTACTCTGGGAGGAGGGCCATAAAGGATCCTGCTGTATTTCTAGTCTTACATTTAGATCTTTAATCAATTTTGAGTTTATTTTTGTGTATGGTGTTAGAAAATATTCTAGTTTCATTCTTTAAAAGTGGCTGACCAGTTTTCCCAACACCACTTGTTAAAGAGATTGTCTTTTCTCCATTGTACATTCTTGCCTCCTTTATCGAAGACAAGGTGTCCATAGGTGTGTGGATTTACCTCTGGGCTTTCTATTTTGTTCCATTGATCTATATTTCTGTCTTTGTGCCAGTACCATACTGTCCCGATGACTGTAGATTTGTAGTCTAGTATGAAGTCAGGTGCATTGATCCCTTCAGTTTCATTCATTTTTCTCAAGATTGCGTTGACTATTTAAGGATTTTAGTAGTGCCATACAAATTGTGAAATTATTTGTTCAAGTTCTCTGAAAAATACATTGGTATCTTGACAGGAATTGCATTGAATCTGTAGATTGCTTTGGATACTATACTCATTTTTACTATATTGTTTCTTCTGATCCATTAACAAGGTATATTTCTCCATCTATTTGTGTCATCTTTGATTTCTTTCATCAGTGGTTTATAGTTTTCTATATATATCCTTTGTTTCTTTAGGTAGATTTATTCCTAAGTATTTTTTTTTTCTTTTCATTGCAATGGTGAATGGAATTGTTTCCTTAATTTTTCTTTCTGTCTTCTTATTGTTAGTATACAGGAATGCAAGGCATTTCTGTGTGTAATTTTATATCCTGCAACTTTACTACATCATTGATTAGCTCTAGTAATTTTCTGGTGGAGTCTTTAGGATTTTCTATGTAGAGGATCATGTCATCTGCAAACAGTGAGAGTTTTGCTTCTTCTTTTCAAACCTGGTTTCCTTTTATTTCTTTTTCTTCTCTGATTGCTGTGGCTAAAACTTCCAAAACTATGTTGAATAGTAGTGATGAGAGTGGCACCCTTGTCTTGTTCCTGACTTTAGGGGAAATGCTTTCAATTTTTCACCATTGAGGATAATGTTTGCTGTGGGTTTATCATATAAGCCTTTTACTATGTTGAGCTATGCTCCTTCTATGCATTCTTTCTGGAGGTTTTTTTTTTTTTAATCATAAATGATTGTATTTTGTCAAAGGCTTTCTCTGCATCTCTTGAGATAATAATATGGTTTTTATCTCTCAATTTGTTAATGTGGTGCATCACAATGATTGATTTGTGAATATTGAAGAATCCTTGCATCTCTGGGATAAAGCCCCCTTGGTCATGATGTATGATATTTTTAATATGTTGTTGGATTATGTTTGCTAGAATTTTGGTGATGATTTTTTCATCTATGTTCATCAGTGATATTGGCCTGCAGTTTTCTTTTTTTTGTGGCTTCTTTGTCTGGTTTTGGTATTAGGGTGATGGTGGCCTCATAGAAGGTGTTTGGAAGTTTACCTTCTTCTCCAGTTTTCTGGAAGATTTTGAGTAGGATAGGTATTAGCTCTCCTCTAAATTTTTGGTAGAATTCCCCTGTGAAGCATCTGATCCTGGGATTTTGCTTAGTGGAAGATTTCTGATTACAGTTTCGATTTCCATGCTTGTGATGTGTCTGTGAATATTTTCTATTTCTCTCTGGTTCAGTTTTGAAAGGTTATACTTTGCTAAGAATTTGTCCATTTCTTCCAAGTTGTCTATTTTATTGACATATAGTTGCTGATAGTGGTTTCTTATGATCCTATGTACTTCTGTCTTGTCTGTTGTGATTTCTCCATTTGCATTTCTAATTTTGTTGATTTGATTATTTTCCCTTTTTCTCTTGATGAGTCTGGATAATGGTTTATCTATTTTATTTATCTTCTCAAAGTACAGCTTTTAGCTTTCTTGATTTTTACTATGGCCTCCTTTGTTTCTTTTGGATTTATTTCTGCCCTAATTTTTATGATTTATTTCCTTGTAATAACCCTGGGGTTCTTCAATTCTTCTTTTTCTAATTGCTTCTTGTGTAGAGTTAGGTTCTGCACTTAATTTTTCTCTTTTTTCTTGAGGCAACCCTGTATTGTTATGAACCTTCCCCTTAGCACGGCTTTTACTGAATCACGTAAGTTTTGGGTTGCCATGTTTTCATTTTCATTTATTTCTATGCATATTTTGATTTCTTTTTGGATTTCTTCCATTATTTGTTGGTTTTTTAGAAGCATGTTGTTTAGCCTCCATATGTTTGTATTTTTAATTGTCCCCCCCCCCGTGAATTGAAAGTGAAAGTGAAGTCACTCAGTCATGTCTGACTCTTTGCGACCACATGGGACTGTAGCCTACCAGGCTCCTCAGTCCATGGGATTTTCCAGGCAAGAGTACTGGAGTGGGTTGCCATTTCCTTCTCCAGGGGATCTTCCCAACCCAGGGATTGAACCCAGGTCTCCCACATTGCAGGCAGACGCTTTACTGTCTGAACCACCAGGGAAGCCCCTGTCCTGTAGTTGACATCTAATCTTACCACACTGTGATCAGGAAAGAGGCTTGAAAATATTTCAATTTTTTGAACTTAACAAAGCTAGATTTATGGCCCAGGATGTGATCTATCTTGGAGAAGGTTTTCTTTGCCATTGAGAAAAAGGTGAAATTCATTGTTTTGGGGTGAATTGTCCTATAGATATCAATTATGTCTAACTAGTCCACTGTATCATTTAAAATTTGTGTTTCCTTGCTAATTTTCTATTTAGTTGATCTCTCCATAGTTGTGAGTAGGCTCTTAAAGTCTCCGACTATTATTGTGTTACTGCTAATTCCCCCTTTCATACTTGTTAGCGTTGCCTTACATAGTGCAGTGCTCCTATATTGGGTGCATATATATTTATAATTATTATATCTTCTTCTTGGATCAATCATTTGATCATTATATAGTGTCCTTCTTTGTTTCTTTTCATGGCCTTTATTTCAAAGTCTATTTTATATGATATGAGTATTGCTACTCCTGCTTTCTTTGGTCTCTATTTACATGAAATATCTTTTTCCAGCCCTTTGCTTTCATTGTGTATGTGTCCCTTGTTTTGAGGTGGTTCTTTTGTAGGCAGCGTGTATAGGGGTCTTGTTTTTGTATCCATTCAGCCAGTCTTTGTCTTTTGTTTGGGACATTCAACCCATTTACATTTCAGATAATTATTGATAAGTATAATCCCTTTGCCATTCACTTTGTTGTTTTCGGTTTGAGTTTATAAACCTTTACTGTGTTTGCTGTCCAGAAAAGATCCTTTAGCTTTTGTTGAAGAGCTGGATTTGTGGTGCTGAATTCTCTCAGCTTTTGTTTGTCTGTAAAGCTTTTGATTTCTCCTTCATCTTTGAGTGAGATCTTTCTGGGTACAGTAATCTGGGTTGTAGGTGTTTCTCTTTCATCACTCAGTATGTCCTGCTATTCCCTTCTGGCCTCACAAATTTCTATTGAAAGTTCAGCTGTTATCCTTATGGGGATCCCCTTGTGTGTTATTTGTTGCCTTTCCCTTGCTGCTTTTAATATTTGCTCTTTGTGTTTGATTTTCTTTAATTTGATTAATATGTGTCTTGAGGTGTTTCGCCTTGGGTTTATCCTGTTTTGGACTCTCTGGATTTCTTGAACTTGGGTGGCTATTTCCTTCCCCATTTTAGGGAAGATTTCAACATTATTTCCTCAAGTATTTTCTCATGGCCTTTCTTTTTGTCTTCTTCTGGGGCTCCTATGATTCAAATATTGGTTCATTTAACATTGTCCCAGAGGTCTCTGAGTTGTCCTCATTTCCTTTAATTCTTTTTTCCTTTCCGCTTCATTTATTTCCACCATTCTATCTTCCACCTCACTCATTCTCTCTTCTGCCTCAGTTATTCTACTATTGGTTCCCTCCAGAGTCCTTTTGATCTTAATTATTGTATTATTCATTGCTGATTGACTCTTTTTTAAAATTTCTTCTGTGTCCTTGTTAAATTTTTTTTGAATATTCTCAATCCTTGTGTCTAGTCTCTTTATCTGTACCTCCATTTTGTTTTTAAGATTTTAGATCATCTCTACTATCATTATTCCGCATTATTTTAAGGCAGACTCCTTATGTCCTCCACTTTTGTTAGGTTTCGTGGACATTTATCATGTTCTTTTACCTGCTGAATATTTCTCTGCCTTTTCATTTTGTTTAGATTGGTGTGTTTGGGGTGGCATTTCTGTGTTCTGGAATTTTGTAGTTCTTCTTATTGTGGAGGTTCCTCCATAAAAGTGGGGTTGGGCTAGTGTCTTGTCAAGGTTTCCTGGTTAGGGAAGCTTGCATCAGTGTTCTGGTGGGTTTAGCTGGATCTCTTCTCCCTGGATTGCAATGAAGTGTCCAGTAGTGAGTTTTTAGTTGTCTGTGGGTTTGGTGTGACTTTTGGCTGCCTGTATTTTAATGCTAAGGCTTATGTTTCTGTGTTGTTGGAGAATTAGCTTGGTATGTCTTGCTCTGAAACTTGTTAGCTCTTAGGTAGAGATTGGTTTTGGTATAGTTATGGAGGCTTTTGGATGAGCTCTTGTCAGTTAATGTTCCCTGTAGTCAGGAGTTTTCTGGTTTTCTCAAGTTTTGGATTTAAGTCTCCTGCATCTGGCCTTCAGTCTTATTCTTACAGTAGCCTCAAGACTTCTCCATCAATACCGCACTGATGATCAAACATATAGGTTAATGCTTAAAAGATTCTTGACAGTAAGGGACACCCAGAGACATTAACAGAGTTACATATAGAAGATAAGAGGGAGGAAGGAGGTAGAGATGGCAAGCAGGAGAAGAAGGGGAGTCAAAAGGAGAGGGACAAATCTAGCCAGTAGTCAGTTTCCTAAGTGTTGACAACAGACTGGAACACCCAAAGAGATTCACAGAGTTAGGTAGAGAAGAGGAGTTGGAGTGAGGAGACAGAGGTGACCTGGGGAATAAAAAGGAGAGTCAAAAGGGGAGAGAGCAGTCAAGCCAGTAATCACAGCCCTACATTAAAACGGGTACTAAAGATTAGATTCTTAAAGGTGCAAAATTGATAACAAATAACAAAAAATCAAATATTAAAAATCTAGAGTAGAGTTTAGACTATCAAAAACTACAATATTAAAAAAGTCACAAAATTTTATACACACACACACACACACATACACACACACATGAAATTTGGTTTAAAACTTGGGTATTTTTTTGCAAGGTAATAGTAAGTTATAAAAATGAAAATTAAAGGAGTATTACAGAAGTTAAAATTTTAAAAATATTTAAAAATTAAAAAGTGATAATAATAAAATATTTCTAGGAATTTCTCTGGAGCTGTTGAGGGCAATGTGGGGTCAGTTCACTTTCAGATAGTTCCTTTTACCAGTTTATACTTCTTCTCAAGGTCTATTGGCCCCTTCCAATGTTCAGTTCAATTCAGTTCAGTCGCTCAGTCGTGTCCGACTCTTTGCGACCCCATGAATCGCAGCACACCAGGCCTCCCTGTCCATCACAAACTCCCGGAGTTTATCCAAACTCAATCCCATAGAGTTGATGATGCCATCAAGCCATCTCATCCTCTGTCGTCCCCTTCTCCTCCTGCCCCCAATCCCTCCCATCATCAGGGTCTTTTCCAATGAGTCAACTCCTTGTATGAGGTGGCCAAAGTATTGGAGTTTCAGCTTCAGCATCAGGCCTTAAAATGAACACCCAGGACTGATCTCCTTCAGGATAGACTGGTTGGATCTTCTTGCAGTCCAAGGGACTCTCAAGAGCCTTCTCCAACACCACAGTTCAAAAGCATCAAATGTTTGGTGCTCAGCTTTCTTCAGAGTCCAACTCTCTCATCCATACATGACCACTGGAAAAACCATAGCCTTGACCAGACGGACCTTTGTTGGCAAAGTAATGTCTCTGCTTTTTATTATGCTATCTAGGTTGGTCATAACTTTCCTTCCAAGGAGTAAACATCTTTTAATTTCATGGCTGCAATTACCATCTGCAGTGATTTTGGAGCCCCTCCCCCCCAAAATAAAATAAAGTCTGGCACTGTTTCCACAGTCTCCCCATCTATTTCCCATGAGGTTATGGGACCAGATGCTATGATCTTAGTTTTCTGAATGTTGAGCTTTAAGCCAAATTTTTCACTCTCCTCTTTCACTTTAATCAAGAGGCTCTTTAGTTCCTCTTCTCTTTCTGCCGTAAGGGTGGTGTCATCTGCATATCTGAGGTTATTGATATTTCTCCCGGCAATCTTAATTCCAGCTTGTGCTTCTTCCAGGCCAGCATTTCTCATGATGTACTCTATATATAAGTTAAATAAGCAGGGTGACAATATACAGCATTGACGTACTCCTTTTCCTATTTGGAACCAGTCTGTTGTCCCATGTCCAGTTATAATTGTTGCTTCCTGACCTGCATGCAGGTTTCTCAAGAGGCAGGTCAGGTGGTCTGGTATTCCCATGTCCTTCAGAATTTTCTACAGTTTATTGTGATCCACAGAGTCGAAGGCTTTGGCATAGTCAATAAAGCAGAAATAGATGTTTTTCTGGAACTCTCTTGCTTTTTCGATGATCCAGTGAATATTGACAATTTGATCTTGGTTCCTCTGCCTTCTCTAAAACCAGCTTGAACGTCTGGAAGTTCTCGGTTCACATATTGCTGAAGCCTGGCTTGGAGAATTTTGAGTATTACTTTACTAGCGTGTGAGATAAGTGCAATTGTGCGGTAGTTTGAGCATTCTTTGTCATTGCCTTTCTTAGGGATTGGAATGAAAACTGACCTTTTCCAGTCCTGTGGCCACTGCTGAGTTTTCTAAATTTGCTGGCATATTGAGTGAAGCACTTTCACAGCATCATCTTTCAGGATTTGAAATAGCTCAGCTGGAATTCCTTCCAATGTAGTCAGTGGTAACTACAAGGTTTTAATCTGTTGCACTTTTCACTACCAAAACGGTTCCCTCTTTTTGTGTAATTCAGCTTCCTCGATTTGCAAGTTTCTTCAGTGTCTAATTTCTGCTCTGACACAAGGGGGAGAAGTTGGTCACTTACTTAGGCTCACTTGTTCATTGTGCTTTGGGTAGGGAGGGACACTGCAAACAAATATTACTGGCATGTGCAGGGAGTGCTCACAGTGCCTGGACCACACTGGGTTTGACCCTGATCATGGCATGTGTGCTTCCCTTGTCTACACTGCTCAGATTCCCAGTTTCCCCCCAGGAGAACTGTCCAAAGCAGGCCCAGGTTTGCATGCACTTCCCAGATCTAAGCCACTCAGGTTCGGGTTCTCAGGTACTCTACAAAGTCACTGATTCTTTTGAGCCTTCCTTTTGTGCCCTTCCCAGATCCAAGCAGCTCAGATGACCACATGCTTGGCAAACACACTGTCCCAGGTGTATGGTGCGTCTTATCACCTCCTGGTCCCAGCTTCTTGGTTTCCTGTGTGCACCATGAGAGCGCCATCTCAGGTGTGCCATGTGTCTCCCCTGGGGAGCTGATCTCAGGCTGTGACCCTCCTAGTGGATATCCACCATCCAGAATCCCAGGAAGACTTAGTTAGCAACTTGGAGCCTGCTCACAATTTGGTGGAGGATGCCATCTCTGAGACCAAGATTGCCCCTCGCCTTCCAGCTCTGGCTGTTGCCTACCTGCCTCTCTTCCTCTGGTGGGGAGATGGGTGGGTCCACAGCCGGCTAGCTCTCCTGTGGTATTTTCTCAGTCCTTTGTTCTGTGAGTGGACCAGGCTGTGCCTTAGGTTAGAGCTCTTCACAGGAAAGTTCTCTCTCTCTCTCTCTTTTTCTCTCTCTGACTATCCCACAGTTTGGGTTGCTATCTCACATTAACTCCCTCAGATTGTCGTCAGGGCATTCAGGACCCATCCTTACCCTAAGCATTCAAACCACACCTCTGTGTTCAGCCCCTGCTCTCTGCTGGTGGCCGTGAGCATCTGGGCTACTTCTCCACTGGGAGTTGCGATTAGGCGCATATTCTGTTGTTGTTGTTGTTTTTCCTCCCAGTTATGTTGCCCTGAGATTCCAAAACTCCCCACAGACCCACCAGTGAGAGGGTTTCCTGGTGTTTGGAAATTTCTCCTCATTCATGACTTCCTCCCTGGGGCTGGGTCTCCATCCCTAACTCTTTTGTCTCCCATTTTGTCTTTTATGTTTTGTCCTACCTCCTTTCAAAGAGAATGGACTGCCTTTCTGGTGTCCTCCGTCAGTGTTCAGAAGTTGTTTTGTGGAATTTTCTCAACATTCAAATGGTCTTTTGATGAATTTGTGGGGGACAAAGAGTTATCCCCGTCCTATTCCTCTGTCATCTTAGGACTGCCCCTCAGGGTCATTCAAAAACTTCCTTTTAAATGAGATTTTCTACATCAAGTTCTGCCAGCTGCATTTGTGGTATTATAATAAAATATATTTTCCTGAAATAGATTTTAGTTCTTAAAAAGGAATGCAGTTTAAAGTAGAAGATTCAATATTCATTAAGTTTGACAAGTAGGCAGTTTATACAACTGTGGCAAACATATGTTTTCACATCTGTTTTGAGTAATATCATCATGATTTTATTGAGTAATATCATTCATGGTTCTGGAAATTAGAAAATGCCAGCTTTGCCTTTATGTCTAAATTTTCAGAAGATGAAATACCATTAGAGTATGCTTCATGTAGCCCACCTCTTGCTCTATCTTGTAAAATTAGGTGACAGACAGTGTGATATATATCTCGTGATAATCTGCATTTTGCCTTGAGTTTTCATATGCAGACATTTTATAGTCTATATGATCTAGGCTTTCCTGGCAGTGATGTCCCTTTATATTGTGTCCAATATGAATTATCAAAATTGATATTATAGTTTTGACTCAAGTATTAATATTTTTACTAAACTGACTGATCAGTTAAAGAGTTTGATTTTATTTTTCCACATATATTCAAACAAATTGGCTAAATCAATTGCATGTTATGACATTGTGTTACATAATTTATTAGCAATCAGTTTTGGGATTCTTTAGAGTAGAGACTTTGGGACTATCCACTCTACTTTAACCATGTGAAAGCAAAGGCATAAAGAAAGGCCCTCTGACCTTGGCAGCCATTGTTCTCTTAAACTGCTAGCAGGAATATAGGGGCTTTTTGACAGTTTGCATTTGGCATTGATTGTATCTATTGAAAACTTTATATGTAAAATAAGTGCCAATGATCAAACTTTGGAATGCTATCTAAATATTGGAACAATAAATTTATCATCAGCCCCAATACTTCAGTCAACTAAAACATTACATTTTAAGTCAGTCCACGGGCTAAAGGTGCAAAGATAATGGTTTGAACATCCTTAAGAATCTTAAGAACATAAAGTATATTTAATCTAAGTTAAAGATGAAAGTGAAATTGTTAGTCGCTCAGTCATTTCCAACTCTTTGCAACCCCATGGGCGGTAGCCCACAAGGCTACTCTGTCCATGGAATTCTCTAGGAAAGAATCCTGGAGTAGGTAGCCATTCTCTTCTCCAGGGAATCTTCCTGGCCCAGGGATCAAACCCAGGTCTCCTGCACTGCAGGCAGATTCTTTACCACTGAGCCACCAGGGAAGTCCAAAACAAGATACTATCATATCAAGCCTGAAATAAAGATACTATCATAGCATCAGTACATGCCCTAAACCCTCTGCTAAACTGAAATTAGCCTGCGTAAAAATAAATGAAAATAAGTGTACTTTTTAAATTTTTTACAAGTATGCTAATTTCAATTTGGAATTTCTCTGGTGGCTCAGACGGTAAAGAATCTGCCTGCAATGTGGGAAACCTGAGTTCAGTTCCTGGGTTGGGAAGATCCCCTGGAGAAGGAAATGACTATCCATTCAGGAGTGTTTGGACTATGTATATGTATATATATTCAGTTCCAAAGTGGTGTCTGATTCTTTGTGACCCTATGGATTGCAGGCCACCAGGCTCCTCTGTCCATGTGGATTCTCCAGGAAACAATTTTGGAGTGGGTTGCCATGCCCCTTCCCAAGGAATCTTCCCATCCCATGGATCAAACTTGTGATCTCCTTCATTGCAGGTGGATTCTTTACCCTGAGCCTCGGGGAAAGCTTGGGGGTATATACTGACACTATAATGTAAATATTTTCTCTTTCCTTAATTTTTCTTCTTTCTGTTTTTGTATTGTTAGTGTATAGAAATGCAAGGGATGTCTGTGTGTTACTTGTGTATCCTGCATCTTTATCATATTCATTGATTATCTCTAGCAATTTTCTGGTGGAGTATTTAGGGTTTTCTATGTAGAGCATCATGTCATCTGCAAACAGTGAGTTTTTCTTCTTCATTTTCAATCTGGATTCCTTTTACTTTTTTTCTCTGATTGCTGTGGCTAAATATTCCAGAATTATGTTGCATAGTAGTGGTGAGAGTGGGCACCCTTGTCTTGTTCCCGACTTTAGGGAAAATGCTTTCAGTTTTTCACCATTGAGGATAATGTTTGCTGTGGGTTTATCATATATGACTTTTATTATGTTGAAATATGTTTCTTCTATGCCTACTTTCTGGAGGGTTCTTTTTTTTTTATCGTAAACAGATGTTGAATTCTGTCAAAGCCTTTCTCTGCATCTATTGACATAATTATATCATTTTAGGTTTCAATTTGTTAATATGATGCATCACATTGATTGATTTGTGAATATTGAAGAATCCTTGCATCCCTCGGATAGAGGCCACTTGGTCATGATGTATGATGTTTTTAATATGTTGTTGGATTCTCTTTGCTACAATTTTGTTGAGAATTTTTTGCATCTATATTCATCAATTATACTGTCCTGTTTTCTTTTTCTTTTCTTTCTTTTTTTTTTTTTGTGGCATCTTTGTCTGGTTTTGGTATTAGGGTGATGGTGGCCTCATAGAATGAATTTGGAATTTTCTGGAAGAATTTGATTAGGATAGGTATTAGCTCTTCTCTGAATTTTTGGTAGAATTCCCCTGTGAAGCCATCTGGTCATGGGATTTTGTTTAGTGGAAGATTTCTGATTACAGTTTTGATTTCTGTGCTTGTGATAGGTCTGTGAAGATTTTCTATTTCCTCCTGGTTCAGTTTTGGAAGGTTATACTTTGCAAATAATTTGTTCATTTCTTCCAAGTTGTCCATTTTATTGACATATAGTTGCTGATAGTAGTCTTTTATGATTCTTTGTATTTCTGTGTTGTCTGTTGTGATATCTCCATTTGCATTTCTAATTTTGTTGATTTGATTCTTCTCCATTTTTCTCTTGATGAGTCTGGACAATGGTTTGTCTATTTTATTTACCTTCTCAAAGAACCAGCTTTTAGCTTTGTTGATTTTTGCTATGGTCTCCTTTGTTTCTTTTGGCTTTGTTTCTGTCCTAATTTTTATGATTTCTTTCCTTCTACTAACCCTCAGTTTCCTCATTTCTTCTTTTTCTAGTTGCTTCAGATGTAGAGTTAGATTCTTTATTTAATTTTTCTCTTGCTTCTCGAGGGCAGCTTGTATTGGTATGTACCTTCCCCCAGCACTGTTTTACTGATTCCCAGAGAATTTGTGTATTCGTGCTTTAATTTTCATTTCTTTCTATGCATTTTGATTTCTTTTGTGGTTTCTTGGTTATTCAGAAGTGTGTTGTTTATCCTCCATATGTTTGTATTTTTAATAGTCTTTTTCCCCTGTAGTTGACATCTAATCTTACCATACTGTTATCAGAAAAGAGGCTTGAAATGATTTTATTTTTTTTTTAATTTACCAAGGCTAAATTTATGGCCCAGGATGTGATCTATCTTGGAGAAGGTTTTCTGTCTTGAGAAAGAGGTGAAATTCACTGTGGAGTGAAATGTCCTATAGATGTCAATTAGGTCTCACTGGTCCATTATATCACTTAAAGTTTTTGTTTCCTTGCTAATTTTCTGTTCAGTTAATCCATTGTTGTGAGTGGGGTCTTTCTTAAAGTCTCTCACTATTATTGTGTTACTGTTAATTTCCCCTTTCATACTTGTTAGCATTTGCCTTACATAGTGCAGTGCTCTTATGTTGGGTGCATATATATTTATAATTGTTACATCTTCTTCTTGGATTGATCCTTTAATCATTATGTAGTGTCCTTCTTTGTCTCTTTTCATGACATTTATTTCAAAATCTATTTTGTCTGATATGAGTATTGCTACTCCTGCTTTCCTTTGGTCTCTATTTGCATGGACTATCTTTTTCCAGCCCTTCACTTTCACTCTGTGTTTTCCCCTTGTTTTGAGGTGGGTATCTTCCCGATAGCATATATAGGGGTCTAGTTTTAGTATTCCATTCAGCCAGTCTTTGTCTTTTGGTTGGAGAATTCAACCCATTTACATTTAAGGTAATTATTGACAAGTATGACCCCATCGCCATTTACTTTGTTGTTTTGAATTCGAGTTTATAAACCTTTTCTGTGTTTGCTGTCTGGAGAAGATCCTTAAGCATTTGTTGAAGAGCTGGTTTGGTGGTGCTGAATTATCTCAGTGTTTGCTTTTCTGTAAAGTCTTTGCTTTCTCCTTCATCTTTGAATGAAATCCTTGCTGAGTATAGTAATCTGGATTCTAGGTTTCTCTATTTCATCACTTTAAGTATGTCCTGCCATTCCGTTCTGGTCTAAAGAGTTTCTATTAAAAGATCAGCTGTTATCCTTATTGGAATCCCCTTGTGTGTTATTTGTTGCTTTTCCCTTTCTGCTTTTAATATTTGCTCTTTGTGTTTGATCTTTGTTAATTTGATTAATATGTGTCTTGGGGTTTTTCACCTTGGTTTTATCCTGTTTGGAACTCTCTGGGTTTCTTCGACTTGGGTGGCTATTTCCTCCCCCATTTTAGGGACTTTTTCAACTATTATCCCCTCAAGTATTTTCTCATGGCCTTTCTTTCTGTCTCTTTCTTCTGGGACTCCTATGATTCGAATGTTGGTGCATTTAACATTGTCCCAGAGGTCTCTGAGGTTGTCCTCATTTCTTTTAATTCTTTTTTACCCTCTGCTTCATTTATTTCCACCATTCTATTTTCCACCTCACTCATCCTCTCTTCTGCCTCAGTTTCTACTGTTGGTTCCCTCCACAGTCCTTTTGATCTCAATTATTGAATTATTCATTATTGATTAACCTTTTTGATTTCTTCTAGGTCCTTGCTAAATATTTGTTTTCTCTTCTCAATCCTTGTCTCCAAACTTTTTATCTGTAATTTTATTTTGTTTTCAAGATTTTGGATAATTTTTACTATCATTATTCTGAATTCCTTTCAGGTAGACTCCCTATGTCCTCCTCTTATGTTTGGTTTGGTGGGCATTTATCACATTCCTTTACCTGCTGAATATTTCTCTGCATTTTCATTTTGTTTAGATTGGTATGTTTGGGTTTGCCTTTCTGTATGCTGGAAGTTTCTGGCTCATCCAATTATGGAGGTTCCTCCATATGGGTGGTGTTGGACTAGTGGCTTATCAAGGTTTCCTGGTTAGGGAAGCTTGCATCAGTGTTCTGGTGGGTTGAGCTGGATCTTTTCTCTCTGGATTGCAATGAAGTATCCAGTAGTGAGTTTTGATGTGTCTGTGGGTTTGGTGTGACTTTTGGCCACCTGTATTTTAATGCTCAGGTTTATGTTCCTGTGTTGTTGGAGAATTATTGTGGTATGTTTTGCTCTGAAATTTGTTGGCTCTTAGGTGGAGCTTGGTTTCACTGTAGTTATGGAGGCTTTTGGATGAGCTCTTGTTGATTAATGTTCCCTGGAGTCAGAAGTTTTTTGGTGTTCTCAAGTTTTGGATTTAATCCTCCTGCCTCTGGCTTTCAGTCTTATTTTTATAGTAGCCTGAAAACTTCTCCATCCATACAACACTGATCATAAAACATATATATTAATAGTGAAAAGATTCTCGACAGTGAGGGACACCCAGAGAGGTTCACAGAGTTACATGGAGAAAAGAAGAAGGAGGAGAAAGAGAGAGGTGATCAGGAGGAGAAAAGGGAGAATCAAAAGGAGAGCGAGCAATTTAGCCAGAAATCAATCTCCACAGTCTGGAACACTCATATTCTCTCAGGGAATTACACAGTGAAGAGAAGAGGGAGGAAGGCGATAGAAGTGACCAGGATGAGACAAGTGGGAGTCAAAAGGAGAGAGAGAGATCTAGCCAGTAGTCAGTTCCCTAAGTGTACTCCACAGCCTGGAACATTCAAAGAGATTCACATAGTTAGGTAGAAAAGAGAAGGGGGAGGGAGAAGATAGAGGTGAGCTGGAGGAGAAAAAGGAGTGTCAAAAGGGGAGAGCAATCAAGGCAGTAAGCACACTCCTAAGTAAAAATGGGTACTGAAGATTGGATTCTTAAAGGTACAAAATTGGCAACAAATACCAAAAAGCAAAGATTAAAAATCTACCGTAGAGGTTAGACTCTCAAAAATGCTATTAAATAAACAAAACAATATCACAAGCATTATAAAAAATATGTATATGAAGTTCACTTTAAAGATTGTGTCTTTTGTGCAAAGTAATATTATGTTATAAAAATGAAAATTAAAGGAATAGTAAAGAACTTAAAATTAAAAAAAATATTTAAAAATGATAATAAAAAAATGATAATAGCAAAATGTATCTAGGGATACGTCTGGAGCTGTTGAGGACTTTGTGGGGTCAGTTCAGTTTCATATAATTCCTTGTTCCAGCTTATCCTTCTTCTCAAGGACTATAGGCTCCTTCCAATGTAGTCAGTGCTAATTACAGGGTTTTAATCTGTTGCACCTGTCACTTCCAAAGCAGTTCCCTCTTTTTTGTTTATTTTGGCTTCCTCTGTCCGCTAGTCTCTTCAATGTCTAATTTCTGCCCTGACACAAGGGAGTGAAGGTGGTCACTTATTTAGGCTCACTTGTTTAGTTGTGCTGTGGGCTGGGAGGAACACTGCAAACAAATATCACTGGCGTGTGTGGGGAGTGCTTGCAGTGTCTGGGCCACACTGGGTTTGACCCTGCTCTCAACGTGTGTGCTTTCCCAGTCTACACTGCTCAGGCTCCAGGTTGCTCTGCAGGGGAACTGTCTAATGGAGGCCATGGGTTGTCTGCACTTGCCAAGTCTAAGGCGCTTAGCTTCAGGTTCTCTGGTACTACACAAAGGCACAGACTCATTTGAGTCTGTGTTTTGTGCCTTTCCCAGGTCCAAGCAGCTCAGGAGACCATGTGCTTGGTGAGTGCACTGTCCCAGGTGTGTGGTGCATCTTATCACCTCCCTGGTCCCAGCTACTTGGTTTCCTGGTTGCATCTCCAGAGCACCATCTCACATGTGTTGTGTGTCTCCTCTGGGGAGCTGATCTCTGACTGCAACCATCCTGGTGGATGTCAACTGTCCAGGATCCCAGGAAGACTTGGATAGCAACTGCGAGCCTGCTCACAATTTGGTGCAGGATGCCATCTCTGGGGTCATGACTGCCCCTTGCCTTCTGGCTCTGGCTGCCCCCCCACCTGTCTCTCTGCCTCCAGCGGGGGAAGGGGCCAGCTCGCAGCTGGTTTGCTCTCCTCTGGTATTCACTCAGTCCTTTGTTCTGTGAGCAGGCCAGGCAGTGCCTTAGGTTAGAGCTTTTCATGGGAAAGGTCTCTCTCTCTCTCTCTTTTTTATTTTCTCTCTCTCTCTCTCTGGCTGTCCCACAGTTTGCATTGCTAGCTCATGTTAGCTCCTTTAGACTGTCTTCAGGGCATTCAGGCCCCGTCCTTACTGTAAGCACACAGCCTGCGCCTCCCTGTTCAGCCCCTGCTCCCTGCTGGTGGACTTGAGCGTCTGGGCTACTTCTCCACTTGGAGTTGCTGTTAGGCCTGTATCTGTGGTTTTTTCTTTCTTTCTTTCTTTTTTTTTTTCCTTCCTGGCTATGTTGCCCTCTGATATTCCAAAACTCCCCACAGACCCGTGGGTGAGAAGGTTTCCTGGTGTTTGGAAACTTCTCCTCTTCACGATTCCCTCTCTGAGATGGGTCTCCATCCCTAACTTTTTTTTCTCTGTTTCTATCTTTTGTATTTTGTCCTACCTCCTTTAGAAGAGAATGGGCTGCCTTTCTGGGTTCCTGGTGACCTCCGCCAGCATTCAGAAATGGTTTTGTGGAATTTGCTCAGCGTTCAAAAGATCTTTTGATGAATTTGTGGGGGGAAAAGTTATTTCCCCATCCTATTCCTCTGCCATCTTAGCAGAAATCCTAAGTCATTTTTTGGAAGTGTTTGGAAATGATCATGACACTGGCTAAAAATGGATAATATATCTGATGAGACTACTATATTTGACCAACTAAAATACAAACATCATTACAAAGAAACTTTACAATGACATTAAGACACATAAAGGAAAGTAAATAATATAATTTTGTGCATTTTATCCTCATTTCAGTTCAGTTTTTCAGTTGTGTCTGACTCTCTGCAACCCCATGGACTACAGCATGCCAGGCTTCCCTGTCCATCTCCAACTCCTGGAGCTTACTCAAATTCATGTCCATCAAGTCAGTGATGCCATCCAACCATTTCATCTTCCGTCTCCCCTTCTCCTCCTGCCTTCAATCTTCCCCAGCATCAGGATCTTTTCCAATGAATCAGTTCTTCGCATCAGGTGGCGAAAGTATTGGTGCTTCAACTTCAGCATCAGTCCTCTGATGAATATTCAGGATGAATTTCCTTTAGGATTGACTGGTTTGATCTTGTGGTCCAAGGTACTCTCAAGAGTATTCGCCAACACCACAGTTCAAAAGCATCAATACTTCTGCACTCAGCTTTCTTTATAGTCCAACTCTCACATCCACACATCACTACTGGATTTTATCCTAGTGATTCGAAATAGAAATTAGAGGAAAAAGGGACATATCTTACTGGAACTTTTCTCTGAATTACATTCAGAGAGCTTTTATTTAGAAATAATTGTAGACAGAGGAGCTTGCCAGGCTACAGTCCATGAGGTCGCAAAAACTCAACACAATTGAGTATGCACGTGTTAATATAGAATCAAAATAAGTTGCCAGAAGAGTACATGCAGATCTTGTGTACCCTTCAGTCAGTTTCTCCTGATGGCTTAATTTTACATAATTATAACCTAATGTGGAAATCAGAAATTTTACATAGGTATGTCCACAGACTTTAATAAAACTTTCACCAATATTACATGAATTCATTGGTGTGTATGTCTGCATGTATCCTTCTTCTTCTTCTTCTTCTTTTTAATGGTACAAATGGCCTTTATTGTTTGCAATCGGAAGTGGAAGAGGGGATACTGCAGATGCATCTCCTGGGTCAACTCCACAGAATCATTTGCCACCCTCAAAAAGCTCTCCTGCTATGATTTTATTGTTTCCCTCCCCATTCTATTATCCCTAACCCCTCAAACCACTGTTTTCCATGTTTATAATTCCACCATCCTAAGAATGTTCTAACAGTGGAATTATATAGTATATGACATTTTGAGAATGATATTTTTTTTCGGTTAGCAAAATTTCCTTGATACTAATTCAGGTTATTGAATGTGTCAGTAGTTTCTCTGTTTTGTTTTGTTTTATTACTGTGTAGTACCCCATGATATGCATGTACCAGAATTTGTTAACATTTATCTATTTTACACAATCTCGCTGTTTCTAGTTGTCTGCTATTAATAAAGCTTCTAGGAAAGCTTATGTAGAGGATTTTGTGTATATAAATTTTCATTTCTCTGGGACAAATGCTCAAAAGCTGAGTCATGTGGTAAGTGTATGTATAGTTTTATAACAAAATACCAAACTATCTCCCAGAGTGGCCAGATCATATTTATATTCCCACTAGCAATATATGATTGGTCCAAGATCTCCACATCTTCATCAGCATTGTGTGTTGCCCTTTTGTAAAAACAAATTAGCTCTGCTCAGAGGTGTGTGTAGCAATATCTCATTGCATTTTTTTGCCCTTATATTGGTATTATTCATTTTTATTGGAGTATAGTGTTGTACACTGTTGTGTTAATTTTTGCTATACAGAATAGTGCATCAGCCACATATATACAACTATCACCACTTCCTTGTGTTTCCTTCTGATTTAGATCACAACAGAGTATTAAGTAGTTCCCTGTGCTATACAGTTTGTTCTCATTAGTTATCTACTTATACATAGTAATGTATATTTGTTATCCCAGCCTCCCAATCCATCCCACACTCTTTCCTCCTTTGGTAGCCAAATATTTGTTCTCTATTTCTGTGTCTCTATTTCTGCTTTGCAAATAAAATCTATATCATTTTTCTAGATTATATGCATTAATATAAAACTTTTTTTCTGACTTACTTCACTCTGGATGACCATCTCTAGGTTCATCCACATCTCAGCAAAGGACACAATTTTGTTCCTTTACTTTTGAGTAGTATTCCATTGTATATATGTACCACATCTTTTTTATCCATTCCTCTGTTGATGGACATTTAGGTTGCTTCCATGTCATGGCTATTGTAAATAGTGCTGCAATGAACATTGAGGTGAATGCATCTTTTTGAATTATGATTTCTGTGGAAATATGCCCAGGAATGGGACTGCTGGGTAATTTGGTAGTTCTATGTTTGGTTTTTTAAGGAACCATCTATTGTTCTCCATAGTGGTTGAATGAATTAATCTTACCAAAAACAGTGTAAGAGTGTTTCTTTTTCTCCACACCCTCTCTGGCATATATTGTTTGTAGATTGTTTGATGATGACCATTCTGACTGGTGTGAGGTGATACTTCACTGTAGCTTTGATTTGCATTTCTCTAATAGTGATGTTGAACATCTTTTCGTGTTTGTTGGCAAACTCTGTGTCTTATTTGGGAAAATGTCAGTTTAGGTCTTCTCTCTAAATTTTTTTTTTATTGGGTTGTTTTCTTGATATTTACCTGCATGAGCTGTTTGTATATTTTTGAGATTAATTCATTGTCTGTTACTTCATTTGTAAATATTTTCTCATATTCTGATGGTTGTCTTTTCATCTTTTTTATGGTTTCTTTTGCTGTGCAAAATCTTTTAAGTTTAATCAGGTTCCATTTGTTTATTTTTGTTTTTATTTTCATTACTCTAGCAGGTAGGGAAAAAAGATCTTGCTGCAATTTATGTCAAAGAGTCTTCTGCCTATGCTTTCTTCTAAGAGTTTTATAGTGTCTAGCCTTCCATCTCGGTCTTTAATCCATTTTGAGTTTATTTTTGTATATAGTGTTAGGGTGTGTTCTAAATTTATTCTTTTACATGTAACTGTCCAGTTTTCCAGCAAAATTTATTGAAAAAAAAAAAAAACTGTTTTCTCCATTGTATATTCTTGCCTCCTTTGTCATAGGTTGGGTAACCACAAGTACATGGGTTTATCTCTGGGCTTTCTACCTTGTTCCATTGATCTATACTTCTGTTTTTGTTCCAGTGTCATACTTTATTGATTACTACAGCTTTGTAGTATAGTCTGAAGTTAAGGAGAATGATTCCTTTCTCTCAATTTTTCTTTCCCAAGATTGCTTTGGCTATTTGGGGTCATTTGTGTTTCCAAATAAATTTTAAGATTTTTTTGTTCTTGTTCTGTGAAAAATTCCATTGGTAATTAAAAGAGATTGCATTGAATCTGTACATTGCTTTATGTAGTATAGTCATTTTGACAATATTGAGATCCAATAGCATGGTATATCTCTCCATCTGTTTGTGTCATCTTTGATTTCTTTCATCAGTATCTTATAGGTTTTCAAGTAGAAGTCTTTTGCCTCTTTAGGTAGACTTATTCTGAGATAGTTAATTGTTGCTGTTGTTGTTGTTGTTGTTTTTTTTTTGAATGGTAAATGGGATTGTTTCTTTAATTTCTCTTTCTGATATCTCATTGTTAGTGTATAGGAATGCAAGTAACTTCTGTGCATTAATTTTATATCCTGTCACTCTTCCAAATTCATTGATTAGCTCTAGCAATTTTCTGGAGGCATCTTACAAATTTTCTATGTATAGTATTATGTCATCTTCAAAAGTGAGAGTTTTTCCTTTTCTTTACCAGGTTGAATTATTTTAATTATTTTTTTTTCATCTCTCTTTTCTCTTTACTCTCTTTACACTTCCAAAACAATGATGAACATAGTGATGAGAGAGGATATCCTTGTTTTGTTCCTGATCTTAGAAGAAGTGTTTTAAGTTTTTCACCATTGAGAACGTTGTTTGCTGTGAGTTTGTCATATATGGCCGTTATTATTTCAGGTAGGTTCCCTGTATGCATACTTTCTGGAGAGCTTTTATCATAAACGTGTTGAATTTTGTTAAAAGCTTTATCTACATCAATTGAGATGGTCATATGGTTTTTATTGCTCAATTTGTTAATATGTGATATCACATTGATTTGCATATACTGAAGAAATCTTTCATGCTTGGGATAAATCCAACTTGATCTTGGTATATGATCCTTTAAATGCATTGCTGGATCCTGTTTGCTAATATCTTGAGTATTTTTGCATCTATGTTCATCAGTGATATTGGCCTGTAATTTTCTTATTTTTGTGATATATTTGTCTGACTTTGGTATCACAATGACGTTGGGCTTGAAGAATGAGCTTGGGATTGTTCCTCCCCCTGCAACTTTTAGGAAGAGTTTGAGGATAGGCATTAACTATTCTTTAGATGATTGACAGAAGTCAACTGAAGCCATCTGTTCATGGACTTTTGTTTGTTGGAAGATTTTTAATGCCAGTCTCAATTTCATTACTTGACACTGATTTCTTCATACTTTCTATTTCTTATGGGTCCATTCTTAAATGGTTGTATCTTTCTAAGAACTTGTTCATTTCTTCCAGGTTGTCCATTTTATTGGCATATACTTGCTTGTTGAATTCTCTTATGACCCTTTGTATTTCTATGGTGTCAGTTGTAACTTCTCCTTTTTCATTTCAAATTTTATAGATTTGAGTTCTCTCCCTTGTTTCCTTAATGAGTTTATGAATTGTGTTTATTTTCTCAAAGAACCAGCTTTTAGTTTTATTGATCTTTGCTATTGTTTTCTTCATCTCTTTTTCATCTTTTCTGCTCCAATCTTTATGATTTCTTTCCTTCTAGTAAGCTTGAGTTTTTTATGTTATTCTTTATCTAGTTGTTTTAGGTGTAATATTAGGTTGTTTATTTTGAGATGTTTAAAACAATATTATATTTCTATAAACTTCCCTCTTACAACTGCTTTTGCTTCATCCCATAGGTTTTGGGTCATGTATTTTTTGTTTCCATTTGGTTCTAGGTATTTTTGAATTACTCTTTGATTCCTTCAGTAATCTCTTGGTTATTTAGTGTCATATTGTGTAAAATCCATTTGCGTTTGTGTTTCTTACAGTTTTTTTTTCTCTGTAATTGATTTCTAATCTTGTAGTATTGTGACCACTAAGAATGTTTAATATGATTTCAATTTTCTTAAATTTTCTGATTAAATTTGTAACCCAAGATGTGATCTATTTTGGAGAATGTTCCATGTGCACTTGAGAAGAAAATATGTTCTGCTACTTTGGGATAGACTGTCCTATAAATATCAATTGAATCTATCTAATTTGTCAGTGAAGGCTTGTGTTTCTTCCCTAATTTTCTGTCTGGATGATCTGTCCATTGATATATGGACACTATACTACGGACACTATAATATGTGGGATATTATTGTCCCAACTATTATTGTGTTACTCTTGATTCCCCTTTTCATGGCTGTTAGCATTTGCTTTGTTTTGAGGTGCTTCAATGTTGGGTGCAAAAATAATTGTGATTGTTATGTCTTCTTTTTGGATTGATTCCTTGATTATTATGTGGTGTCTTTCCTTATCTCTTCTAACAGACTTTATTTTAAATTCTATTTTTTTCTGATATGAGTATTGCTACTATTGATTTCCATTTGCATGGAATATCTTTTTCCCTCCCCTCACTTTCAGTCTATGTGTGTCCTTAGTTCTGAAACAGGTCTCTTATAGATAGCATGTATATGGGTCTTATTTTTGTATCTATTAATCCAGTCTGTGTTTTTAGGTTAGAACGTTTAGTCCATTTACATTTAAGGTAATTATTGATATGTATTATCCTATTTCCATTTTCTTCATTGTTTTGGATTTGTTTTTGTTGTTCTTATCTCTTGTGTTTTTCACCTAAAATTTTTTCTTTAGCATTTTTTGTAAAGCTGGTTTGGGGGTGCTGAGTTCTGTTAGCTTATACTTGTCTGTAAAACTTTTGAATTCTCTGTCAAATAGATTTGAGAGAGACCTTTGCTGGGTAGAGTATTCTTGGCTGTAGGTTTTTTCCTTTCATCACTTCAAATATATCCTGCCACTCCCTTCTGGCCTTCAGAGTTTCTGCTGAAAAAATCAAGGGGGATTCCTTTGTATGGTATTTGTTTATTTTGCTGCTTTTAATAGTTTGTTTGTGTCTTTTATTATTATTATTATTAATATGTGTCTGGGCATGTTTCTCCAGGTGTTTCTCCTGGATGGGACGCTCTGTGCTTCCTGAATTTGGGTGACTATTTCCTTTTCCATATCATGGAAGTTTTCAACTCCAATCTTTTCAAATATTTTCTCAGACATTTTCTCTTTCTCCTATTTTTCTGAGACTGCAAAAATTTGAATGTTGGTACACTTAATGTTGTTGCAGAGGTCTCTGAACCTGTCCTCATTTCTTTTCATTCTTGTTTCTTTATTCTGTTCTTTGGCAGTTAATTCCACCATTCTATCATCCAGCTCACTTATCCATTCTTCTGTCTCATTGAAGTTTTAAGTTTTATTTCTCTAGTGACTAGTTATTTTGAACCTCTTGTTTGTAATATATCATTTTTGATGAAATGTCTGTCGGTATGTCTTTTCCTTATTTTATAACTCATTTGTTTGTTTTCATATTGTTGAAATTTAAGAGCTCTTTATATATGCTACATGCAAGTCCTTTGTCAAATATATTGTTTGCAAATATTTTCCCACTCTGTATCTTATTTTTATGACCTGTTAAAAGAGTCACATGCAAAACAAATGCTTTTAATTTAGATAAAGTTCAATTTCTGATTTTTTTTCTTTTATGGTAATTTTCCTGTTAAGTCTAAAAGCACTTCACCTTGCCTAGGTCCTGAAGATTTTCTCCTGTGTTTTCTATTCTATATTTTATGGTTTTACCTCTTACATTTATGATCATGATATCAAGTCAAGGTTCTTTCTGCTTTTCTACTCCAGTACCATTTGTTGAAATGTTATTCTTCTGTATTGAAATGTTTTGTTGTTGTTGTTTAGTCACACAGTCATGTTCAACTCTGACTCCATGGACTACAGAATGCCAGGCCTCCCTGTCTTTCACCATCTTGGAGATTGCCCAAGTTCATGTTCATTGCATTGGTGATGCCATCCAGCCATCTCATCCTCTGATGCCCTCTTTCTGCCCTCAAGTTTTCCCTGCATCAGGGACTTTTCCAATGAGTCAACTGTTTGAATCAGGTGACCAAAATACTGGAGCTTCAGCATCAGTCCTTCCAACCAGTGTTCAGAGTTGATTTCCCTTAAGATTGGCTGATTTGATCTCTTTGCTGTCCAAGGGACTCTCAGGAGTCTTCTCCAGCATGACAGTTCAAAGGCATCAATTCTTTCATACTCTGCCCTCTTTATGGACCAGCAGTAAAAACTATACGTGACAACTGGGAAGACTGTAGCCTTGACCATACACACCTTTGTAAACAGAGTAATGTCTATGCCTTTCAACACACTGTGTAGGTTTTTCATAGCTTTCCTGACAAGAAGTAATCGTTTTCTGATTTCATGGCTGCAGTCACCATCTTCAGTGATTTTTGAGTCCAAGAAGAGAAAATCTGTCACTTCTTCCAAATTTCCCCCTTCTGTTTGCCTTGAAATAATGGGGCCAGATGCCATTATCTTAGTTTTTATAGCATTTATTTTTAAGCCAGCTTTTTCTCTCTACTCTTTCACCCTCATCAAGGGGTTCGTTAGTTCATCTTCATTTTCTGCCATTAGAGTGGTATCATCTGGATATCTGAAGTCATTGCTGTTTACCTGCCTATCTTGATTCCAACTTGTAACTCATCCAGTTCAGCATTTCTCATGATGTGCTCAGCATATAATTTAAATAGACACAGTGACAACAAACAGCCCTGCCCTACTCCTTTCTCAATACCTGAACCAATCAGTTGTTCCATACAAGGTGCTAACTATTGCTTCTTGACCCAAATACAAATTTCTCAGGAGACAAGTAAGATGGTCTGGTATTCCCATCTCTTTAGAGCTTTCCACAGTTCGTTATGATCCACACAGTCAAAAGCTTTAGCATAATTGATAAAACCAAGGTAGATGATTTTTTCTGGACTTCTTTTGCTTTCTCTATGATCCAGCTAACGTTTGTAATTTGATCTCTGGTTCCTCTGCCTTTTATAAACCCAGATTGGACATCTGGAAATTCTTGGTTTGAGTAATGCTGAAGCCCAGCATGCAAGATTTTAAGCATGACCTTACCAGTATGGGAGATGAATGTAATTGTCCAATGGTTTGAGCATTCTTTAGTACTGCCCTTCTTGGGAATTGGGATACGAATTGGCCTTTTCCAATCCTGTGGCCATTGCTGGGCCTTCCAGATTTGCTGATATAGTGAAGGAAACACTTTGATAGCTTTGTCTTTTGGAGTTTTGAATAGCTCTACTGGAATTCCATCGCATCCACTAGCTTTATCAACATTAGTGCTTCCTAAGGCCCACTTGACTTCACACTCCAGAATGTCTGGCTCTGGGTGACTGACCACTCCATCATGGTTAGCCAGTTGATTAAGATATTTTTTTGAACAGTTCTTCTGTGTATTCTTTCCATGTTATCTTCATCTCTTCTGCTTCTACTAGGTCTCTATCGTTTCTGTCCTTTATTGTACACATCTTTGGGTGAAATGTTCTCTTGATATTTCCAATTTCACTGAAGAGATTTATAGTTTTCCCCCGCTGTTTCTTTCCTCATTTTTTATGCATTGTTCATTGAAGAAAGCCTTCTTGTCTCTCCTTGCTATTCTTTGGAACGCTGCATTTATTTGGATGTCCCTTTCTCCCTTGCTTTTTGTTACTCTTCTTTCTTCAGCTATTTGTAAAGCCTCCTCAGATAACCACTTTGCCTTCTTGCTTTTCTTTTCCTTTGGGATGGCTTTGTTCTCTGCCTCCTGTTACAGACCTCTGTCTATAGTTATTCAGCCATGCTGTTTACTAGATCTAATCCCTTGAATCTATTCATCACCTCAATTGCATATTCATAGGGGATTTGACTGAAGTCTTACCTGACTGGTCTATTGGTTTCCCCCACTTTCTTTAGTTTAAGCCTAAATTTTGCCATGCGAAGCTGATGATCTGAGCCACAGTCAGCTCCAGTTCTTGTTTCTGCTGTCTGTATACAGCTTCTCCATCTAAGGCTACATTACATTCTTTATGTAATCAATTTGATTTTGGTATTGACCACTTGGTGATGCCCATGTGTAAAGTCATCACTTGTGTTGTTAGAAATGGGTTTTTGCTATGACCAGTGCATTCTCTTGGCAGAATTCAGTTAGCCTTTGCCCTACTTCATTTTCTTTTCCAAGGCCAAACTTGCCTGCTACTTCAGGTATGTGTTGACTTCCTACTCTTGCTTTCCAATCCCCAATGAGGAAAAGAACATCTTTGTGTGTGTGTGTGTGTGTTAGTTCTGGGAGGTTTTCTAGATCTTCATAGAACTGGTCAACTTTGGCTTCTTAGACATTGGTTGTAGGGGAATAGGCTTGAATTACTGTGATATTGAATGGCTTGCCTTGAAAACAAACCACGATCATTCTGTCATTTTTGAGGTTGCATCCAAGTACTGCATTTCAGATCTCTTTTCTTTATTATAAGGGCTACTTGATTTCTTCTATAGGATTCTTGCCCACAATAACTGAAATAATGGTCATCTGAACTAAATTCACTTATTCTCATCCATTTTACTTCACTGATTCCCAAGATATTGATGTTTATTCTTACCATCTCCCACTTGATCGTGTCCAATTTATCTTGATTCATGGACCTAACATTCCAGATTCCTATGCAATACTGTTCTTTGTAGCAATGGATTTTACTTGCATCACCAGACACATCCACAACCGAGGGTTTTTTCTGCTTTGGCCCTGCTGCTTCAATCTTTTGGGAGCTACTGGTAGTTGTCCTCTGCTCTTCCCCAGTAGCATATTGGACACCTTCCCACCAGGGGAACTCATCTTTCAGTGTCATATCTTTTTGTCTTTTATACAGTTCATGAGGTTCTCACAGCAAGTATACTGGGATGATTTGCCATTCCCTCCTCCAGTGGATCATGTATTGTCAGAACTCTCCACTATGACCCATCCATCTTGGGTAGCCCTGACATGACTCATAGCTTCATTGAGTTATGCAAGCCCTTTCACCACAACAAGGCAGTGATCTGTGAAGGATCTGTGGATTGTTTTTATTACCTTTTTATCAAAAATCAGTAATCTGTATTTATTCAGAACTTTTTCTCTTTTCAGTTTTATTTATCTATGTATTTGTCCTTCTACCAGTACCACACTCTTGATTATTGAAGCTCCATAGTAAGTTTTAATAACTTATAGAAATACTCTTTCTACTATAATCTTTTTTTTTTTTTTAAGACTTGCATGGCTGTCCTAGAGACTGTGCCTTTTCCATGTATCTTATAAAAGATAGCATGTATCTGTACAAATCCTTGCTGGGATTTTGATAGGAATTACATTAAAACTACAGATTACTTTGGTAAAGGTGGCATCTTTACTATTTTCAGACTTCCAATACATGAGTACAGTATGCCTTTCCATTTTTTACGTTTTCTTTGATTTCTTTCTTCAGCAAATTTAGCTTTTGGCATACAAATTCTGTAAAAGATTTGTTAAATTTCTACCTATTTCATTATTTGTATAATTACAAATTATTCATATGACTATAAGTGGTTTTGTATTCTCAAATTCAGTTTTCACACTACAACTTTCTTAATATATGTATAAATACTGCTGATTTTTACATACTGGTCTTGCATACTACCACCTTACTTAACCTCACTTATTATCTCTAAAATATTTTTGGCTGGTTTTAATCCTTGAGATTTTCTACATGTGCAATCACTATATGTCATCTGCAAATGAAAGCAATTTACTTCTGCCTTTTTGATTTATGGAAATTTTATTGCTTTTTCTTGCCTTATTGTATTGGCCAGGGCTTTTATTACTACACTGAATAATAGTGATGAATGTGGACATCCTTCATTTCTTCCTGATTTTAGTAGGAAAACATTCAGTATTTCAACATCATGTATGATATTATCTGTTGGTTTCTTTGTAGATACACTTTATCTAGTTGAGGTAATTTGGCTCTGTTGTTAACTGATTGAGTTTGTTTCATGCATGGGTATTACATTTTGTCAAATGTATTTTCTGCATATGTTTATAGGATAGTATGCTTTTAAAAATTTTTTAGTCTATTGATGAAGTAAAATAGATTGATTGTTTTTCCAATGTTAAACCAAGCTCACATACCTGGAATAAATCACACTTGGTGTATTGCTTTTCATCCTGCTCACAGTGCCATTTCTTTTGCTGTTCACACTATGCACACCATTCAATGAACCCAGGGCAGGAAAGGCATGAGCTAAGAGGCTGGAAGAAGATAACACAAGGAAGAGCCATAGGAACTGCAGACACGTTTATTTTCTCCTGACTGGCACAGCAGCCATAGCAGTATTCTCTCCTAGCTGATGCAGCAGCCCTACCACAATTCTCTCCTCTCATGGCTGACCCCACCAACACAGCCATGACATAGCAGTAATTCTGCTGCATTCTAAGTGGAGCTCATAAATCCCTATGGCATACAACCCATAACCAAGTGAATACCTCATGACCCACATGCACAGTGCTATAAACAATAACAGCTGTTACATAGTCATTATTTATAAAACATGGGACAAGAGCTAGAGGCCGTGGGGTGAGAGAGTGTGAACACACCATCTTGGCTAATTTTTAATTTCCCTATATTTGGTTATAGTATATAATTATTTGTATATATTGTTAGATTTGGTTAGCTAATATTTTACTTGCAGTTTTGCATCTATATTCTTGAGGGATTGGCCTGTAGTCTATTCTGGGCAATGGTTTTATATTTAGTGTCATAGTAACACTTGTCTCATAAAATGCATTGGAAAGAGTTGTTTTCTATTTTTTGGAAAAGTTTTTGTAGAGTTGGCGTCAATTCTTTTTTAAATGCTCTGCAGAATTATTCAATGAAATGATTTGAGTGCAAAAATTTTATTTTATAGATATTTAAAAATTCAGGTTTCAATTTCTTTAACAGTTATGGCAATACTTAGGTTAGTTTTTCTGTTATACAAGTTATGGCTATCTGTGCTTTTTAAAGAATTTACACATTTAATCTAACTTGATGAATTTATGTGTATAGTATTTTTTGTAGTATTCATTTTTTCTCTTTTTGATATCTCTGAAATACAGATAATGGGAATTTGTGACTTCTCTTTTATACTTGTCATTCCAGCTAGAGGTTTCCAAAATTTATTCATCTTTTAAAAAATCTGTTTTTTAAAATCTGCTTCTTTGCTTTTTTTAAAATTGTTCCTCTGCTTACAATTTCATTTATTTCTGCTCTTACCTTTATTAGTGCCTTTTCTGCTTGATTTGTTTTTATTTTACTCTACCTTTTTCTAGTTTCTTCAAGTGAGAGCTTAGATGATTTATTTTATACACTTTCTCTTTTCTAATATAAATATTTAATGTTATAAAAATTTTTCCATACTAGTTTAGCTAAGTTCTACTGATTTTGATGTCTTGTAATTTTATTTTCATTCAATTCAAAGTGTTTCATAAATATTTACTCATTTTTTTCTCTTCCCATTATATTTTTTATTTCTTTTTGATGTTCAAGATTTCATTCTCTTATTCACTTTCTGTTTAGACAGTTTTATTTAGCCATTCATTTAACGTTAAGTTGGGCTCCCCATGTGGCTCAGCTGTTAAAGAGTCTGCCTGCAGTGGAGGAGACCTGGATTCGATCCCTGGGTTGGGAAGATTCCCTGGAGAAGGGAAGAACTACCCACTCTAATATTCTGGCCTGGAGAATGCTGTGGACTGTACAGTCTATGGGGTCACAAAGAGATGGACACAACTGAGCAACTTTCACTTCACTTCACTTAATGTTAAGTTGGCTAATAACAAATTTTCCTTGTTTTATTTCATCATAAAATATTTTCATTTCCCCTTCATTCCTGAAGGATGTTTTCACATATTTCTGAGTTGATGATTATCAATATTTTTCATCACTTGAAAAATATTATTTCATTTCTTTCTGGCTGCCATGATTTCTGATGAGAAATCCATTGCTGTTTGAATTGCTTTTCCTTTGATACATTATGGTTGACTACTTTCATGATTTTTTCTGTCGTTAGTTTAAGAAGTTTGACTACGATGTACCTTGGAAGATTTCTTTGAATATATTATCTTTGGGATTTGTTCAGCTTCTTGAATCTGTACATGCATGTCTTTCAATGTTTGAGAAGATTTTGGACTTATTTCTTTGAGTAGTTTTTTAACCTTACCTTTTTTCTCCTCTCCTCCTGAGAATCCAGTTACACAAATGTCGAATCTTTTGTCATAGTTCCAGAAACCTCTGTAGTTTCTGTATTTCTCTGTTTATTCAAAGTGTGTTTTCTCCCTTTTGTTGAAATTCATTTCAGTCTCTCAGTCATGTCTGACTTTTGTTACCCCATGGACTGCAGTATGCCAGGCTTCCCATCCATCACAAACTCCTGGAGCTTACTCAAACTCACCCATCAAGGCAGTGATGCCATCCAACCATCTCATCCTCTGTCATCCCCTTCTCTTCCTGCTTTCAATCTTTCACAGAATCAGGGTCTTTTACAATGAGTCAGGTCTTCACATCAGGTGGCCAAAATAATGGAGTTTCAGCTTCAGCATCATTCTGTCCAATGCATATTCAGGACTGATTTCCTTTAGGGTTGACAGGTTTGAACTCCTTGTAGAATCAAGGAGAGTCCCTTGGACTCTCAAGAGTCCAAGTATTATTGATATCTCTGTATTATTAATATCTCTATATTATTGATGAAAAAAGTTTTTTGATTTGGATAAAATTCAATTTATCTATTTTTCTTTTGCCACATATAGTTTTCTTGTCTTATCTAAGAATTCTTTGCTAAAAGGAAAGGACACTTTTTGAAGATATACTCCTTTCATTTGATCCTTGAAGGCTGAACTATACTACTTAAAGATATATGCATGATTATTTGATCTAAGAGTGTTATAATTTTAGCTCTCACACTTGAACCTATGGTCTGTTAACTTTTGTGTTTGGTATTAGTCAGGGAATCACTTTTATTCTTTTGCAGGTGGGTATCAAAATGTCCCAGCACAATGTATTGAAAGCACTATTGTTTCCCCTGTTGAGTTGGCACCCTTGTCAAAAAAACACATGACCATAAAAGTTAAAGGCTTTTTTCTGGACTTTTGATTCTGTTCCATGACCAATATGTCTATCATGCCAGCATTACAATGTCTTGCTTACTGTAAACTTAGGGTAAGTTTTGAAATTTGTGAGTTGTCTTCCAATTTTTTCCCTTTATTTTTTCAAGATTATTTTGTAAATTATAGGTTCCTTATATTTCCATAAGAACTTCATGATAAATTTCTATTAAAAAGTCAACAAGAATTTCTATAGGGAGTATGATGAATCTGTAGATCAGCTTGAGGTGTATTGTCATCATAAAAATGTTAATATTTTTATTCAGTTCAGTTCAGTCACTCAGTTTGTCCAACTCTTTGTGACCCCATTGACTGCAGAATGCCAGGCCTCCCTGTCCATCCCCAACTCCCAGAGTTTACTCAAACTCATGTCCATTGAGTTAGTGATGCCATCCAACCATCTCACCCTCTGTCATCCCCTTCTCCTCCCACCTCCGACCTTTCCCATCATTAGGATCTTTACAAGTGAGTCATTTCTTTGCATCAAGTGGCCAAAGTATTGGAGTTTCAGATTCAGCATCAATCCTTCCAGTGAATAGTCAGAACTGATTTCCTTTAGGATGGACTTGTTGGATCTCCTTGTTGTCAAAGGGACTCTCAAGAGTCTGTTTCTATTTATTATAAATTCTCTTTAATTTCTTCAGTAATACTTTGTAGTTTTCAGAGCATAGTTTTGTACTTCTTTTGCTTAGTTTATTCATATTTACTTTTAATGTTTTAAATTCAGTTGTACATGAGATTGTTTTAATTTCAATTTTGAATCTTTCACTGCTACTGTACAGAAATACATTTTACTTTTCAATATTTAATTTATATTTCTCAACCTTGTTAAACTTGACTATTAGCTCTATGGTTTTTCTGTAGAAAGTGCTTTAAGACTTTCTATGTATAAAATCATGATATCTGAAAATAGATAGTTTCATTGATTTGTTTTCCAATATGAATGCCTTTTCTTTTTCTTACCTAATTCCCTTGCATAAAACGTCCAATGAAATGTTGAGTAAAAGTGGTGAGAGTGGAAATTCTTGTCTTTTGTTCCAGAATTAGGGAGGAGGCATTCAGTCTTTCATCACTGAGTATAATTTTTCAGTGGGTGTTTTTATTTTTTTCTTTTTTTTAAATTTATTTTTTTATTGAAGCATAATTGCTTTACAGAATTCTGTTGTTTTCTGCCAGACCTTAGCATGAATCACCTATAGGTATACATATATCCCCTCCTTTATGAACCTCCCTCCCATCTCCCTCCCCATCCCACCCCTCTAGTTTGTGGCTACCTATTTTACATATGGTGATGTAAGTTTCATGTTACTCTTTCCATACATCTCATCCTCTCCTCCCCTCTCCCCATGTCCATAAGTCTGTTTTCTACATCTGTTTCTCCATTGCAGACCTGTAAGTAAGTTCTTCAGTACCATTCTCTTACATTCCATATATATGTGTTAGAATACAATATTATTCTTTATCTTTCTCACTCACTTTACTCTGTATAATAGGTTCTAGCTTCATCCGCCTCATCAGAATAGACTCAAATGTTTTCCATTATATGGCTGAGTAACAGACTCTTGGAGTTGGTGATGGACAGGGAGGCCTGGTGTACTGTGATTCATGGGGTTGCAAAGAGTCACCCACAACTGAGCGACTGAACTGAACTGAACTGAATATTCCACTGTGTATATGTACCACAACTTCTTGATCCATTCATCTGTTGAAGGGCATCTATGTTTCATATATGTTCTATTTATTGCAAATAGTGCTGCAATGAACAATGGGGTACATATGTCTTTTTCAATTTTGTTTTTTTCAGGATATATGCCTAGGAGTGGGAATGCTGGGTTGTATGGTGGTTTTATTTCTAGTTTTTAAAGGAATCTCCATACTATGTCCATAGTGGCTGTATCAATTTACATTCCCATCAACAGTACAAGAGTGTTCCCTTTTCTCTACACTCTTTCCAGCATTTATTGTTTGTAGTCTTTTTGATGATGGCCATTCTGATCAGTGTGAGAAGATATCTCATTGTAGTTTTGATTTGTGTTTCTCTAATAATGAGTGATGATTATCATCTTTTCATGCATTTGTTAGCCACCTGTATGTCTTCTTTGGAGAAATGCCTGTTTAGGTATTTTCCCAATTTTTGACTGGGCTGTTTGATTTTCTGTCATTGAGTTTTATGAGCTGCTTGTATAGTTTGCAAATTAATCCTTTGTCTGTTGTTTCATTTGCTATTATTTTCTCCCATTCTGAGGGTTGTCTTTTCACCTTGCTTATAGTTTCCTTTGCTGTGCAAAATGATTTAAATTTAATCATGTCCCACTTGTTTACATTTGTTTTTATTTCCATTACTCTAGGAGGTGGTTCATAGAGGATCTTGCTTTGATTTATGTCATCGAGTATTACGCCTATGTTTTCCTCTAAGAGTTTTATAATTTCTGGTCTTTTGTTTAGGTCTTTAATCCATTTTGAGTTTATCTTTGTGTATGGTGTTAGGTGCCATCACTTCATGGCAAATAGATGTGGAAACAGTGGCTGACTTTATTTTCCTGGGCTCCAAAATCACTGCAGATGGTGATTGCAGCCATGAAATTAAAAGATGCTTACTCCTTGGAAGGAAAGTTATGACCAACCCAGAGAGCATATTAAAAAGCAGAGACGTTACTTTGCCAACAAAGATCTGTCTGGTCATGGCTATGGTTTTTCCAGTATTCATGTATGGATGTGAGAGTTGGACTATAAAGAAAGCTAAGCGCCTAAGAACTGATGCTTTTGAACTGTGTTGTTGGAGAAGACTCTTGAGAGTCCCTTGGACTGCAAGGAGATCTAACCATTCCATCCTAAAGGAGATCAGTCCTGGGTATTCATTGGAGGGATTGATGTTGAAGCTGAAACTCCAATATTTTGGCCATCTGATGCAGAGAGCTGACTCGTTTGAAAAGACCCTGATGCCAGAAAATATTAAGGGCAGGAGGAGAAGGGGATGGCAGAGGATGAGATGGTTGGATGACATCACCAACACAATGGACGTGGGTTTGGGTGGACTCCGGGAGTTGGTGATGGACAGGGAGGCCTGGTGTGCTGCAGTTCATGGGTTTGCAAAGAGCTGGACATGACTGAGTAGCTGAACTGTACTGAACGGTGTTAGGACTTGTTCTAATTTTCTTCTTTTACATGTAGCTGTCCAGTTTCCCCAGAACCATTTATTGAAGAGGCTGTCTTTTCCCCATCGTATATTTTTGCCTCCTCTGTCAAAAATAAGTTACCCAAATGTGCTTAAGTTTTTTTCTGGGCTTTCTATCTTGTTCCATTGGTCTATATTTCTGTTTTTGTGCCAGTACCATACTGTCTTGATGGTTGTAGCTTTGTAGCATAATCTGAAGTCAGGAAGGTTGATTCTTCCAGCTCCATTCTTCTTTTTCAAGACTGATTTGTGTATTCGATGTGTTTTGTGTTTCCATATGAATTGTGATTTTTTTTGTTCTAGTTCTGTGAAAAATGTCATTGATAATTTGATAATACTGGGAGCAACAAAATATTACCCACTCACACCTATGGATAGATCAACTAAACAGAAAATTAGCAAGGATACACAAGCTTAAAATGATAAAATGGACCTGTTAGACCTATAGGACATTTCACCCCAAACAATGAAATTCACCATTTTCTCAAGTGCGCACAGAACATTCTCCAGGGTAGATGGCATCCTGGGCCATAAATCTAGCCTTCGTAAATTCAAAAAATAATTATAATCATATCTAGCACCTTTTCTGATCTCAATGTGGTAAGATTAGATGTCAACTACAGGGTAAAAAAAAACTATTAAAAATACAAACATATGGAGGCTAGACAACATGCTTCTAAATAATCAACAAATCATGGAAGAAATAAAAAAGGAAATGAAAATATGCATAGAAACATGAAAACACAACAACCTAAAACCAATGTGATTCAATAAATGCAGTGCTAAGGGAAGGTTCTTAGTGATACAAATTTACCTCAAGAAACAAGGGAAGAATCAAATAAATAACCTAACTTTACACCTAAAACAATTAGACAAAGAAGAAATGAAGAACCCCAGAGTTAGTAGAAGGAATGAAATCATAAAAATCAGAGCAGAAATAAATGAAAAATAAACAAAGGAGACCATAGCAAAAATCAACAAAACTAAAAGCTTGTTCTTTGACAAGATAAATAAAATAGACAAACCATTAGCCAGGCTAATCAAGAGAAAAAGGGAGAAGAATCAAATCAACAAAATTAGAAATGAAAATGGAAAATCACAACAGACAACACAGAAATACAAAGGATCATAAGAGACTGCTATCAGCAACTACATGCCAATAAAGTGGAGAACTTGGAAGAAATGGACGAATTCTTAGATAAGTATAACCTTCCAAAACTAAACCAGGAAGAAATAGAAAATCTTAACAGACCCATCATAAGCACAGAAATCAAAATTTTAATTAAAAAAAAAACCAGCAAACAAAAGCTCAGGACCATATTGCTTCACAGGGGAATTCTACCAAAAATTTAAAGAAGGGCTAACACCTATACTACTCAAACTCTTCCAGAAAATTGCAGAGGAGTGTAAACTCCCAAATTCATTCAATGAGTTCACCATCACCCTAATACAAAAACTAGACAAAATGCCACAAAAAAGAAAACTACATGCTCATATCACATGAATATAGATGCAAAAATCCTTAGAAATATTCTACCAGACAGAATCCAACAACATATCAAAAAGACCATACATCATGACCAAGTGGGCTTTATCCCAGGGATGCAAGGATTCTTCAGTATTCACAAATCAATAGATCTGATACCTCACATTAGCAAATTGAAAGATAAAAACTATATGATTATCTCAATAGATGCAGAGAAAGCCTCTGTCAAAATTTGACACCCATTTATGATTAAACTTCTCGAGAAAACAGGCATAGAAAGAACATACTTCAACACAATAAAAGCCATATAGGATAATCCCACAGAAAACGTTACCCCAATGGCAGAAAAAAAATTGAAAGCATTTCCTCTAAAGTCAGGAACAGGAAAAGGATGCCCACTCTCACCACTACTGTTTGTCATAGTTTTGGAAATTTTAGCCACAGCAATCAGAAAAGAAAAAGAAATAAAAGGAATCCAGATTGGAAAAGAAGAAATAAAACTCTCACTGTTTGCAGATTACATGATCCTCTACATAGAAAAACCCAAAGACACCACCAGGAAATTGCTAGAATATAGTAAAGTCACAGGAAATAAAATTGATACACTGAAATCCCTTTCTTTCCAATACACTAACAATGAGAAAACAGAAAGAAATTAATGAAACAATTTCTTTCACCATTGCAATGAAAAGAATAAAATATTTTAGAATAAATCTACCTAACGAAACAAAAGATCTATACATAGAAAAATATAAGATACTGATGAAAGAAATCAAAGATGATACAAATAGATGGAGAAATATACCATGTTCATGGATTGAAAGAATCAATATAGTGAAAAGGAGTATGCTACCCAAAGCTATCTATAGACTTGATGCAATCCATACTAAATTACAAACAGTATTTTTCAGAGAACTAGAACAAATAATTTCACAATTCGTATGGAAAAACAGAAAACCTCAAATAGCCAAAGCAAGCTTGAGAAAGAAGAATGGAACTGGAGGAAGCAACCTGTCTGACTTCAGACTATACAACAAAGCTACAATCATCAAGAGAGTATGGTACTGGCACAAAGACCGAAATGTAGATCAATGGAACAAAATAGAAAGCCCAAACATAAATCCACACACGTATGGACACCTTATCTTTGACAAAAGAAGCAAAAATATACAGTGGAAGAAAGACAATCTCTTTAACAAATGATGCTGTGGAAATTGGTCAACCACCTGCAAAAGAATGAAAGTAGAACACTTTCTAACACCATATACAACAATAAACTCAAAATGGGTTAAAGATTTAAATATAAGACCAGAAGCTATAAAACTCCTAGAGGAAAACATAGGCAGAGCACTCTGACATAAATCACAGCAAGATCCTCTATGACCCACCTCCCAGAGTAATGGAAATAAAAGCAAAAATAAATAAATGGGACCTAATTAAGCTTAAAAGTTGTTGCACAACGAAGGAAACTATAAGCAAGGTGAAAAGACAGCCTTCAGAATGGGAGAAAATAATAGCAAATGAAACAACTGACAAAGAATTAATCTCCAAAATATACAAGAGGTCATGCCTCTCAGTATCAGAAAAATAAGTTATCCAATGAAAACAATGAGCCAGCTCCTCCAGCTCAACTCCAGAAAAATAAATGACCCAATCAAAAAATGGGACAAAGAACTCAACAGACCTTTCTCCAAGGAAGACATACAGATGGCTAACAAACACATGAAAAGATGCTCAACATCACTCATTATCAGAGAAATGCAAATCAAAACCACAATGAGGTACCATTATACGCCAGTCAGGATGGCTGCTATCCAGAAGTCTACAAGCAATAAATGCTGGAGAGGGTGTGGAGAAAAGGGAACCCTCTTACACTGTTGGTGGGAATGCAAACTAGTACAGCCACTATGGAGAACAGTGTGGAGATTCCTTAAAAAACTGGAAATAGAACTGCCATATGACCCAGCAATCCCACTTCTGGGCATACACACCAAGCAAACCAGATCTGAAAGAGACACGTGCACCCCAATGTTCATCGCAGCACTGTTTATAATAGCCAGGACATGGAAGCAACCTAGATGCCCATCAGCAGACGAATGGATGAGGAAGCTGTGCTACATATACACCATGGAATATTACTCAGCCATTAAAAAGAATTCATTTGAATCAGTTCTAATGAGATGGATGAAACTGGAGCCCATTATACAGAGCGAAGTAAGCCAGAAAGATAAAGACCATTACAGTATACTAACACATATATATGGACTTTAGAAAGATGGTAACGATAACCCTATATGCAAAATGGAAAAAGAGACTCAGATGTATAGAACAGACTTGTGGACTCTGGGAGAAGGCGACGGTGGGATGTTTCAAGAGAACAGCATTGAAACATGTATATTATCTAGGGTGAAACAGATCACCAGCCCAGGTTGGGTGCATGAGACAAGTGCTTGGGCCTGGTGCACTGGGAAGACCCAGAGGGATCGGGTGGAGAGGGAGGTGGGAGGGGGGACCGGGGTGGGGAATACATGTAAATCCATGGCTAATTCATTTTAATGTATGACAAAAACTACTGTAATGATGTAAAGTAATTAGCCTCCAACTAATGAAAATAAATGGAAAAAAAAAATAAAGATAAAAACATAAAAAAAAAGAAAACAATGAGCCAAAGAAATAAACAGACATTTCTCCAAAGAAGACATACAGATGGTAACAAATATATGAAAAGATGTTCAACATCACTTGTTATCAGAGAAACACAAATCAAACACACAATGAGGCACCATCTCACACTAGTCAGAATGGCTGCTATCAAAATGTCTACAAACAATAAATGCTGGAGAGGGTGTGGAGAAAAGGGAGCCCTTTTACACTGTTGGTGGGAATGGAAAATAGTACAGCCACTATGGAGAACAGTGTGGAGATTCCTTAAAAACCTGGAAATAGACCTGCCATACAACCCAGCAATCCCACTGCTGGGCATACACACTGGAGAAATCAAAATCGAAAGAGACACATGTACCCCAATGTTCACTGCAGCACTGTTTACAATAGCTAGGATATGGAAGCAACCTAGATGTCCATTGGCAGACGAATGGATGAGGAATTGTGGTACATTTACACAATGGAATATTACTCAGCTCTTAAAAAGAACACATTTGAGTCAGTTCTAATGAAGTGAATGAAACTGGAGCCTATTATAAGAGTGAAGTAAGTCAGAAAGAGGAACACCATACAGTATATTAACACATATATATGGAATTTAGAAAGATGTTAATGATGACCCTAAATGCGAGACAGCAAAAAAGGCACAGATATTAAGAACAGACTTTTGGACTCTGTGGCAGAAGGCAAAGGTGGGATGATTTGAGAGAATGGAATTGAAACATGTATGTTACCATATGTGAAATAGCTGACCAATCCAAGTTTGATGTGTGAAACAGGGCACTCAAATCCAGTGCACTGGGACAACTCAGAGGGATGGGTTGGGGAGGGAGGTGGGAGGGGAGTTCAGCACGGAAAGGACACATGTACATCAGTAGCTGATTCATCTCAATGTATGGCAAAATCTACCACAATATTGTAAAATAAGTAGTCTCCAATTAAAATAAATAAATAAATTTTAAAATGTATGGAGAGGATGTGAACCTCTCCATGCTGTAAAAAAACAGTACTCTTGATCTCTTTTCTTTTTTTTTTTTCCAAATTCTATAGTGATCCAGCCTCAATTTTTAGGTTTAATCTTCTAATAATAAATAGCTCTGTCAAGGTTTTATTTATTCTGGATGCATTTTGGATAACTGTATTATATAAGTCCATAGGTAAAATTAAGAAAAAAGTATTTAAAAATTATTCATTATGAATGAAAGTATCATTAAATATATTTATTTACTTTTTAGATTTCCATTAAGAGGAATCTTTATGATTTCCATGGTTGAATAGATCAGAGTTGATCTTGTTAAAATACTATAGTAGGGAACACTATAAAAATCAAATTAATATTTGATGTAGCAGTGATAGAATAACAAACAGTTTACATGTGCATAATTTTTTGGAGGTCATAATTTGGGCCTTTAATATGATTTCAATTAATTACTTTTTTCAATAATGTTTTCTGTACCCCATATTATTTTTCAGGTGCTGGGAATGTAATCATGACAGGATCTTTTTGTGTCCTCTAATACCTTACAAATAATGCCATAATTCTATTGAAATAAATTGTGATGTAGTTTTTAAATAAAGATACTTTTCTGTGAGTTTAGTATTTTGCATAAAAATCTATACATTTACATGAATGTTTCTAATATATGAATATATTTAGTAGTATTTATTATTAGAGTTTTTGTTTCCCAAGCATTTTGATATTTATATTCTAAAGTAGTATTTGCTTAAATGTGCTAAAATGTACAGTGAACTCAGATACACAGTGACACATGTTTATTCATTCATCATAAACATGTATTGAGAATTCTGCTTTCAACAGTGTCAAATTAGTTACCCTGAAAGGCTCTCCTGCTACAGTTAGATCCTCATTAAAAGAATATGTATTTTAATATATTGTTGGATTCACAAGAGATAAATCCCAGTGAACCAAAAAGAGAGACAGACAGACATAAAGAAAAAGTGAGGGATGAAGGAAGGGGAAGAAAGAATGAACAAATAAAAGAAAATATGCACAGAATTGAAAACCAAGAGTTCAAAATTGTGGCTGTAAGTAATAAATTAATAGGAAAGGTGGGTTGCCATAGAAATAAATATCCATTCTGTAGTGATATCAAGAGACAAATCTTTGAGCTAAAAGCAAGATGAAGAGGCTGAACTTGAACTCCTGCATTTTGCTAGGACCCTTATGTCATTATCACTTCCTGGCTCCTAGTCTAAGACAATACATTTTTTTTTCACTAAATAAATGCATCTCCCTCTTAGGTCCTTTGGATTTTTGTAATTAAATTTAACCAAATGTGATCTCACAAGAGAAAAAAAAAAAAACTGTTCAAACATCTAAGGAATCAACCCACTGTAAGAGAGAGTCACAGAAACAAACAAACCAAAAAAAAAAAAAAAAAAAAAAAAAAAGACAAACAGAAAACTCCATAGATTTAGACATCTAAGGAACTCAGATGTATAGTCATTTTCTACTTTATATGAATTCCCTAAAGAAACAAAAAATGAGATTAAATTGATATTGTTTAAGTACAACATATTTTAAAATACAAAATAGAGTTGTTAGAAATAAATATAATATTTAAAATTAAAAGCTTGATGAATAGGTTAAACAACAGAGTAGACAAACCTAAAGAGAGAAATAGTGGACTTGGAGATATATTTGAAGAAATCATGTAGTATGCAGTAAAGATAGACAAGGAGATGGAAAATATGAAAGTTTAAGAGAAATGAGGGTAAGGCACCTCATTCCAACACTTATTTAGGTGAATTCTCTGAAGAAGGGAATAGAGAACACAGAAGAAAGGAAATACTCAAAGAGAAAATGGCTAACAAATTTTCAAGAACTTATCTCTGGAACCATAATTAATATAATTAAGTATCTGTGTTGTATTACAGTTGGAAACAGCATGTTCAATTACCTTTTAGAGTTCAACAGTTATGGGAAGGGACGAGTGAATAGTGGCATTAGGGTAACAGACTTCAAGAGTGCTTTTTCCAAAACATGGAGAATTTTTTGATTGAAGGTTAGAAGCCATTGTAAAAATTTCATATGTCACATCACCTAGGTAATGAAATTGTGTCCAGTAAAGGTTTGTATAACCTAAATTCCTGGGTAGAAGAGAAGTCCCATGCTTTGATAATAGACTAATTGGATTAGGCTATATTAAGTGAAGTTACAATATCTTTATATCTGTGCATTAATTTTCCTCTATATTTAGAACTTTTATCTTGTTGAATTCAGTAACTTTGACATGGCTAACGGTATACTTCTGTGAATACAGAATACACTTAAGATATCTATTATCTTGGATTTATGCACGGAAATCTTTACAAAATAGACAATACAGAGATAAATGAAAAATGAAAAAAAAAATATATGAAAAGCTAATGTTTACTGTTCTGAAAAAGATGTAGAAATTGAAAGAGCCACTGAAAAGAGAAGCTAAAATGCCAATTAGTGCTTCAACTACTTTTATTTCTAACATACTCCTTTGACTAAATATGTACCTAGCATGCCACTTTGAAAGCTCTATCTAATTTGTTTGCTTCTCTTGCTGTTTTAGTCCATACAGGACTTTAGCACCAATTTCCTGAGAGAGTGCATTTCTTCTCATGGAAAGCAATTACTAGTTTAATAAAAGTTAATAAAACATTAACAGCATTAAACATGGGCTGAATTAAGCTACTTTATTTGAATATATAGGATGTTATAAGAAAAGAATGTTTATATAGATGTATTTTGATAGATACATACTATAAATCTGTTAAGCCTGATATCATATGTATATATACAAACATATATATTCATATAGCTAATATCCTGCTTTCCAAGCAAAAGGGAGTATGTATTTAAAGATAAATGCAAGATAAATGGCTTATATCTCTAAATTAGAATCTGCAAGCAGTTAATCTCAAATAAACTGTTTTTTTTTTAATAAATCTCCATAAATCTTGTACTACTCAGTAAGTGTGGAAATGTGATAAAGGTTAGATTATTTCCCACATTTTCATATTTTTTCTTTGAGAGTCTTCTATTGGTAAGGTGCTTTGCTAATTTCTGGAATCAGTAAGCCAACTCCTAGATAATGGGGAAATTGAATATTTTTTATTCTCTATAATGTGTAGAAAGAGTAGAGCTCTATCTCCATGCTGCTAATTAAGATTAAGGAATTCACAGGTTTTTTTTTAACATGTCAACCTCCCACACTAAAAAAAAAAATATTATCACAAGCAAAGTAGTAGAATGAGAAACATATTTGGAATTAAAAGCTGTAAGTCCTTTGTCTTTTTCCAACATACTAGCTAATGTATCTTGTAGATAATTGACTTTTAATAATATAAATGAATTAAGTAATTAATCAATGACAAATTAGATAAATTAATCTCTATGAGTCTTAGTTTCCTTATCTGTAAGGTGTAAATAATATCTAACCTCTCAGTGTTGTTCTTAAGCCTGTTGTATTAATGAATATGAAACTAATTTTTACATTGTCAATTTAAAATTATTTATATGTAGGGTAATTTTGTTGTTTGTTTTAAAAATGAAAGTGTTAAAAATAGAATTCTCTATGAATACTTTTAGGATTCTTTCATAATTATTACTAAAATAATTAAAAGCAAATTTTTGAGCCCAAAAGAAACCAATGGAAACAGATTCATGCCTGTTAAGATCTCCTTTCCATCTCTCATATGCCTTCAGTTCAGTTCAGTCACTCAGTCATGTCTAACTCTTTGTGACCCCATGGACTGCAACATGCTAGGCCTCCCTATCATCATCAACTTCTGGAAATTACTCAAACTCATCTCCATTGTGTCGGTGATGCCATCCAATTATCTCATCCTCTGCCATCCCCTTTTCCTCCCGCCTTCAATCTTTCACAGCATCAGGGTCTTTTCCTGTGAATCAGCTCTTTTCATCAGGTGGCCAAAGAATTGGAGTTTCAGCTTCAGCATCAGTCCTTCCAATGAACACTCAGGACTGATTTCCTTTAGGATGGACTGGTTGGATTTCCTTGCAATCCAAGGGATTCTCCAAAGTCTTCTCCAACAGCACAGTTCAAAAGCATCAATTCTTCATCAGTCAGCTTTCTTTGTAGTCCAACTCTCACATCCATACATGACTACGGGAAAAACCATAGCCTTGACTAGATTCACCTTTGTTGACAAAGTAATGTCTCTACTTTTTAATATGCTGTCTAGGTTGATCAGAACTTTTCTTCCAAGGAACAAGTGTCTTTTAATTTCATGGCTTCTGTAACCATCTGCAGTGATTTTGGAACCCCCCAAAATAAAGCCTGCCACTGTTTCCACTGTTTCCCCATTTATTTGCCATGGAGTGATGGGACCAGATGCCATGATGTGCCTTACATCAGTACAATTAAATATCCCTGATGCCTTGTCAGTGTAGTTGTTTCTGTTTCAAAATATTTAACTAAGATTATCTTTCCAGATATGTAATCTGAATTTGAATTTCATAAAGTCAGAAAATCATAAAATTTAGGTCTATGAATTAGATTCTTACTTGATTCAAAATACCTGTTGCTTCATAAATTTTAATTGACCTAACTCAGATAATTACATGTTTTATTTTCCTTAGTGAAGCACATAATAAATAAGAATGGCTGAAATTTTTATAGTCACATATAACAGGTGATCCTTATGAGGTCCCATTTTTATTTATTTTATTCATATTTTCAAGAAAAATTAAAATCTATAGAAACTTCTGTATAAAATAATTTATTATAAAAAGTGTTAGTTTTCTATTGCTACTTTTCAAGATTACCTCAAACTTAGTGTTTTTAAACAATATGTTTATTATCTTATTTCTCAGTAGGTCATGGAAGTCTGATACGGTGGACCAAAAATCAAAGTGTTGGCATTAGGTTTTCCTTTATGGAGGCTCTAGTGAAGAATGTATATCCTGGCCTTTTGGATTGTTGGCAGAATTCATTTCCTTATGATTGTAGGACCAAGGTCCATGTGTTCTCACTGGCTTGTCCTTGAATACTACTCCCAGTGTTTAGAGGCCATCTACATTCCTTAGTTCACATCCCCCCTTCGTCTATGTTCACAGTCGGTAATGGTGGGTTTAGATCTTCTTATGTTGTATCTCTCTGACCCACTCTTCACCCTTCCTTTATAATGATTCATGCAGTTACCCTAGGTCTATCCTAATAACCAAGAATATCTCCTGATCTCATGTTCTTAAGCTTTATCACATCTACAAATTCCCTTTTGCCTTGTAAGGTAATGTTTTCACAAGTTTTAGGAATTAGGATCTGGGTATCTGTGGAGTAGCGTCATTATTCTGCCTCACTCAGAGAGAGAAAAAAAGATTCTTATTTTGAAGACATGATAAAAATGGACAACCATGCCATAACATTAGATTGGACATCTAAAAAACAAAGACAAATGATACCACAGTGTGAGGGTATCTATAAAATATAGGAATAGAAAAATTAAAAAAAATGAAGTAGCTGTTGCTTTTTTTTTAATCTCTTGAGTCCATTTTTATTATATGCAAAATTAAGTAGTAAAACGTGATGGTAACATAATTAATGTTTCCTGTATTTTTTTTTTTTAAAGAAAATCCACTATGAGGAAATCATTAGAAACAGTGTATAATGATTTCTGAAAAGTATGTTAACAGTGCTTGAGCTTTGAAATAAGAACTTGACAAATGTGTAAATCTGATGCAAAACTGCATTTGAAAAGGGGAGAGATTGCCATCCTTTTTACCGTGTGTCAAGATTTGTGCATTTCCACTGTTAATATTTGGTCTGATTTCACACTGATGAATAATGCTTGCTATGGAAACAAATTTGCTAAAATAATTTTATTTTATTTTTTCCATTTATTTTTATTAGTTGGAAGCTAATTACTTTACAACATTATAGTGGTTTTTGCCATACATTGACATGAATCAGCCATGGATTTAAAATAATTTTAAAAGACTATCTTTTGTGTTTCTTATAATGGTCATATTTAATTTATTGAAAATGTATTATGTGCCTATAAAAAACCTTTCTTTGCATTTGTAAGACATATTTTAAATCATGCTTTAAGTATTGATGTTCACAAAAACTCCTTATTTTGTTTGAAATTTTATTCCTTGTTATTGTTTCTGAATGAAATTTGGACTATCATGACATCTGTTACAGTTATTTCAAAAACTTATGAACACTATATTTTAGATAGTTGCACTTTATAAGGAGGGGCTATTTACATTTAGTTAAAGGCAGAATATACTATGATGAGCACAATCACTGATTTATCTTTGATACTTACTGTTTCACCTTACATGGAGCAGTTTTAATAAATTCCAGCATTTACTTATAAGAGTGCCATCAATCCGGAAAGATCCCAACCCCACATAAAAAGCACATTTAATTGTTGAATTTTAGTAAGTGGCTCTTGCTTTCTACAATGCTGTGATCTAAGCACATGTTCCTTTATCTGCAGTTTTATTTTTCATGGCTCAGTTAACCAAAGTCAACCACAGTTTGAAAATATTAAATGAATAATCCCAGAAATAAACAATTGATAAGTTTTAAAGTCATGCCATTTTGAATGTCATGATGAAAACCTGTGCCATCATACTCCATCACATTCAGGATTCACAACCATCAACATTATCTGCTCCTGCTATCCAGCCATCCACATAGTCATAGCTGGATGATCCAAGATCAATTGAAGCAGATGACCCCCCTGATATATTATAAGAAGGTCAATAGTAGCCTAATACTATGTCACAATGCTTATGTCATTCACCTCATTTCATTTCATCGTCTAGGCATTTTGTCATCTCACATAATTACAAGAATTTTAAGTACAGTACAATAAGATATTTTGAGAGACAGAGACCATATTCACATAGCTTTTATTATACTGTATTATTATAATTGTTCAATTTTATTATTAGTTGTTATTAATCCATTCATGTACATAATTTGCAAGTTACACTTTATCATAGGTATGTATGTATAGGAAAAAATAGTATATATGATGTTTGGTTCTATCTCTGGTTTCAGGCAGCCACTGGGAGTGTTGAAATATATTGCCCACAGATAAGGGGGCTTCTGTATCTAGCATTTATGTATCTAGCATTTATGACCAACTTATTGCCATATATTGTTACAAGTGCTTTGAAGGATTGTCTCATTAAATATTCACATTAAATTTCTCATTTACACGTGAGAAAATTGAGGCACAGAGAAGTAAAATTATTGCCAAAGTCACATGCAAGAACAACTAGGTTTCATATCTGAGTCATTGAACACATTCTTATTCACTATGTCTTAGTCATTCCTCGTATGTCAAGACACTGTACCAAATCATTAAGTTTAGGTGTTAATTCAATTAAGCAGCATGACTTTGCAATTTAATAAGTACTAAGACAAGGGGAATATGTGAACCAACTTATTGTAGGAAAAATAAATCTAGTCTTGGAATCAGAAACCCTGGGTTCTAGTCTCACATTCTTCTCCAGCACCACATCAATTTTCAGCAATGCATCATTCAAAATCATCAGTTCTTTAGCACTCAGCCTTTATGATTCAACACACATCTGTATATGACTACTGGAAAAAACCATAGCTTTGACTATATACATGTTTGTCAGCAAAGTGATGTCTCTGCTTTTTAATACAGCATCTAGATTTGTCATAGATTTCCTTCCAAGGAGCAAGCGTCTTTTAATTTCATGGCTGCAGTCACTATTCACAGTGATTTTGGAGTCCAAGAAAATAAATAAAATCTGTCACTGCTTCTGCTTTTTCTCTTCCCTAACATTCTTTCCTCAGAACTCTTCTTTCTCTAAATAATTTCTCTTTTAAATACCCTATCCATGTCTGTGGCTTTAACTTTCAGATCAAAGGAAGTTAACTCATAATTTATCATTTCTCTGCTAAAATTCTCCAATGTTTCACAGTTGTTTCCTACAATAAATATTTTCCTGACTCTGGCATTCAAATTTTTAAGCACAGTAGTGTCCTGAAAAGGATTTGTTACCTGGCTCTCAATAAAAATAAATAACAGTGTTGAATTGGAGACTTTGCCAAATTTTGTGATATAAATTCTTCTATTGTTGTCAGTTTCAAGCTAACAACAGGAAGTCACTGAAAGAAGGCATGGAAAGAGATGCTAATAGTCTCCTCTGGCAAACTAGTGTGAACCAGCTCCGATACATCACTGTCTTTACCATGTCTTCAAACTTTATGTCCAGCTTTATCTTCTCTTTCTGCACTGAATTAGATTAAACCACTGTTTGCTGAGTGTGCACCACACATTTCTACCTGTATCTTCATAAATTGCTATGTTGTTCATGTTATTGACTAAATTTGGAAAAACCTCACACTCCACCTTTACCTAACTGAATCCTAATCAGCTTTTCAAGGTGCGGTTCCTTGAAGACTTTTCTGATATCCACACTAACTTAATCTATGTTGTATTCTTTTGTGAGTTGCTTTTACAAATTCCAAACCTCTCTATCTCTTTTTCATAATCAAAGTTCTTTGTATCTTTTTTATACTTTTATGATATTTTTAATATTTTGATTGTCTCTTTTTTTTACATTGCCTTTCTTTTAAAATTAATTTATTTTAATTGGAGGATAATTACTTTACAATATCATGATGATTTTTGACATACATCATCTTGAGTCTAGGGATTTGATCTTCCTCCCAGAAGTACTCAGCCCAGTTTTGCTTATATCCTCAATGCCTACAGTTGAAACAAATTGAGAGCTGATGGACAAACCAATCCCTCACTTGCAGCTGATTAATATTGTTTGATGTATTTTAGTGATGCATTTAAACTCTCTTCTTCCCCATTTTGTAAAGTGGCAGGAACAAGTTTCTTACCAAAAAATCCAGCTGTTTAACTTTGTGTAGACTTGACTTATATCTAATTAATCATTGCAGTAAACAATTGTCTTTAATAATTAACCATTAAAGATTTAACAGACCACTGAATTTCACTTTTGTAAGAAAAGTAATACCACCAAATACCTGTGCTTTAACTACTTTTGGGCTGCAAAAGATTTGAATGGGGGTAAATTCATTGGCTAGAACCTCTGAAGCAATATTTATTTTCTATAATGATGATAATTTGTATTTTACTTATAAGTGAAGAGGAACTAAAGAGCCTCTTGATGAAAGTGAAAGAGGAAAGTGACCACTGCAGATGGTGACTGTGACCATGAAAATAAAGACACCTCTTCTTTGGAAGAAAAACTATGACAAAACTAGATACCATATTAAAAAGCAGAGACATTGTTTTGCCAACAAAGGTCCATCTATTTAAGCTATGGTTTTTCCAGTAGTCATGTATGAATGTGAGAGTTGGACCATAAAGAAGGCTGAACACTGAAGAATTGATGCTTTTGAACTTTGGTGTTGGAGAAGACTCTTGAGAGTCCCTTGGACTGCAAGGAGATCAAACCTGTCGATCCTAAAGGAAATCAGTCCGGAATATTTGTTGGAAGGACTGATGCTGAAGCTGAAACTCCAATACTTTGGCCACCTGGTGTGAAGAGCTGACTCATTTGAAAAGACCCTGATGCTGGGTAATATTGAAGGCAGGAGGAGAAGGAGACGACAAAGGATAAGATGGTTGGATGGCATCACTGACCTGATGGACATGAGTTTGAGCAAGCTGCAGAAGTTGGTGATGGACAGGGAAGCCTGGTGTGCTGCAGTCCATGGGGTCACAAAGAGTTGGACATGAGTGAATGACTGAACTGAACTGAGCTTATACCTTTATTTAAACATATATTTCTATTCTTCCTCCATAGTTTAAGCAAAATATCACAGAGAAAGATATGTCCCTTAAGTATTAAAATGGTACTTTTTCTAGAAAGCATCAAATTGGAGGCCACCTGCCAGAAGTGTGGGTGAGTAGTTACTCTAAGAGTCTACAGGCATAATTAGAGTATAGGCTCTTACACATTTCTCCTCCAGTTACTATTAACTAAATTATAACTAATGTCAACTCTTAATTTGCCTTTTTCTGTTATTTGCTACTTTGTGAATTCTCTATTGCAAATTTATATCTCAGGCTAACTCAAGTGGCCTAGGCTATATTTATCTATATTTAATGAATTAAATAATCGACAAATTCAAAGTGTTTAATATATGGGCTCTACTCAAAGAACTTGGTGAGAAAATTGGGGAACAGAAAGAGTATGCAATTTGGCCACTTTGACACAACTAGTAAGCATTACACCAAAATCTGAACACAGATGTGCATTTTGTTTGCCCTATAACACATTGGCTGACCACCTTCACAAAATATCTTCTGGACACAGCCTGCTGTTTTTTTCATGTTAAAAGAGTTCTTCCATTAGAAACTTCTAGATGAAATGGTAGGAAAAGCCAGTGGGATTCAGCTGTAGATCAGGTGTTTTCAGGATGAAGTGTTAATATTTTATTTTACAAGTCTTAGAAAAGTGTGATGAAAACACTGTTTTGAAAAGTAAATCTATTGTCCATTTGCAGTATGGATTAGAATAGGGGGACATTAAGTCCTCTTCTGCTCAGAAAATGGAGATTTGTGAACATGTTGTAGTTTAAGCAAAGCAATTAGGAAGGAAAGTTAACTTAAAACAATATAACATATTTCATAATCAAATGAATTATCCCCTGTATTAGATTTTTCCATTCTTTTCCATCTTCTGTTTGTATAGATAATTAAGAATTGGCTCTATTTTTGCTATAATATGTCATAACAAATATTTTTCCCGTATGGTAGTATATGGAATAGTATTTCTAACAAACAAATCATTCACAGCTTTAAGCCAAACTTAAACATTAATTCTCTCATCACATTTGATATTTCTGAAATGATTAATGGATTTTGTTGCAAGCCAATAAATTATCAATATAAAAAATAAAGAGAAAGATTGAGTGTTTGGCAATGCTTCATGATTAGTAATGTCTGGGGAGATCAGTTCAAGATGGTAGAATAGGAAGACATGCACTCACCTCCTCCTGTGAGTGCACTGGGATTACAACTAACCATTGAATAACTGTCAACAGGAGGACAGTGGATCCCACCAAAAAAAAAAAAACCTACATCCAAAGACAAAAGAGAAGTCACAATGAGGTGGTAGGAGAGGCACAATAATGACAAAATAATATCCCATACTCACTAGGTGGGTAACTCACAAACTGGAGAACAATAATACCGTTCTCCCACTATTGTAAAGGTTCTCAACCCCGTGTTAGGCTTCTCAGTGTGTGGATCCAGCAAAGGGACTAGGAATACCCAGGGGATCTAACTTTGAAGGTCAGTGGGATTTGATTACAGGACTTCCACACTACCAGGGGAAAGAGACTCCACCCTTGGAGGGCACACACGAAATCTTGTGCACACCAGGACCCAGGAGAAAGAAGCAGTGACCCTATAGGAGATTGAATCAGACCAACCTCCTAACGTTGGAAGGTCCCCTGCAGAGGTGTGGGTCAGCAGTGGTTAACTACAGGGACAAAGACACTAGCAGCAGCAGTCTTAGGAAGCACCTGTTGGCATGAGTGCTCCTGGAGGTCATCACCATTAGCCCTACCATAGAGACTGTAGACTCCAGGGCTGGATCACTTCAGGTCTAATAGGGAGGGAGTGCAGCCCCACCAATCAGCAGACAAGTGGATGAAAATTTCATTGAGCCCTGCCCACCAGTGTGTTTGTGATAAGTTGTTTCAGTTGTGTCTGACTCTTTGTGATGCCATGAACTGTAGCCCACCAGGGTCTTCTGTCCATGGGATTCTCCAGACAAGAATGCTGGAGTGGATTGTCACGCCCTCCTCCAGGGGATTTTCCTGACCCAGGGATCAAACCCATGTCTCATATCTCCTGCATTGGCAGATGGGTTCTTTACCACTGGCCCAACCAGAGAAACAGCTAGTTTTACCACCACCAGTCCCTACCATCAAGAAGCTCGTGTAAGCCTCTTAGATAGCTTCAGCGACCAGAGGGCTGACAGCAGAAGCAAGAACCACAATCCTGCAGCCTCCAGGACAAAAACCACAATCATAGATAGTTTATCAAAATGAAAAGGCAGAGGACTATCTCCCAAATGAAGGAATAAGATAAAACCCCAGAAAAACAACTAACTGAAGTGGACTTAGGCAACCAATCAGAAAAAAAAAAAAATTCAGAATAATGATAGTGAAGATGATAGAAAAATATGAACCAGAAAAAGAATAGAGGTAAAGATTGAGACTATGAAAGAAGGTTTTAACAAAGATTTAGAGCAACTCAAGAATCATTATTAATATCCAATTTTGAAAATAATTATACTTACATTTCCCTTTAAACCCTGCAAGATTTTCAAATTTGTTCTAGGTAAAGCACTGAGGTTGTGCTAGTGGTAAAGAATCTGCCTGCCAATGCAAGAGACATAAGAGACATGGGTTTGATCTCTGGGTCTAGAAGACCCTCTGGAGGAGGGCATGACAACCCACTCTAGTATTTTTGCCTGGAGAATCCCCATGAACTGAACAGAGGAGCCTGGCGAGCTTCAGTCCATGGAGTCCAAAGAGTCAGACATGACTGAAGAGACTTAGCAAAACACTGAAAACTGTAGGTTGTGCTTAAATTAGCATTCATGTCTTTCTAACTGTCTCTATGTGGAAGAAAACTTCAATAGAATCTAGAGACTTTTCTTGCAATTATTTGAAAATAATTGATCTTGGAGAGGATTCAGTAGCCTTATGATAAAGTTAATTTAAACGATAAATATATATCTTTAAAAAGTTTGTTTTGCATATATTCCAACTAATTTTTAGAAAAATGCCAAGATATGTATATCACTATAATTTGTTATAGCTTGGAGTGTTATAACATGACTTTATGATTTTTTAAAAATCATAAAACACATACATGTAAGTATATAGTCATATAGAAATCAAGGATATAGACCTTCTTATATTCTTGGCAGTATTACAGTAGGTTAAGGTAAAGTCATTTCACTTAAGGGTCACATTTAGTATTTTAATGACAGGATACTATTATGAATTCTGACACCACAAATAATACCAGAAGCTCCGTTAGATTCTTTTGGTATACCATAGTAGAAGGCTGTAATTACAATGACCCTTTACTCTACCCTCATTTTATATAGGGAATATTCAGTGAAGTCACCATTAATTTTGGAGTATACATACACACACAAACACATACCGATCAGTGACTATATATGAGCCACTTTTTATTCAAGCATCAGTATGCCCAATATTCATGTGGATGCCTAAAATTTCATAGAAAAATTATTGTGGAGTCCAAAGAATCATAAGTTCATCATGTCAAAGACTTTTCAAATGCCAATTCCTTAGCTTCAGAAACATCCTTTGAAGAATCATGAAGAATTCTTGGCTACTTTAGATTTGAGGTAGTTGTAAGCAATTCACTTGAATTGCATCAGTTTTGCCCACATCAATTAGCTCATTTTCCCCAGACAGTTGCAAACATAAAACAAAATTCTGCTTTTACTTCCTGACCAACTCTCAACACCAAATGGTACCCAGGGATAAAGGATACACTTATAAATCCATCAATTCCTTTACTTAAAAATGGCTAAGAGTTATCTTACCTGACAGTTTCTATCACTAGCTGGTAGTAAGGTGACAAAGTCAAACTCTCAAATGTGGCCGAATATCTTATTTTTCAAAGGAAAGTAATATGTTTTGGTTATAATAACCATAACCAAATGCTGCAATATTATTTTAGTTCTGAAATATTCTAGGGCCCTAATAATAGAAACAACTAAAATATAAAGCATTTCTTTAGTTATTTTCGGGCTTCCATGGTAGCTCAGCTGGTAAAGAATCCACCTGCAATGCAGGAGACTCTACTTCCATTACTGGGTCAGGAAGATCCCCTGAAGAAGGGATAGGCTACTCACTCTAGTATTCTTGGGCTTCCCTGGTGGCTCAGGTGGTAAAGAATCCACCTGCAATTTGGAGACCTGGGTTCAATCCCTGGATTGGGAAGATCCCTTGAGGAGGGCATGGCGACCCACTTCAGTATTCTTGCCTGGAGAATTCCCATGGACAGAGGAGCCTGGCAGCTTACAGTCCATGGGGTCGCAAAGAGTCAGACATGAATAAGTGACTAGGCACACACACGTTATTTTCAGTTGACACATTGGTGCCTAATACAGCATCATACTTCCAGTGGTATACAGAAAATGCTAGTTAAGTAGAGAATTTTGTAAAGTGATCACTGAAGATGGCTAATGTTCTCAAACGTTAATCTCTTAATATATGACATCAGTACATATTTACAGTGTATACATTAGCTAGCTTATTCTTGTAGTAGATTTTGGGGTTTACAGTGACATTTACCAGGTAACACTTTTGGAAAATGAAACAAAAATATCATGGTCTTTTCATTTGAGCTTGCTTAAAACTTAGATTTATAGTGACATAGTATCCAGGAGTTGGGCTCAGAGTTATTGACAAGTCAACTTGATGATGAGGCTGCTAATGTTGCATTTGCACTGCTTTGGTATGCTGAATTTATTTGCTTATTAAATTGATTTTTGATGCCTTTCATTTTTTATTGATCTAAAGTGAGAATGAAAATTATTATATTTCACATTTAACTGCATTATCTCTTACTATTAAACAAAATATGCAAAATATTTAAAGATAAACACTGAAAAGGCTTTCTAAATTACAATTCCTTAAAAATGTAAGTTCAAGCTACTATTTCACAAATATCTGAAGTTGATCTACAAATTATGGTTTCCATGAGCAAGGGAGATACTAAAGTTTGTATCATTTTGTTTGCTTTGAAAGAATAGCTTGAATTTAATATTGATGTTAGCGTATGAAAGTGCTTAAGTGGGAAGATAATATTAACTCAGCAGTATCATTTATTTGATCTTTGTTTAAAGTCTTATAAAACGAGATTGCTATTTGATTGACAACCTTGTCAAGAGTGAATGAAGACTGACACCGTAATATTGAAAATGCAACGTTTACAAAACTTGAAACCCAAGTTTTCTCATGACACTGCTTCTTTTGTGGAAGACTGAATTTTACATTGTTTTTAAAGAAGTGTGTATGTTGCTAGGTACAGCTAAACCTGATTAGGTTTCATATCTTGGCTTCTTGAATCCTATTCACCTAGTTAAACACATAATTTAGGAATGTCCCTATTAGCAAACATGACTGAGAATCTTTGCTGTAAGGAAAACTCAAAACCAAAGCCTCTTCATCCTAACATCTATTATTTTTCAGAGTATGACTTTTGGGGTTTGTGAACTGGTTATATATTAATATAGTGTTATTGCAAGCTGAGCATTATGCTGCATATTTAAAAGACAACTAGTAAGATTTCAGAATCTGATGTCAGTCAGGGCTTTGTTGTGTGATTTGAGAAAGCATTGTCAACCTCTCAAAGCCTGTTTCCTCAATTAGAAAATGGGAAAACAATAGTACCAATATTATGATGTTGTTATAGGATTAATCGAGATAATAATTATAAAGATCTTAGTATAATACTCGGCACTTGTATAGCTCTTACTGTTGCTATAGTGCTTTTTGTTGTTCCTAATTTCAAACTTATAGGAATATTCATGCTTTTCAAGTAGAGTGCAAAGTACCCACTAGTCTTCATTATATATATATATATATATATATATATATATATATATATATATCTGACAAAATTATGAAAAAATTGAGTTTATGAAATCATTATAACAATAAGGCATGGGTGTTTTTTTCTTCATCTGAGAACAGTGGTGATAGAACATCATATTTGAATAGGTTGAGACATATAAATGAAGAAGACACTTTCAAGGTTGTTATTTCAATTTTAATTGTCAAAAATACACCCTATATTTCTACCCCCATTGTATATAATTAATTCTGAAATAGCTCTCCTAACGACACATTATGAAATGAAATCCTGGGTTGAGTTGCCTTAATGGAGCCACATTATCATCAGTAAAAGACATTTGTAGAATCCCTAAGGACATATCTTTCCCTACTTATAAGAGACACTCATGTTTGTATTATTGTTTTTTAAGGAAATTATAAGCTCACTCACAAGAACTATACAAGTCTATATTCAATTTTGCAGGAGCTTAAAATCTAACTTAGAAAGCTAAAATTCCCTCTATAAATTCAACCTCAAAGTACTTCCACCTATAATAAGTATTCTTTCTAATCCAAAGGACAATATATATGGGTAACCAGCTCATCATAGTTTTAGCTTTTTAAACTACTATAACCCATTTTATGCACTGAAAAGGATTCCAGTTTTTATTCTAACTTAGTAGAACCTGACAAGAGTTTCTCACTGTGTTTAAGAAGGAATCATAAATCTTGGCTAGAAATTTGAATGCCTGGTATACAAAAATACCTAGGTAATTTGCTTAGTTTTCATTACTTGCATTTTCTGTGTGAAATTTTCAGAGTAAAATTTGGCTATTGGTTTCAGTGCAACAAAATTACATTGTTCCTGAGGGAAAGAATTCTGATAGAATGAAGTGCTCAAATTATTGTGTCTATATATAATGCTTTAGGTGTGGTTTACCATGAATCTGATTTTAGCCCAGTATATTTTATTAGCAAATAATTGTTCATTTTCTTTCAAAGTACTTTTCAATACCATGATTTTTTTTAACCTTTCATGATTTAAATTTACACCTTCAACTATCTACTTGTAAATATCAACATAGCAATAATGAGAACAATTTCATGTCCATGATATTTTTCATCATTTATGTTCCTTGCCTCTTTAATACTTGAACACGTTCTCGTAGTCACCCATTGGTGGCATTGGAAAGAGTCAATGAAATTCTTACATCTCACTGTCTGCTCCTTTACCACCACATACCTATAGAGCCTTTCAGGATCAGCTTTTATAATTTTCTTTTATTTTTCTGATTATGCTCATTTTATCTCTTTGTAATTTATTACTATTTCTCATCATTGTGGAAAACTAGAAATTTTCCAAATTAGGCATTTAGAAACTAATTAAGTTTTTCTTTGAAAACAAATATTCACTCAAATTTACAAAAGCTGTTACTTTTTCCCCTGGGAAATGTATTTGCAACCAAAAAAAAATAAAATCCTATGTTAATAGCAGTTTAAATAACTCCATGGTGTTTTGAACTTAGGACATTTCCTTAAAAAGAGATGTTACTGCCACCCTTTTAAAACATGAGCCTTCGTTTGCTGTTTTCTTTCATCTGTTGAAATAATTACTTCTATTTTCTGCCTTTAATGTTTTGTTCTGGTCATTAACATATCAGTAAAATTAAGTTTGAATGGTGTTTTTAAATGTTCAGCTAGACTGCAGTGCATAGTTGGCTGTTAAAATCTACATACTTAAGAGTGAACTAATGGTTAACATTCAGAGCTTTTTGAAGTAGTTCACTGCCCAATTTAATGATGCTGCCAAGAGCAATGATCATATTACTTTCTATTATAGTTTGAGGGGGTTGTTATTCCAGTAATAAAGACAATCAATGGCATTTCTGACACAGTGGCTTAAGTCTTTTACAGAGTGCTTTTCCATTAACAAGCTGCAAACTATAATTTTAGTGGAAAAGATAAGTGGGAGGTATTAGCTGAGTTCTATTTCATGGAAGTTCACTGAGAACAGAAGCTATTCATCACGTTGTTTATAAGTGTGTATCTGCATGTTTTCTGTCATTCGTTGTTCAGTCATTCAGTTGTGTCTGACTCTGAGATGTCAGGCATCCCTTTCCTTCACCATCTCCTGGAGGCTGTTCAAACTCATGTCCACTGAGTCAGTGATACTATCCAACCATCTTGTTCCCTGCCTGCCATTATTCTCCTGCCCTCAGTCTTTCCCAGCATCAGGGTCTTTTCTAATGAATTGGCTCTATGCATCAGGTGTCCAAAGTACTGGAGCTTCAGCATCAGTCCTTACAATGAATATTCAGAGTTGATTTCCTTTAGGATTGACAGGTTTGATCTCCTTGCAGTTCAAGGGACTCTCAATAGTATTATCAAACACCACAGCTCAAAAGCATCAATTCTTTGGTACTCTCCTTTTTATGTCCAGTTCTCACATGCATATATGACTACTGGAAAAAACAAAGCTTAGATTATACAGACCTTTGTTGGCAAAGTAATGTCTCTGCTTTTTAACATGCTGTTTAGTTTTGTCATAACTTTTCTTGCAAGGAGAAAGCATCTTTTAATTTCATGGTTGCAGCCACCATCCACAGTGATTTCGGAGCCCAAGAAAATAAAGTCTGTCACTGTTTCCATTGTTTCCCTATGTATTTGCCATGAAGTGATGTGGCCTGGATGCCATGATGCTTATATGCATACAAATGACAATGCATTTATGTTTATATGTGATTGAATATATAAAGATGGGCTCAATAAAGGACAGAAATGGTATGGACCTAACATAAGCAGAAGATATTAAGAAGAGATGGCAAGAATACGCAGAAGAGCTGTACAAAAAAGACTTTCATGACCCAGATAATCATGAAGGTGTGATCACTCACACTCACCTAGAGCCGGACATCCTGGAATGCGAAGTCAGGTGGGCCTTAAGAAACATCACTATGAACAAAGAGAGTGGAGGTGATGGAATTCCAGTTGAGCTATTTCAAATCCTGAAAGATGATGCTGTGAAAGTGCTGCACTCAATATGCCAGCAAATTTAGAAAACTCAGCAGTGACCACAGGACTGGAAAAGATCAGTTTTCATTCCAACCCAAAGAAAGGCAATGACAAAGAATGCTCAAACTACTGTACAATTGCACTCATCTCACACACTAGTAAAGGAATGGTCAAAATTCTCCAAGCCAGGCTTCAGCAATATGTGAACCGTGAACTTCCAGATGTTCAATCTTGTTTTAGAAAAGGTAGAGGAACAAGAGATCAAATTGCCAACATCTGCTGGATCATGGAAAAAGCAAGAGAGTTCCAGAAAAGCATTTGTTTCTGCTTTATTTACTATGCCAAAGCCTTTGACTGTGTGGATGACAATAAACTGAGGACAATTCTCAAAGATATGGGAATACCACACCACCTAACCTGCCCCTTGAGAAATCTGTATGCAGGTCAGGAAGCAACAGTTATAACTGGATATGGAACAGCATCCTGGTTCCAAATAGGAAAAGGAGTACGTCAAGACTATATATTGTCACCCTGCTTATTTAACTTATATGCAGAGTACATCAGGAGAAATGTTGGGCTGGAGTAAGAACAAGCTGGAATCAAGGTTGCCAGGAGAAATATCAATAACCTCAGATATGCAGATGATACCACCCTTATGGCAGAAAGTGAAGAACAAAAGAGCCTCTTGATGAAAGTGAAAGAGGAGAGTGAAAAAGTTGGCTTAAAGCTCAACATTCAGAAAACTAAGACCATGTCATCCGGTCTGATCACCTCATGGCAAATAGATGGGGAAACAGTGGAAATGGTGGCTGACTGTATTTTTCTGGCCTTCAAAATCACAGCAGATGGTGATTGCAACCATGAAATTAAAAGACGCTTGCTCCTTGGAAGGAAAGTTATGACCAACCCAGACAGCATATTAAAAAGCAGAGACATTACTTTACCAACAAAGTTCCATCTAGTCAAGGCTATGGTTTTTCCAGTAGTCATGTATGGATGTGAGAGTTGGACTATAAAGAAAGCTGAGCACCAAAGAACTGATGCTTTTGAACTGTGGTGTTGGAGAAGACTCTTGTGAGTTCCTTGGACTGCAAGGAGATCCAACCAGTCCATCCTAAAGGAGGTTCATTGGGTGTTCATTGGAAGGACAATGTTGAAGCTGAAATTCCAATACTTTGGCCACCTGATACAGAGAGCTGACTCATTTGAAAAGTTCCTGATGCTGGAAAGGATAGAAGTCGGGACGAGGAGGGGAGGACAGAGGATGCAATGGTTGTATGGCATCACTGACTCAGTGGACATGGGTTTGGGTCAACTCCAGGATTTGGAGATGGACAGGGAGGCCTGGCATGCTGTGGTTCATGGGGTTGCAAAAGTCGGACACGACTGAGAGACTGAACTTAACTGAACTGATTGAATATAAACCATGAGACAGGTTTCTTTTTGTATATTAAATTTAAAGAAGTCCATCTTATTACATTATTACCTTACACAAAATAAAGTGAAACATTAATAATTCCTGTGAATCTACGATGTCTGCAAAGCAGTGTTCTAGGTGCTATATTAATATAAAGATGCTTAGTAAAACGTTCTCCCTATAAAGACCTTAGAAGTATATTTAGGAACAATAAGGACATCTAGAAAGGGAATGCCACAAAGAAGGAAAGGACCACTTTGTTAATGACTAGTATAGGCAACCCAATGCTGTGAGTTCAGGTGGTCACAAAAGGCTTCATGGAGGAGATGGGACTTTGTTTAACTACAGAATAAAGAGTATGTTTCTATTAAGTAGATTGAAATATGAAGTGTTCCATATGATATGAATAAATGTATAGAGGATGATAATATGCTCAGTTTATATTGTTGATAAGCAGAGTAGAACAGTAGAAATCTAAAGGCAGATAAAACAGCTCAAGTACAGTGCCGCTTGCTACCAAGGAAATGTTGAATTCACATTTAGACTTTGTTCTTACACATTATCCCACCCAAAATATTTTGGAAATAATATTCAGTTCAGTTCAGTCGCTCAGTCGTGTCAGACTCTGCGACCCCATGAATCGCAGCACTCCAGGCCTCCCTGTCCATCACCAACTCCCGAAGTTTACTCAAACTCATGCCCATCGAGTCGGTGATGCCATCCAGCTATCTCATCCTCTGTGGTCCTCTTCTCCTCCTACCCCCAATCCCTCCCAGCGTCAGGGTCTTTTCCAATGAGTCAACTCTTCACATGAGGTGGCCAAAGTATTGGAGTTTCAGCTTCAGCATCAGTCCTTCCAATGAACACCCAGGACTGATCTTTAGGATGGATTGATTGGATCTCCTTGCAGTTCAAGGGACTCTTCAGGAGTCTTCTCCAACACCACAGTTCAAACACACACACACACACACACACACACACACACACACATATATATATATATATACACACACACACACACACATTTAATCTCAGGTACCTTCCCAACCCAGGGGTCGAACTTGTGTCTCCTGCCTGCAGGCAGATTCTTTACCACTGCACCATCTAGGAAGTCTGTAATTAATTATGTAATTTTTTTTAATCCTTAATGACAACATACTGCTGCTGCTGCTTCTGCTAAGTCGGTTCAGTCATGTCCAACTCTGTGCAACCCCATAGATGGCAGTCAACCAGCCTCCCCCATCTGTGTGATTCTCCAGGCAAGAACACTGGAGTGGATTGCCATTTCCTTCTCCAATACATGAAAATGAAAAGTGAAAGTGAAGTCACTCAGTGGTGTCCAACTCTTAGCGACCCCATGGATTGCAGCCTACCAGGCTCTTCCATCTATAGGATTTTCCAGGCAAGAGTACTGGAGTGGATTGCCTTCTCCTTCTCCAGGGGATATTCCCCACCCAGGGATCGAATCCAAGCCTCCAGCGTTTCCTGCATTAACAGGTGAGTTCTTTACCATTGAGCCACCTGGGAAACCTAAATAACAAAATCCCAATAAATTACCTTAGCCACTGAAATTTGTCATTTTGTGCAACCCACTCCAGTATTCTTGCCTGGAAAATCCCCTGGACAGAGGAGTCTGGAGGGTTACAGTCCATGGCATCACAAAGAGTCAGACATGATTGAGTAACTGAGTATGCACGCTTGCTTTTTATCCCAATTTACTAAATGTTGTGTACCAACTAGGTTCAACAAAAAAGATTAAAATAGTTGCATGTATAGAAACAGCTCAAGTTTTATACCACTAGTTAGTCTCTTAGAAAATGTAGTGTTCAAGATTAAGTATAATTGAGGAATAAACTGCATTAAAGATTAAAAAATATATATATAATCCCTGTCAGAGAATGAGAATCTAGTTCCCACCGAAGAGAATGTTGGTTAAAGAAATGTTCTCAAGTAAAGCTATGGAAATCATACATTTATGTGCAGCCTCTAAAAACTTATTCATTTTGGATTTCGAGATTTGTTCAGTAGTGAATTAGTACCTCAAAATCCTATTCTCATTAATGATTTTCTCGCCACTATACATATCTACAATTTCTAACAATCCCACTCCACTCTAACCACAAAATAAAATGAAAGTGAAGTCACTCAGTCGTGTCCGGCTCTTGCCACCCCATGGAATGTAGCCTACCAGGCTTCTCCCTCCATGGGATTTTCCAGGCAAGAATACTGGAGTTGGTTGCCATTTCCTTCTCCAGGAGATCTTCCCAACCCAGGGATTGAACCTGGGTCTACTGCATTGTAGGCAGGCGCTTTACCATCTGAGCCACCAGGGAAGTCCTTGCCTTAAATTGGGATCATGGGAAGTTTCTAAGCATTCAGAGTTTAGAAATCTATTTGCCTTTATTGCTTCTGTGTTCCAAGTCTTGATGCGTCATAACCATTTTAAAATGTTCTTATTGTTTTCTGTCCTATGTAATTTATAAATCAAACTGCAAGTATGCATTGAATGTCAACTGTGTGTATGGCAAAATGGTAGCATCTACAGAGGAAAAAGTGAAAACTAAGTAGACAATGAGTTTCCCTGGTGGCACAGTGGTAAATAATCTGCCTGAAATGCAGGAGATGTGCAGGAGACATGAGTTCAATTCCTGAGTTAGGAAGATCCTCTGGGAAAGGAAATGGCAACCCACTCCAGTATTCTTGCCTGGAAAATTCCGTGGACAGAGGAGACTGGCAGGCTATAATCTATGGAGTTACAAAAGAATCAGACATGAGTTAGCAGCTAAATAACAACAGCAAGTAGGCAATACCCCCCATACTCAACTAATTTAATGTATGACTAGGGATTGAAGGTAATAACATGAATATTTAGTTACAGATAAAAGCTGTAAATAGCATTATGGGAGACATATTTTAGTACCTAGAACAAGTTTCTGTACGTGTGCTTCAGAAAATTAACTCAGGAAAAGTTTTAATGGAGAACATTAATTTAAGATCTTGAAGATAGATGACATTTAGAAATGTGGAATGGATGGGGTAATATTTTAGATATATGTATTGGAGAAAAATTAAGAAATTAGAAAGTTTTGTGAGTAGTAGTTAACAGGGAGACAGGTTGATTACAGCTGAGAATTGTAACTGTATTTGTACAATTGTAAAATACAATTGTAATTGTATTTGTATTTGAAAAATACAGATTGTAATTATATTTCATTACATAAAGGAATATTTGTGGATGAAGCATAAAAGATAATGTAAATGGGATCCATGAGAGCCTATTAGTTTGTTCACAGGAGATTAAACTGATATGGGGAAATTTAATCTGTTAGCAGTGTCCAAAATGAAATAGGGTAAAGAAAAGCTAAAGCCCTGAGCTCCAGTTAACGAAACTGTTTTAACCATCCAAGTGTGATGTGGTTGGAACAGGAGATAGCTTAAAGGTAGTATTAAGTGGTTCTGTTTAGACAGATGAGCTATGAGAGAGGTAAAAGAGAGAAAAGAGCTAAAGCAATTAGGAGGATTCAAGCCTTCATAAGAGATAGTGAAAATGGAAAAAAAAAGGTGACAATATAAGAATCATGATATGAAGTCAGTTGGTTGAGGATTACAGTTGGATGATCAGTTCAGTTTGCTTCAGTCGCTCACTCGTGTCCGACTCTTTGTGACCCCATGGGCAGGAACACACCAGGCCTCCCTGTCCATCACCAACTCCCGGAGTTTACTCAAACTCATGTCCATCGAGTCGGTGATGCCATCCAGCCATCTCATCCTCTGCTTTCCACTTCTCTTCCTGCGCTCAAAATTTCCCGGCATCAGGGTCTTTTCCAGTGAGTCAATTTTTCATATCAGATGGCCAAAGTATTGGAGTTTCAGCTTCAACATCAGTCCTTCCAATGAATATTCAGAACTGATTTCCTTTAGGATTGAGTAATTGGATCTCCTTGCAGTCCAAGGGACTCTCAAGAGTCTTCTCCAATATCATAGTTCAAAAGCATCAATATTTTGCTACTCAGGTTTCTTTATAGTCCAAATCTCACATCCATACACGAATACTGGAAAAACCATAGCCTTGACTAGATGGACCTTTGTTGGCAAAGTATCATCTCTGGTTTTTAATATGCTGTCTAGGTTGGTCATAACTTTTCTCCCAAAGAGTAAGCATCTTTTATTTTCATGACTGCAGTCACCATCTGCAGTGATTTTGGATCCCCCCAAAATAAAGCCTGCCACTGTTTCCACTGTTTCTCCATCTATTTCCCATGAAGTGATGGGATCAGATGCCATGATCTTAGTTTTCTGAATGTTGAGCTTAAAGCCAACGTTTTCACTCTCCTCTTTCATTTTCATCAAGATTTTCATCTTTAGTTCTTCTTCACTTTCTGCCATAAGGGTGGTGTCATCTGCATATTTGAAGTTATTGATATTTCTCCCAGCAATCTTGATTCCAGCTTGTGCTTCATCCAGCCCAGGGTTTCTCATGATATACTCTACATATAAGTTAAATAACCAGGGTCACAATATACAACCTTGACGTACTCCTTTTCCTATTAGGAACCAGGATGTTCCATGTCCAATTCTAACTGTTGCTTCCTGACCTTCATATGGATTTCTCAAGAGGCAAGTCAAGTGGTCTGGTATGCCCATCTCCTTCCGAATTTTCCACAGTTTATTGTGATCCACACAGTCAAGACTTTGGCATAGTGAATAAAGCAGGGATAGATGTTTTTCTGCAACTCCCTTGCTTTTTCAATTATTCCGCAGATGTTGGCAATTTGATCTATGGTTCCTCTGCCTTTTCAAATCCAGCTTGAACATCTGGATGTTCACAGTTCACATATTGTTGAAGCCTGGCTTAGAGCACTTTGAGCATTAATTTACTAGCATGTGAGATGAGTGCAATTGTGTGGTAGTTTGAGGATTCTTTGGCATTGCTTTTCTTAGGGATTAGAGTGAAAACTGATCTTTTCCAGTCCTGTGGCCACTGCTGAGTTTTCCAAATTTGCTGGCATATTGAGTGCAGCACTTTCACAGCATTATCTTTTAGGATTTGAAATAGCTCAACTGGAATTCCATCACCTCCAATAGCTTTGTTCGTAGTGATGCTTCCTAAGGTCCAGTTGACTTCACATTCCAGGATGTCTGGCTCTAGGTGAGTGAACATACCATCATGCTTATCTGGGCTATGAAGATCTTTTTTGTTTAGTTCTTCTGTGTATTCTTGCCACCTCTTCTTAATATCTTCTGCTTCTGTTAGGTCCATAACATTTCTGTCCTTTATTGAGCCCATCTTTGCATGAAGTGTTCCGTTGTTACCTCTAATTTTCTTGAAGAGATCTCTAGTTTTTCCTATGCTATTATTTTCCTCTCTTTCTGAGGAAAAGCTTTCTTTTTTTTTTCTAAAGCTGAGGAAAGCTTTCTTATCTCTCCTTGCTATCCTTTGGAACTCTGCGTTCAAATGAGTATATATTTCCTTTTCTCCTTTGCCTTTCGCTTCTCTTCTTTTCTCAGCAATTTGTAGGGCCTCCTCAGACAGCCATTTTGCTTTTTGCATTTCTTTTTCTTGGAGATGGTCTTGCTCCCTGTCTCCTGTACAGTGTCATGAACCTCCATCCATTGTTCATCAGGCATTCTGTCTATCAGATCTAGTCCCTTAAATCTATTTCTCACTTCCACTGTATAATCGTGAGGGATTTGATTTAGATCATACTTGAATGATCTATTGGTTTGCCCTACTTTCTTCAATTTAAATCTGAATTTGGCAATAAGAAGTTCATGATCTGTGTTACAGTCAGCTCACAGTCTTGTTTTTGCTAACTGTATAGAGCTTCTCCATCTTTGGCTGCAAAGTATATAATCAGTCTTATTTCAGTGTTGCCCATCTGGTGATGTCTATGTGTAGAGTCTTCTCTTGTGTTGTTGAAAGAGGGTGTTTACTATTACCAGTAAGTTCTCTTGGCAAAACTCTATTAACCTTTGTCCTGCTTCATTCTGTATTCCAAGGGCAAATCTGATTGTTACTCCAGGTGTTTCTTGACTTCTACTTTTGCATTCCAGTCCCCTATAATGAAAAGGACATCTTTTTTGGGTGCTAGTTCTAGAAGGTTTTGTAGGTCTTCATAGAACCATTCAACTTCAGCTTCTTCAGTGTTACTGGTCAGAGCATAAACTCGGATTACTGTGATATTGTATGGTTTGTCTTGGAAATGAACAGAGATCATTGTGTTGTTTTTGAGATTGCATCCAAGTACTGCATTTCAGACTATTTTGTTGACTATGATAGCTACCTCATTTCTTCTAAGGGATTCCTACCCACAGTAGTAGATATAATGGTCATCTGAGTTAAATTCACCCACTCAAGTCCATTTTAATTCGCTGATTCCTAAAATGACGACATTCACTCTTTCCATCTCCTGTTTGATCACTTCCAATTTACCTTGATTCATGGACCTAACATTCCAGGTTCCTATGCAATATTTCTCTTTACAGCATTGGGCCATGCTGGATGATAATCAACCTTAATAAAGAAATAGACTTCCTTTCTCAATGTTTTCACATAACAATTGAATATTCTAGTGAAAGTGTCCAGTAGGAAATTGAAAGTACAAATCATTGGTAAAATAGATAGATACTTATTAATTCTTTCTATCTCAAAGAAAAATAAAAACAAACTATACCTTTACTATCTTCAGTGGTCTGGAAAACTTTAGGAGACTGGAAAGACTGATTAATACGTATGACATGTTTAAGAGATTTAAGTATTTTGGCAGACACATATTTTAAAAAGAGCTGGATAAGTAGTTGGTGAAGGTTTTACATTTCATAATAGTAAATATATTCTTTTGGATAAACAATTGGGAATCACTAGTAAATTTTGAAGAAAGAAGCTAATTGATTTTAAAAAAGTAATTGTTGAAATGCATGAAAGAGAATAAACTCTTTGGGGAAAAAACAAGCATGTGGAAAGAACCCTTTTACCATATCCTTTCTGTGATTCAGTATTTTTATAGATTGTATTCCATTTAAAATTAATATAAAACAATGGTTATATTTCCTAGTGTGCTGTACAATATATATTTATTTTTGATGATATTTATTAAAGTTATGTAGCTCTCCATTTATTTAGCTTTTATTTTATATTTTTCTAGAGTTTTATGCAATTATTAAAAAAATTAATTGGTGGTGGAAAGTTGCTTTACAATTTCTGTTTTTTTTTCTGCTGTACAATAATGTGAATCACTCATAATTTTGCATTGATATGTCCCTTCCCTCATAAGCCTCCCTCCCCTCCACCCATCCTACCCCTCTAGGTCATCACAGAGCACCAATCTGGTCTCCCTGTGTTGTTTAGCAACTTCCCACTATGTTACACATGATAGCGTATATATGTCAATGCTACTTTCTCAGTTTATCTCACCCTCACCTTCATCCACTATGTCCATAAGTTCATTATCTACTAGTTTCATCAGTACAACTTTTCTAGATTCCATATATATGTGTTAATATATGATACTTGTTTTTTCCCTTTTTGACTTACGTCACTTTATATCAGAGGCTCTCTGTTCATCTACCTCACTACCACTGACTCAAATTCTTTCTTTTTTTATGGCTGAGTAACATTCCATTGTATAAATGTACCAGAACTTATTTATCCATTCATCTGTTGATGGACATCTAGTGTGCTTCCACGTCCTGACTACTGTAAATATTTCTTAAATGAATATTGGGGCACATGCGTCTTTTTAAATTGTGATTTTTCTCAGGGTATATGTTCAGTAGTGGGATTGCTGGTCATGTGGTAGATTTAATACTAGTTTTTTATTTTTATTTTTTAAAGAATCTCCATTCCATTTTCCATAATGGCTGTATCAATTTACATTCCCGCCAATAGTGTAGTGAGGTTTCCTTTTCTCTACATCCTCTTCAGCATTTCTTTTTTCATTTATTTTTATTAGTTGAAGGCTAATTACTTTACAATATTGTAGTGGTTTTTGTCATACATTGACATGAATCAGCCATGGATTTACATGTATTCCCCATCCCGATCCCCCCTCCCACCTCCCTCTCCACCCGATCCCTCTGGGTCTTCCCAGTGCACCAGGTCCGAGCACTTGTCTCATGCATCCAACCTGGGCTGGTGATCTGTTTCACCCTAGATGATATACATGTTTCGATGCTCTTCAGCATTTATTATTTGTAGATATTTGATAATGGCCATTATGACTGATGTCAGGTGATATCTCATTGTAGTTTTGATATGAATTTCTTTAATAATAAGTGATCTTGAGCATCTTTTCAAGTGTTTATTGGCTAATGTATTTCTCCTTTAGATAAATGTCTGTATAGGTCTTCTAGTCTTTTTTTTTTTTTTTTTTTAGATTGGATTCTTTGTTTTTATGATTTTGAGCTATATGAACTGCTTATATATTTTGGAGATTAATCCTTTGTCACTTGCTTAATTTGTAATTTTTTTCTCCCATTTTGAGGGTTGTCTTTTAATCATGTTTATAGTTTGATGTGTAAACGCTTTTGAGTTTAATTAGGTCCAAATGTTTGTTTCCATTTCCATTACTTTAGGAGGTGGATCAAAGAGGATATTGCTGTGATTTATGTTAGAGAGTGTTGTCCCTATGCTTTCCTCTAAGAATTTTATAATGTCTGGCCTTACATTTAGGTCTTTATTCCATTTTGAATTTATTTTTGTGTATGGTGTTAGAGGGTATTCTAATTTCATTGTTTTATTAAAGCAACTGAAGCTTAATTTGTGACCCAAGATGTGATTTATCCTGGAGAATGTTCTGTGTGAACCTGAGAAAACTGTAATTCTGCTGTTTTTGAATGAAAATTCTTGAAGATATCAATTAGGTCCCTCTGGTCTAATGTATGATTTAAGGCTTGTTCTTAATTTCTTATCTGGATGATCTGTCCATTGGTGTAAGTATGATTATTGTGTTACCCTATGATTATTGTGTTACTGTGGATTTCCCCTTTTGTTATTTGTTAGTATTTGCCTTATGTACTGAGGTGCTCTATGTTGGGTGTATACATAATTATAATTGTTTCATCTTCTTCTTGGATTGGTCCCTTGATCATTATGTAGTGTCTTTCCCTGTCTCTTTGTAATAGTTTTTATTTTAAAGTCCATTTGTCTGATATGAGTATTGTTATTCCTATTTTTTTTTAAATTTCCATTTGTATAGAATATCATTTTTATGCCCTCAATTTCAGGCTTTATGTGTACATAGGTATGGAGTGATTTTCTTTTAAACAGCATATATACAAATCTTGTTTTTGTATTCATTCAGCCAATCTCTGTCTTTTGGTTGGACCACTTAGTCTATTTACATTAAGGTAATTATTGATATGTATGTATGTTCCAATTGCCATTTTCTGAATTGTTTTGGATTTGTTTGTGTAGGCCTTTTTTTCCCCCTTCTTCCTTTGTTCCCTTCTCATGTGGTTTAATGACCATCTTTAGTGCTGTATTTGGATTACTTTTTCCTATTTTGTGGTGTATATATTTTAGCTTTTTGGTTTGCCTTTCCCACGAGGTTTTGATAAAGCAGTCTGTATATGTAAAGTTTGTTCTAAGTTGTTATTCTCTTAGTGTTGCATGCAATTCACATTTCCTGCATTTGTATTCTTCTCATGGCTTCTGGTTTTGATATCATATTTGTGTATGAATGATTTCCAGCTTTTATTGTATGTTTGCCTTTAACAGTGAGCTTTCCCATTTGTGATATTCTTATTTCTAGTTGTTTCCCTCTTTTATTTTTCTTCTTCCCTTGGCTATAGTAGCTCCTTTAGCATTTATTCTAAAGCAAGTTTCATGATGATGAATTCTCTTAGTTTTCTCTTGTCTTTAAAGTTTTTAACTTATTCACTGAATCTGAATGAGAGCCTTTGTTTGTATTCTTGATTGTAGGTTTTTCCCTTTCATCACATTAAATCTCTCTCTCTGCTCCTTTCTGACCTGCAGAATTTCTGCTGAAAAATCAGCTTATGGAATCATGTTATGGAAATTCCTTTGTATGTTATTTTTTGGTTTCCCCTTGTTGCTTTTAATATTCTACATTTGTCTTTACTTTTTGTCAGTTTGATTGCTATGTGTCCTTGGGTTTATTCTGCCTGGGTCTCTTTATTCTTCCTGGACTTGGCTGATTATTTCCTTTCCCGAGTTAGGAAGTTTTCAGCTATTATCTCTTCAAGTATTTTCTCAGGTCTTCTGTCTCTCTTTTCTCCTTCTGGGATCCATATAATGCAAATATTGATCTGTTTTATGTTGTCCCAGAGGTCTCTTAGGCTGTCTTAATTTCTTTTCAGTCTTTTTCTTATATTCTGTATGTTGCAGTGATTTCCACCATTTTGTCTACCAGGTCACTTATTCTTTATTTTGCCTTGGTTATTCTGCTGTTAATTCCTCCTAATGAATTTTTCATATCAGTCATGGTATTATTCATCTCTGTTTGTTTTTCAGTTTTTCTAGGTCTTTGCTAAGCATTTCTTATATCTTCTCAATCTGTCCCTCCATTCCTTTTCTTATATTTTGGATTATTTTTACTGACATTACTTTGAATTATCTTAAGGTAGATTACCTATGTCCACTTCACTTACTTGTTCTTCTCCTCTGCCATGTTGTCTCTGATTTCAGCTTACCAATTTTATACATATTAGTTTGTATCTCTTAATCACATATCTCTAATGTGCCCCTCCCTCCTTCCCTCTCTCTACTGGTAACCTCTACTGTTTTCTTGTGTATCTGTGAGTCTCTGTTTCACTATATGCATTCGTTTGTAATTTTTTTTATTATATATACAAGTGCTATCATCATATTTAATTTTTTTCTGTCTGACATATTTCCATCAGTATAATATCCTTAGATCCATCCATATTGTTGCACATGGCAAAATTCCATTATTTTTTTCGAGCTGAGTAATATTCCCTTGGACTGAAAGGAGATCAAACCAGTCTTTCCTAAAGGAAGTCAGTCCTGAATATTCATTGGAAGGACTGATGCTGGAGGTGAAACTCCAAATCTTTGGCTACCTGATGCAAAGAACTGACTCATTAGAAATGACCCTAATGATTGAAGGTGGGAAGAGAAGGGGGTGACAGAGAATGAGATGGTTGGATGGCATCACTGATTTGATGGACATGAGTTTGAGCAAGCTCTGGGAATTGGTGATGGGCAGGGAAGCCTGGTGTGCTGCAGTCCATGGGGTGACAAAGAGTCAGACATGACTGAGCAAATGAACTGAACTGAAATGAATATTCCATCGTATGTGTATGTAACTTTTTGCGACCCCATGGACCATACAGTCCATGGAATTCTCTAGGCCAAAATACTGGATTGGGCAACCTTTCCCTTTTCCAGGGGATCTTCCCAACCCAAGGATCAAACCCAGGTCTCCTGCATTGGAGGCTGATTCTTTACCAGTTGAGCCACAAGGGAAGCCCATATATGTGTACACACACACACACACACACACACACACACACAAACACACACACATACACACACACACACATTTTCTTTCTGCATTAATTTGCTGATGGATATGATGAATACTTACTTTGATTTCATACCTTGACTTTTTAGAAAATTCTGCTATGGATATTGGAGTGCATTTATCTTTTCAGAGTAGTGCTTTCATTTTCTTCAGATGTATGTTTAGAAATGGAATTGCTGGATCCTCTGTCTTCAGCCTCACCTTTTTCCATAATGATAATTGCCATAACGTCCTGAAGAAATATATGACTGGTGTCAAATCCAACCTTCCCACAATAGTCACTAGGCACACATAGTCTGCATGGGGATGCTTGTACACAAGTACACTCAATCAAGACCACAATAGACAACTGTTTCACCCAAATTCATAGAGGCATTGAAAGTTAAGCAAAGTGAAATGGCAGAGGTAGTGTTCTCAATTTCAATAGCAATAGAAAACCTCTGAAAAAAATAATGAAGAATAAGCAATTTATCAGATAAAGTATTGAAAATATTCATAATAAAAACAATAACTGAATTAGAGAAAATAATCAATCTATATGTTGATCATTTTAACAAGAACAGGGAACTATTTAAAAATCCAATGATGAATGAATAATTCAATAGCTAAAATAAGAAGCACACCAGAAGGAATGAATAGTAGACTAAGTGATACAGAAGAATACATATGTGATCTGGACGGTAGAATGAGGGAACACCCAATAAAAACAGCAAAAATAAAAACAACATAAAAAGTGAAAACAGTTTAAGAGATATATAAGATAACATTAAGCATAATAACATTCAAACTATAGGGTTCCCAGAATGAGAAAAGGGGTAGAAAATGTATTTTATGAAATTATGGCTGGCAAATTCCCAAGCCTAAAGAAAGGAAAACTGTATCCATTTATAAAAGCTAAAAGGGTCCCAAACAAGATTAACTCAAACATACTCACAAGAAGACATATCATAATTAAATAGCAAAAGCTAAATACAGATCATTCTAAAAGCAGCAAGAAAAAAAAAAAAGAGTCATTTACAAAAGAATTACTCGAAGCTTTTCCTCCAGAAACTTTTGCAGGCCAGAAGGGAGTGGCATGACGTATTCAGAGTGCTGAATGGAAACGCCTGCAACCTAGGATACTCTGTCCAGAAAGGTTATCATTTAGAATAGAAGGAAGACAAACAACAAGTATTCACTCTGTAGCATAGGGAACCATATTCAATATCTTGTAATAACTTGTAATTGAAAATAATTTTTTAAACAAATATAGATATATACATATTCACATGTAGAACCGAATCACTTTTCTGTATACCTGAAACTAACACAATATTGTAAATTAACTATATTTCAATTTTAAAATAAACAATAGAAGGAGAGATAAATTATTTCTCAGACAAGCTAAAGCTAAGAGTTCAGCAATACTAAACCTACCTTAAAAGAATTGTTGAAGGGTCTTCTCTAAATGGAAAGGAAGTAAGAATCTATAGTAAAAGGACTAGCTCACTAGAAAAGACAAATATAAAGAAAGAATTGAAGATCACCTCCTTAAATAGGCCAGTATGTACATTACTAGAGAAAAATTTGTAAAAGCAACTGACCTATAATAAACACTGAAAGGATAAACATGGAGATGTAAAATATATTGTCAAAAACACAAAATATGGGAGGGGTAATGAACATTGATCCTTTAGAATGTGTTTGAACTTAAATGCATTGATTTGTTTTGTTTTAGGAAACAAATTCAAAAAATTATTGCTTCAATTACGTCAAAGTGTGTTCTGTCTGAATTTTCTTCTAGGAACGTTAGTGTTTCAGGTTTTACATTCAGGTCTATAATTGATTTTGAGTTTATTTTTGTATATGGTGTGAAGAAAATTTCTGAGATCTCATTATTTTACACGTAGATATCCAGTTTTCCCAGCACCACTTAATAAAGAGATTGTCTCTTCTTCATTGTAGATTCTTATCTCCTTTTTGGTAGATTAACTGACAATAAATGTGTGGATTTATTTCTTGGCTCTCAGTTCTCTTCCATTGATCTTGTCTGTTTTTCTGCTTGTACCATGCTGTATTGATTACAGTGACCTTGAAGTATTGTCTGAATTCAAGGCCGTGACCTTCAGCTTTGCTCTTTTTCTCCTTAAGATTGCTTTGGATATCTGGTGTCTTTTTTGTTTCCACATAAGTTTGAATGTCACTTATTCAGTTTTATGAAAAATGTCTTTGGGAACTTGATAGGGTATTTGGATTCATTTCCAAGGCAAACTATTCAAGATTAGTGTAATCCAAGCCTATGACCCAAACAGTAATGCTGAAAAAGCTGAAGTTGCATGGTTCTATGAAGCCCTACATGATCTTCTAGAACTAACACCTGAAAAAGATGTCCTTTTCATCATAGGGTACTGAAATGCAAAAGTAGGAAGTCAAGAGATACCTTGAGTAACAGACAAATTTGGCCTTGGAATACAAAATGAAGCAGGGCAAAAGCAAAGTTTTGTCAAGAGAATGTACAGGTTTAGCAAACACCCTCTTCCAACAACACAAGAGATGACTCTATATATGAGCATCACCAGATGGTGAATAACAAAATCAGATTGATTATATTCTTTTCAGCCAAAGATGGAGAAGCTCTATACAGTCAGCAAAAATAAGACCAGGAGCTGACTATGGTTCTCATCATGAACTCCTTGTTGCAAAATTCAGACTTAAATTGAGAAATCAGGGAAAACTACTCAGCCATTCAGGCATGACATAAATAAACACCCTTACATTATACAGTGGAAGTGACAAATATCTTCAAGAAAATTAGAGATACCAAGGGGAAATTACATACAAAGATAGGCACAATAAAGGACAGAAGTGGTATGGACTTACAAGAAGCAGAAAGATTAAGAAGATGTGGTAAGAATACACAGAAGAACTAAACAAAAAAGATCTTAGTGACCCAGATATCCATGATTGTGTGATCATTCACCTAGAGCCAGACATCATGCAGGGTGAACTCAAGTGGGCCTTAGGAAGCATTACTATGAACAAAGCTAGTGGAAGTGATGGGATTCCAGCTGAGCTATTTAAAATCCTAAAAGATTGTGCTATTAAGGTGCTGAATTCAATATGGCAGAAAATTTGGAAAACTCAGCAGTGACTACAGTACTGGAAAAGGTCATTTTTTGTTCCAAAACCAAAGAAGGACAACACTAAAGAATGTTAAACTACTGCACAATTGCACTCATTTCACATGCTAGCAAATGTATGCTCAAATTCTTACAAGCTAGGCTTCAGGAGTATGAGAACCAAGAACATCCGGATGTACCAGCTGAATTTAGAAAAGGCAGAGGAACCAGTGATCAAATTGCCAACATTCACTGGATCAGAGAAAAAGAAAGAGAATTCCAGAAAAGCATCTATGTCTGCTTCACTGACTAGAGCAAAGCGTTTGACTGTGTGGATCACAAAAAAATTGTGGAAAATACTTAAAGATATGGGAATACCATACCAGTTTACCTGCCTCCTGAGAAACCAGTGTGCAGGTCAAGAAGCAACAGTTGGGACTGAACATGTAGCAATAGACTGGTTCAAAATTGGGAAAGGAGTGCATCAAGGCTGTATATTGTCACTTTGCTTATTTAACTTATATGCGGAGTACATCATGTGAAAGGTCGGGCTGGATGAAGCACAAGCTGGAATCAAGATTACCAGGAGAAATATCAATAACCTCAGATATGTAGATGACACAATTCTTTTGGCAGAAGGTGAAGAGGAACTAAAGAGCCTCTTGATGAAAGTGAAAGAGGAGAGTGAAACAGCTGGCTTAAAACTCAACATTCAAAAAATGAAGATAATGGCATCCAGTCCCATAACTTCATGGCAAATAGATGGAGAAAGAATGGAAACTGTGACAGACTATTTTCTTGGGCTCCAAAATCACTGCAGAGGATCACTGCTGCCATGAAATCACTAGACACTTGCTCCTTGGAAGAAAAGCTGTGACACATCTTGACAGCGTATTAAAAAGCAGAGACATTAATTTGCCAACAAAATTCTGCCTAGTCAAAACTATGGATCTTCCAGTAGTCGTGTATGGATGTGAGAGTTGGACCATAAAGAAAGCTGAGTGCTGAAGAATTGATGTTTCTGAACTGTGGTTTTGGAGAAGAGTCTTGAAGTCCCTTGGACTGCAAGGAACTGAAAACAGTCAATCCTAAAGGAAATTAACCCTGAATATTCATTGGAAGGACTGATGCTGAAACTGAATCTACAATGCTTTTTCCACTTAAAGAGAAGAGCTGACTCACTGGAAAAGACCCTGATGCTGAAAAATAAAGAAAGAAGGAGGAGAAGGGGATGACAGAGGATGATATGGTTGAATGGCATCACAAGCTCAATGGACATGAGTTTGAGCAAGTTTTGGGAGATAGTGAAGGACAGGGAAGCCTGGCACAGTGCAATCCATGGGATTGCAAAGAGTTGGACAAAACTGAGCAACTGAACAACAGCAATTTTTGATAGGGAATTGTATTAAATCTGTAGATTTCTTTAAGTATTATGCACATTTTAACAATACTATTTCTTTAAATCAAAATCATGGAATACTGTTGTGTTTCTTTGTATCATTTTCAAATTTCTTCATCATTTACATTATGGCTTTCAAGGTATATGTTTTTAACCACCTCAATTAAGTTTATTCAAAGGTATTTTATACTTTCTGGCACATTTTTAAAAATTAATTAATTTATTTCAGTTGGAGGTCAATTACTTTACAATATTTTAGCAGTTTTTGCCATACATTGACATGAATCAGCCATAGGTGTATATGTGTCCCACATCCTGAACCCCTCTCCCACCTCCCTGTCCATCCCATCTCTCAGGGTCATCCCAGTACACTGGCCCTGAGTGCCCTGTCTCGTGCATTGAACATGGACTGGCGATCTATCTCACATATGGTAATATATGTGTTTCAATGCTATTCTCTCAAATCATCCCACCCTCGCTTTCTCCCAGAGTCCAAAAGACTGTTCTTTACATCTGTGTTTCTTTTGCTATCTTGCATATAGGGTCACTGTTACCATCTTTCTAAATTTCATATATATGCATTAATATACTGTATTGGTGTTTTTCTTTTTGACTTAACTCTGTATAATGGGCTCCAGTTTCATCCACCTCATTAGAACTGATTCAAAAGTGTTCTTTATAATAGCTGAGTAATATTCCATTGTGTATATGTACCACAGCTTTCTTTTTTCTTTTTTTTTTAATATTTGGCATGAGAAACCAATTAAAACTTTATTTTTAAAATCAATATTATGCCTTATGCAAATTATATGTTGGCACTATATAAAAAAAAAAACTCCCTAATGGCCAAAACTTGACCAAATGGAAGAGGCATGATCAGCAGGGCAAAAGCAAGGGCAGGAAGATATGCTGAGTGAAGTTGAGCCACAGTTTTTCTTTGGTATGACCTTTCTCACATAATTGTTCATCATATTCCCTTAAAGAGTTCTCTTCCTTTTCTTTTCTTTTTTTTTTTTTTTTTCTTCCATTTATTTTTATTTGTTGGAGGCTAATTACTTTACAACATTGCAGTGGTTTTTGTCATACATTGAAATGAATTAGCCATGGATTTACATGTATTCCCCATCCCGGTCCCCCCTCCCACCTCCCTCTCCACCCCATCCCTCTGGGTCTTCCCAGTGCACCAGGCCTGAGCACTTGTCTCATGCATCCAACCTGGGCTGGTGATCTGTTTCACCCTAGATATACATGTTTCGATGCTGTTCTTTTGAAACATCCCGCCCTCGCCTTCTCCCAGAGTCCACAAGTCTGTTCTATAAATCTGAGTCTCTTTTTTCTTTTTTTGCATATAAGGTTATCGTTACCATCTTTCTAAATTCCATATATATGTGTTAGTATACTGTAATGGTCTTTATCTTTCTGGCTTACTTCGCTCTGTATAATGGGTTCCAGTTTCACCCATCTCATTAGAACTGATTCAAATGAATTCTTTTTAATGGCTGAGTAATATTCCATGGTGTATATGTACCACAGCTTCCTCATCCATTCGTCTGCTGATGGGCATCTAGGTTGCTTCCATGACCTGGCTATTATAAACAGTGCTGCAATGAACATTGGGGTGCACGTGTCTCTTTCAGATCTGGTATCCTCAGTGTGTATGCCTAGAAGTGGTATTGCTGGGTCATATGGCAGATATATTTCCAGCTTTTTAAGGAATCTCCACACTGTTTTCCATAGTGGCTATACTAATTTGCATTCCCACCAACAGTGTAAGAGGGTTCCCTTTTCTCCACACCCTCTCCAGCATTTATTGCTTGTAGACTTTTGGATAGCAGCCATCCTGACTGGCGTATAATGGTACCTCATTGTGGTTTTGATTTGCATTTCTCTGATAATGAGTGATGTTGAGCATCTTTTCATGTGTTTTTTTGCCATCCATATGTCTTCCTTGGAGAAATGTCTGTTTAGTTCTTTGGCCCATTTTTTGATTGGGTCATTTATTTTTCTGGAGTTGAGCTGCATGAGTTGCTTGTATATATTTGAGATTAATCCTTTGTCTGTTGCTTCATTTGCTATTATTTTCTCCCAATCTGAGGGCTGTCTTTTTACCTTACTTATAGTATCCTTTGTTGTGCAAAAGCTTTTAAGTTTCATTAGGTCCCATTTGTTTATTTTTGCTTTTGTTTCTAAAATTCTGGGGTGTGGGTCATAGAGGATCCTGCTGTGATTTATGTCGGAGAGTGTTTTGCCTATGTTCTCCTCTAGGAATTTTATAGTTTCTGGTCTTACATTTAGATCTTTAATCCATTTTGAGTTTATTTTTGTGTATGGTGTTAGAAAGTGTTCTAGTTTCATTCTTTTACAGGTGGTTGACCAGTTTTCCCAGCACCACTTGTTAAAGAGGTTGTCTTTTTTCCATTGTATATCCTTGCCTCCTTTGTCGAAGATAAGGTGACCATAGGTTCGTGGATTTATCTCTGGGCTTTCTATTCTGTTCCATTGATCTATATTTCTGTCTTTGTGCCAGTACCATACTGTCTTGATGACTGTGGCTTTGTAGTATAGTCCGAAGTCAGGCAGGTTGATTCCTCCAGTTCCATTCTTCTTTCTCAAGGTTACTTTGGCTATTCGAGGTTTTTTGTATTTCCATACAATTTGTGAAATTATTTGTTCTAGTTCTGTGAAAAATACCGTTGATAGTTTGATAGGGATTGCATTGAATCTATAGATTGCTTTGGGTAGAATAGCCATTTTGACAATATTGATTCTTCCAATCCATGAACACGGTATATTTCTCCATCTGTTTGTGTCCTCTTTGATTTCTTTCATCAGTGTTTTATAGTTTTCTATGTATAGGTCTTTTGTTTCTTTAGGTAGATATACTCCTAAGTATTTTATTCTTTTTGTTGCAATGGTGAATGGTATCGATTCCTTAATTTCTCTTTCTGTTTTCTCATTGTTAGTGTATAGGAATGCAAGAGATTTCTGTGTGTTAATTTTATATCCTGCAACTTTACTGTATTCATTGATTAGCTCTAGTAATTTTCTGGTGGAGTCTTTAGGGTTTTCTATGTAGAGGATCACGTCATCTGCAAACAGCGAGAGTTTCACTTCTTCTTTTCCTATCTGGATTCCTTTTACTTCTTCTTCTGCCCTGATTGCTGTGGCCAGCACTTCCAAAACTATGTTGAATAGTAGTGGTGAGAGTAGGCACCCTTGTCTTGTTCCTGATATCAGGGGAAATGGTTTCAATTTTTCACCATTGAGGGTGATGCTTGCTGTGGGTTTGTCGTATATAGCTTTTATTATGTTGAGGTATGTTCCTTCTATTCCTGCTTTCTGGAGAGTTTTAATCATAAATGGATGTTGAATTTTGTCAAAGGCTTTTTCTGCATCTATTGAGATAATCATATGTTTTTTTTTTCTTTTTTTTTTTTAATTTTTATTATTTGGAGGCTAATTACTTTACATCATTACAGTAGTTTTTGTTATACATTGATATGAATTAGCCATGGATTTACATGTATTCCACATCCCAGTCCCCCCTCCCACCTCCCTCTCCACCCGATCCCTCTGGGTCTTCCCAGTGCACCAGGCCCGAGCACTTGTCTCATGTACCCAACCTGAGCTGGTGATCTGTTTCACCCTAGATAATATACATGTTTCAATGCTGTTCTCCTGAATCATCCCACCCTCGCCTTCTCCCAGAGTCCACAAGTCTGTTCTATACATCTGAGTCTCTTTTTCTGTTTTGCATATAGGGTTATCGTTACCATCTTACTAAAGTCCATATATATGTGTTAGGAGATTTCTTAAAAAGCTGGAAATAGAACTGCCATATGACCCAGCAATCCCACTTCTGGGCATACACACCAAGGAAACCAGATCTGAAAGAGCCATATGCACCCCAATGTTCATCACAGCACTGTTTATAATAGCCAGGTCATGGAAGCAACCCAGATGCCCATCAGCAGACGAATGGATGAGGAAGCTGTGGTACATATACACCATGGAATATTACTCAGCCATTAAAAAGAATTCATTTGAATCAGTTCTAATGAGATGGATGAAACTGGAGCCCATTATACAGAGCGAAGTAAGCCAGAAAGATAAAGACCATTACAATCATATGGTTTTTATCTTTCAATTTGTTAATGTGGTGTATTACATTGATTGATTTGTGGATATTAAAGAATCCTTGCATTCCTGGGATAAAGCCCACTTGGTCATGGTGTATGAGTTTTTTAATATGTTGTTGGATTCTGTTTGCTAGAATTTTGTTAAGGATTTTTACATCTATGTTCATCAGTGATATTGGCCTGTAGTTCTCTTTTTTGGTGGCATCTTTGTCTGGTTTTGGAATTAGGGTGATGGTGGCCTCATAGAATGAGTTTGGAAGTTTACCTTCTTCTGCAATTTTCTGGAAGGGTTTGAGTAAGATAGATGTTAGCTCTTGCCTGAATTTTTGGTATAATTCAGCTGTGAAGCCATCTGGTCCTGGGCTTTTGTTTGCTGGAAGATTTCTGATTACAGTTTCGATTTCCTTGCTTGTGATGGGTTTGTTAAGATCTTCTAATTCTTCCTGATTCAGTTTTGGAAAGTTATACTTCTCTAAGAACTTGTCCATTTCTTCCAAGTTGTCCATTTTATTGGCATAGAGCTGCTGGTAGTAGTCTCTTATGATCCTTTGTATTTCAGTGTTGTCTGTTGTGATCTCTCCATTTTCGTTTCTAATTTTGTTAATTTGGTTCTTCTCCCTTTGTTTCTTAATGAGTCTTGCTAATGGTTTGTCAATTTTGTTTATTTTTTCAAAAAACCAGCTTTTAGCTTTGTTGATTTTTGCTATGGTCTCTTTAGTTTCTTTTGCATTTATTTCTGCCCTAATTTTTAAGATTTCTTTCCTTCTACTAACCCTGCGGTTCTTCATTTCTTCCTTCTCTAGTTGCTTTAGGTGTAGAGTTAGGTTATTTATTTGACTTTTTTCTTGTTTCTTGAGGTAGGCCTGTAATGCTATGAATCTTCCCCTTAGCACTGCTTTTACAGTGTCCCATAGGTTTTGGGTTGTTGTGTTTTCATTTTCATTTATTTCTATGCATGTTTTGATTTCTTTTTTGATTTCTTCTATGATTTGTTGGTTATTCAGAAGTGTGTTGTTTAGCCTCCATATGTTTGAATTTTTAATAATTTTTTTCCTGTAATTGAGATCTAATCTTACTGCACTGTGGTCAGAAAAGATGACTGGAATGATTTCAATTTTTTTGAATTTACCAATACTAGATTTATGGCCCAGGATATGATCTATTCTGGAGAAGGTTCCGTGTGCACTTGAGAAAAAGGTGAAGTTGATTGTTTTGGGGGTGAAACGTCCTATAGATGTCAATTAGGTCTAGCTGGTCCATTGTGTCCTTTAAAGTTTGTGTTTCCTTGTTTATTTTCTGTTTCGTTGATCTATCCATAGCTGTGAGTGGGGTATTAAAGTCTCCTACTATTATTGTGTTGCTATTAATTTCCTCTTTCATACTCGTTAGCATTTGCCTTACATATTGCGGTGCTCCTGTGTTGGGTGCATATATATTTATAATTGTTATATCTTCTTCTTGGATTGATCCTTTGATCATTATGTAGTGTCCATCTTTGTCTCTTTTCACAGCCTTTATTTGAAAGTCTATTTTATCTGATATGAGTATTGCGACTCCTGCTTTCTTTTGGTCTCCGTTTGCGTGGAATATTTTTTTCCAGCCCTTCACTTTTAGTCTGTATGTGTCCCTTGCTTTGAGGTGGGTCTCTTGTAGACAGCATATATAGGGGTCTTGCTTTTGTATCCATTCAGCCAGACTTTATCTTTTGGTTGGGGCCTTCAACCCATTTACATTTAAGGTAATTATTGATAGGTATGGTCCCGTTGCCATTTATTTTGTTGTTTGGGGTTCACGTTTACACCACCTTTCTGTGTTTCCTGTCTAGAGAAGATCCTTTAGTATTTGTTGAAGAGCTGGTTTGGTGGTGCTGAATTCTCTCAGCTTTTGCTTGTCTGTAAAGCTTTTGAGTTCTCCTTCATATCTGAATGAGATCCTTGCTGGGTAGAGTAATCTAGGTTGTAGGTTATTCTCTTTCATTACTTTAAGTATGTCCTGCCATTCCCTTCTGGCCTGAAGGGTTTCTATTGATAGATCAGCTGTTATCCTTATGGGAATCCCTTTGTGTGTTATTTGTTGTTTCTCCCTTGCTGCTTTTAATATTTGTTCTTTGTGTTTGATCTTTGTTAATTTGATTAATATGTGTCTTGGGGTGTTTCGCCTTGGGTTTATCCTGTTTGGGACTCTCTGGGTTTCTTGGACTTGGGTGGCTACTTCCTTCCCCATTTTCGGGAAGTTTTCAGCTATTATCTCCTCTAGTATCTTCTCATGGCCTTTCTTTTTGTCTTCTTCTTCTGGGACTCCTATGATTCGAATGTTGGGGTGTTTCACATTGTCCCAGAGGTCCCTGAGGTTGTCCTCATTTCTTTTGATTCTTTTTTCTTTTTTCCTCTCTGCTTCATTTATTTCCACCATTTTACCTTCTAACTCACTTATCCTATCTTCTGACTCTGTTATTCTACTCATGGTTCCCTCCAGAGTGTTTTTGATCTCATTTATTTCATTATTAATTTGTAATTGACTTTTTTTTATTTCTTCTAGGTCCTTGTTCAACCTTTCTTGCATCTTCTCAATCTTTGTCTCCAGGCTATTTATTTGTAACTCCATTTTGTTTTCAAGATTTTGGATCATTTTTATTATAATTATTCTAAATTCTTTTTCAGGTAGATTCCCTTTTTCTTCCTCTTTTGTTTGACTTGGTGGGCTTTTTTCATGTTCCTTTAGCGGTTGGGTATTTCTCTGCCTTTTCATCTTGTTTAGATTGCTGTGTCTGGAGTGGGCTTTCTATATTCTTGTGGTCTGTCGTTCCTTTTTATTGTGGAGGTTTCACCCAGTGGGTGGGGTTGGATGATTGGTTTGTCAGGGTTTCCTGGTTAGGGAAGCTTGTGTCAGCGTTCTGGTGTGGTACCACAGCTTTCTTATTCATTCATCTGGTGATGGGCATCTAGGTTGCTTCAATGTCCTAGTTATTGTAAACAGTGCTGCCATGAACATTGGGGTATGCGTGTCTCTTTTAATACTGGTTTCCTTGGTGTGTATGCCCAGTGGTGGGATTGCTGTGTCATATGTCAGTTCTATTTCCAGGTTTTTTTTTTTTTTTTTAAGAATCTCCACACTATTCGCCATAGGGGCTGTACTAGCTTGCATTCCCACTAACCGTGTAAGAGGGTTTCCTTTTCTCCACACCCTCTCCAGCATTTACTGTTTTGATGGCAGCCATTCTGACTGGTGTGAGATGGTACTTCATTGTGGTTTTGATTTGCATTTCTCTGAAAATGAGTGATGTTAAGCATCTTTTCATGTGTTTGTTAGCAATCTGTATGTCTTCTTTGGAGAAATGTCTGTTTGGTTCTTTGGCCCATTTTTTTTTTTAATTGTGTTGTTAATTTTTCAGGAATTGAGTTGTAGGAGCTGCTTGTGTATATTTGCGGTTAATGCTTTGTCAATTGCTTCATTTGCTATTATTTTCTTCCATTCTGAAGGCTGTCTTTTCACCTTGCTTATAGTTTCCTTCATTGTGCAAAAACTTTTAAGTTTAATTAGGTCCATTTTTTAAAATTTGTGTCATAGAGGATCGTACTATGATTGGTGTCAGAGAGTGTTTTGTCTATATTTTCCTTTAGGAGTTTTATAGTTTCTGGTAATATGTTTAGATCTTTAGTCCATTTTGAGTTTATTTTTGTGTATCATGTTAGAAAGTGCTCTAGTTCATTATTTTGCAAGTGGTTGACCAGTTTTCCCAGCACCACTTGTTAAAGAGATTGTCTTTTCTCCATTGTATGTTCTTCCCTCCTTTGTAAAGGATAAGATGGCCTTAACTTTGTGAATTTATCGCTGGGCCTTCTGTTTTGTTCCATTGATCTATATTTCTGCCTTTGTGCAAGTACCATACTGTATTAATGACTGTAGCTTTGTAGCATACTCTGAAGTCAGGTAGGTTGTTTCCTCCAGTTTTATTCTTCTTTTGCAAGATTGTTTTGGCTATTTGAGGTTTTTTTTTTTTTTTTTTTTAATTTCCATACAAATTATAAAATGACTTGTTCTAGTTCTCTGAAAAATACCGTTGGTATCTTGATAGGAATTGCATTGAATCTATAGATCGCTTTGGATAGTATGCTCATTTTCACTACATTGATTCTTCTGATCCATGAACATGGTATATTTCTCCATCTATTTGTGTTGTATTTGATTTCTTTCATCAGTGTTTTATAGTTTTCTATATATAGGTCTTTTTTTTGAGGTAGATTTATTCCTAATTATTTTAATTTTCATTGCAATGGTGAATGGAATTGTTTCCTTAATTTGTCTTTCTATTTTCCCATTGTTCAGTTCAGTTCAGTCTCTCAGTTGAGTCCGACTCTTTGCAACCCCATGAATCGTAGCACACCAGTACTCCCTGTCCATCACCAACTCCCAGAGTTTATTCAAACTCCTGTCCATCAAGTCAGTGATGCCATCCAGCCATCTCATCCTCTGTCATTCTCCTCCTGCCCCCAATCCCTCCCAGCATCAGGGTCTTTTCCAAAGAGTCAACCCTTCTCATGAGGTGGCCAAAGTATTGGAGTTTCAGCTTCAGCATCAGTCCTTCTAATGAACACCCAGGACTGATCTCCTTTAGGATGGACTGGTTGGATCTCCTTGCAGTCCAAGGGACTCTCAAGAGTCTTCTCCAACACCACAGTTCAAAAGCATCAATTTTTCAGTGCTCAGCTTTCTTTACAGTCCAACTCTCACATCCATACATGACCACTGGAAAAACCATAGCCTTGAATAGATGGAGCTTTGTTGACAAAGTAATGTCTCTGCTTTTTAATATGCTATCTAGATTGGTCATAACTTTCCTTCCAAGCAGTAAGTGTCTTTTAATTTCATGGCTGCAATCACCATTTGCAGTGATTTTGGAGCCCCCCAAAATAAAGTCTGACCCTGTTTCCCCTCTTTCCCCATCTGTTTCCCATGAAGTGATGGGACCAAATGCCATGATCTTAGTTTTCTGAATGTTGAGCTTTAAGCCAACCATTACACTCTCCTCTTTCACTTTCATCAAGAGGCTTTTTAGTTCCTCTTCACTTTCTGCCATAAGCGTGGTGTCATCTGCATATCTCAGGTTATTGATATTTCTCCTGGCAATCTTGATTCCAGCTTGTGTTTCTTCCAACCTAGCATTTCTCATGGTGTACTCTGCATATAAGTTAAATATGCAGGGTGACAATATACAGCCTTGATATACACCTTTTCCTATTTGGAACCAGTTTTTTGTTCCATGCCCAGTTCTAACTGTTGCTTCCTGACCTGCATATAGGTTTCTCAAGAGGCAGGTCAGATGGTATGGTATTCCGATCACTTTCCCATTGTTAGTGTATAGGAATTTCCCATTGTTAGTGTATAGGAATGCAAGGGATTTCTGTGTGTTAATTTTATATCCTGAAACTTTACTATATTTATTGTTTAGTTCTAGTAATTTTCTGGTAAAGTCTTTAGGGTTTTCTATGTGGAAGATCATGTCATGTGCAAACAGTGAGAGTTTTACTTCTTCTTTTCCAATTTGGATTCCATTTATTTCTTTTTCTTCTCTGATTGCTGTGGCTAATACTTCCAAAACTATGTTGAATAGTAGTGGTGAGAACGGGCACCCTTGTCTTGTTCCTGACTTTAGGGAAAAGGCTTTCAATTTTTCATCATTGAGGATACTGTTTGCTGTGGGTTTATCATATATGGTTTTTATTATGTTGAAGTATGTTCCTTCTAAGCCTGCATTCTGGAGGATTTTTATCATAAATGGATGCTGAATTTTGTCAAAGGCTTTCTTTGCATCTATTGAGATAATCATATGGATTTTATCTTTCAATTTTTTGATGTGGTGTATCACATTGATTGGTTTGCAAATATTGGAGAATCCTTGCATCCCTGGGATAAAGCCTACTTGGTCATGATGTATGATCTTTTTAATATGTTGTTGGATTCTGTTTGCTAGAATTTTGTTAAGGATTTTTGCATCTATGTTCATCACTGATATTGGCCTGTAGTTTTCTTTTTTCTTTCTTTATTTTCTTTTTTTTGGCATCTTTCTCTGGTTTTGGTATTAGAGTGATGGTGGCCTCATAAAATGAGTTTGGAAGTTTGCCGTCCTCTGCAATTTTCTGCAAGAGTTTGAGTAGGATAGATTTTAGGTCTTCTCTAGATTTGTGTTAGAATTCCCCTGTGAAGGCTTCTGGTCCTGGGCTTTTGTTTATTAGAAGATTTTTTTATTACATTTTGACTTTCTGTGCTTTTGATGGGTCTACTAAGATTTTATATTTCTTCCTGGTGAGTTCTATTTTTCTAAGAATTTTTCCATTTCTTCCAAGTTGACCATTTTATTGGCATATAGCTGCTGATAGTAGTTTCTTATGATCCTTTGTATTTTGTGTTTCCCATTGTGATGTCTCCATTTTCATTTCTAATTTTGTTGATTTGATTCTTCTCTCTTTTTTTTTTTCTTGATGAGTCTGGCTAACCATTTGTCTATTTTATTTATCTTCTCAAAGAACCAGCTTTAAGTTTTATTGATTTTTGCTATAGTGTCCTTTTTTTCATTAATTTCTGTACTAATTTTTATGATTTATTTTCTTCTTTTAACCCTGGGGTTCTTCATTTCTTCTTTCTCTAGTTGTTTTAGGTGTAAAGTTGTATTATTTATTTAATTTTTCTCTTGTTTTGAATTAAGCTTGTATTGCTAAGAACCTTCTCTTTAGCATTGCTTTTACTGAATCCCATAGGTTTTGGGTTGATTTTCATTCATTTCAGTGCATATTTTGATTGCTATTTTGATTTCTTCTGTGATTTGTTAGTTATTGAGAAACGTGTTGTTTAGTTTCCATATGTTTGTATTTTCAATTTTTTTTGTTTGTTTGTTTATTTTTACTGTAGTTGACATCTAATCTTACCACATTGTGATCAGAAAAGACGCTTGAAAGGATTTCAATTTTTTCAAATTTATCAAAGCTAGATTTATGGCCAGGATGTGATCCATCCTGGAGAATGTTCCCTGTGCTTTTGAGAGAAAGATGAAATTCATTTCTTTGGGATGAAATGTCCTATAGATATCAATTAGATCTAACGGGTTCATTGCATCATTTAAAGTTTGTGTTTCCTTGTTATTTTTCTGTTTAGTTGATCTATCTATAGGTACCAGTGGGGTATTAAAGTCTCCCACTATTACTGTGTTACAGGTAATTTCCCCTTTCATACTTGGTAGCATGTGCCTTACATATTGCAGTGCTCCTATGTTTTGTGCATATATATTTATAATTGTTATATCTTCTTGGATTGATCCTTTGATCGTTATATACTGTCCTTCTTTGTCTCTTTTCACAGCCTTTGTTTTAAAGTCTATTTTATCTGCTATGAGTATTGCTACTCCTGAATTCTTTTGGTCTCCACTTGCATGAAATATCTTTTTCCGGCCCTTCACTTTAAGGCTGTATTTTTCCCTTGTTTTGAGGTGGGTCTCTTGTAGACAGCATATATAGAGGTCTTGCTTTTGTATCCATTCATCCAATTTTTTTGATTGTTTTTTTGGTTGGGGCTTTCAACCTATTTACAGTTAAGGCAATTATTGATATGTATGATCCTTTTGCTATTTACCTTGTTGTTTTGGGTTCAAGTTTATACATCTTTTCTGTGTTTCTTGTCTAGAGAAGATCCTTTAGCATTTGTTCAAGAGCTGGTTTGCAGGTGCTGAATTCTCTCAGCTCTGACTTGTCTGTAAAGCTTTTGGTTTATCCTTCATATTTAAATGAAATCCTTGCTGGGTACAATAATCTGGGTTGTAGGTTATTCTCTTTCATCACTTTAAGTGTGTCCTGCCATTCCCTTCCAGTCTGAAGAGTTTCCTTTGAAAGATCAGCTGTTATCCTTATGGGAATCCCCTTGTGTGTTATTTGTTGCTTTTCCCTTGCTGCTTTTAATATTTTCTCTTTGTGTTTGATCTTTGTTAATTTGATTAATATGTTTCTTTGAATGGTTTGCATTAGATTTATCCTGTTTGTGACTCTCTGGGTTTCTTAGACCTGAGTGGCTATTTCCTTCCCTATTTTAGGGAATTTTTCAACTATTATCGCCTCAAGTATTTTCTCATGGCCTTTCTTTTTTTCTTCTTCTTGTGGGGCTCCTATGATCGAATGTTGGGACATTTAACTTTGTCCCAGAAGTCTCTGAGGTTGTCCTCACTTCTTTTAACTCTTTTTTTTTCTTTTTTCCTCTCTGCTTCATTTATTTCCACCATTCTATTTTCCACCTAACTTATCCTCTCTTTTTCCTCAGTTATTCTACTGTTTGTCCCTCCAGTGTGCTTTTGATCTGTTGTTGCATTCTTCATTATTGATTGACTCTTCTCTATTTCTTCTAGGTCCTTCTTAAACATTTCTTGCATCATCTCAATCCTTGTCTCTAGTCTCTTTATCTGTAACTCCATTTTGTTTTCAAGATTTTGGATCATCTTTACTATCATTATTCTGAATTATTTTTCAGGTAGACTCCCTATCTCCTCCTATTTTGTTTGGTTTAGTGGGCATTTATCATGTTCCTTTACCTGCTGAATATTTCTCTGCCTTTTCATTTTGTTTAGATTTCTGTGTTTGGGGTGGCCTTTCTGCATGCTGAAAGTTTGTGTTTCCTCTTTATTGTGGAGTTTGCTCCCTGTGGGTGGGTTTGGACGAGTGTCTTGTCAAGTTTTCCTGGTTAGGGAAGCTTCTGTCGGTGTTCTGGCATATAGAGCTGGATCTCTTCTCTCTGGAGTGCAAAGAAGTATCCAGTAGTGAGTTTTGAGGTGTCTATTGGTTTGGTGTGACTTTGGGCAGCCTGTATTTGATTGTTTAGGGCTATGTTCCTGTGTTGCTGGAGAATTTGCATGGTATATCTTGCTCTGGAACTTGTTGGCTCTTGTGTGGAGCTTGGTTTCAGTGTAGGTATGGAGGCTTTTGGATGAGCTCTTGTTGATTAATGCTTTATGGATTCAGGACTTCTGTGGTGTTCTCAAGTTTTGGATTTAAGCCTCCTGCTTCTGCCTTTCAGTCTTATTCATACAGTAGTGTCAAGACTTCTCCATCCATACAACATTGATGATAAAACATCTAAGTTAATGGTGAAAATATTCTACACAGTGAGGAACACCCAGAGAGGTTCACAGAGTTACATAGAGAAGAGAAGAAGGAGAAGGGAGATAGAGGTGACCAACAGGAGAAGAGGGGAAATCAAAAGAGGAGAGAGCAATCTTGCCAGTATTCAATTCCCTATGTGCTCTCCACAGTCTGGAACACCCAGAGAGGTTCACGAAGTTACATAGAGAAGAGAAGAGGAAGAAGGGAGATAGACATGGCCACAAGGGGAAGAAGAGCAGTTGAAAGTAGAGAGACAAATCTATCCAGTAGTCAGTTCCCTAAGTGTTCTCCATAGCCCAGAACATCCAGGGAGATTCACAGATTTCAGTAGGGAAAAAAAGGGGGTGGGAGGGGATAGAAGTGACCTGGGGGAGAAAAGGGAGAGTCAAAACGGGAGAGAGCAATCAAGCCAGTAATCACACCCCTAAGTAAAAATGGGTACTGAAGACTAGATTCTTAAAGGTACAAAATTGACAACAAATACCAAAAGGCAAAGATTAAAAATCTAGAGTAGAGGAAAAACTCTCAAAAATATAATATTAAAAACACATAACAAATTCAATCACAAAAGTTATAAAAATATATATGTGAAATTTACTTTAAAATAGGGTATTTTTCTGCAAGTAATAGTAGGTTATTAAAATTAAAGTAGTAATAAAGAACTTAAAAATGATAATAGTAAAATTATATCTAGGAATTTCTCTGGAGCTGTTGAGGGTAGCATGGGGTCAATTCAGTTTCAGATAGTTCCTTGTTCTAGCTTACACTTCTTTGCAAGTTCTATAGGCCCCTTCCAATGCTTAGTCAATGCTAACTACAGGGTTTTAATCTGTTGCACCTCCCTCTTCTTTGCTTATTTTGGCTTCCTCTATTTGCAAGACTCTTTCATGTCTAATTTCTTCCCTGACACAAGAGGGTGAAGCTGGTCACTTATTTAGGCTCATTTGTTCAATTGTACTATTTGGAGGGAGGAACATTGCAAACAAGTATCACTGGCATGTGTGGGTAGTACTCACAGTAAATAGACTACACTGGGCCCCAGCTCATGGCACGTGTGCTTTTCCGGTCTGCTTAGGCTCCAGGTTGCCCTGAAGGGGAACTCTCCAAAGCGGGCCCTGGGTTGCATGCATTTCCCCCATCTAAGCTGCTCAGGTTCAGGTTCTTGGGTACTCCACAAAGGCACAGACTTGGCTGGGCCTGCATTTTGTGCCCTTCCCATGTCCGAGGAGCTCAGGCAACCAGGTGCTTGGTGAGCACACTGTCCCAGGTGTATCGTGTGTCTCAATCACCTACCTGTTCCAGTCACTCAGTTTCCTGTCTGGTGTATCTTTAAATGGTTTTATATTCTTGCTTTCTCTTTCTGATACCATTTTATTAGTGCAAAGGAAAGAAATAGATATTGATCTTGCACTGTGAAATTTACTAAATTCATTTATCAGTTCTAACACTTTCTTTGTGGATACTTTAGAGTTTTCTTAACATAGTAGCATATCATCTGCAAATAGTGACTCTTGTACTCTCCTCTGCTGCTGCTGCTGCTAAGTCGCTTCAGTCATGTCTGACTCTGTGCGACCCCATAGATGGGAGCCCACCAGGCTCCACCGTCCCTGGGATTCTCCAGGCAAGAACACTGGAGTGGGTTGCCATTTCCTTCTCCAATGCATGAAAGTGAAAAGTGAAAGTAAAGTCACTCAGCCGTGTCTGACTCTGTGCGATCCCATAGACTGCAGCCTACCAGGCACCTCCATCCATGGGATTTTCCAGGCAAGAGTACTGGAGTGGGTTGCCATTGCCTTCTCTGGTACTTTCCTCTAATTTTTACTAATTCTCCATTTTCATATTTTTCCTTACCAGCTCAGATGCCTTTTATTTCTTTCTCTTGTCTGACAGCTGGGTCTAGGACCTTCAAGACTGTTAAAAAAAAGTGGAGAAAGTGACATCTTTGACCTATACATGATTTTAGAGGAAAGAATTTCAGGTTTTCACAGCTGACTATGATAATTGTGGATTTGTCATAAATGGACCTTGTTATGTTAACCTATATTCCATCTCTGATAGTCTTGAGAAGAATTTTTATTGTGACTGGATGTGAGTTTTGTCAAATGGTTTTCTGCATCTCTTGAGATAATCATGTGATTTGTGTAGTCCATTTTGTTAATATGGTCATATTATATTGATAGATTTTCAAGTGTTGACTCATTCTTGCATCTCTGGAATAAATCCCACTTGATCATGGTATACGATCCTTCTTATGTATTGTTGGGTTCTGTTTGCTAATATTTTGTTGAGCATTTTTACATATATTTTCATTAAATACATTGGACTATAATTTTAAATTTTTGTAGTATCATTGTCTGATTTTTATATGATATAGTGGCCTCATAAGTTGAATATGAGTATATTCTGTCCAATGGGGAATGGAATGAAAAACAACTTCAGCATTCTTGCCATGAGAACACCATGAACAGTATAAAAAGGAAAAATGATATGACACTGAACGATGAACCCACCCAGATCAGTAGGTGTCAAATATGCTACTGCAAAAGAGCAGAGAAATAGCTACAGAAGGAATGAAAAGGCTGAGCCAAAGAAGAAATGACATTCAGTACTGGATGTGTCTGGTGGTGAAAGTAAAGTCTGATGCTGTAAAAACAATATTGTATATGAACCTGAAATGTTAGGTCTGTGAATCAAGGTAAATTGGGCAGACAGGAGATGGCAAGAATGAACTTCACTGTTTTAGAAATCAGTGGACTAAAATGGATGGGAAAGGGCAAATTTAATTCAGATGACCATTATATCTACTACTGTGGCCAAGAATACTTAGAAGAAATGGAGTAGCCTTCATAATCAACAAAAGAGTCTGAAATGCAGTACTTGGGTACAATCTCAAAAACAACAGAATGATCTTGGTTCATTTCCAAGGTAAATCAATCAATATCACAGTGGTGGTTAGTCGCTAAGTCGTGTCTGCCTCTTGTGACCCCATGAACTGTAGCCTGTCAGGCTCCTCTGCCCAAGAGATTCTCCAGGCAAGAATACTGGGATGGGTTGTCATTTCCTTCTCTAGGGGATCCTCCCAAGCCAAGAATCAGACCTGAGTTACCTGCATTGCAGGCAGATTCTTAACTGACTGAGCTATGAGGGAAGCCCTAAATATCATGGTAATCCAAGTCTATGACTAAACACCAATACTGGAGAAGATGAAGTTGAACAGTTCTCTGAAGACCTGCAAGACCTTCTAAGACTAACAACAACAACAACAAAAATATGTTCTTTTCATCATAAGGGACTGGAATGCAAAAGTAGAAATTCAAGAGGTACCTGGAGTAACAGGCAAGTTTGGCCTTGGAATACAAAATGAAGCAGGGCAAAGGTGGAAAGAGTTTAGCCAAGAGAATGCCCTGGTCATAGGAAATACTCTCTTCCAACAACACAAGAGATAACTTTACACATGGACATCACCAGACGGTCAGTTCAAAATCAGATTGGTTATACTTTTCACAGCAGAAGACTGAGAAGCTCTATACAGTCAGCAAAAACAAGACCAGGAGCTGACTGTGGCTCAGCTCACAAGCTCCTTCTTTAGGTATGGGAAATTTTTAGCTGTAATTTTATCAAATATATTACCAATGCCTTTCTCTCTATCTTGCCCTTCAGAGAAACCAGAATGTTGGTACACTCATTGTTATTCAAAGATTTCTTATACTGTACTCACTTTATTTTTTTTTCTTTCTGCTGTTCCCTTTGGATGATTCCCATTATTCTATCTTCCAGATCACTTATGTGTTCTTGTATATCAGCTAGTCTGCTATTAATTTCTTCTAGTGTGTTTTTCATTTTAGTTATTGTATTTTTCATTTCTGACTGGTTATTTTTATTTCCTAGTTTCTTATTAAAATTCCTACTGAATTTTAAATTCTTTTCCCTAATTCAGTTAGCATACTTATAATTAATGCCTTGGATTATTTACCTGGTAAGTTATTTGTTTCTATTTCATTATTTGATTTTTCAGGTTTTTTGTTAATGTTTTTTTTTTTTTTCAGTTGAAACCAATTCATCCATCATTTCACCTTGCTTAACTTTCTATGTCTCTATGAAGTTAGGTAAAATATTTGCTTGATGATGTCTTGAAGGTTGTCCTTATGTAGGAACATCCTGATACTCTCTGCTTGTGCCCAGTAGCTTTGGTGGGAGAGTTGGATATGATATGAACATGAGTCATGTTTTTTTTTCCCCAGGGTGTTCTGGCAGCTCTTGCCTTGGTAGAACGTGAAGCTGGGGCTTCCCCTCTATTTAGGGGCTGTCATTGCACTACTAGGTTTAGGGGAAAGTTTCAAGTTGCTGGATCAGAAGTCCTGAGGTTTAGGTCTGAACTTACTCTGTTCCCTTCAAGTATATGCTCTCTCTCTTCCCAGTTCTAGTCCCCTTGAGCCTGAGGGAACCACTGCTGGAGCAATAGATGCTCATGTGGTGTCTCATGTTGCATGGCCTGTAACAATCAAGCTGCAGACAAGACAGGATTATTTTTGATGCACTGCCTTAGTAAGCACCTACAATGGCTGCTCTGCCAAACTAGATGCCTTTTTTTGGCCTCAGCCCCCTTTGTCCTTCACAACCATTCTATACCATTGGCCTCTGGTGCCTCTGCTCTTGTGGAGAACTGTGCTTCAGAGTAGCCAGGGTCTGTGTGGGCTGTCAGTATGTGTTAGGGCTTGGGCTGTGTAAGTTCCACCACAGAGGTTGAGCTGCTTCTGATGTATTCCCTTTGTAAGTGTCAATAATGGCTGATCTCATCACAGGTATTAAAAAACAGAGACATGACTTTGCCAACAAAGGTCTGTCTAGTCAAGGCTACGGTTTTTCCAGTGGTCATGTATGGATGTGAGAGTTGGACTATAAAGAAAGCTGAGCGCCTAAGAATTGATGCTTTTGAACTGTGGTGTTGGAGAAGTCTCTTGAGAGTCCCTTGGACTGCAAGGATATCCAGCGAGTCCATCCTAAAGTATATCAGTCCTGGGTGTTCATTGGAGGGATTGATGTTGAAGCCGAAACTCCAATACTTTGGCCAACTGATAAGAAGAGCTGACTCATTTGAAAAGACCCTGACACTGGGAAAGATTGAGGGCATGAGGAGAAGGGGATGACAGAGGATGAGATGGTTGGATGGCATCACTGACTCGATGGACATGGGTTTGGGTGGACTCCGGGAGTTGGTGATGGACAGGGAGGCCTGGCGTGCTGCGGTTCATGGGGTCGCAAAGAGTCGGACAGAACTGAGCGACTAAACGGAACTGAACATCCTTCTTATACACTACTTTGGGTCTTAATCACTTCTTTGTCCACAGCTGAGCTCTTTTCTTTGTCACATAGCTCTTGCTCCAGTGTGGATCTGCAAAATGAAGAAGCAGCGCTAGCGCTCTCTCTTGCCTCAAGCTGGGGCATGTGCCAGTGTAGTTACAGAAAACCAGTCAGCCACCTGTGCAGTTTTAATCTGCCCTCTGCCATCCTTCAGCAGCAAGCTTATGTGTGTGTGTTCCTCACAAGCAGAGTTCAAGCTTCCCACAACCCTCCTATTACTCCCACCAGGACTAGTCCTCCAAATAACCAAGGGGACTCATCTTTCCTATGTCAGATCCCAGGACTCAGTTGCCCAAAATGTGGCTTGGACTGCTCACTCCCCAGGGAGAATATCCACATGCTTAATCTCCCTCTCCCTCTGAATCCCCTCCCTGGGGCACAGGTTCCAATCTGCTCCTCATTTATCTTCCCTTCCTATCTTATTATGTGTGTATCTTTCTTGCAGCCTTACTTGTACAGGAGCCCTTCTCTCAGTTTCCAGTTTTCAGTGAGAATTCTTCCACATGGAGATGTATTTGTGTTGTGTTTGTGGAGGGAGGTGAGTTCCACATCCTCTTACTAGACTATTTTGATCTCCTCACTGTATGGTAGTGGAAAATATTTGCATACATATGCAAACACACATATACTTACATTTCCTGTTCACAAATATGTAAATGAAATTTATGAGACCTGAACAGGGACAACATATAACAGTGAATAACTTAATTTTTAAATAACTTATAAAAAATTTAAAAAGCTTGTAAACAAAAACATATACTGCAAAATTCAACTTTCCAAATCCTGAATTTAGGATTTGACTCTCTTTGCTTCTAAGTTAAACTCTAACTCTACTACCATGAGGAATGCATAGGTCATTTTTCCCTACTTTGACTCATGTCAACCTTATGAAAGCATACATAGCACACTGGATATGTAAAATGTCAATCTTCTTCGCTAAATTATAGTCATCAAACAATACCTTCTGTGGAAAGAGTAAACACGATGCAGAGGGAAAATGCAATTTTTGGCTTTGTTTTGGTAAACATTGTAATGTTACAAATTGGCAGCCAAATTATTCACTATCATTTTAGCACACAGTTTGCATTGCACTTAAAATCTGTTTAAATTAATGAACAAAGTCTGAGGAAAATGAAGGAAATTAAAAAGGATTTGAAAAGAAAAAAAAGACAGAAAAAAAAGGATTTGAACTCTGATCTATATCTAGTCTATCTCTTAAAATTATTTAAATAAGTGCTATGGGAAGCCATTGCCTTTATAAGGCTTTTAAGATATTTACAGCAAAATATTTTTTCCCTGTGATTGAATTTTTCAAAGTACTAAACTATTATGGAGAAATATGTTTTTACCAACTTTATGACTCCCTAGATACTACATTCTCTATAAGCATTGGATCTTCTTGGACAAAAACATTATTGCAAAAAGGCCATGTCATTTGAACAAGGCATATAGCTTTGAAAGTGTATATGCAACATACCCATAAGAATGCCAGCATCACTAGCGTAATACCGTTTTAAGGCCTGCCTTTTATTTTAGTAGACCTGAGTAATTTGCTCCAATTTTATATCTCTACTTTATTAGGGTGTTTTACATCTGTGTAATATTCCTACTACTGCCTGTCTATATTTTCTGGCTTCAGTGGATGGCACGGGATATACTATATAAGAAGACTAAACAGGGAAAGACAGAAGATGTATCTTTATAAGATATTTTATTTCTTTAGAAAAGTAAATGATAAATATCATCTGGGACTGGAAAATTTGGCCTCTATTACTTTAAATGTTTGGAAGGGTTAACAAAGTTTAAAAAGCTATGAAGTATTTTTAATAGAATATTGCTAACCATAGCACTCACTTTCTTAGTAAGTGGGAAAAATAATACATATTATAAGTGTCCAGATAGCTTAGAGGATGTTGCAAGCAATAATATTATTGATACATTAATGTCAAGACTAGAATAGCATATTGTGCTGCCTTTACTCTCTGAAAGTTTATTTTTATTATTAAATCAGATTTTCTCAGAGACAAGTTAAAGTAAATGTTTATTTGGGTTATTAGAACATTCTCCCAAGAAACTGTGATGTAGATTGTGCTTGAAAATACAGGCTAACTATGGCATATTTCATTATCTGTTAACATAGGTGTTTTAACTGAAGATAGGATGGATTGCACTGTCAACAACTAAGAGTAGGAAGTAATTTCCAACATTGTATAAAAATACTTTTTTTAACACTGGAAAAAATGCCAAATGGGAGCTAAATGATGGCTGGGAGGTGACAGTCAACATAGAAGGAGTGAGAAAACTGATTTTTCATACTGATCAATTCAGATTGGGAAAATGACAGTCTCTGAGGGAACTAGATAAACACATCTGACCAGGGGATGAAATCATGCTCCTTAAAGTAAACCAAAGGAATATGAAGACAGGTACAGGTCAAATGCAGAAATGGTTGATATATGGTACTAAAATGAATACAATTTCATTGGAATTGAATGTTAGAATGTTGCTACTTAAAGCATTTTATCCAAATAAATGAATCATAAAAACATAGAATTGGAATCTAATACAAAATATTGGGTGATATATTCAAGTCTGATTGCTGTTGTTGTTCAGTTGCTAGGTCTTGTCTGACTCATTGTAACCTCATGGTTTGCAGCATGCTAGGCTCCACTGCCCTCCACTATCTCCAGGAGTTTGCTCAAATTCATGTCTATTGAGTCGGTGATGCTATCTAGCCATCTTATCCTCCTCTACCACTCCCTTCTCCTTTTGCCTTCAGTCTTTCCCAGCATTAGTGTCATTTCCAGTGAGTTGACTCTTGGCACCACGTGGCCAAAGTATGGGAGCTTCAGCTTCAGCATCAACCCTTGCAGTGAATATTCAGGACTGGTTTCCTTTATGATTGACTGGTTTCATCTCCTTGCAGTCCAAGGGATTCTCAAGAGTCTTCTCAGCACCATGATTTGAAAGCAACAATTCCTCAGTGCTCAACATTCTTTACAGTCCAACACACACATCCAACCTACTACTGCAAAAACCGTAGCTTTGTCTATACAGACCTTTGTTGGCAAAGAGATGTCTCTGCTTTTTAATACACTGTGTAGGTTTGTCATAACTTTCCTTCCAAGGAGCAAATGTCTTTTAATTTCACCATCCGCCATGATTTTGAACCCAAGAAAAGAAAATCTGTCAGATCTTCCACTTTTTCCTTCTATTTGTCTTGAGGTGATGGGATCAGATGCCATGATCTTAATTTTTTGAATTTTGAATTTCAAGCCAGCTTTTTCACTCTCCTCTTTCACCCACATCATGAGGCTCTTTACTTCCTCTTCACTTTCTGCCATTAGAGTAGTATCATCTGCATATCTGAAATGGTTGCTATTTCTCCCAGCTATCTTGATTACAGCTTGTTATTATTCTAGTCTGGCATTTTGCATGATGCACTCTGCACATAAATAAATAGGGTGACAATAAATACTTTGTCATATTCTTTTCCCAATTTGGAACCAGTCAGTTAGCTGTTCCATGTCTGTTTCTAATTGTTGATAATTGACTTGCATACAGATTTCTCAGGAGACAGGTAAGGTTGTTTGGTACTCCCATTTCTTTAATAATTTTGCACAGTTTGTTGTGACCCACATAGTCAAAGGCTTTACCACAGCCAATGAGGTAGAAGTATATGATTTTTCTGGAATTCCCTTGGTTTCTCTATGATCTAGCTAATGTTGACAATTTTATCTCTGGTTTCTCTGTCTCTTCAAAGTTGAGCATAACTTTGCTAGTGTGTGAAATGAGCCCAATTATATGGTAGTCTGACAATTCTTTGGCATTGCTCTTCTTTAGGGTTGAAATGAAAAGTTACCTTTTCTAGTCTTGTGTCATTGCTGAGTTTTTCAAATTTGCTGACATATGGAATGCAGCACTTTAATAGCATCATCTTTTAAGATTTTAAATAGCTCAGCTGGAATTCCATCACCTCCACTAGCTTTGTTCATAGTAATGCTTCCTAAGGTCCACTTGACTTTACACTCCAGGGTGTCCAGCTCTAGGTGAGTGACCACACCATCATGGTTATCCAGGTAATTGAGACCTTTTTTTGTATAGTTCTTCAGTGTATTCTTGCCACTTCTTCTTAATCTCTTCTGCTTCTGTTATATCCTTACTGTTTCTGTCATTTGCCATGCCCATCTTTATATGAGTTTTTCCCTCAATATCTCCAATTTTCTTGAAGAGATCTCTAGTCTTACCCATTCTATTGTGTTTCTTTACTTCTTTGCATTGTCCATTTAAGAAAGCCTTCTTATCTTTCTTAGCCATGCTCTGGAACTCTGTATTCATTTGGGTATATTTTTCCCTTTTTCCCTTGCCTTTTATTTCTCTTCTTTATTCAGCTATTTGTAAAGCCTCCTCAGACAACCACTTTGCCTTCTTGCATTTCTTCTTCTTTGGGATGGTTTTGACCACTGCCTCTTGTACAATGCTATGAACCACCATCCATTGTTTTTCAAGCCCTCTATCTACCAGATCTAATCCCTTGTCACCTCTACTGTGTAATCATAGGGGATTTTATTTAGGTCATACCTGAATTGTTTTGTGTTTTCCCCTACTTTCTTCAATTTAAGTCTGAATTTTGCTATACAGAGCTGATGATCTAAGCTACAGTCAGCTCCAAATCTTTTTTTTTTTTTTCTGACTATATAGAGCTTCTTCATCTTTGACTGCAAGGAATATAATCAATTTGATTTCAATATTGATCATCTGGTGATGTCAATTTTTAGAGCTGTCTTTTTGGTTATTGGAAAAGTGTTTACTATAACCAGTATGTCCTCTGACAATAGTCTGTTAGCTTTTGCCCTGCTTTATTTTATATTTACAAGATATTAATAATTAAATATATAATATATTGGTTCTTAATTTTGTTTTTATTTCCATTTGTACTCACTACATGTTTCCTCTGGATGAATTCATAATATTTATACATTCATAGATACAGAAAATTTTAGAGAATTACACTTAATATAAACTACTGTTTTTTGTTGGGCTTTGTGCAAAGTAAACCTTAAAAATGTATTTTTTTCTCAGAGGAAATATCATTGATTATGAGTATATATAAATTTGGGATCAGATAAGTAAAGAAAATGGAGAAAATCAGAGGAACCTAAACTGTCATTGGATGTTGAGAGCTAAGAAATTACATGGGTATTTCTGATCAGTTTGTGTAGTATTAAAGTAATTTAGATCATGCATGTCATGTGCTTTATGTCATGTGCTTTTAATAGGATATATATATAGAGAGAGGATATATATATGTATATATATATATAGGATTATATATATATAATCTCCTGCAAGGAGATTCAACCAATCCATCCTAAAGGAAATCAGTCCTGAATATTCATTGGAAGGATTGATACTGAAGCTGAAACTTCAATACTTTGGCCCCCTGATGCTAAGAACTGACTCATTTGAAAAGACCCTGATGCCGGGAAAGATTGAAGGCAAGAGGAGAAGAGGATGACAGAGGATGAGATGGTTGGATGGCATCACCAACTCAATGGACATGAGTTTGAGCAAACTCTGGGAGTTGGTGATGGACAGGAAGGCCTGGCGTGCTGCAGTCTATGAGGTTGCAAAGAGTCAGACATGACTGAGCAACTGACCTGACTCACTGACTGATACACACACACACACACACACGCACACATGTGCTCAGTTGTCTCCTACTCTTTGTGACCCCATGGACTTTAGCCAGGAAGATTCTCTGGAGAAGGGAATGGCTATCCACTCCCATATTCTTACCTGGAGAATTCCATGGACAGAAGAGCTTGGCGGGCTGCAGCCCATGGGGTCACAAAGAGTTGGATACGACTGAGCGACTAACACTTTCACTTTTTCACCTCATATGCTATATACAGTGCTATGTGTTTCCACGTTTGTTTTCCCACTTAAACCTCCCACAAACACTTCTCAGGTAATTCTTCCTATTCTACAGTTAAGGCCATTGAAGTTAAGAGATATAACATTCCAAGACACAGATTCAGGCAACTTTGTTGTGTTTTAAGTAAAACAGCAGAAGCATACATTTCAGGAAAGAAAGGAATTAAAATAAGAAAGTGGTGTATCTGGTGATTAACCTCTGAATAATTATTGAAGTTACCCTGAATGATACATTTGTAAACATTTTTAATTGATATTTCTAATGTAATTATTAAAGGAAATCACTGCAATACTTTTCAATTTGTAAATATGTGAACTCATTTTAATTGGCACCACAATACCATGCACAACTGAGTGTTCAATAAATGCTTCTGATAAAAATCACAATGTTAGATGTGAATGTTGAAATAGAAGTGAGTAAAATTGAAATAAGCCATAGAACTTAACTAGAAACATAGTTGACGAAGAGGTAATGTGAAACATGAAAGAAAATGGCATATTTATTTGTTCTGTTGATGATGTTTAGCCCTCCTTGCTTCCTTGGATATATCTTATTAATTATTTTTTATTATTATTGTTATCATTTATTTACATAATTTTCCTAAAAGAATTTGTTCAGCAGATGGTATAAGCTCTCATGGCAATAGACACTATCTAAAAATAGGATTGGGCATTTGGTGAAGATTTGAACTGAGCATTATTAATGGATACTTGCTTCTTTGACAAAACTTCAGAGATTTCCAAAGGAGAAGCAACAGTTTTGATGGTCTTAATGCCAACATTATACAGAAATTTTTCTTAAAAATGTAAAAATTGCTGTGTTTTGCTCCAGTAATTAAAATTTATTTTAAAGAAAATTCAGTTTTGTAAGATAATTAAATGATTGGGCCATAAAAAAATCTGAGCACTGAAGAATTGATGCTTTTGAACTGTGGTGTCAGAGAAGACTCTTGAGAGTCCCTTGGGCAGCAGGGAGATCAAACCAGTCAATCCTAAAGGAAATCAGTCCTGGATATACATTGGAAGTACTGATGCTGAAGATGAAACTCCAATACTTCGGCCACCTGATGCGAAGAAGTGACTCATTGGAAAAGACCCTGATGATGGGAAAGATTGAAAGCAGAAAGAGAAGGGGATGACAGAGGATGAAATCATTGGATGGCATCACTGACTCAATGGACATGAGTTTGAGCAAGCTCTGGGAGTTAGTGATGGACAGGGAGGCCTGGCATGCTGCAGTCCATGGGGTCACAAAGAGTCAGACACTACTGAGCGACTGAACTGAACTGACCTGAACTGAACTGATTGGCATGATTTTGAACTGGCTAGATTTACAATAGTGTTGTGATTATGATTTCAAGACTCATCTATTAAAAAAAAAAACTCTTAAATGTTTTCTATTATAAAAATATGATGCCTCAGTTTATTTTTTTATTTACTAGCCAGAACAAAAATATCAATATATATTCTCTTCAATGTTTTCGCATACATTTTTCTGTCTGAGAGAGACACAGAGAGAGGAATGGAGAGAAGAGAAAGATACTTAATGAATAAAAGAATGTTTTCAATTTTATATCATTGGTACTGTGGTAACGTCAAAAGTATAAATATTTCCAAGCCATAAGTGGGTATAATTGCAGAGTTATTAGTGATTGTGTCAATATAAATGCCAAACCTATATAATTATCTACATATTCCTCATTATAGAATTTATAGAAGGTGGCAAATTATAATCCATCACATAGACTGTTCTTGCCAAAATGTCATTGTCATTCAAATGACAGTGTCATTCTAACTTTAAATCATCTTTAATTTTTCATTTTAATCCTACCAAAATATCCAATTTCTACCTTTCACAAATACAATGAAATAGTACTCAAGGATTAATTCATATAACTGCTGTTTTCCATACTGAACAGTTGCTTATGTTAAATTCATTCTTGGAAAAGTATTTTGCTTTTACCCGTATAGACTCACTTTTTCTTAACTGTTGTTTCCTGATCCTTTGTTACAAATAGGCTTCATTATACACTTTTTTTTTAGTGCCGTGTAAATTGGTCTTCAGAATCTCTAAGTCTGTAGAACAGTCTAGTTGATGTGTCTCTAATTTTATACAATTTCTTGAGGCTGTGAAAATACATGTTTAAAATTTGATATCATTTTAAATTTCTTAAAGTGGTAAAGGCCAGTATTTTTAAAAGATATTGTAATAAGAAGCAATATTAATCATCTTTAAATGTAGCAAAATTTACTTTTATATAGTTCAGTGGTTTCTCAAACTGTGATCCCCACAGCAGGAACATAAAACATCAGCTGGGCACTTAATAATTCCAGTTGCTAGGCCCTACCCTAAACTTACTGAATCAGAAAATTTGGTAGTTGGAAATGATTTTTTAAAGAACTTTAGGACATTCCAATGCATGATAAAGTTTACAAACCACTGCTGTTAAGGTACTGGATTAATAAGTTGTTCTCCTGTACCTTCCACTGATCTACTTAGATATGTTAACTAAGTGGGGGGAAAAAAAAGCAGTGATTTTAAAGTTAGCAGGACTGCCAGATCAGAGCAGTAAATTCTTATTCCTGATTTGTGCCAGATTAAGAAGAGAATTTTCCTCCCTGGTTGATGGAAATGATTGCACTTTTCCTGGCAGGGAAGCAAAATGAAAAATCTGCTTTATAGCATCTGCAGTCAGCTAGATGACTGAACCTCCAGTAAGTGTTTAAAAGCAGGGTTATATTAGAACCCTGAGGCTATTTTGCAGATAAGCCAGGGCAATGAAACATTATCACCTGGAAGGATCAACTGATTGATGGAAATATGTGCTCTCTCTCCCATTTTTCCTAAACACATCTCTTTAAAGCATCAGCTTCCTTCCCACTTTACCTCTATGACCACACCTGCCTCCTGTTTGCCAGTTTCTAATGCAGACTCATATATTAACTTCCCACTCATTTAATGTTCTCCTCTTTGCAGCCTTTTTCACAGAGGTAATCGGGCTTGTTTTCTGAAGCAGAGACTTGTACATGCCTCTGGTGCTGTTTGATTGTATATTGGAAATTCTTGTCTGTCTTGCAGTTTTTAGATCAAATTATATTCTCTGTATGAAATTTCTTTCTATTCCAAGTCCTCAACTTTTTTCTGCTTCTGTGTTCTAGAAAATACAGATGTACTTCAAAAAAATCAGTCAGATTTGCTTTAATACAATAATACATCTCAAAGATGAGAGAAAAATGTGCATATACTATTGCTCTTTTTAGTCCTCAAAGGACTAGGATATGCAGACTGGCTCAATAAATATACAGTAGGCATATTTTGATGACTATATCAACTATTTTTTGAAATTGCAAAATTTCAGTTTATCATAACATCTATGAAAGTGAAGTTGCTCAGTCGTGTCTGACTTTTTGTGACCCCATGGACTGTAGCCTACCAGGCTCCTCTGTCCATGGGATTTTCCAGGCAAGATTACTGGAGTGGGTTGCCATTTCCTTCTCCAGGGGATATTCCTGACCCAGGGATCGAACCCGGGTTCGCTCTTTGTAAGCAGACACTTTACCATCTGAGCCAACAGGGGAGTCTATAACATCTGTAGACTATAATAATTATTTATTCTATCGGAGAGACTGAGAGTTGACAAGAAACTCTACTTAAGTCCTCTATTTATTCCTTCCTTTCACCACATATTTGTACCAAAAAAAAAAGCTTTTAAAATTATGTATTCACATACTATATTACCTTTTTAAATAGAAAGGGGAAAAAAAGGAATAAATCTGATGATCAGAAGTCTTACCTCATGTTTTAAGATTATTGGTATGCATTCAAAATCGTTACAACTGTTGTAGATGCCTGTTAGTTAATAAATACCAGATAGACAGCAATAGGAAAATTAAAAACAGGAAAAGGTCCCCACTCTTATGGAGAGTATACTGTAATAAAATGAAATGTAACCACTGCCACCATATGCGTGCTCAGTCATGTCCAACTCTTTATGACCCCACAGATTGTAGCCCACCAGGCTCCTCTGTCCGTAGAAATTTGCTGGCAAGGATACTGGAATGCATTGCCATTTCCTCCTCCAGGGGATCTTCCTGATCCAGGGATCGAACCTATGTCTCCTGCATTGGCAGGCAGATTCATTACAACTGAACTAGCTGGGAATCCTTGAAACATGTAACAAAAATAGCAAATAAATAAGCTATATTGTATATTAAATGGTGATCAATTTTATAGGAAAATCATGTAAAGGGGATGGAAATGGGGTTCAGGCTGCAATGTTAAATCAGATGTTTGGCATAAGTTTCACTAATAAGGTGACATTTGAGCAAAGAACTGAAGTCAGGAACCTAAAATTAAATGTCTAAGAACTCTAAAACATACCATGTAAACTACTGTGTTAGTTCTAAATCACTGACTTGACCTTATTGTCTTATTAAGCATATTAAACTCTCTAGAAGTTTAGTACAGAAAGGGAAATCTAGTTAACTGTTCATTCATTGAGATTTTCCTATATAATTTTGAAACAGTTCTGGTTCTCAACCAGTATTGACAATTGGGCCAGATAATTATTTGATGGGGATGGAGGAGGGGGCTGGGCATCCCTGGCCTCTACCATTAGATGCCAGTAACACACACCCCTACCTCCTCAGTTTTGACAGTCAAGAATGTCTCCAGGTACTGCCAGCTGTCCTCTGGGCAGGAAAACTGCTCCCAGCTGAGAACCACTCGTCTTGGATTAGGAAGTTTTCTCAGACCTTTGATAACTGAGAAAATAACACTGGCCTAATTTAGGGTGAAGCCAGGCTCATCCAACTATTACCAAAAGAGGATTTTTTCAACATGTCGTTTCATGAGATGTTAGTGGATGCTTAGTTGGTCAAATACATTACTGTAGTCTCCTCTTCCATTCCTGGTAGTTTTCAATAAACAATTTATTTAACAAGCACATATATTGCCTTTACTTTGAATAACTTTACAAATATTACTTTATTAATATTTATAACAACCCTATAATAAAATAATTATTATTATTATCTTAACTTTACAGGTGAGTGAATTGAGGCACAGAAAGATTAAGGAAATTTTCCAGGGACTAGCAAATCACAGAGCAGTACTGCAAACATAGAAAGTCAAGTTCTAGCATATTTTAGTCTTTGTCACTATGGTCTCAGCTATCTGTTTTAACTTGTAACTATGTTAATATTATAATTAGCATTTTAAAGGTTCTGATATGTTCTGTTTTAATAGATTTAGCAAATAAAAATGAAAACAATGTGCTCGGTAAAAATTAATTTCAGCTAAGCAAATCATTATTTAGCATAAGGATGTCCCATAGAATGTTTTAGCATACTTATTAGTATAGTAAACAAATAATTTGTTGTTATTTGAAATTTAAATTTCACTGGGAACCCTGTAATTTATCTGGCAGTTCTTGCTTTAAAGAAAACTGTTTAATACTGTTCAAACCAATTTTTTCAACACTAGTTTGAACAAGGAAATGTTTTCTTATTGGGACACTTAATAACCTAGAGAAGTTCCATGGGACTTTATTCTAAGGACACTGGGAACACTTTTCAACTAGAGTCAATAGGTTAATTTGAGTACTTACTCCAGACCACAGTGATCTCTCATTCTTTGAACTCACAGGGGCACTTAATCTATGTCACATGATTTCACAAATAATTCTACACTTCTATAACTTGTTTACTTTTTTCCAAAATAACATGTCAGCTTCTTAATGACAGGGACTGAGTATCATACTTCCTCCAAAATCTTCACTGAATATAATATTTATTATCAGCATACTATTTTATCTGAAAGATGATTTATTTCTAATTAATCATTTACATAGGGAGTCTGTTTTTACACATTGCTAATCTAAGCATCTAGAGCAATACAGGGCCATAATTGGTTTAAAAGTATTCTGCCTCACTTTCTCAGGCTGGTGACCCTTCATTCCTTTGCTACTAACTTTCTGTTTTCATTTATCAGCATTATTTTTTTTTTATTCCCTAAAGAAATATAACAATTTGGGAATCAAATTTTTCTTTTCAAATTTAATGATGGCAACACTTGAGTCATTGTTCAACTCAGACCATGACCTCATATTCATGCAGGTCAGATCATTTCACAATAGTTGGTCATTTTGTTGTTGTTATTATTCCTCATTTTGGAAGAGGGAAGCAGGTGTCTTGCTTGTGCCAAATGTAATACTAATGACACCAACAAAAGAGAGTCCCCTGGGCTAGCTCTATTTAGAGGAAAGCTCTCAAATCAAATAATGAAATTTACTTTATTTGTTAAAGAATGGAAACTGATGACCTGGGAGGTGGCTGCATTTTTCCACTGCTAAGTGATTCAGCTGTGTTCAATTTCTATTCCTATATCACGATCCTCAAAGCCTAGAGGAAAGAAGAAACATTTAACCCCATGAAAAATGAAAAAACACTAGAGTCAAGTAGAAAGTCTCCAGCATCCTTGACTTTAATTTTTAGAATGAATTTTCCATCCTGAACATTTACCATATGTTTATATTTTTTTTTCTATAAATAAACTTCTTGTCAATTCTTATATCTATTCATCTGGGCCCTAAAAGTAAGATATTAAAATTAACAGCTTGTTCTCTAAATGAATTTCCAAGTGCTATTGCAAAGTATGGCAGGTTTAACAAACAAGTTCAACAAAAGTAGTCTCCAATTTGCTTCAATAAATTTAAGTGTTGCTCATATCCTCAGCTAGATAGCAGTAGTTCTATCTTTATCTTTTAATTTATGCCATTGCATCATATATGTTGCTAAATATCTTAATACATGTATCTTGAACACTAGCCTTTTAAATAAAATTGCTCAATCAAAACTCTTTCTCTCTGGATTACAAAGAGATTCTCTTATTTCACTAACAGTATATATTTCTTGTACTTGTCCATATTTAATTTCATTGCCAATTAGGATTTTTCAATCCTGCCTAATAAATTCCTATATAAAAGTACATCTATTCAAACTGAGGAAAATGTAAATGCTACTCAGATCATTCATTTTTGTAGCCTGTGATTTAAATCAGAAAAAAAAGATGAATGCTTTGACAGTTTTCATGTATACACACCAAAATATAATACATTTCAACTAGTTTTTGACTATTATGGACCTTAACATGCACTATGACCTTGGTCAGGAAAAGCCTGTTTGGTTTGCACAGAAACTTAATCATAAGAAGTCATAAGTAGAATCCTTCTTCTTTACTGCCCTTTTCTAGGACTAGGAAATATATTGCTTGTGGGACAGGTAGGATATGAACAATGGGCCAAATAGAGTCCAGGGTTATGTCATCCATGTGAAAACTGCTGCTGAAAATCGATGTGATCTCTGCTCCACTGTCATCTCAGTTCCCACCCTCTGTGTCCTATTTGTCTTTTAGCAGAAGCTTAGATCTGTGTGCTGTCTCTATGTGTCTCTCTTGGGCCAGATTATCAAAATGAATCATTGCCTGCATATCTCTTATATTTCTATTTATTTTCCTGGTGTTGACTAGGTCTGATGAAATATGATTCTTTTTGCGTTTGATCCTCACTGCAGCAAGCAGCACCTAATTCAGCTGTGTCTATCTCTTTAAAGAAGAGTAATACCATTTTGAAACTTCAATCTACTGTACAGCAACATTACAAACCATAGGCCATGCAACCTGTCTTCATAGTCAATAGTAATTTTCCTTTCAGCCAATTTAATGGAATTTCATTAATCTCCAAATAGAAGATTTCTAGTGATTTTAATGTAGTTTTAATGTTGTTTTATGCATACTTAATGTACTGCTTTCCTTTTCAGATTTTTGTTAATAGAATACCCCTCAGATTCTGACCACTGAGGTTACATGTGTGTGTAGAGTAAGACATGACAAATAACCCATATTTTTAAGAACTCTGCCCTGATACAAAATATTTACTCAGGAGAAACATTATGTTATCTATGAATCATTAGGAAGTCAACATTCTAACTTTGTAGTCGCTCATTTTGTAAAAATAGGTCTTCTACCAGGCTACATAAATTCATCTTGAAGATTTATAAACATCAATATAAATATGTTGAAACTCCCTAATTACTATTAATATTGATAAATCATTGTGAAGTCATTCTGTCCATCCACTTAATGCACTCATATGCAAAAGACAAAATGCTAGCTAAATAAAGACTTCAATAAATAAAGCATAATATTGCTTCATTAGTTGTTGAGAAATAAGCCTTTTGAGACATTACAGCTGCTGCATAAGACATATTTTATAAATTAGATTTTTAATGAGATACTTCCAATGTTCAAACCTTGTAGTTGAAATAGTCCACAGAATTTGTGTTCATTCTCTCTGGAATACTTCGCCTCTTCCAAAGCTGCTACTGACAAAGAAGGAAGAAAGGAAGGAAGGAAGGAGAGAAGGAAGGAAGAAAGACAGGTTCTGTAAGAGGTTAGGGTTAATTTATAAGCAAGTTCTATAAAACACATACATCAAGCATTTAGGTTCAAAATATTATTTGTCAGTTTTACTAAAAAAACAATTCCTGGGAATACGTTCCTTTTAAAAAATATTTATTTTAATTGGAGGATAATTATTTTAAAATATTGTGGTGGTTTGTGCCATACATTGACATGAATCAGCCACATATGTCCCCCCATTCTGAACCCCTCCCCCACTTCCCTCCCCACACCATCCCTCTGGGTTGTCCCAGTGCAATGACTTTGAGTGCCCTGTTTCACGCATCAAACTTGGACTGGGCATCTATTTCACATATGGTAATATACATGTTTCAATGCTATTCTCTCAAATCATCCCACCCTCGCCTTTTCCCACAGAGTCCAAAAGACTGTTCTTTACATCTGTGTCTCTTTTGCTGTCTCACATATAGGGTCATCATTACCCTTTCTAAATTCCATATATATGTGCTAATATACTCTATTGGTGTTTCTCTTTCTGACTTACTTCACTCTGTAGTGAAGGCTCTAGTTTCATCCACCTCATTAGAACTGACTCAAATGCATTCTTTTTTAGAGCTGAGTTACATTCCATTGTATATATGTACAACTTCCTTATCCATTCGCCTGCCAATGGACATCTAGGTTGCTTCCATGTCCTAGCTATTGTAAACAGTGCTACGGTGAACATTGGGGTACACGTGTCTCTTTCAATTCTGGTTTCCTTGGTGTGAAGGCCCAGCAGTGGGATTGTGGCAGTTCTGTTTTCAGATTTTTAAGGAATCTTCACACTGTTCTCCATAGTGGGGGTACCAGTTTACATTCCCATCAACATGTAAGAGGGTTCCCTTTTCTCCACACTCTCTCCAGCATTTACTTTTTGTAGCCTTTTTGATGGCAGTTATTCTGACTGGCGTGAGATGGTACCTCATTGTGGTTTTGATTTGCATTTCTCTATATTCATTTCTGTATGTCTTCTTCGGAGAAATGTCTGTTTAGTTCTTTGGGCCACTTTTTGATTGGGTCATTTATTTTTCTGGTATTGAGCTGCTTGTATAGTTTGGAGATTAATTATTTGTCAGTTGTTTCATTTGCTATTATTTTCTCTCATTCTGAAGGTTGCCTTTTCACCTTGCTTATAGTTTCCTTCATTGTGCAAAAACTTTTATGTTTAATTAGGTCCCATTTGTTTATTTTTGTTTTTATTTCCATTTCTCTGGGAGGTGGGTCATAGAGGATCTTGCAGTGATTTATGTCAGAGAGTGTTCTGCCTATTTGTTTGCCTCTAAGAGTTTTTTCTGGTCTTACATTTAGAGATCTAATCCATTTTGAGTTTATTTCTGTGTATGGTGTTAGAAAATATTCTAGTTTCATTCTTTTACAGGCGGTTGACCAGTTTTCCCAGCACCACTTGTTAAAAGAATTTATATTTCCTCCATTGTATATTTTTGTCTCCTTTATCAAAGATAAGGTGTTCATACGTGCATGGATTTATCTCTGGGCTTTCAATTTTGTTCCACTGATCTATATTTCTGTCTCTGTGCCAGTGCTATAGATATTTTCCTTTTAGTTTCCTGTACAAAAAGAACATTCATTGTTTATTTTATGCATACTATTGAATTCTTTAAAACCAATATTCAAATGCCCTGTAACATTTTGGATTCAAATAATGTGAAACTTTATTCTCTAAAATAATTGTTTGCATTTTTATCTCTATGGGCTTTAGAAAATTAGACATTGTAAAGGTGATCTACATAAGAGTACTTTACTCAGAGATAATGCTATCCCATTAAGTAATCCCACAGACGTTCCCACAATTTTATGCCACAGGTTTCCACACAGGAAATCCCACATCAAACCATGATGGCTGTGAACTCAATGGGGTTCAAGACTCTGCACACTAAGTATATAGGCTGCTTGGGCAATTGAAAAATGACTATGACAAAGCCATATTCCTACCCTTACAAGGACCAGAAACAATAGCTAGAGTTTTGTTTTCAAACCATGTGAAAATTCTAGATTTCTAGTCTAGATTCAAGTCTAGATTTTTGTTTCTTTGAGTAAGTCTCAAAATATATAGGGTCACTGAAAATTTTTATGACCAGAGAGATGCATATTTTCAAAGTTTGCTTGTGCTCAGTTACTGAAATAAAGAAACTGGTGAATAGAATAATTTTGTTTGAGGTTCTGTGATTCAATGCACTGTATACTATTATTGTAGCCATTTAAGAATATCAGACTTTGATTACTATCCATGATTACCTCTGTAGCAGTGTGTTTTTATATATGTCAAGAAAGTTCCAATTCCTAATTGTAGAGAAAATTTTGCTATCTGGTTCATACATCTCACACAAAAGATTTTCAACCAGAATTTAAGTAGATAGTCAATTAGCTGGCTTCTCAAATTAACAGGATATTCCTTTTGTAATTAGAGGTATCTGTGCCAAACAAATCTGAAATATTTTATTAGACAAAAATTCAATTTCTGTCTCTTCAAATGAAGCTTTAAAGGAATCTCATTTAAGTTATGAGTACATAGGAGAAATTAACATACAAATAAAAGGACAGAAAATATACACTTTGTGGCTTTACAACATAAATTATTATTTTTTTATAAGGAATAGTCTTCAAAATAAGAAGTAACACTGGAAAACAGTCCAGATCCTAAACTAGTGAATGATTAAACACAAAGTAATATATCCATGAAATAGAAAACTTTTCAGCAATAGAAAGGAAAAAAATCCACTGATACATGCCACAACATAGGTTAACCTCAAAAAAATATGCTAAGCAAAAGACAGACAGAAACACCACTTACTGTATTATTCTATTTATGTAAATACCTAGTAAAGGCAATCCTGTAGAAACAAAAATTAGATTAATAGTCATCAGGGGCTTGAAGTGGGAAAGGAGATTAATATAAATGGGCATAAGGATTATTTTTGAGGTGAATGAGGTGCTCTGAAATAGAGTTTTGGTAATGGTTGTGCAATGTAAAAATTAGTGATGCATATATTGAAAAAGGTGAATTTTATTATATGTAAATTATACTCCAATAAATGTGTTAAAACATGGAGATAGATGGATATAGACATAGATATATAGATACATTTAAAGAGAAAAATATAAAGCAATTTATGTTTTACTAAGAAATGATTGGATCATTTAACTTATAGATAGTAATGAATATATCTTAAATTTGTTTTTAAAAACTTTATGCCAGTTAGTAGTAACTGTTGCTTCATTTTCACAGATTATTTACTGGAAAATTTATTTTTGAGAAATTAGAGTCAGGTGGAAAATAGCTATGGCTTCCAATTACGAGTTTTCCATCAGTTAGCTGTAGAAACAAAATTTTTATAGATGCTAATAGAGGTGAAGGAAACAGTGAAAAATTTGAGCTATTAATTTATGAACCCTTCTGATATTAATTTTGTTTTTTACAGAAGAGGTACCTGTTCAAATTCCAATGATGAAGTCACCCTTGGACAAGATCCAACTGACTCCTGGGCAGGCATTGCCTCCTGGATTCCCTGGACCATTCATTTTTGCTGATAGTCTGTCCTCTGTGGAGACTCTGTTGACCAACATTCAGGTCAACAATATTTCTATAAACAAAATAAATGTAATACAAGACATTAGCACTTACATCAATTATTTCACATTTGGGAAATTAAAACAGATAAGATGAACTGTATGTCATTTGCTGTACTTTGACAGGGTTTACTGAAAGTGGCTTTGGATAATGCTCGCATTCAAGAGAAGCAGATTCAACAAGAAAAAAAGGAACTGCGAATGGAGCTCTATAGAGAGAGAGAAATTAGAGAAAACCTTGAAAGACAACTGGCAGTTGAGCTTCAAAGCAGAAGTAAGTTTAACAAGTTCAGTATAACTGAGAAAGTTAACATTGTGTTGGAAATATTTTCAGTAGTAATCAAAATATTCTCAGATATAGCCTGGGACTGCGAAAAGGGTGCAATCATAGTAAAATCAAATCCCATACCCATAATACCAAAGAAGTTCTTTCAATGTTGTGAAGATTCTGAACCCCATGTCAGGATTACCAGCCTGGGGATCTATAAAGGGACTGAGAATACACAGGGAATCCAGCCTTGGAGGCCAGAGGGATTTTATCATAGGACTTCCACAGGACTGGCAGAAAAAGAGACTCTAGTCTTGGAGGGCACAAACAAAATCTTGCACACACCAAGACCCAGAGGAAAGGAGCAGTGAGCCCCCAGGTTTTTGTTCAGTCACTGTCATATCCAACTCTTTACAACCCTGTGAAATGCAGCACACCAGGCTTCCCTGTCTGTCACCATCTCCTGGAGTTTGCCCAAGTTCATGTCCATTGAATCAGTGATGCCATCCAACCATCTCATCCTTTGCTGCCCTCTTCTCCTGCCTTCAAGCTTTCCCAGTATCAGGTCTTTTCCAATGAGCTGGCTCTTTCCCTTAGGTGGCCAAATTATTGAAGATTCAGCATTAGTCCTTCCAAAGAGTATTCAGGGTTGATTTCCGTTAAAATCGACTGGCTTGATCTCCTTGCTTTACAACGGACTCTCAAAAGTCTTCTCCAGCACCACAGTTTGAAAAAATCAATTCTTCGGCATTCTGCCTTCTTTATTGTCCAGTTCTCACATCCATACATGACTACTGGAAAGACCATAGACATGACTATATGGATCTTTGTTGGCAAAGTGACACACTGTCTAGGTTTTTCATAGCTTTCCTGCCAAGAAGCAATCGTCTTCTAATTCCATGTCTGCAGTGAGGATCCCCAGTGATTTTAGAGCCCAAGAATAGGAAATTGTCACTGCTTTCACCTTTTCACCTTCTATTTGCCATGAAGTGATGGGACCGGATGCCATGATCTTAAATTTTTTAATATTGAGTTTTAAGCCAGATTTTTTCACTCTTCTCCTTCACCCTCATCACTAAGCTCTTTAGTTCCTCTTCACTTTCTGCCATTAGAGTGGTATCTTCAGCATATTTGAGGTTGTTAATGTTTCTCCCAGCAATCTTGATTCCAATTTGTAGCTCATCCAGCCTGGCATTTTGGATGATGTGCTCTGCACATAAGTTAAGCAAACAGGGTGACAATAAACAGCCTTGTCATACTCCTTTCTCAATTCTGAACCAGTCATTTGTTCCATGCAGTGTTCTAACTGTTGCTTCTTGGCCTGCATACAGGTTTCTCAGGAGACAGGTAAGATGGTCTGGTGTTCCCATCTCTTTAAGAGTTTTTCAGTTTGTTATGATCCACATAGCCAGAACCCACAGGAGATTGAACAAAATCTACCTGCTAGTGTTGAAGGGTCTCCTGTGGAGGTGTGGGTTTGCAGGGGCTCACCTCAGGGGTGGGAACACTGGCAGCATCAGGCCAGGAGAGTCCCCCTTGTCGTAAAATCCTTATGGAGTTCACCATTAACTCTAGATATAGAATTCATAGACCCCAAGGCTGGCTCGTCTCAGGCCAAACAATTAACAGTGAGGGAATGCAACTCCACCCATCAGCAAATAATTGGTTTAAAGCTTTACTGAGCAAGGCCGTGCCCACCAGAGCAAGACTTAGTTTTTCCCATCATCAATCACTCCCAGCAGGAAGCTTACACAAGCCTCTTAGCCTCATCCATCAGGGGGCAGACGGAAGAAGAAAAAAGAAGTACAGTTTCACAGTGGCTAAAACAAAAACCATATTATAGAAAGTAATCATGATGAAAAAGCAGAAAGTTATGTCTCAGATGTAGCGACAAGAAAAAAAACTCCAGAAAAACAACTAAATGAAGTGAACATAGACAACATTTCAGAAAAAGAATTTAGAGTAATGATAGTGAAGATGAGCCAGGATCTCAGGCAAACAATGCAGAAGACACAAGAAATGTTCACTAAAAACCTAGAAGAACTAAAAAGAAACAAATTAATAATACACCAGGTGGAATTAATAGAATAACTGAAGCAGAAGAACGGATAAATAGCCTGGAAGAGAGAATGGTGGAAATCATTGCTGCAGAACAGAATACAGGGAAAAGAATGGAAAATGAAGATAGCCTAAGAGACCTCTGGGACAATATTAAATGTACCAACACTCACGTTATAGGGGTCCCAAAGGGAGAAGAGAGAGAGAAAGGACCTGAGAAAATATTTGAAGATATAATAGCTGAAAAATTATCTCACTTGGGAAAGAAAATAATCAACCAAAAAATCCAAGGAGGAACACAACAAGACACATAGTAATCAACCAGAAAAAAATTAAAGACAAGGTTAAAATATTAAAAGCAACAAGTGAAAAATGACAAATAACGTACAAGGGAACTCCCTTCAGTCTTTCAACTGATTTGTCAACATAAATTCTACAAGCCAGAAGAGAATGGCAGAATATACTTAAAATGATGAAAGGGAAGAAACTGCAACCAAGAATACTCTACCCAGCAAAACTCTCATTCAGATTTGAGGAAGAAATCAAAAGCTTTCCAGATAAGCAAAAGTTATGAGAATTTAGCACCAGCAAACCAGCTTTACAACAAATGCTAAAGGAATTTCTCTAGGCAGAAAACACCAGAGGAGGAAAAGACCTACAGTAAAGTAAATCCAGAACAATTAAGAAAATGGTAATAGGTTCATATAATTACCTAGGATAATTACCCTAAATTTAACTGGATTAAATGCACCAACCAAAAGACATAGACTGGTTGGGCAGATGAAAACATGTACATGTATGCACTTCCATTTGTTGACCCCCAAGATTGTATGTAATTATTTATATTGTTGTTAATCATGTTCCCATTACAGCTTGCAATTTTAATTATATTTTATTTTTTGTCTCGCTATTGATTGTGAAAACCGATAAACATCTTTCACTATTGCAAAAAAAAAAAAAAAAATCCTAATGTATGAAATGCTTACTCTTTGCCAAGAACAGCACTAGATTCTGAAGGTAGAAGATAAATAACACTCAGTTCCTGTCCTTGAAAGATTTACATTTTAAAGGGCTAGCACAACCAATCAGTTAGTTTTAAGACAAAGTGGCAAGAACAATGATGTATTTATATAAGTTTATATAGAGAGAGGATAGTTAATTCAACTTGGTGCTCTGGGGATTTGATGGTTGAGGAAGGCTTTCTGATGCTGCCACTTGAATCTGAGTCTTGAAGAATCAGTAAGCCAAGAAAGAAAGGGCATGAGAGTACCTGAGTGATTTGTTAATTCTGCAACAATAAGCATGACTATACAGTCCATGGACTTCTCCAGGCCAGAATACTGGACCGGGTAGCTGTTCCCTTCTCCAGAAGGTCTTCTCAGCCCAGGGATCGAATCCAAGTCTCCCACATTGCAGATGGATTCTTTTCCATCTGAGCAACCAGGGAAGCCCAAGCATGGAGGCAAGAAGCCTCAAACATGGGGAAGTGTATACAGTTTTTTATTACTGTGGCTTTGACTTTTATAAAGTAAATGTTGAGAGATGATGCAGAAAATAGAGGCTATATTATAAAGCAGAGTTTTAATCATGGAAAAGATTACCTTGGATTTTGACTTGTAGAATATGAGAAGTATTAAAAGATAAACAGGGGAATGATCCGGTCTGATTTTAATTAGATAGAACACTCCAGTGTTGGGAATAGATTAGAAGGGGACTTACAGTGAGGTTAGAAACAAGGAAGCTATATAAAAGGAGATTGCCCTCATCTAGACAGTGGTGAAGAGGACTAAAATAGGGTAGCATATGGACACAAAAGGGAGAAAATGAAGAAATACTCTTCAGAAATAGAAATAACTTTCCAACAATGGGTAGACATTTGATAATCTGCAGACATGGATAATGAGACTACCTTGTATCAAAATTGAAGAAAATTCAAAATTTTACTTTAACCAATAATTTCCACCTCTTCCTTATATTTTCCATAAAATACTATACAGCAGCGAGTGGTTGTTGTGTTTTTAGCTTTTTCCTTTCTTTGCTTAATCTTCTATAGAATGATCACAAAGCAAACTTTAAGTAACAGTTAAAGAGTATGAAGGAGAAGCAAAAAAGGGAGAGAAAATTTACAATCCACATAATACTTCCCTAAACAATGAAGAGTTACACCATTTGAGTAAAATCCACTAAATTTATATTATTCCAAAATAATATTATATTCAGAAATTTGTATCAATAAGTTTAAGTTTTACTAGATATTTTCCTTAGGGCCTAGAAATTATAAGCTTAGTTCAAAATGGAAATTCAACCATTGCATTTCAGAAGAATTAAACATTACCTTATCTTGCTGAAGTCATTCAATTCTAGAAAACAAAGGCTAAATTGTCTTTCTAAGGTTTGGAGAAATTAATACATTTTTGATATTTGGTATGCAATATGTATTATTATGATTGCTGTTCAGACAATAAGTCGTGTCTGACTCTTTGTGACTCCATGGAAGCATATCAGGCTTCCTTGTACTCCACTATCTTCCAGAGTTTGCTCAAATTCATGTACATTGAGTTGGTGATGCTGTGTAATCATTTCATCCTGTGCCTTACTCTTCTCCTTGTGCCTTCAATCTTTCCCACCATCAGGGTCATTTCCAATGTGTTGGCTCTTCACATCAGATGGCCAAATTATGGGAGCTTCATCTTCAGCATCAGTCCTTCCAATGAATATACAGGGTTGTTTTCCTCTAGGATTGACTGGTTTGCTCTCCTTTTAGCCCAAGAGACTCTCAAGAGTCTTCTCCAGCAGAACAATTTGAAAGCATCAATTCATCTATGCTTAGCCTTTTTTATGGTTCAACACACACATCCATATATGACTACTGTAAAAACCATAGCTTTGACTATATGGAACCGTGTTGGCAAATATACTGTCTAGGTTTGTCACAACCTCCATCCAAGGAGAAAGTGTCTCTTAATTTCATGACTTCAGTCACCCTCTGCAGTGATTTTACAGCCCCATAAAAGAAAACTTGTCACTGTTTCCAATTTTCCCCTTCTATTTGTCATGAAGCGGTGAGATCAGATGCTATGATCATAGTTTTTGAATGTTGAGTTTCAAGCCAAATTTTCACTCTCCTCTTTCATCCTCATCAAGAGGTTCCTTAGTTCCTCTTCACATTCTGACATTAGGGTGGTGTTATCTGCATATCTGAGGCAGTTGAAATTTCTCCTGGCAATCTTCGTTCCAGTTTGTGGTTCATCCAGCCTGGTATTTCGCATGATGAACTCTGCTTATAAGTTAAATAAGCAAGGTGAGAACGTAGTGCTTTGTTGTACTCCTTTTCCAATTTGGAACCAGTCAGTTGTTCCATGTCTGATTCAAACTGTTGATTCTTGATCCACATACAGGTTTCTGAGGAGACAGATAAAGAGGTATGGTATACCCATCACTTTAAGAATTTTCCACAGTTTGTTGTGATCCACACAGTCAAAGGCTTTAGAATAGTCAATGAAGCAGAAGCAGATGTTTTTCTGGAATTCTCTTGCTTTTTCTATTGTTCCTCTACCTTTTCTAAACTCAGATTGTACATCTGGGAGTTCTTGGTTCATATACTACCAAAGCCTAGCTTGAAGAATTTTGAGCCTAACCCTACTAGCATGTGAAATGAGTACAGTTGTCTGGTTGAATGAACATTCTTTGGCATTGCCCTTCTTTGGGATTGGGATGAAAATATCTTTTCAAGTCCTATGGCCACATTTGTGTTTTCCAAATTTTCCAACATATTGAGTGCAACACTTTAACAGCATCATGTTTTAGGATTTGAAATAGTTCAGCTGGAATTCCATCACCTCCACTAACTTTGTTCATATTAATGCTTCCTAAGGCCCACTTGACTTCACATTCCAGAATATCTGGCTCTAGGTGAATGACCACACCATCATGGTTATCCAGGTCATTAAGATATTTTGTGTAGTTCTGTGTATTCTTGTCACTTAATCTCTCTTGCTTCTGTTAGAGCCTTACTTCTCTGTCATTTATCATGCCTAACCTTGCATGATAGCTCCAGTTTTCTTGAAGGGATCTCTAGTCTTTCCTTTTTTATTGTTTTCCTTTATGTCTTTGCACTTTTCATTAAAACGGTCCTCTTATCTCTCCTTGGTATTCTCTGGAACTCTGCATTCAGTTGCATATATTTTTCTGTTTCTTCCTTGCCTTTTGCTTCCCATCTTTCCTCAACTATTTTTACAGCCTCCTCAGACAACCACTTTGCCTTTTTGCATTTCTTCTTTGGGAGAGTTTTGATCACTGCTTCCTATACAATGTTCTGAAACTCCATTCATAGTTCTTCAGGCACTTTTGCTACCAGATCTCATCCCTTGAATTTATTCATCACCTCCACTGTACAGTCATAAGGGATTTGATTTGCCATACTTGAATTGTCTTGTGGTTTTCCCTACTTTCTTCAGTTTAAACCTGAATTTTGTAATAAGGAGCTTATGATCTGAGCCACAGTCAATTTCCAGCCTTGTTTTTTCTGACTTTTCCATCTTCAGCTGCAAAAATATACTCAATCTGATTTCTGTATTGATCATCTGGTGATGTCCATTTTTAGAGTCATCTCTTGGCTTGTTGGAAAATGGTGTTTGCTACAACCAGTGTGTTTTCTTGATAAAACTCTTATTAGCCTTTGCCTTGCTTCGTTTTGTACTCCAAGGCCAAACTTGCCTATTACTCCAGGTATCTGTTGACTTCTTACTTTTGCATTCCAATCTGCTATGACAAAAAGAACATCTTTTTTGTTGTTGTTATTATTATTTTTAAGTCTTGTAGGTCTTCATAGAACCAGTCAACTTCAGTTTCTTCAGCATTGGTGATTGGGACATAGACTTGATTACTGTGATGTTGAATGGTTTGGTTTGGAAATTAACAAAGATTCTGTCATTTTTGAGACTGCACCCAAGTAATGCATTTTGACCTGTTTTGTTGACTATGAGGGTTACTCAATTTCTTCTAAGGATTCTTTCCCACAGCAGTAGATGTAATGGTTATCTGAGTTGAATTAACCTGTTCCCACCCATTTTAGTTCACTGATTCCTAAGATGTTGATGTTCACTCTTGCCATCTCCTACCTGAACACATCCAACTTGCTTTGATTTATGGACATAACATTCCAGGTTCCTATACAATATTGTTCTTTATAGCATCAGACTTTACTTTCACCACCAGATACATCCACAACTGAGTGTCACTTCCACTTTGACCCAGCTGCATCATTCTTTCTGGAGCTATTCTCTAACCTCTTCATGGATTACAGCCTTGTCATGGCAAAGGGGATTGTATAGCTCAATGAAGCTATGAGCCATACAGTACAGGGCCACCCAAGACAGATGGGTCATAAGAGTTCTGATAAGATGTGGTCAACTAGAGGAGGGAATGTCAAACCACTCCAGTATTCTTGCCACAAGAACCCCATGAACAGTATGAAAAGGCAAAATGATATGACATTGGAAGATGCTTCCCCTCTACCCCAGGTTGGAAGGTATCAAATCTGATACTGTTTAAGAGCAGAGGGAAATTATGAATTATTATGATTAAGAGTCATAAAAGCACATATCTTTTGTAGAGAAATCATTTATACAAAAGTAACAAATAATTTTGGGCTTCCCTGATGGCTCAGTGATAAAGAATCCACCTGCAATGCAGGAGACATGGGTCAGGAAGATCCCTGGAAAAGGAAATGGCAACCCACTCCAGTATTCTTGCCTGGAAAATCCCATGGACAGAGGAGCCTGTCAGGTTGCAGTCCATGGGGTCTCAAAGAATCAGACATGACAGTGATTAAGCAACAACAAAAAACAAATAATTATATGTTTAATATAGTAACACAAATTGATTTATGAAAAACTACATACATTAAAATTGGCATCTAACTTTTAGGGATCTAACCATGCTGATTTCTGTTTACTTCTTATAGACTCTTCATGTCAGTCTTTGTAATTGATATCACATCTATTTTCTTTTAAAAATTCCTAGACATAGATTTACCATGAAGCATTTGTATTTAATAAATTTAATAATCATGATATAATAGTAATACCACTACTATTATTCTATTATCATTACTATTACTGTCATTACTGTCTCTTCTACTACTATCATCACTGCTACTACTACTACTGTTAGCTAATACTTATCATCTGACTGCTAAGTGTTAAGCACTGTTTTTAACACTTTACACCTTATGATGAATACAATAAAAATTATTCCTAGTATCGTCATTGACTTAGAGAAACTATGTTCTTCATCTCTATGAATCTCAACATCATCATCTATTACTGGATGATCACTTAACTTCCTTTCTACCTGACCAAATACCTCATATCCATTGATCCTACTTTTGCTGATAAAGTATGAACTCTATTTGAAGTCATATTATTGAAAAGAAAAAAGGAGAAAATTGATATTAGAGTTAAAAGATAATGTCTCCTCAAGTTTATAGATAATATAGTAGCAACATATATACACATATAAAGAACATATGTAAAATTGTATATATGCACATTTGCATATACATAAATAGTAAGAACCCCTGAGTATCTTTCTCCCATGAGAGCGATGTATCATTCTTGAATATTCTACTTAACTACCTTTGGTTAGGTAGTTATTAGGTAGTTAGGTAGTTATTAGGTAGTTAGATAGGTGATTCCTAGCAAGAATGTGTTACTTGATTTAGAAAAAGCAGAGGAAGCAGACATCAAATTGCCAACATCTGCTGGATAATCAAAAAAGCAAGAGAGTTCCAGAAAAACATCTATTTCTGCTTTATTGACTATGCCAAAGGCTTTCAACTGTGTGGATCACAATAAACTGTGGAAAATTCTGAAAGAGATGGGAATACCAGACCACCTGACCTGCCTCTTGAGAAACCTGTATGCAGGTCAGGAAGCAACAGTTAGAACTGGGCATGGACCAACAGACTGGTTCCAAATGGGAAAAGGCGTACATCAAGGTTGTATATTGTCACCCTGCTTATTTAACTTATATGCAGAGTACATCATGAAAAACGCTGAGCTCGAGAAAGCACAAGCTGGAATCAAGATTGCCAGGAGAAATATCAATAACCTCAGATATGCAGATGACACCACCCTTATGGCAGAAAGTGAAGAAGAACTAAAGAGTCTCTTGATGAAAGTGAAAGAGCAGAGTGAAAACAATGGCTTAAAGCTCAACATTCAGAAAACTAAGATCATGGCATCCAGTCCCATCACTTCATGGCAAAAAGATGGGGAAACAGTGGAAACAGTGGCTGACTTTATTTTTGGGGGCTCCAGAATCACGGCAGATGGTGACTGCAGCAATGAAATTAAAAGATGCTTGCTCCTTGGAAGAAAATTTATGACCAACCTAGACAGTATATTAAAAAACAGAGACATTACTTTGTCCACAAAGGTCCATCTAGTCAAGGCTATGGTTTTTCCAGTAATCATGTATGGATGTGAGAGTTGGACTATAAAGAAAACTGAGTGCTGATGAATTGATGCTTTTGAATTGTGGTGTTCGAGAAAACTCTTGAGAGTCCCTTGGACTGCAAGGAGATCCAACCAGCCCATCCTAAGGGAGATCAGTCCTTAGTGTTCATTGGAAGGACTGATGCTGAAGCTGAAACTCCAATACTTTGACCACCTCATGTGAAGAGCTGACTCATTTGAAAAGACCCTGATGCTGGGAAAGATTGAGGGCAGGAGGAGAAAAGGGCAACAGAGGATGAGATGATTGGATGACATCACCGACTCAATGGACATGGGTTTGGGTAGACTCCGGGAGTTGGTGATAAACATTGAGGCCTGGCGTGCTGCAGTTCGTGGGGGCGCAAAGAATCAGACAGGACTGAGCGACTGAGCTGAACTGAATAATATTATTTACAAATTAAATACTTAGAATCAAATAAAGATAGAGCTACAAGAAAGGTTTAAGTTCATCTATTTTGGTCCTTGTCCAACTATATGGCCCCAGGCTTTGAAGCAACTACCTATATGATCTTTGGTCCTAGGGCTATGAGAACTACTGATTCTTGGATCTTGAGTGGATTTTGAGAGTTTGTTTGGAGTTTCTAGCAGGGGAGCGCGGCTACTCGTATACCCTTGACCAAGGACCGGTTCTCTATCGGGGATGGTCGTCCTCTTCAACCGAGCGCGCAGCTTTGGGAGGGACACACTTGGAGCAGTGACTGAGGAAGGGGACACCCGCCTAACGAGCCAGATCAGCCAAATCAACCCTGGCAATCAGTGGGGTGACAGATGTCGCAACCAGATCGCCCTCACATCCTTGAGTGAATTTTGTAACGTCTCAAGGACTAAGTTTCTTCATCTATGTAGTGGAGATACCAATGTCTTCCTTATTGTGTTTTTGTAAGATTTAAAGGAGATGTAGTTCCAGGAAAATGTTCCATATATGAAAGGTCCTAAATAAATATAGTTATTATTTTTATATAGTTCTAAATGTAATATCCTATGGCATTGTTTATAATGTATGGCATCATAAATTTCAAGAGAATCGACATATGGAATATTTTTCAATAAATAATTTTACTAGAAGCAAAATTTTGTCTTATCATGGACATTAAATTATACATTAATTTGAATAAATCTATGTTTTTGAGTTAAATAATTTACTGAATGCTTTATTTTAATGATAATTAAGTATAATTATAATAGTAAGGTCTTTTTATATTCAACCTTATTTAGCAGCATTTTTTCAAAAATGGAACAGAAACCATACATTCTCAGTGTCTCTATTTCAAGATTTTCATCTTGTTATTACCTTAGTCCTCTGAAATAAGCACACATTTAAATGAGTGACTGTTTTCAAGTTGCTGAAGGTCATTTATATGAAAAAACATTGAAATGTGAGATAAAGCAATTGAAATTCAAATTAGCATCTTATTCTGTTTACTGCAATTGAAATATTTTAAATGTATATGAATATTTTAACTTTTTAAATATCATATAATTTATAATTTTGCTTAATGTTCCTTGAATGGTTTTCTATTTCCATGATATTAATATCTCAATTTTTAAAAACTGATTGTGGAAGAATGTGAAGGTTGGTTTGCTTAGAACCCTGTTAGAACCCTACTGTGTACCAATATAATTACTAAAGTTCACTAATTCTATTTGAGAAATTATCACAGATTTAAAGGTTTCAGAGTATAGTAACAATTATACATTAGGGCAGTTAAAGTTTCTAGTTAGGATATAAAGCCTTGAGAGTTGAGTTATAATTGTTTTTATCTCTTCATTTCCTTTACTGTTTATGAAAAATGCTATTGTGCCTTTATAGATTGCTTAATAAAATGATTGCTGAATATTATTCTCTTTAAAATATGTAGATAGGTTCAAATATAAATATATTGAGAGATGCAGAGTCTGATGATGCGTGCATATACTTAAAGAGATAAATATTGTCCCTTAAAAGTAGTAACATCTCAGAGAAATAGACCCTGAACATCGTAAGTTTTAAAAAACATACCATGTTTTGAAACTCAATGAATATTTTCAGGATTTTTTTTTATTTTGAAGTATGTAAAGGAATAACCCGATGAATAATAAGAATACTTTTCTTAACAAATTTATAAAATATTTCATGTTATCACTAAATTCATGTAGTCAAAGTAGAAAACAGTTTTCCAGTAATACCACCAACATTGTATAAATGTATGTGTATTATAGAGCTTACTTACTGGAGATGTGAAAGCAATAACAAATCAATTATATGACTGAATACTCTTTGGTTGGGTCTGATGATAATTGGAATCAAAAGAAGCTAATCATACATTTATATATCTACCTGAATCTGTATCTATTTTTTATAATTCATAAAAACTGGCAACTTGATTTCAATGACCAAGCCTTTGAAAACTACTTCCCTTTCCATATTTCAGCTACCATGCAAAAGCGCCTAAAGAAGGAGAAAAAAACAAAGAAAAAGCTACAAGAAGCCTTGGAATTTGAATCAAAGCGCAGGGAGAAAGTGGAGCAAGCACTTAAGCAAGCCACTACTAGTGACAGTGGACTAAGGATGTTGAAAGGTAATGTGTGAATTGGAACTTCACAATCAGGGTACACAAAGGGGAAGGGGGTGAGGGAGGGAGATGAAGTGGGAGAGACTTTGTCCAGGAACAATGAATACATCAGGGCTTCCCAAGTGGCTCAAATGACAAAGAGAACTGGGTTTGATCACTGGCTTGGGAAGATCCCCTGAAGGAGGGCATGGCAATCCACTCCAGTATTCTTGCCTGGAGAATCTCCATGGAAAGGGGACCCTGGAGGGCCACAGTCCATGGGGTCACAAAGAGTCAGACAAGAATGAGTGAATAAGCACACAATTAATACATTAATTTGAAGCCAGGTGTTTTAGGTCATTAATTAAATCTGTCAAAATAATCCCTATTCTGGGAGATATAATAGGTTCAGAATAAGGAAATCCTCCTGGTTTTTGCAGAAGTAATATTGATAACTTCCCTACACTTAAAATGTATTTTATCTCCATTCATGTTAAAATATGTTGATGTTTGTTTTAATATTTCATTTATTTTATTTTTTTTTCATTTATTTTTATTAGTTTGAGGCTAATTACTTCACAACATTGCAGTGGGTTTTGTCATACATTGACATGAATCAGCCATGGAGTTACATGTATTCCCCATCCCGATCCCCCCTCCCATCTCCCTCTCCACCCGATTCCTCTGGGTCTTCCCAGTGCACCAGGCCTGAGCACTTGTCTCATGCATCCAACCTGGGCTGGTGATCTGTTTCACTATAGATAATATTCATGCTGTTCTCTCAAAACATCCCACCCTCGCCTTCTCCCACAGAGTCCAACAGTCTGTTCTGTACATCTGTGTCTCTTTTTCTGTTTTGCATATAGGGTTATCATTACCATCTTTCTAAATTCCATATATATGCCTTAGTATGCTGTAATGTTCTTTATCTTTCTGGCTTACTTCACTCTGTATAAATGGGCTCCAGTTTCATCCATCTCATTAGAACTGATTCAAATGAATTCTTTTTAATGGCTGAGTAATATTCCATGGTGTATATGTACCACAGCTTCCTCATCCATTCGTCTGCTGATGGGCATCTAGGTTGCTTCCATGTCCTGGCTATTATAAACAGTGCTGCGATGAACATTGGGGTGCACGTGTCTCTTTCAGATCTGGTTTCCTTGGTGTATATGCCCAGAAGTGGTATTGCTGGGTCATATGGCAGTTCTATTTCCAGTTTTTTAAGAAATCTCCACACTGTTCTCCATAATAATGTTTCTTTTATTTTAATGAGCTTTAGAAGGCTGGCTCCTTTAATGTAGATTGTATCAGTGATGAGGGCTTCAAGAGTGCCTGATTGAAAAAGAATGTTCTAAATAAATTACTGGAGCTCCTGTGAGAAGAGGTGCTTCTCATGAAATCTCTTAATTCCAATTTTTTCTGAGTCTATTTTAAATTATGAAGCTCTACAATATAATTTTATCTCATAGACTATTCAAGTTCTTCTTCCATAGCATATTAACAGCTGGTATATTTAACTGATATGTGTATATAATAAGGATGAGCCTAAGAATTTTATTCATACGTGTGCACATATTCCATACATGATATGACACAAGTATGAACTGAAAGAGTGTTTCTTCAAGTGCCATATACTATGAATGAATAGAGAATTCCATACAAATGTTCAATCATATTTTTACCTCCTAAAAATTCAATTCCCTTTTTGCTGTGACTATCTTAAATCATTGTCCTCACAGTCAATAGAAATACAGAACTAGATTATTAGCTCATGACAGCCATGCCTTATTGAGACACAGAAGAGAGAGGATAAATAATAATACATCAATATCTCATACTATGGAACATCTTAGACAATGGGAGCCAACAATGGAGCAAATGTTCAGTACACTCATTATTTGAGGCTCTGAAGATGTAATTCTGAGGACTCTTGAGTTTTTTATATATATATATATATTTTAAATCCACTCATATGTGAATTCCACTGTAGCTCCAGTGTCCTCTGTTACAAAGGAAAAGTGTCTGTTTTTACAGCATGTGGGTAACTTGTATTCAAGTCATTTCTTTCTCACATTAATCCTCGATGACATTGGATGATACATAGGCATCTGTTATCATATTACCCAAGGGTGTCTGAGCAATTTATATACAGAAATGGCCATATTAAGCTGTGCTTCATGAATATGAATAACTTTTAGATAATCATATTTAAAAGCGAAAATAAGAAACCCAGCTCCTTGCTTCTTCTCCTCAAGATTTTTTGTTTATTTGTTTTAAACAATTCATGTATCTCTTGGCCCCAAGAACCAGTACTAAATAAAGACCAGAAATCATAGTCTGTGTTTTCATGTTCATGTACATTTACCATAGAGATAATCATCTATCACATTTCACAAATGGAAAATATACATAGGAATGGGGTAATTATATTAACTTTTTCCTTATTCCATAGTCAGGGTATGTTACCTGATAGTCTGAGGGGGTTTTTATGGATAGATTATTTTCCTGAGATTTATCTCTAGAGTAAAATGAATAAATAGGTATTTACTATATACCTGGAAATATATGCCTAATTGTAGAATTTAGCTAAGGTTTATAATCCTCCTTCTTACTGTTGTAGGAAAGGGGGCCCCTTCCAGGGCCCAAGAGTGAGCTCTTTCCTAACACTTGGCAATGGATTGTCCAAGGAGGCACAAGTTACTTTATTGGGAAGGGGCCCCCTAGGTGGAGAGCAGGAGAGTAAGGGAACCCAGGAGAACTGCTTTGCCATGTGACTCACAGTCTCGGATTTTATGATAGCTAGATTAGTTTCCATGTTGTCTCTGGCCAATCACTCTTGACTTAGGGTCCCTTCGGGTGGCACGCACATCACTCAGCAAAGATAGATTCCAGCGAGAAGGATTCTAGGAGGTTGATAGGACATATGGACTGGTGTTTCCTCTCTCCTTTTGACCTTTCTCGAATTCTTCCATTTGGTAGTAGCTTGTTAGTTCTGTGTTCCTTACCAGGACCACCTTTTGTAAGATAACTCATGCACGTAGTTACTATGGTGCCTGTCCAGGCAGGGAGGTTTCAGTCAGTGGATCTCTAAACACTACCATTAAAAATACATTGACATACAAAAAAAAATCAAAATGCCAATCAAAGTCTCATGTTTACTATAGGGCCAAGACCCTGGCCAGCTGAGAGTTTATACTTAAATGGAATCAGGAAAAATAGAATATACTGTAATCTTGAGTGTCACTTCTTTCAGATACTGTGCTTCCAGATATTGAAATAGAGAACACTGGAACTCCTCATGGTAGTTCTGCTATGCAAGGTACAGTAAACAGCCTACTTCTTTCTGCAACTACTTAATATATGATCCCAGAGGGTTGGATGGGGATGAGCTCCTTTGTTGATACTTTTCATAAATAAATATCATAAAAAAATAATACTTAAATAAATAATACATAATAATGATGATTAAATAATAATACATAAGTAATACTCTCATAATAAATAATAATACTTTTCACATAAATAAATAAAACTTTTCTTATTTCATGATAGGGTAAAAGTCTGTAATGTTTATTGAGACTATGTATTTAGGGACTAAGAATTTTACATATACAATGTGAGCAAATTTCTTGTATGTTTGTGTGTTAAAAGAATGTACATTTATAAGTTAGACATAGTCTAAAAATACAAAATATGAATATAATTTACCTTTATAGCAGTGTACAATAATATATTTTTAAAATCTCACTACTTTACTATTTGTAAAAGACACTGGTACAGTAATCATAACCTATCAATATTTGCAAAGTATTCTAGGCAACATTTTCATCAATATTTAAGTTCTGATGCCAACTTTAGATATTTTAGAAACTGACTAAATGTGGAAATAAGAGCAGGACTTGTATTTCATAATTTGTAGTATTCCCATAACTGCTTAGATCCTTTAAAATATTTAAAAGTGTTTAGTAGTAAGAAAATAGGCAAAACAAATTAATATAGAGTCTCATTGGAGTACAAACACAACTAAAAATAAAAATTGAATTTGACCACTGGAGTTTTTCTGTGTTTTTCTAATGCAGTTTTCTAGCCCTGATATGCAGATTACTTTTATTTTCATATTCATGTCTCGCTCTAATAAAAAACAAACAAACAAACAAAAAACAGTTACCTAACTTTCAAAAAGGACACAACCACAGAAATGCTGCCTTTTGGAGGTTTAACTAATCAATGCCTTTCCATGGTGTAATGACTGGATCTATACGAAGACAACAGAACCAGATATGACCAAAAGATCCATGTGGGTTTGTCTGTTGATCACCATTTTATGTGGCAGTTTCAGAAAATTTAGAAATCCTCACTCATGAAGTTTTGCACATCATCTTTGCAAATCCAGGAGTGTCAAAGATCATGGATCTTTTGGGAATGACTGATTCTGCTGCAGTTGGAGAGACTTAACGAATGTATTAACTTTACTAGATGTGGAAGCATGCATGTGTAGCTCATAAAGCTTTTGCTGTGTCTTATGCCTCTTTTGCTTACCTACTTTCTTCTCTCAACTTAAAGGCTGTGTCTGTGTGAGCAAAGCCAATGTGAATGGGACTCAGTGTTTATCCAATTTACCACTGTGAAATTTGTAAATAAATCCGCACTAGTTGTGGGCTACCACTATTTAAGGTTGCCACCACTGGTCCAAGGAAGGATTGAGCAAGTCTGAAGCATTTGATCCCTTGTGAATCTGTAAAACACAAATATAGACTGAGTCTTTAAGGAGTGTTGAGCTTGATTGGGCCCTCCTTTAAGTGAGATATAAGGTCATCTTTGGAACTGTAGAAGGTAAACCATCAGCAGGTTGTATCTTTATTATCCTTTAATTATCCTTTAATCTTATACTCACCATTCATAGCTAGCTATCTGTGTGTGTGTGTGTGTTTCCTCTGTCCATGGGATTTCCCAGGCAAGAATACTACAGTGGGTGGCCATTTCCTTTTCCAGGGGGTCTTCCCAACCCAGGGATCCAACCCAGGTCTCCCCCAATGCACGCAGATTCTTTACACAATGCAGGTAGATTCTGAGCAACCAGGGAAGCCCATGTATCTTTATCTATATCTATCTATATTATATATAAATTCCTTTAGTCCCCAATAATAGCATCTTTCCTAACTCTGAAATAAATATAAATTTTGAACTGTCCTAAAGTTAGTTCATTTCAGTGCAACAAACAGATAACTTATTCTTAGAAGGCCAATTAGATGATATAAGGAAAAGTTACATTCACTATTTGGCTCAGTCTTTTAATGAAGTCTGCAAAAAATGGCTTTTGATATTAACTTGTGGTTAGGAGAGGGCACATTTAATATTTGTATTCAGTGAGCATAATTTTAATAAGCTTTCTTAGTTTTTGCTAGCTAAATATGAGAAAATTAGGTCTACTTTTAAAAGGATTGAGATAGAACATATTTTAAAGCAAGGGAATTAATTTTATATATACTTTTCAAATTATAAGACAAATTTTCTAGCATTTGTGGTTAATATTTTCCATATATATGGTAAAATATGATGGTTAATAATTTTATTAAATATCTGCTTTTTAGGTTATGTTAAATAGTACTATTGATAAATATGGTAAAAATGAAAAATTTCACATTCTCATCTTCCTTAGCACAATATATAAATATGACAAACGATAAAGTTCATCAATTTATGAAAAACTAGAGTAAATGCCTTGTATTAATATGATAGTAGGTCACAATTTAATATCTAAAAGAAATTACTTTATGAGCAAAAGTTGATTTATTCTATTAACTAGGTGAATAGATTACTGAAAATATTATCAGAATTAATCATAAAAATAGTTAATTGAATCAATCAATTCAAATAATTATCAAAACATCCCAATAATATTACTTTTTTGTCTTAGATGTTCAGAATTGAGAAAGTACTTTTATATGTACCTATGAACTTGAAACAATGTATAATGGTCGGTGGACATAAAATGCAATTTTAACCATTATTTTTCTTTTCTGCCTGATAATTTTGCTCTTTTGTGTTACCTTGATTTTCTTTTGTGATATATTTTGATACTATTTTCATCTTTTTCACTTCCCTCCTTCTGGTTGGTGGTAGCTTGTTCTGCTGTATTCTTTAACGGGAAATTTTTTAACTTGGACGATTATTTCCTAGCATTGTCTGTGAGGGTCAATTCATGCATGCTAATACAATGCTATTTTCACAACCCATCTCCATCACAGCAAACAATTCCAGCATCAGTGAAGTCTTTTTTTCTTTCTATTGTCAATATCTCTGTTGGGTAGAAATCTGTCATTCACTTAGTGCTCTTTCTTTGAAAGTCAATTAGTTGCATTGTGACATTTCCTTAAGAGAGCTTAAAGAGGATTTGGAAGAATGTTGCTTGGATATCATCGGAAGTAGTAAAGTCCTATATAGTTTTATGATAATTTCCACAAACTGCCCATGTACTTCTATACTTATATGCTTTCTAAATCTCTTCAGCTTAGTTATTTTTTTTTATGCTTTGAGTATTGTTTGACAGACATGTTATTATGCATAGACCACCTTCTGATAAAAGGATTTCTGTATTCCTTATATTTTAGTGGTCTATATAGCAACTCCTCCTGTATACTATAATGTGATCAAAAAATGAATACACACCCATTCTGATAGCAGTGTCTACTATTTCTGGAAGTGAAGGATGTATACTAATATCCTCCCACCCAGATTCTCATAACAAAGCTGGAGGCCTGCAAGATACACATCAACCTTCTTATCAACTAATCTCTTTTTCACATAAAATAAGCATATCGGTTGTCATTAAATGTACCTTCAGATCAATGATTTTTGCAAATGACACTCAAATATCATTTGTGTAGTGCATCTTTGCTGATTAAAGCAAATTAAATTAGCACAACTACAAGTGAGATGATAAAAACTAAAGCCAAAATGCAGTACCATTAGCTAACAAAGTGATATCTTTTCTTTACTGCATTCTGCCATTTAGTTATTATCCTATTGGAAATCTAATTATAATCCTTTTACTCCCTAGTCAAACTTCACAGTTTTCACAAGCTTAGCACTGACAAATGATTTCATTACATTTGATTGCTCTTGCCAAGATTGACTTAACTTCACTTGAAGACCTAAAACCCCTCTGTTTCTCAGATTCCCTGTTTGCACATTATAACAACAGCTCCTTTAATTAATTAGCATGAACAGCAGTAACATGAACTGTTGAACAGAAAATAAAATCACTTTATGATTGAAGGGAGACTTCTCCTTTTGCATGTTTATACCTTATTTAACTTTTGTATGACTGTATTTCATCATTCAGAGCTACTGGTACAGTGCATGTTTCTTAAATGTTAAAAACTGATATTGTCATCTTAATAACAGATGAAACAAATCCAGAACATGAAGCTCCTAAATTTTGGAAAACAAATAGCCTTCATGAGCTGGCTTTCTAGTAACAAAATAAAATATTATTTTTAAATATTTATTGCAATAACATCATAAAATATAAAGGCACAGTGACACATTGCTCTATTTTCTGCCAGTGCATTTGTTTGGGGAAGAAAACAAAACAAAACAAAAAAATCTAGGAATTGTTTCTGCAAGAGGAATGTCAATTTCTTTGAATAATTTTCATATTTACTTTTTTGCCTACATGTTTGACAATGACAAAACATGATTGAACACTGGAATATGTTTTTCATCTGATATTTTTCAATAAATAGGATGGAATCTTAAATGATTTTTCCTTCTTTTTGATACTAACACACCAGAAGTGGATATTAAATCCAACCTACATGTTAAAAGTAAACCAAACTTTGGTATAAAAGATAAACCTATTAAACCTCCCTTTTCCCTCTGTGAACAATTTTTGTTCAGAAAAAAAATGTGAGAGCTTATTCAAAGAATTTAAGCTTACCATTTTAATATATAATATCTATGATCTCATCTATGCAGTATTTGGTGAAGATGTCACCGAAGAATTAAAAGCAAGGTGAATAAAGTGTTGTTTGACTGTAAAATTAGCAGACACAATTTTGATGGCTCTATGTTAAAAAGGATACATATTTTATTATGTAATTTAATATATGCATATATGTTTATAATGCATAATTTTAAATAGATTTATACTATGAAATATATATATATGAATATGTTTATTCTTATTTGTTTTCTCAAAATCAGTTTGAAGTTTGTTCTCTCCTTCCTTAACCTTTAATACCTCATTATCTTCTCTCTTTGCTGCTCACTTGGTAACCTAGAACAACACTTTTCCAAAGATCTTAAGATGACATATCAATATTTATTGAAAACAATTACCCTTGAGCTAAATTGTCATTGAAGAATTTGATAAAGTATCAAGGAAAGTGATGGTAGGAGCAAGTAAAGTGGACTGGAAAAGAGAAATTACATGATTTCTTGCCACATATGTGATATGACAAGAAAAAGTAGAAGGAGAACAGATAGAATTCCTCTACAGTCATTTCTACTAACTCCCACCAGGGTGTGGTCTACACCTTTCTCTTTAGGGACTATTTCTGCCCTACCCTCATAACCATTAATTTCCCTCCCCTTTGATGTCTTGTACTGTGTTGGAATATATACACAGGCACTTTAATATTCTCATTTTTAAGTGGAAGAGTTCTCTTGTAAAGTAGAAATACATAGTTTGTTAGAAATTAGAAGGGTTGTGAGAAATGGGTCCTCTTTCCTCTTAAATATTTCCTTTAAGAATGGGAGACTTTTACCACCCAGAGAAACTTCACTGCAACTGCTATTATAAGTTGAAAAGGGCTGTAGCACACACCCCCACAGAAAAAATAATCCTAGCATAGCATCTTTATTTAAAGCAGTATTTTTTTCTTGTGAGATTCATTAAACAGGCTCTTTCTTTTTACTTTCTTTCCCACAAAGTATTTGTCTCTAATTTTCTTCATCCTTCAAAGGAACATTATTTTAACTGATTGTACTTCCCAACCCATATCATACTTCTTTCCTGTGGAATACTTGTCAGATTATAGCATATATTATGCTTCTATTTCTTTCTTAGGAAGATGTGACAAACATTACTTTGTACTTTAGGGCTGGTTTTTGTGGATTAGTTTACACCACTTACCACTGCATTGTTAAAAGAATATTTGCAGTGACTAAAAGCTGTCATGCTAATTATGATAACATAAAATCTCATCTACAGATCTAAGAATTCCAGCTATATATCACTCACATAATAGATGAAAGTCTAGTTGTAGGGATAGAAAGGTAGTGAGACTTACAAGACAAAATAGATTGATCTGCCACTAAGCATTTTAGAATCTACAGGGCTAATTCATTAATTAGCAGATCTTTCTGACTATAATCTAAGGAGGGTTAACACAATGCACATAACTATTTAACCACTCACTTTATGTTCCATTCTCTTTACACATGCAATATAATTTTTTTTTTTTGCTTAAGAGTCACCCTATCCCAGTTAGCAAGCCAGATACACCTGAGGAACATGCAAAAGGAAAACCTTTCTTAAATTAAAACTTTAAGTTTTATTTTTTACTTTCATATTTGTATTTTACTCAAGAAAACAGCCAGCATTCTCATAGAAGGCTGTAATCACATGTCATTATTTTCACATCGCTTAAAAAATAAAATTATTATATTGCTGAAATGCAAATATATGGTGGCTCTACAACAAGATGCTTATTACTCTTGGAATGAGGATTGATGTTGTAAAATTGGACCAAAAAGAAAAGAAAGGGACTACCTAGTATTTGTATAACCTGGTGAACTTTGTGCCATTTTTTTTTTCTTTTTTGGGGAACTTGATTTTGAAAGGTAACTTATGGAGTGACTTAATTGACACTTCAAAGGATAGATTCAGGCATGGCTGAATCCAGAAACCCAAATCATAAATTCCTTCAAGATTTCTCCCTTCTGAGTTCCTGCCAGTCTCCCTTCCTTTTGAAGACTTAGTTTTTTTTTTTTTTTTGATTGGCTAAGTTTTCCTGTTCCATTGCACAAAACGTTGCAAGTTCAGGCTTACTGCTAGCTCACTCATTAGTAACATATTCCATCAGAAAAATGATCGTGTCTTTGTGCCATTATTAATAATACACAGATCTGCTAACAGGATTATTTCTGTGTAATATTTAAGCAAAATAGACTAAAGCCAACTATAATTTAATAATCACTTCTGTCTTAAAAGTTTGCATAGATTGGGGTAATACTTAAAAATTACACAAATACAATCTCTCTTTTCTATCTGAAACTGTGAAGAGAAGCTTAAGTACTAATACAAAGAAATTTTCTATTTGTGGCTAAATTCACATAACCATATTGGAACTAGATCTTAACAGATTTTTAGTTAATTTTATGCTAGGATTCCTTTCTGTGGGATAGCAGCATAAAGGTTTATTTGTTGCTCACAGGAATATTTTTCTCATTTTTGATGGCCATATAACATTCCATTTGGAAATTAAATTTAATTTAAAGAAAAATATTGTTTTATTGTTTAGAATTTTATAATGACCTCCTTGATGCTCTTTAATCCATTAACCTGAAAGTTTATTATTTACAAATTTAATACTTAAACACTAGTAATAACCTGCATATTAAAATTGGATACTACTTCAGTATTACAAATGGTTAATTGGACAAGTTCACCAGTTCCTATATTAGCTTTAAAGAAAACATCTTTTTTTTAATGTTTTTCTTTTCTATTTCCCTATTCTTCCAAATTTAAGTGCTCTTACTTTCTTCAAAACAATACAAATGAGTGTCCTGTTGATCCCACCATTGATGAATAACTAAAATGAGAGAGTCAAAACTTGAAACTCAAATCTTACAATCTCCTGATAATTGCATTTCAATGGGAAATGTTGGAAGTGGTCATTTTAATATTCAAATAAACATTTAATGTTTTTACATTATTCTCATTGTCATTTTCTCCATATTTTGATTTCATATTATGATTACTTTGAGTTTTATAGTGTTTTTCTAACAATTCAGCATTAAAAGGAAATAGTTAAAAGTTACGAAAAGAAGAACATAGTTGTACTTTTAAATATTGCGTTAAAATACCTCCAATGTACATCCTATACAAAACTCAAGTAAATTTGACTTTTTCAAAGCATTTTGTAACTTATGTATTTATAAAAGGTGGGTTATATGACCCTAGAATTTTTACTGCAATAGCACAGAAACATAAGCAGCTTACCTCTTTTACCATGGCATGATCTACAATAAGAAGGAGTAAAAGAATATGGCATTCCACATATGACATAAATGCTTAGAATGGCTTAGTATGCCTTCTAGTATAGTAAGCATCCCATGAATAGTAGGTTTTTTTTTTTCCATTTATTTTCATTATTTGGAGGCCAACCATTTCACAACATTGCAGTGGGTTTTGTCATACATTGACGTGAATCAGCCATGGATTTACATGTATTCCCCATCCCGATCCCCCCTCCCATCTCCCTCTCCACCCAATTCCTCTGGGTCTTCCCAGTGCGCCAGGCCCGGGTACTTGTCTCATGCATCCCACCTGGGCTGGTGATCTGTTTCACTATAGATAATGTTCATGCTGTTTTCTCGAAACATCCCACCCTCGCCTTCTCCCACAGAGTCCAAAAGTCTGTTCTATGTGTTAGTATGCTGTAATGTTCTTTATCTTTCTGGCTTACTTCATTCTGTATAATGGGCTCCAGTTTCATCCATCTCATTAGAACTGATTCAAATGAATTCTTTTTAACAGCTGAGTAATATTCCTTGGTGTATATAGTAGTTTTCATAGTCTCCTTTCCCTTTCTTTCTCTTCCTCACTGGAAAGTATCATTCAAAAACTTTTAGACTCTTAGTGTAGCTCAAAATTTTCAGGTCTGCTTATTGAATACATTAAGTTTTATTGACATTTTTAACTCATCTCTAGGAGGTACAATGAAGTAGTGGGAAGAAGACTGGTCTAGTAGTCAGGGTTTCTCATTTACTAACTGGTTAACTCAGTTATTAACCTTGAGAAGTCATTCAGCTTCTCTGCTTTAATTTTAGTAAAATTATGTTTGCCTGGCCTTCCTCATCAATAAGTTAAATCCATATTCTTTAACAATATAAGTACAAGATATTATTACTATGCCTTATAAAATACATATGAAGTTAGTATTTCTGATTGTGTATGTAGATTTTAATAGGGGTGAAATATTTAGCATATAATTGATATATAAAACATCTGTTCTTTAGTATATAGTTGTGGTAAACATATTTTTATATTTTATCCCCATATGAGAATAAGAGGGTATCCATATCCCTTTTGAGGATGTTTCTTACAAGAACTAGAGATTAAATAAAGGAGAAAATGGTATATTAAAGAATTAATTCTCAAAAATAAAGTGAGTTAAATACAAATGAGAGAGATTGATACTCATTATGATACCATTTACAATAAAACGATGACTTGTACTTTTTTTTTTATGGGATTAGTGTCCTTTTTATTTTTTTCCATTTATTTATATTAGTTGGAGGCTAATTGCTTTACAATATTGTAGTGGTTTTTGTCATACATTGACATGAATCAGCCATGGATTTACATGTATTTCCCATCCCCATCCACCCCTCCCACCTCCCTCTCTACCCGATCCCTCTGGGTCTTCCCAGTGCACCAGGCCTGAGCACTTGTCTCGTGCATCCAACCTGGGCAGGTGATCTGTTTCACCGAAGATAATATATATGTTTCCATGCTGTTCTCTCGAAACATCCCACCCTCGCCTTCTCCCACAGAGTCCAAAAGTCTGTTCTGTACATCTGTGTCTCTTTTTCTGTTTTGCATATAGGGTTATCATTACCATCTTTCTAAATTCCATATATATGTGTTAGTATATTGTATTCGTCTTTATCTTTCTGTCTTACTTCACTCTGTATAATAGGCTCCAGTTTTATCCATCTCATTAGAATGTATTCAAATGAATTCTTTTTAATGGCTGAGTAATATTCTGTGGTGTATATGTACCACAGCTTCCTTATCTATTCGTCTGCTAATGAGCATCTAGGTTGCTTCCATGTCCTGGTTATTATCAACAGTGCTGTAATGAACATGGCGGTTCACGTGTCTCTTTCAGATCTGGTTTCCTTGGTGTGTATTCCCAGCAGTGGGATTACTGGGTCATATGGCAGTTCTATCTTCAGTTTTTTTTGTTTTTGTTTTTTTGTTTTTTTTTTTTTCTTTTCATGTATTTTTATTAGTTGGAGGGTAATTAATTTACAATATTGTAGTGGTTTTTGTCATACATTGACATGAATCAGCCATGGATTTACATGTATTCCCCATGCTGATACCCCTTCCCACTTCCCTCTCTACCCGATCCCTCTGGGTCTTCCCAGTCCACCAGGCCTGAGCACTTGTCTCATGCAACCATCTCCACACTGTTCTCCATAGCGGCTGTACTAGTTTGCATTCCCACCAACAGTGTAAGAGGGTTCCCTTTTCTCCACACCCTCTCCAGCATTTATTGCTTGTAGACTTTTGTATAGCAGCCATCCTGACTGGCGTGTAATGCTACCTCATTGTGGTTTTGATTTGCATTTCTCTGATAATGAGTGATGTTGAGCATCTTTTCATGTTTGTTAGCCATCTGTATGTCTTCTTTGGAGAAATGTCTGTTTAGTTCTTTGGCCCATTTTTTGATTGGGTCATTTATATTTCTGGAATTGAGCTGCAGGAGTTGCTGGTATATTTTTGAGATGAATCCTTTGTCTGTTGTTTCATTTGCTGTTATTTTCTCCCAATCTGAGGGCTGTCTTTTCACCTTGCTTATCATTTCCTTTGCTGTGCAAAAGCTTCTAAGTTTAATTAGGTCCCATTTGTTTATTTTTGCTTTTATTTCCAGTATCCTGGGAGGTGAGTCATACAGGATCCTGCTGTGATTTATGTCGGAGAGTGTTTTGCCTATGTTCTCCTCTAGGAGTTTTATAGTTTCTGGTCTTACATTTAGATCTTTAATCCATTTTGAGTTTATTTTTGTGTATGGTGTTAGAAATTGTTCTAGTTTCATTCTTTTACAAGTAGTTGACCAGTTTTCCCAGCACCACTTGTTAAAGAGGTTTTCTTTTTTCCATTGTATATCCTTGCCTCCTTTGTCAAAGATAAGGTGTCCATAAGTTCGTGGATTTATCTCTGAGCTTTCTATTCTGTTCCATTGATCTAGATTTCTCTCTTTTTGCCAGTGCCATACTGTCATGATGACTGTGGCTTTGAAGTATAGTCTGAAGTCAGGCAGGTTGATTCTTCCAGTTCCATTCTTCTTTCTCAAGATCAAGCTACCAATGGTATTTTTCAAAGAACTAGAACAAATAATTTCACAGTTTGTATGGAAATACAAAAAACCTCGAATAGCCAAAGTAATCTTGAGAAAGAAGAATGGTATTTGTTTTGAGTAATGTGTAAGTCAGAAATTTTTAGGACTAGTAAGACAAAGTCGTTAAAATTTTCATTAAATATCTTTTTTTTTTTTTTTGCAGAACCACCACATTATAAAAATAAGCACTAGACCAATCTGAAAATGATTCAAAACAATGCTTTTGCTTTTCTCTAGAGAAAAAGCAATCAAGTGTTACCATTTTTTTTCTTAAATCTGCCACTATCTTGTAATGGTCTACTTTTCAAACTCTCAGATTAGAAGCACTGTTTTTATATTACTGTACTAATATCTAACTGGACCTCAAAGTAATCTCATTACTGTTGCTTATTTATCACATTCTGAACATATTTCAGAATTGACAAGTAGCTGCATAAAATTAATTTGGATTGAACCTAAGACTAAAGTGGACCATTGACCAGCATGTTTTATCTCTCTCTTATTCACGTTAGGATAACATGATCTTTTAGATGTGATTTTATTTTAGTACCAAATAACATAATGCTCATTTGCAAATTAAAAGCATATCACTAATTAAACAAATTTCAAGAAAATAGAAATGTAATACTTAACAGGGTAAATCATTTATAAAATATTGGCATTTGTTCATGAATAAGTTAACTGCCCACAATAAGAAAGATTTAATAGCTCAAAATATGCCTGTGATGAAGCCTAGTAGTTCTTAAGGCAATCCTTTTGTTTATATTATATAAGTGAATAAGATTTGAGGCAACACTTGGAAGAAAATATGAGTCCTGTGTAGAAAAAATAATTTTCTACACTTAAATTTAGCCTTAAAAAACATTATAGACATGTTTCTTAGTAGTTGTTCATTTTGTTTTGTTTTGTTTTTAAAGTGAGAGTTTGCTTTTAAATAACCATCCTGTTGGGGAAGGAAATCTCATCCTGAAAGGAAATTGCAATCATTAACAAAGATTTTGATTCAGAGAAAATGGTGTGAATCTTTACTCATGTTTTAGATTGTGAAAGAGAAATAAATATGTTTTTTAAATGTCTTGCTTATTAAGCTAGTGATGCATTTCACTGCAGGTTGTAAAACGGTAGAACATGCACAAGGAGCTCATAATGCATAGTTTAGAGTTAGGGGATATCATTTGGCCCATTTTTACATTGTCAATATCACACCCAGAGTATTTGATTGAGCTTTAACTTATGCAAATCTACAATTTTGCTCACCTTTGTATAATTTTGCTTTTAATAGAATGAGGCTCACATAAATGAACATATGATATAGAGATATTTGTAGTGAAGTAATACATTTATTGCACACAGCTTTATTCAAATCTTGAAAATGTATAATTCAGCAAAATACTAGAAAGTATGTTTGTGTTTTTTAGTGAAATTCATTTTGGATTTTTTTTTTTTTTATTTGGAGTGGATTTTGGATTTCATTTGTCAGAATGAAATTTTGACCAGGTTTTTTTGTTTTTTTCTGTGCAGCCTGAACACTGATGCCGGAACTCCAACTGACCATAGGCACGAATAGGGTGCTGTAGCATTTACCTGCTTATCTAGTGTTGTAATTCTTTGAAATTAATACTCAAATTCTTAAAATATGGAACCATCGATTACTATTTGTTCATTACTGATGATTAGAACCTTGCATATACAAAAAAAACGTGTTAGAGAATGGGCTTCACTATGTTTAGGGAATAATCATAATGATGATTGAACATTATACATTACACTTTTATGACCTTTTTCTTTCATGGAGTTCATAGTGCTTCATAAACATTATCACATTAAACCCGGATCATCCTAGTGGGGTAAGTAGGTGCAAGAATTTTTTAAGACACAGAAAATGCTATTTCTAAATGGTGTGACAGAAATGAAAATGCAGACAAACCCAGTTTAAGCTGTAATTGCTATGAAATAGCTTTATATTTGGATGACCTGAGATTTAATAGGAATTAATGTGAGGAGGTAATTCATATGTGCAAATAATCAATATTTATTATCATTGCATTGAAGATCACCTTTCTAAAAGAAACACATTGACTATAGAGTTCTCTAAGGCAATATAGAGAGCTCTAGTTTGTAGGTTTTTATCACACCTAGTTCTTTCTTTGATTTGTTGATGGTAGAGCAAGGTATTTAATACCTTTCTTCTAGTTTGTTCCTTACATGTATAAAAGGCAACAATAAAAACACACAACTAAGAACCAAAAAAATACCCCTTTATTATTTTCTGCTATCCTTCCATCTTCAATACTGTTCCCACTTCATTAAGCTATCAACAAGTAAACAGACCAATATATATATATATATATATGTATATATATATATATATATATATGGAGAAAGGCAGATATTATGAGTCAGTCAAATCATGGATATTTTCCATTGCTCACCCTCTGTCTAGACATGGCCAGATGCCTAAGCTGCTCCACTGATTAGAAACAAATGGGCCATTTTGCTTGAAATGCCCAAGACATGGCCTCAAGTAAATTTAACTGTTTACTTAATGGATACCCACCAAAGGCTGGTGGCAAATACCTATCATTATGTTCATGCCTCCTAAGAATCTAATAGGACTTCCCTTGGGAAACCACCTGCCAGTGCAGGAGATGTGAGTTCAGTCCCTGGGTCAGGAAGATCCCCTGGAGAAGGGAATGGCAACCCACTCCAGTATTCTTACCTAGGAAATCCCATGGACAGGGGAGCCTGGTGCTCCTGGGAGGAGCTACAGTCCATGGTGTTTCAAAAGAGTTGGAAACAACTTAACAACTAAACAAGAACAACAAAAGAATCTAATACAGCAGTACTCCAATGTGCTAAATAGTATAAAAAAACTCAATTCCCCTCTTAAAGTGCTCTCTTTCCACCAAGCAAAAACTAATCCATTATGTTATTTTTACATCTGCCTTAGAATTAAATTCTGATATGACAGAGATACCACACTTTCTATGCAAAATTCCAACTGAGTTTTTCTGCATTCTCCAATAACCAGTTCCCTGTGGCAGTACATGCAATTTCTATTGGAATTGCCACTTTCCCTACACATTATAAAACATCACATTAATTCGTATCAGTGTAACATTCCAGTCATTCCATGCTCTGAAGGATTTTTTAAGGCTTCTGGTGCTCTCTCTATACTGTAGAAGATCAATTTGTATGGAATAGGTATGTTGCTTTAACCCAATTCAGTGAAATAGTGCCGGGGAGGCTCAGGATGGGGACACATGTACACCCGTCGCTGATTCATGTCAATGTATGTCAAAAACCACCACAATATTGTAAAGTAGTTAGCCTCCAATTAAAATAAATAAATAAATTAAAAAAAATCATGGATAAGAACTGAGGCAAATACATTTTTTTTGAAATTTATTAATATCAATTATTTGAAATGAATATCAAAGAGGCATTTCTTAAAAATAACATCCTGGAATGTCTCATTATTTGAAAATCAAACAGCTTATATTGAATTATAGGGGAAACTGAACAGTATTTTCAAATTAATGGCTACTTAAACATAAACTAATTATATTTTTTACAAATAGACATGTTTAATTAACTTCAGTTGAACTATAAGAAATCCCCATGTATTTTCTTCTGGCCTTTTGCCACATATCCAATTTCTTTATGATGCCTGATTTTAGCTTTTTATTTCATAAGCATCAGATATGTACCACAGAAGGCAAATCTCACACTTACTTGAGTTTGGAACAACCAGGTATGCTCCTTTAAAGAAAACTGATAACCAGAGGCTCATCTCCTCTGTGGAGGACACACCAGACTCCTGTACCATGGGATATGCCCATGTCAAACAGCACTGTACTAAGCAATAGACTGTATGGGCCTTCACTTTTATTTTTACAATGGTCAATTATGGATGTATTTGAATTCCCCCTTTTAATTATCTTATAAATCTTAAAGCAATAAACTCTGCCAGCTCTCCTGAAATGTCAGTATGTCACCCTTTGTAAGTTCCCAAACTCCCTAACATTCCTCTGGAGAGGCTATGTTCATTGCTCTTCCTGATCTTTAATCTTGTTTACATCCAAAATGCATACTAGATCATCTCTGTTTGGAGCTAAAGTACAAACCTCTTTTAAAAACATGAAGCATTAAATTACTAATTAGCTGTTTCCTGTTCCTAATGAAGTGAGCATGCCAGGTTTGGATTAAAATTCAGCTACTGTTCTCCTCTGTTTATGGTTCCAGATGTTTTTGTTTTATCTCGGAGTTTACTTTGACAGCTACTACTAAGTGATAAATCACTCATATTATAGCTGAAATGTATTTTGAGATTGAAATGTGGCAAACTTTGAGATTGCTCCAAGGATCAGTGTCAGTTAGCAGGTCAGTATTGCCTCTTTCCCTATGATCACAGTATTGGTATATGCAAAAGAGAAACAGAATCTATGTCAACATTGTATAGCAAGCTGCACAGGAGTCTATTTTGCTACTAACCTCTAAATTAGGAGAAAAAAAGTTTTACTACTGTGTATTGTCAACTTACTGTATTCTAAGTAAAAAAAAAATCATATTAATACTATCTTTTGCTGGCTTAGTTTTTCTTTAGATTTTTGAACTTCTGTGGAAACAATTCCTGATAAGCCTTATAATCTGGCACATTTAATGAAGAGTGTGGGCAAATATGTTTGTCTTTTTTAATAAAGACAAAAATTAAACATTAAAGGAGGGAGATTTTTTAGAAACTGCATTTTGCTAGAGGATAAATGGTGATTGCTTTTTGCCGTTGCTACTGTGTTTATGTACTTTTTTTTTTTAAACAGGATGTTATTTTGCTTACTATTTACTTTCAAATTTGTAATGTTCACAATTTGTATTGCATGATTTAAGTTTTAGTTATATTGTATAAATTTTATTTCTGGTAAAATGAGTGTCTGCTGTTTAATGTTGAGGTGTTTTCTTTTGACATTTAGGCTGTGTATACAGAGGATGAGATGACTGGAAAACTGAGTAACTATCTGGTGAATTTTGTCAAAATAAATATTCTCAGACACCACAAAGGAGTCTAAGCGATTCTCTAGAATGACAGATTACTAGATATTTTCTTAAAATTCAAGCTTTGTTTTCTCATTCCCCAGAAAAGTTCAAATGAATTCCATGGGCTCTAAGGCAAAATGCTTGGTTGCCTTCTAATGAAGTCTGATCCTTCAGGTAGTCTGACTAAGATAGAACCACATCCTTTATTCTTCTATTACCTTACCTTTGAAAATATTTTAAAGAGTTTATAAATTAGAGGGGTATATTATGCTCCTGACAATTCTAAGCTTTGACTAGATTGAATTAATATTTTACATAAGACATATCAGTCCAACAATGATAATGTATTCTGCTTTGTATGTGAAGATGATGCAAACATAGAATTTAAGTGTTTTTTAAGCCTGAGTGATGAATTTGTACTGATCACCCAACACTTTCTTTTCGTCTTCTTTTGTCATCAAAAGCCAATTTTTATGAGATAGCTGAATAGATATTGGGGCTATAAGCCATGGTCATGGAAAAGAGGAAGGTTACACAATGAGGTGGAATTGTTGTTGAAAATTGTTTCCAACTATAACTTTTACCATGAAATATTTTTCTAACTCTAGGATGGAATGGATTCTCTTGATCATCAATATTTAATTAGATAACAGTTTGACTAAACACTATGGTTTCAATGATATTCACAATTTGTCTCTTTTCATGCAGTATACATGGTCTTGTCTAACCTGGGGAGAGGAAACAAAATGTTTCTTTAAAGCTGTCATCACCTTTAGATCATAACCAGATATTCTCTTTTCCTTGTTTCGGTAAAGTACAAGGATCTCAAAATGGCATTCTGTACAAAAGGAAAAGTAATGTTGATAACCATAGACATAATAGTTTTTGAAGATTCTTTTCAGTCTTTGATGTCTTCAGTGCTGTGGAAAAACAAGAAGCTGTAGCATGCAACTCAAAGGATCTTTGAAAACTAACACATTAGCATATAGAAATGTTAAGAAATTTTAATTTTACCAATATTAAATCAAGTCTGCTACATCAGATCATTTAAGTTCCTGAAGATTGAAATTAGTATTTTAAAGCACGTATTATGTTTTTTCCTCAGAAAAACTAACTTGTTTTCTTTTTTTAAAGGAGGTAACTATTACTGTTTAGCAATGGCACAACAGTTTTACTTGGCTGGAAATGTCCTCACTGGCTTTACATAAATGAAGATGCTTGTGATTCCAGTTTATCTCTGAAACTATTCAACATAGAGTTATTTTAATTGTTTTTATCAGCAAAACTTTGTTTACTGAAGGAGTTATTCAATCTATATTACATTTTTTATAAAAAAGAATTTGTGTGCATTTTAAAAACAATGATGTAAGCTTTGTTTTTGCATTAGGTTGACCAGTTTAATAGGAGCTAACTATTAATGTCTAAAGTAACTTGACCATATTTGATGCTTTTCTATGCTCACTTCAGCTTGGCTTTTTGTCTTTTAAGGGAAAAATATGCAGTAGTGTGTTAGAGACTAGAAACATGTATGGTTTCTCTGTTCTACCATATATTAAGTTAAAGTAAACCTTCTTTGTTAAAAATGTACTTGCTAAACTTCAGTAAAATAAAAGCATTATGACTTTGTCAATTGAAATGAGTGTTTATTTTCAAGTTGCCAACTGCAATTTTTGAAGGAGAGTCATAGTACAAATCAACTTATTCCATTTAACTTATTTAAACTGGCCAATATTCTTGTCTAAAATTGTTCTTATTGAATCACACCAGATTTCCTTTTCCTGGCTGTGTGTGCTTAGTAAACCTTCTTCCAGGAGGAAGGGTTGTATTTAGGAAGCAGGAAATATGTGGTGAATTGAGCTGGAAAATATTTTCTGAATATCTATTATTTCAGAAGAGCTTCTCTCACTTTCAGTGAAGAACAGAAATATGAAGGACACATATCTACTCAGACCCAAAGAAAATCCAAGTATCCTTGTATCTTCAAATAATAAGGATTGTAGGCTAATGAAAAAACAAAGCAAAATTAAAAATAAAATAACCTATTCATAAGCCAAAATCATAGCCCTGGCCCTACAGTTTAGTCTGTCTCTACCTTCTCCTCAGCTCATGTCCACTAAAATCCTGGAACTCACCCAAATTCTGGTTCACCAAGGAACCCTCAGCGTTTTCCTGTACAGTGTCACTTCCACTCCTCATCCTTTCTTATAAAAGGTGTGTTGTATCTCACAGTACTTCTAGCTTATCAGCCAAAGATTGTAGGTCTTCTGTCTGTGAACCAGATTGCTTTCTTCCCCAAATATGTCCTCTCACTATCACCTCATCACCATCCTTTTTTATAGAATTTTAATAAGAGTCCTAAAAAGGCTAAAGCTCTTCCTCTACTCTAGAGGAAAAGATTCCTAAGGATTTTTGCTGATTAAACAGGTTTGCTCTGATAGTATGTCCTGTCTTCACCATAGCAGAATAAGCAGGGTACCAAATAGTTAATCATATGATATTCAGGGTCACATTATTTAAAGCTTAATGTCATGATCAGAGGACATCTATGGCATTGACTGCCCATCTCTCAGGGATCCAAGTGCTCAATATTGTCCATAGTTAAGCTTACTTAGAAGTTACCCACCTTGGCTTAACATTGATGGGGGTGATTTGATTCAGGGTTGCATAGAAAACCAGACTTAACTAGCAGAGCAACTACAGGAATCTCCTGGTTATATGAAACCGACTTAATTCGTCCATCTGGAGAGAATAAAACCCACCCTCCACCACCATGTTTCCTGGGATAAAACTGCTTTCAATTTCAAGGTAAACCCTTAACTACCCTTCCACAGTCTCCTCCTCACTACTTATTTTTTCCTCTACAACATAAGAACCTTAAGGAAAGAAGCCAGGTACAGGATAGGAATTCCTTCATTGCAGGGCAGTGATTTCACTGTATGTCATTTTTTTCTCAGGTATATACCTTCTGCTAGGGTTGGGAGGATCAGTGTTACATCACTCTCCTTGCACTCTCTTTGGAAAACATACAGGTTATATTCAGACTATGTCTAAAGGAGCTAGATTAGTCTTATACAAATTTAAGGGACTCTAACCTTAAGTTCCTGAGAAGGCAATGGCAACCCACTTCAGTACTCTTGCCTGGAAAATCCCATGGATGGAGGAGCCTGGTAGGCTGCAGTCTACAGGGTTGCAAAGAGTCGGACATGACTGAGCAACTTCACTTTCACTTTTCACTTTCATGCATTGGAGAAGGAAATGGCACCCCACTCCAGTGTTCTTGCCTGGAGAATCCCAGGGGTGGTGGAGTCTGGTGGGCTGCCATCTATGGGGTCGCACAAAGTCAGACACGACTGAAGTGACTTAGCAGCAGCAGCAGCAACCTCAAGTTCACTGCTTGTGAAGTAATGATGGGAGAACACAACTGTTATAACCTCCACACATACTCACAGTACCTTCATGTATAATTGCAAACTTGGTATAAGTGTCCTCCCATACCCTTCAAAGCAACTAACCTTTTAGGGGGTCCAATTGTTGTCACTCTGCCCAACTAGCTAAAACATATATAAATGAACCCCAAGGGATCTGGCCATGAAGGTCCCCTCCACCAATACCAACATTGTGCCTTCTTACATAGGGAAAAGTGTCTGTGTGTATAGCATTGCAACAATAACTTAGGATGTTAGATTAGGGAATGAGTGGGAGTATCTTTGAAAGTTATCAACTGTCTGACTTCTCAAAGATAAACACACAATTGCTATTTGAACAAATACCACGGAACTATTATTTGTTAGACAGCTCTCAATATTAGAAAGGTCAAAGGTGATACTGAACCAAAATTTTGCCACTTGAACTTGGATTTGGTGAAGAAAAAACACTCTCAATTACACACATAGCTAGTGGGTTCTTATTTAAAACAATAACAATCCATCAGTTATTACAGTTAATAGAAAATGATTCAACATAGTTTCATTCCTCTTTGCATTCATGTGTACGCATGTGCACACACACACAGTATATACACACAAAGCATGTCTTCTTTTATCAATGAATTATTGAAATCAACTTTGGAAATTTAAAAAAAAAATTATCTTCCTTGAAGTTGATGAGCAACTAAATCATGAAATATAAAAGCAAGGTCATATATAAAGGTAGTTGACTATCACTGGGAAGAGTGGTAGTCATTTCAAATATAAAATGCCTAAATCGCTATGATAATTCTGAATCTTGGCTCTTTAAATGTTTAAACAAAAGTTCCCTTTCTTGGCCCCACACTAGTCATATAAGATTTCATATTTTTATACATTATCTAGGTGTACTGCAATACTTCTCTAGCATTTATAGTTTTAAACAAAATGATAGCAGAACTGAGAAAACAGACCTGGGACTCTGCTTTAAACCTTGATACATTAGAAGTACAGGAGACAGAAATTCCAGGAAGGCAAATGTACTGATTTAACAATGATAAGGCTGCCTGGGATAGGAGGCATATTTATTAAAATTTTTGGAAATGACCTATCAACAACTTCCATCACTTATTTTAATCAGAGACCTCTGCTGACCAGTATGCACTACAATAAACACAAATCCAATTGACTTGAACTAATTAACTTTTCAGACTATGTCTGAATTCATTGTATTTTGATGAGGGAGGGTATTTCTTCACTTTTGGATGACTTTATTATTATTATTATTATTTTTTTAGTAAAACAGGTTAAACTCAAAACACTTTGGATACAATTTATGTTTAAAAAGGTGTTAGAGCTTGACTCTTGGATTGCCATGCCATCTGAGATTAGCAGGTTGTGAAGATTTTGAAATTCCAAAGCGACATGAACAAGCCAAAGAAAAAAATCTGTCTTAATTAGCCAAAGTGGAGAATGGAAATTTTAAAAGTATTTAGGTAGAATTCAATGTTTAACATTGAAAATAATTTTTATGTTAAAAAATTATGAGTTGAAATAACAGGGTTTACATTATAAATAATTAGAAAGCACTATAAAAGCTATAGTTAAATGTCCATAGGCATGGTTCAAAGGCTAAAGGAGAAAGAACATGTTGTATGCAAGAATAATGGACAGTCTTTGTAAAACTTGAATAGAGCACTAAAGAACAAGTAGAACTGAAGGGGGAGGTTGAAGATAAGAGATTAACATCAGCTGAACCAAAGAGTAAGAAATTGGAGTGGTAGATACTGTTCATGAAACATTGCTGCTGCTGCTAAGTTGCTTCAGTCGTGTCCGACTCTGTGTGACCCCATAGATAGCAGCCCACCAGGCTTCCCGTCCCTGGGATTCTCCAGGCAAGAATAGTGGAGTGGGTTGCCATTTCCTTCTCCAATGCATGAAAGTGAAAAGTGAAAGTGAAGTCGCTCAGTCATGTCCGACTCTTTGCAACCCCGTAGACTGCAGCCTACCAGGCTCCTCCATCCATGGGATTTTCCAGGCAAGAGTACTGAAGTGGGTTGCCATTGCCTTCTCCGTCATGAAACACTGAGGAATCCACTAAAAGGAAACACAGAATTCGTGGGAGATAAGGTTTGATAGTTAATATAGTCTGGTGGCTCAGACTATAAAGAATCTACCTGCAATGCAGGAGACCTGGGTTCCATCAATTAATATGGGACTAAATCACAGACCACAGTGAATGAGTAGGCAATAAGCATATAATAGGAACCCATTTGAGAGATTAATCTGAAAGCACTGTAGAATGATTTAAATGGAAATGATACAGGAAGAGAGAGTAACAAGCCATAAAATAACTTTCATATTTCCTCTACATATTTCTAATTTTAAACAGTGTTTATTGTAATTAAGGATTTCACACTTACTGTCAGTTTTCACCAGTGTTTAAAATTCTAGTCAACTATGAAAATTTGAGGCATGTTGTGGGTCAATCAAAGTGAAGAAAATATTCTTGGCAAGATCTAATATTTGGATTTAAGCTTCTGCAAAAATCCATAAAATCATAAACCATAAACTGAGTTTTATTTGAAATAAACATCAACTGAAGACTCAATTTAATTCTTTCACTTTTACTAATACTAGTAACTCTTTAATTCTACATAGCATAATAATGTGTGAAAATGGCTCCAGCTTTCTGTCATCTCCTTTCCTACTATCCAAAGTTTCACGGGTTTTGCTTCTTTTAGATGTATACTGTTTTACCACCTGAGAAGACAAGTTCTGACTTCCTCTGACTTGTCCATCCCCTACCACCTGTACCACTATGTTCAGGCTAACCCTAAAGTCAGGGCCTCTACAACATTCCCAGTCCAATGAAACCCTTGCTTCCATCACTATCAATAATTTCATATCCTGCTACTAAATATGCCGATGCTGACGCTGCTACTAAGTCGCTTCAGTTGTGTCCGACTCTGTGTGATCCCATAGATGGAAGCCCACCACACTCCCCTGTCCCTGGGTTTCTCAAGGCAAGAACACTGGAGTGGGTTGCTATTTTCTTATCCAATGCATAAAAGTGAAAAGAAAGTGAAGTTGCTCAGTCATGTCCGACTCTTAGCGACCCCATGAACTGCAGCCTACAGGGCTCCTCCATCCATGGGATTTTCCAGGCAAGAGTAATGGAGTGGATTGCCATTGCCTTCTCCGACTAAATATGCACTGATGGCTATATCCCTTAGGTCTAATATAGAACTCAATATGAAGCTAATTTTTCCCCATGGACAAAATTGTTAGTAACTAGGAGTTTTAAAGGACTTGTGGTTCTATTTACAGTTCACATAGCCTATTGGTTTAATGCTATTTTTGTTTGTTTAGGAAGATAGACATTATAAATGACAAGACTGATAGGGAAAATACATTTTTCATTTGGAAAAACCTACTCACCAATGAAACTTTTGAACACATTCCAGGTGGAAACCAAGGGTTGCCTAATAGTAATACCATTTTGACAGGCAACAAGGTGGAGTCAGGAATAAATTCTCCCAACAACTAAAATTATTTTTTAGTCACTAAGCTGTACATTGCATCTCCAGAACTTATTTATCTTATATCTGGAAGTTTTTATATTTTCACCACCTACCCATATTTCATCTACTTTCCACCCCCCCCCAATCATGTCAACTGCTAATAATATTCTCTGTAACTATCAGTTTGAGTTTTCTAGATTCCACATATGAGATAGTACAGTATTTGTCTTTCTCTGTCTGACTTTTATCACTTAATATAAGGTCACTTGCCATCAAGTTCTATCCAAATTGTCTCAAATGGCGGAGTTTCCTTCTTTTTTTTTGTGGCTGAACTACATCACATTTTATTTTTCCATTCATTCTTTGATGAAGAAGTAAGTTGTTTCTATGTCTTGTCTACTGTAAATAATAATGGAATGAACATAGAGGTGCAGGTATCTTTTGAAGATAGTGATTTTGTTTCCCTCACGTAAATACTCAGAAGTGGAATTGCTGAATCATATGGTAGCTATCATTTTTATTTTTTGAGGACACTCCATACTGGTTTCCATAATGACTGGAAACATTCTCACCAACAATGGACAAGCGTTCATTTTTTAAATCATCTCCTCTCCAATACATTTCTTATCTTTTTTATAATAGCTATCCTAATAGGTATGAGGTGATACCTTATTGTGGTTTTAATTTGCATTTCCCTGATGCTTAGTGATGTTGAGCATCATTTTATGAGCCACTAGGATATCTTTGGAAAACTGTCTATTCAGTTCCTCTGATCATTTTTTAATAAAAATAATTTTTGCTGAGTTACATGAGTTCTTTATGTATTTTGAATATCAATCCCTTATCAGACATGTGATTTGCAAATATTTTCTTCCATTCCACAGGTTTTGGTGGTGGTTTAATCACTAAGTCTTGTCCAGATCTTGCAACCCCATGGACTGTAGCCCACCGGGATCCTCTGTCCATGGGATTTCCCAAGCAAGAATACTGGAGGGGTTGCCATTTTCTTCCCCAGGGTCATTCCCAACCCAGGGATCAAACCTGCTACTCCTGCATTGCAGGCAGTCTTCTGCACTGCAGGCAGATTCTTTACCATTGAGGCACCAAGGAAGCCCTATTGCACAGGTGGCTTTTTATCTTTATTTTTTTACCATTTCATTTGCTATACAGAAGCTTTTTACCTTGATGTAGTCCTATTTATTTTTGCTGTTGGTGTCAAATCCAAAAAATCATTGGCAAGACCAGTGCCAAGGAGCTTACACTAAATGTCTTCTTCCAGGAATTCTGCGGTTTAAAGTCTTAGAATCAAATCTTTAATCAATTTTCAGTTGCCTTTTTTGTATTGTGTAAGACAGCAGTCAAGTTTCATTCTTTGTATTGGCTTTCCAGTTTTCCCAACACCATATATTGAAGAACCTATCCTTTCCTTATTTTATACTCTTCTCTCTTCTGTTATAAATTGGTTGATCCTATAAATGTATATTTATTTCTGTGCTCTATATTCTATTCCATTGATATATGGAATATATGTCTCTTTTTAGGTCAATACTATACTGTTTTGATTACTAAAGTTATTTTAAACACTAAATACTGGGGGGAGGACTATTTGAGGTTAAAAACAGTCACATATATACACGTCCTACTTCCACATCTTCTAAGGCTTAATTTTCTTTTTTTTTTCCTATGACTCAGGATCATAATTATTTTTTCTTATGGGCTAACTTGGGCTTCCCTGGTGGCTCAGATGGTAAAAAATCCATCTGCAGTGTGGGAGACCTGGGTTTGATCCCTGGTTTGGGAAAATCCCCTGGAGATGGGAATGGCTACACACTCCAGTATTCTGGACTTGAGAATTCCATGGACAGAGGAGCCTGGCAGGCTACAGTTCATGGGATCACAAAGAGTCGGACACAACTGAGTGAATTTTTTTTTTTTTTTTTTTTTTACGGGCTAACTTGCTGGGGAATCTGCATTTCAGTTTTCTTTACTTTTCCTTCTATATCGAGTAGACAACTCTAATTTTTACTGTCTCTGTGACTGCATTTAATAATGTCCATTCTCTCCTACCTACTTTTTGATGGTTGAAATCTGTTGCATTCAGAATCTTCTGATGTGGGTCTCTTAACTGTTCAATATGCCCATTTACACAAAGACTAAGATTCCTCCAAAACACACCATTTATTCACTCATTTCTTCCATTCATCTATTCATTCTTTCATGCAAAAAATGCTTACAGAGCTCTTTGGTGTATGTTGTGATGTGGTAATGGATAAGACAACAATGGCCATTGTCTTCAGAAGCCTCACAATACTTTTACACATAATTACACATTTTGTGTGGTCTGAGGGTGAAGAATAAAGGTTTCTGGGGGAATACTTCTAAGACCTGGAGTTTAAGAAGGACTTCCTGGAAAAAATGACATATCACTTGCAACCTGAAGGATGAGCACCATTAGCTAGGTGTTAGAGCAAAGATAAAATTTATTTCCAGAAAAAACTCAACCTCTGTTCCTTAAAATCCTTCTCTTTTCAGTATCTTCCTATTCAAGGATAAAATAAGACTACAATATTCTCATCTCTATTTTTCCTTTGGTTTTCTCTTCTCTGTGATCCACTATTTCTCAAATATTAGAGATGACCCCAAATACAAGTTATTCACTCCAAAGTCCATAGGGCTTGAAGGGTTCTGAAGTCCCTGAAAGCTTCCAATTATTCAAGGCTCAAACATCTTCCCAGATTAAGTCACCCTTCCTTATTTCTTATGACATTTGCAACTGTGGGAAGAGAAAATATGTGTTTTATCCTCTATCCTCAATGATGAGGATTACCAGTTTTACCTTAAATGACTATTACCATAGCAGACATTTGTATAGGCATTTGGTAAGTTGTCTTTACCATTTCCTTTAATATTAACTATCCAACATGTTTATAAAGGAACATTACTTCTTTTATTTCTCTATAGTCCTTCTTTATACATACTTGATGCTTTTCAGAACATTTACTAAAATTTATGGCATGAGTGACATGAGTCTCAGGGTTGGATACTCAAGCTGATTAAACATTATTAATACTAAGAGTAAAACTTTAGATCACAGTCTAAAGGACTTATACCACTCTATGGTTTAAGTCCAGAGAGTTTGTGAACAATATTTTATTGTTTCAAGCTGATTTTCTTATTTCTGGAATTAGAAACTACTTCAGAAGAATGTGAATGACCAGAAATCAGAGACAGATAATTCATGATCATAGATGAAGACTAACAGATAGTCCTTATGGAACACAGCTATTCCTGGATTCATATATCTAAGTGTCTGCTGGACATATCCATTTGAACATTACATATCAGTTCTGTCTCAAAAATATCTTTCAAAATCATTTTCTTTCAAATTGCCACTGTATTACTTCAAATCTCTATTTTCTCCTACTCAGAGAATTTCAGGGCATATCTGGTCTTTCAGCTTCTAGTCTTTCTTATTCATTCCATCATAAATCCACCTACTAGAGAGATTTTACCTGGACCTTATTTAAGTCATGTTGTTATTAATACTAATTTTTCAATACAATTTCCTTAATTGAGGATGGCATTCAAGGCAGTCTTAATTCTTCCACCCTAATTCCTACTACATTCCCTCACATACCAAATATGCACACACAATCTATGCAAGATATAAGATTTAATGCCTCCATTTCCTTATATCTCTCATATTCTTTCTGCCTAAAATGATTAGTACCTAGGGCCAGCTACATAATTTGTGAGGCCAAGTGAAAAATTAGGATGTATGACCTTGTTCAAAAAACCGGGAAGAAGTGCCATTAAATGTACATATAAAGGTTTTTCCTTTCTTCCATGGCCACTCTCTTATCCTGACATGATGTTTTTATTTGCTATTTAATATCATCCATTGGTAATTCATGTCAATGTACAGAAAAAATAAACACCACAATAGTGTAAAGTAATTAGCCTCCAATTAAAATAAATAAATAAATTTTTAAAAAATTAAAAGAATATATTATTAGTATGGATTGTAACATTCAATTTTATTGTGTGTGCTGACAGTTTTCAATACAAAAGTCAGCCTTGCCAGTTAATTCTTCTCCATCAGGTTAATTCCTACCTGGTCTATAAAACTTAGCACAATTATATTCCTCTCTGTAAATTTTTCACAACGTCCATATTTTTTATTGACTTTATAGCTCTTTGCCCTTTTCCCTGTTAATATACATATGCTTTGGAACCAGACAAGTAAGTTTGAGATCTGACTCTGTCTCTGTGTCATTAGACACAATATTTACTCATTCTGAGTTTTAATTTCCTTGTTTGAAATATAGATTTCAGTACCCACAAGATTGGTATAAAGCTTAAAATTATTTAAATAATTTGAAAAGTGTCTAACACTCAATAAATGGTAGCTTTATTGTCCTGATTAGCAGGTGACACTATACTGACTATGTGTATTCCTCTCCTCACTATACTAGAGATCATTTATATTCTACATTCCCCTCTATATTTCCCATAGCTCTCAGCACACTCAAAGGAAGTATTCTGAATAAATGAGCTAATTCTTTTCTTGAGTTCTTAGCACAACACCTGGCATACAGTACACATTCTTTTAATGTGTGCTGTATTACTTTGAAGGAATCATTGTTTTAACCATCATTATGTGCATTTCAGCTGAAGCTGATATCCACTGCTACAAATACACAGCAAACTGCAATTGTGTCTCCTGTTAAAAACAGATTTTTCTAGAATTTATAAAAATAATTATTCTTTTACATACTAGATTTAGCTAAAGTCAGAGTTCTCAGTTGCAGCCAAAATTAGGGAACAATTTTGCTGGATATTGATGGTGAGACTGAAAGAAAGTTGTCCTTCCCAGTCTAAGGAAATGAAGTTATATTAAAAGGAAACTATTGGAACTTCCCTGTTGGTATTGGTTAAGACTCCATGCTTCTAATGCACGGGGTGAGTTCAATCCCTGGTCAAGGAATTAATATCACACATGCCATGCAGAGTGGCCAAAAAAAAGGAAAATATTGGGGAGGGGATATTTTCTATCAAATGTGTCTAGCCATTCTTGTCTTAGGGAATACTGGAGTTTTAAAAAGGTTTCTGACTTAGGCCAATATTTTTTTTTTTAATACCATAGTGCAAGATGACCAATAAAAGTCTTTATTTTTCTTTTCTTGTTGAGACTAGCTCTTAGAATTCCACAGTAAATTAAATAGAGAGAATAAACCATCCTTCAGAATTCCAAGCTATGATCCTGCTATGCTTTAGTGGTTAAAGAAAATGTTGATAGAATGGCATCTGATGTTCGGTCACAGTGCAGCCAACTTTTTAACACACCTAGAATGTCAGTTCAGACTCATCAATATCGTTAACATTCCATGACCTGTTAGCATGAAGCCTTTGGGCATAAGTTTATCAGTGTAGGGTGCACAGGGAACAGTGAGGGCACAGTTTCCTCAGTGTTGACTGAAGGAGTAGTACTGTTTTCTCTTACAACTCAACTCTATGTGAATTTACAACAGTATAATATAAGGAATAAAAGTAAAGTTTAATGGTAGACATTTCATAAAGAACTTCAGGAGCCACCTGCCTGATTTTTCTTTAACTTGCCACAATTGTAATTTTAGTGGGCTTCCCTGGTAGCTCAGACGGTAGAGAATCTGCCCACAAGGCAGGAGACCAGAGTTCCATCCCTGTGTCAGAAAGATCTCCTGGAGAAGGGAATGGCTACCCACTCCTGTATTCTTGCCTGGAGAATTCCATGGACAGAGGAGCCTAGCAGGCTGGAATCTTTGAGACTTTCCTTCAAACCTTGCTTTATGTTTCTCTAAACTGCACAGATATTAGCTTGGTGAGTACAATGTTGATTTCTAATTTACCATTCCAAGAATTTCAAGCATCAAGCTACTGGCAAATGACAGTAATATTTTTTTTTGCTGAATTTTTTCATACATTCAATATGAGCAAATTAGGATTATCAGCAAGTAACCATTGATTCCTAAGTGTGATATTAAAATTAATTAAAAAAAACCCAAACATTGCCTTTGTGTAACTGTCATGTGAATCAAGCTGCCAGAAAATATCTCTAAGTGATAAATAATATTTCCATTTCAAGGATACCAAAGAACTCCATAATAGTAATGTTTCTCAGTGGAAATTTTTTTCATGTTGAATGTATCCTATATCTGAGGGAGCCCTCAGTGATGAATACAGAAAGGAGCAAAATGTGTATCTGTGACTGCAGTCCAGAGAAATCATTTGTAGAAGCCCTAAGGCACTGCAGCAACTTTCATGCCATAAAAGCATTACTCCAACAGCCATCTGCACAGAATTACCTATTATACAATTTAATGTTTAAAATATTCATTTATAACATGGCCTGTCTCACAATACCTAATGACAAGTGGTAATAATGGATTGCTACTGAATGCATTTTGATTTATTGAATGTTTTTTAAATAGGAGTTTCTTCACAGGATAACAATCTCCAGTGAAAAACTGATGACAGAGCACGTTACTTTTTTCCAGTATTAAATTATTCCATTTTGAAAATTACAATGGCTCCAGTTATGTACAGATTAAAAGCCACAAGCATCTATTTGATGTTAGTTTCCTTTAACTAAATGGCTAAAAGTCATCATCAGCATCATCATCAGGACAGGCTTACTGGATTTACAAGTTATCTAAAATAGTTACTAAAGGAAATTTTAGTTGAGAATCAATATAGAAGATGTATGGCAGCTAACAAGAGTACAGTTTCTGATTATTATATATGGTCTGTTTTGACTGTATGGAATATAACAATATATATAAAAGTGTTACTATGATTTTAAATTTTTGTTCAGTGGCTAAGTTGTGTCCAACTCTTTGTGACCCCATGAACAGAGGAGCCTGGTGGGCTACTAAAGTACTATACTATGATTTTAAATTGGCAGTTCTCAAATGTATGTAAGTGGATTAATGCCAGACTGAATGTGTGAATCAAGCAATGTTTTGAAAAACAGTCACTGCTAAATATTTTAGGATATAGTCATGAAAGTGAAAAACTATAGCTAAGGCATCAATTATTTGGTGAAGACACATGTCATTAACATGTATGTACATATATTCTTATACAGACAATATAGATACTCATAAAGAAGAGGAAAAGAGTTGGTTTGCCTATAGATATGCAAATGAACATGTATATCTGTACCTATGCATAATATTATGTTTGTAGTTGTAGAATGGTAGTGGTTATGGTTACAATATAAGTAACAAATTATATTTCTTATATACCAAGTATGGTTGATTTGAACAACAGAAGTTTGAATTATGAGGGTTGATTTATAACATTTTTTCATTAAAGCATAGCACTACTAATCCAAGTTCAGTTGAATTCATTGATGCAGAACTTTGGATAAGGAGGAATAACTAAAGTTTTACATGATTTTCAGCTGTGTAGTGGATCAGTGCCCCTGAGTCACAACGTTTTTTGAGGTCAAGTGTAAAAGAGATATAAATCATTTATTGCGCATCACCAAAATTCAGAAGATTAGTTATGCTATACATTATTAAAGTTCATCTGAAAAAACATAGCATTATCAATACCATCATTATTATTATTATATGAGGTATCTGACCAATCTGAAAACAAAAATATTCTGAATTTTTCTTCTTTCTTTACTTCCTTCCTTCTTACCTTTAGTCTTTTTTTCTCTAAATATTTGTTGAATACTTATATACTAGTGGGCCTTAGAAAGTAGTGATGCCTTAGGAAGCATCACTATGAACAAGGTTAGTGGAGGTTATGGAATTCCAGTTGAGTTATTCAAATCCTAAAAGATGATGCTGTGAAAGTGCTGCACTCAATATGCAAGCAAATTTGGAAAACTTAGCAGTGACCATAGTTTTGGAAAATATCAGTTTTCATTCTAATCCCAAATAAGAGCAATACCAAAGAATGTTCAAACTACCACACAATTGAATTTATTTCACATGCTAACAAAGTAATGCTCAAAATTATCCAAGCTAAGCTTCAACAGTACATGACTCCAGAACTTCCAGATGTACAAGTTGGCAACTAAAAAAAAAAAAAAAAAAAAAGGCAGAGGAACCAGAAATCAAATTGCCAACATCCATCGGATCATAGAAAAAGCTAGAGAATACCAGAAAAATATCTACTTCTACTTCATTGACTATGCTAAAGTCTTTGACTGTGTAGATCACAACAAATGAAAATTCTTAAACAGACGGGAATACCAGATCACCTTGCCTGCCTCCTGCAAAACCTGTATGCAAATCAAGAAGCAGTAGTTAGACATGGAAAAATGGGCTGGCTCAAAATTGGGAAAGGAGTACGTCAAGGCTATATATTGTCTCCCTGCTTATTTAACTTATATGCAGAATACATCATATGAAATACCAGACTGGATGAAGCACAGGCTGGAATCAAGATTGCGGGGAGAAATGTCAACAACCTCAGATATGCAAATGACACCACCTTTAAGGTAGAAAGTGAAGAGGAATTAAAAAACCTCAACATGAATCAGCCATAGGTATATATGTCTGCTCCCTCTTGAAAAAAATATGGAACACTTGATGAATTTGCATTTCATCATTGCACAGAGGCCATGCTAATTTTCTCTGTATCATTCCAGTTTTAGTATATGTGCTGCTGAAGTGAGCAAAGAGCCTCTTGATGAAGGTGAAAGAGGAGAGTGAAAAAGCTGGCTTTAAACTCGACATTCAAAAGCTAAGATCATGGCATCTGTTCCCATCACTTCATGGCAAACAGATGGGGAAACAGTGGAAACAGTGACAGACATTATTTTCTTGGGCTCAAAAATCACTGTGTACAGAGACTGCAGCCACGAAATTAAAAGATCCTTGCTCCTTGGAAGAAAAGCTATGACCAACCTAGGCAGCATATTAAAAAGCAGAGACATTTCTTTGCCTGCAAAGGTCCATACAGTTAAAACTATGGTTTTTTTAATAGTCATATATGGATGTGAGAGCTGGACAATAAAAAAAGCTGAGTGCTGAAGAATTGATACCTCAAGCTCTAGCGCTGGAGAAGACTCTTGAGGGTCACTTGGACTGCAAGGAGATCAAATCAGTCAATCCTAAAGGAAATCAGTCCTGAATATTCACTGGAAGGACTGATGCTGAATCTGAAGCTCCATTACTTTGGCCACCTGATGCAAAGAGTTTACTCATTGGAAAAGACCCTGAGGCTGGGAAAGATTTGAAGGCAGGTGGAGAAGGGGATGACAGAGGGTGAGATGGTTGGATTGTATCATTGGCTCAATGGACATGAGTTTGACCAAACTCCAGGAAATGGTGAAGAACAGGGAAGTCTGTTCTGCTGTAGTCCATGGGGGTCACAAAGAGTCAGACACAACTGAGTGACTAAACAACAACAATTTATACACAAGGCACTATACTTGGGAATGGAGTATAGTGGTAAATTGACATTTTCATTGCACTTATGAAAATGTTTTATTGCACTTATATGTGTTCTATTTGCAATTTGAGCATATCCATTTAAAAATTTCAGTTTCATAACCACATGGACTGCAGCAAGCCATGCTTCCCCTTCCCTGACCATCTCCATGACATCCAACCCTCTTACCTCTGTCACCCTTTTCTCCTTCTGCCTTAAAGTTTTTCCAATATCAAGGCCTTTTCCAATGAGCCAGCTGTACGCATCAGGTGGCCAAAGTATTGGAGCTTCAGCTTCAACATCCATCCTTCCAATGTGTATTCAGGGTTGATTTCCTTTAAGATTGACTGGTTTCATCTCTTTGCTTTACAAGGTACTCTCAGGAGTCTTCTCCAGTTTTTCTGTTCCAAAGCATCTATTGTTCAGTGCTCTGCCTTCTTTATGGTCCAACTCTCACATCCATACATAACTACAAGACCAAACATTTGACTGTATGGACTTTTGTCGGCAAAGTGATGTCTTTGCTTTTTAACACAGTATCTCTGTTTGTCAGGGCTTTCCTACCAAGAAGCATGTCTGAGATTGTCAATAGTTCTCCTGGAAATCTTGATTCCAACTTGTTGCTCATCCAGCCTGGCCATTCACATGATGTGCTTTGTGTGTAAGTTGAATAAGCAGGGTGATGATAAGCAGCCTTGTTGTACTCCTTTCTCAGTCCTGAACCAGTCAATGTTATAACTGTTGCTTCTTGGCCCACATACAGTTTTCTCAGGAGACAGGAAATATGGTCTTGTATTCTCATCTTTTTAAGAGCTTTTCAAACAAAATAAGTTTGTTATGATCCACACAAAGGCTTTAGTATAGTCAATGAAATAGAGGTATATGTTTTTCTGGCATTCCCTTGTTTTCTGTTTGTTTCAGCAAATTTTGGCAATTTGTCTCTCATTCCTCCTCCTTTTCTAAACTCCCCCTTGAACACCTGGAAGTTCTTGGTTCATGTAATGCTGAAGCATAGCTTGGAGGATTTTGAGCATAAACTTGTAGCACTGAAATGAGTCTAATTGTGTGAATTGAATATTCTTTGGCTTTGCTGCTCTTTGGGTTTTGAATGGAAAGTCATCTTTTCCAGGCCTGTGGCCACTGCTGAGTTTTCCAAATTTGTTGGCATATTAAGTGCAGCACTTTAACAGCATCATCTTTTAGTTGCAGAATAAGTTTACACAATCAAATAGGTAGATTCTTTCTCTGGAATATATAAAAGGACATGAATGTTCCCACAAAAGGAAACACTCAACTCTAGCAGCTGTGGACATTGGAGGAAAACACATGAGGGAGTAGAGTCACATTAAAGTATGAGTTGTCCAAGCAACAGCTACAGAGACCAGCCCTCCCTAGCATTGGAGAGCCTCCTGGGGAGGTGAAGTTGGACTGTGTCGCACAGCAGAGGAAGACATTAACAGCTGAGACTCTAGGAAAAGCTTTCATTATTATTTAAAAGTTTTAATTTGTTGTTTTGTTGGTTCTATTTTTTTTTCTTTTTTCTCTGTTGTTGTGACTATTGTTTTTATTATTATTTGTATTTAAGCTTTTAAATTTTTAAAATAATTTTTATTTGTTTTTTTGAGGTTCCTTTTTGTTGTTTTTCTTTAATATATATAGATTTTTTTGTATACTTCTGTTTTAACTTTGCTTTTCTAATTTTTCACCATCTTTATCTGTTTGTTTTGTTTTCTTTGCTTCATTCACTGGGTGGAATTCTGCCTTGGTTTTTCTGACTGTTTTCTGTTTTAACTAATTTTGTTTTTAATTGATTGTTTTCTTTTTTTTTCCCATTTATTTATTTATTTTTTTTTTAAATTTTTATTAGTTGGAGGCTAATTACTTTACATCATTACAGTAGTTTTTGTCATACATTGAAATGAATTAGCCATGGATTTACATGTATTCCCCATCCCAGTCCCCCCTCCCACCTCCCTCTCCACCCGATCCCTCTGGGTCTTCCCAGTGCACCAGGCCCGAGCACTTGTCTCATGCACCCAACCTGGGCTGGTGATCTGTTTCACCCTAGATAATATACATGTTTCAATGCTGTTCTCTTGAAACATCCCACCCTCGCCTTCTCCCAGAGTCCACAAGTCTGTTCTATACATCTGAGTCTCTTTTTCTGTTTTGCATATAGGGTTATCGTTACCATCTTTCTAAATTCCATATATATGTGTTAGTATACTGTAATGTTCTTTATCTTTCTGTCTTACTTCACTCTGTATAATGGGCTCCAGTTTCATCCATCTCATTAGAACTGATTCAAATGAGTTCTTTTTAATGGCTGAGTAATAATCCATGGTGTATATGTACAACAGCTTCCTCATCCATTCATAATTGATTGTTTTCACTTTTGGTTTTATTTGTTCATTAGGTCACTCTCTAATACTCTGTTGTCTTGGTCTATTTTGGTTTTGTGTTTTGTGTATGTATACACTCATTGTGTATGTTCCTTTGGTTTTGTTTCTGTTTGCCTGATTTTGCTTTTACCATCTGTCTGGATTTCATGTTTCATCTTTGGTTTTTTTTTTTTTTAATCCCCTTTATTGCCATGACAAATGGCTTGTGGAGTCTTGTTTTCCTGACCAGAAGTTGGGCCTGAGTCTCTGGGGTGGGAGCACTGAGTTCAGGATGCTAGACATCTAAAGAACTTATCACCAAAGAGTATTAATTGGTGAGAGCTCCCATGAAGGCTTCCACCCAAATCCAAGACCTGGTACCACCTGACTGCCTGCAGCACCCAGTGTTGGATGGCTCAACCAAACAAGGCAGGAATACAAACCCAACCCCTCATAAGACAGACTGCCGAGAGACACCCCAAAACGCATCACATACTCTGCCCATCAGAGGGAAAAAAAATCATCTCCATCAACCAGAACATAGGCACAAGTGCCTCCCAACATAAAGCCTACATAAGCCACTGGCCCAAACTTCCCCACTGAGGGCAGGGACCAGAAGTAAGATGAACCATGATCTTATAGCCAGGGGAAAGGAGAAATGTAACCGTAAGTTAGAAAAAAGAAAAAGAGAAATATCTAGCAGATGAGAGAATGAGGTGAAAACACACAAGAGCAAATAAACTAAGAAGAAATAAGCAAACTCCCTCAAAAAATTCAGAATAATGAGATTAAAGATAATCTAAAATCTTGAAAATAGAATGGAGATAATGCAAGCAGTCTTTAACATATTTAACAAGGACCTAGAAGAAAAAAAGAATAATCAAACAGTGATGAACAATACAATTAGTGAAATTTAAAATATTCTAAATGAGTCAATAGCAGAATAACTGAGACAAAAGAATAGATAAGTGACCTGGATGATAGAAAGGTGGAAATAACTGCCAAAGAGCAGAATAAAGAAAAAATAATTAAAGGAATTCAGGGACATTTTGAATATCTCTAGAACAATAATAAATACATCAAAATTCAAATTATATGAGTCCCAGAAATAAAAAGGCCTGAGAAAATATTTGAAGAGGTTATAGTAGAAAATTTTCTTAACATGGAAAAGGAAATAACCACCCAAGTCCAGGAAATGCAGACAGTCTTGCACAGAATAAACACTAGACTAAACATGGCAAGAAAAATATTAATAAAATTAAATACAAAGAATATTAAAAGCAGCAATGGAAAAGCAACAAATAACATAGAAGATAATCCCCATAAGGTTAACAGCAGATCTTTCTACAGAAATACTGCAGTCCAGAAGGGAGTGATAAGATATATTTAAAGTAATGAAAGGGAAAAACCTACAACAAAGATTATTCTACCAAGCAAAGATCTCATTCAAAATTGGAGAAATCAAAGCATTTTACAGACAAACAAAAGTTTTTTGTTTCAATTATTTTTATTAGTTGGAGGCTAATTACTTTACAATATTTTAGTGGGTTTTGTCATACATTGACATGAATCAGCCATGGAGTTACATGTATTCCCTATCCGGATCACCCCTCCCACCTCCCTCTCCACCCGATTCCTTTGGGTCTTCCCAGTGCACCAGTGCACTGGTCTCATGCATCCCACCTGGGCTGGTGATCTGTTTCACTATAGATAATATACATGCTGTTCTCTCGAAATATCCCACCCTCGCCTTCTCCCACAGAGAATTCAGCACCACCAAACCATCTTTACAACAAATGCAAAAGGGACTGCCCTAGGCAGGAAACACAAGAGAAGGAAGATTAAAAGGAACATGTATATCAATAATGACTTTAAATGTAAAGGAATTAAATGCTTCAAGCAACAGGTACAGACTGGCTGAGTAGATACAAAACCACTATATATACAAAACCAGTATATATGCTGTCTGCAAGAGACCCACTTCAGACATAGGGACACATGTAGACTGAAAGTGATGGGATGGAAAGAGATATTCCATACAAAGGAAAATCAAAAGAAGCTGCAGCAGCAACTATAAAGAATATTACAAAAGATGAGGAAGTGAAAGGTTGTTGCTGAACGATAAGACACGGGATTCTTGGCCTCCGGAGGAGACGAATTCAATTCCGGGGCCAGAGACAAGGCTGGAGCACTCAGAGCTTTTGTGTAATAAACTTTTATTAAAGTATAAAGGAGATAGAGAAAGCTTCTGACATAGGCAACAGAAGGGGGCAGAAGAGTACCCCCCTCCTAGTCTTTAGCTATATGTTATATAGTCACTCACTGTCTGTTAATGAAAAGAAAGGAATGTCATAAAATTTAGAATGGCACCAGATAATTCACCCTTGGCCATAAAATGATTGACTTGAATCTTGTAGAAGGGCAGAATACCAACAAATAGTTTCGTTTACATAGATTAGGGGAACAATACCTGAGTAAGTAAGTTAGGCCATTTGGAGGAACCAACTTGAAGATAGAGGCTGGGTTACATTAACATAGCTTAAAACAACATTTCCATAAGAAAAAGAAATGTATTGGTTAACTCAAGGTTTGAGAGCAGTTAGCTTTAGGTGAGACCAGGTGTCATGGCAACACAGCATTTTAAGAGAAACCTCCTTTTAAAATTGTATAGAGAAGGAAAAACCTATCACTGGTTTGTTTCTTCCTGCCGCTTAAGAGAGAGAAAAATGCCCGGCACTTGTAGCCTCTTTCCTCCATTTGGAGATCCCTGGCCCTCCTGCCTGTTACCCTCTCAGAAGGACATTAAATAGCAATCACAGAATCAATCCTGGAAGAAGACATACCAATTGAAAATATTTATGCACCCAACATAGAAGCACCACATAACATAAAGAAAATGCTAAGCAGAAATAGAGAGCAACACAATAATAGTGGGGGAATTTAACACCTCACTTACGCCAAGGGACAGATCATGCAGACAGAAAAATTGTAAGGACATTCAAGACTTAAATGATACATTAAATCAGATGTACCTAATTGATATCTACTAGACATTCCTTTCCGGAGAAGGCAATGGCACCCCACTCCAGTACTCTTGCCTGGAAAACCCCATGGACGGAGGAGGCTGGTAGGCTGCAGTCCATGGGGTCCCAAAAAGTCAGACATGACTGACCGACTTCACTTTCACTTTTCACTTTTATGCATTGGAGAAGGAAATGGCAACCCACGCCAGTGTTCTTGCCTAGAGAATCCCAGGAATGGGGTCGCACAGAGTCAGACATGACTGAAGTGACTTAGCAGCAGCAGCAGCAGCAGCAGACATTCCTTTCAAAAACAGCAGAATACACTTTTTTTTTTTCTCAAGTGCACATGAAACATTCTCTAGGATAGAGCACATCTCGATCACAAGTCAAGTGTCAGTACATTTAAGAAAATTGAAACGTATCAAGTACTTTGGCCCCAAAATGCTGACTCAGACAGTCAGTTCAGTCACTCAGTCATGTCCAACTCTTTGAGACCACATGGACTGCAGCATGCCAGGCTTCCTTATCCAACATCAGCTCCTGAAGCTTGATCAAACTCATGTCCATTGAGTCGGTGATGCCACCCAACCAACTCATCTTTGGTAATCTCCCTCTCCTCCTGCCTTCAATCTTTCCTAGCATCAGGGTCTTTTCCAGTGAGTCAGTTCTTCACAACAGATGGCCAAAGTATCAGAGTTTTAGCATCAGTCCTTCCAATGAATATTCAGGACTGATTTCCTTTAGGATTGACTGGTTTGATTTCCTTGCACTTCAAGCAACTCTCAACAGTCTTCTCCAACACCACAGTTCAAAAGAATCAATACTTTGGTGCTCAGCTTTCTTTATAGACCAACTCTCACATCCATACATGACTACTAGAAAAACTATAAATTTGACTAGAAGGACCTTTGTTGGCAAAGTAACATCTCTGCTTTTTAATATGCTCTCTAGGTTGGGCAGAGCTTTTCTTCCAAGGAGCAAGCTTTTTCTAATGTCATGGCTGCTGTCACCATCTACAGTTATGTTGGAGACCCCCAAAACATGTCTCTCACTGTTTCCATTGTTTCTCCATCTGTTTGACATGAAATGATGGGACCAGATCCCATGATCTTAGTTTTCCGAATGTTGAGTTTTAAGTCAACATTTTCACTCTCCTCTTTCACTTTCATCAAGAAACTCTTTAGTTCTTTGCTTTCTGCCATAAGGGTGGTGTCATCTGTGTATCTGAGGTTATTGATATTTCTCCTGGAAATCTTGATTCCAGCATGTGTTTCATCTAACCTGACATTTCTCATTATGTACTCCACATATAAGTTAAATATGCAGGGTGACAATATACAGTCTTGACGTACTCCTTACCCGATTTGGAACCAGTCTGCTGTTCCATGTCCAGTTCTAACTGTTGCTTCTTGACCTGCATACAGATTTCTCCGAGGCAAGCAAGGTGGTCTGGTGTTCCCATCTCTTGAATTTTCCACAGTTTATTGTGAAACACATAGTCAAAGGCTTTGACATAGTCAATAAAGCAGAAATAAATGTTTTCCTGGAACTCTCTTTCTTTTTCAATGATCCAACAGACGTTGGCAATTTGATCTCTGGTTCCTCTGCATTTTCTAAATCCAGCTTGTACATCTGTAAGTTCACCGTACTGCTGAAGGCTGGCTTGGAGAATTTTGAGCATTACTTTGCTAGCATGTGAGATGGATGAAAATGTGTGGTAGTTAGAAAATTCATTGTCATTACCTTTCTTTGAGATTTGAATGAAAGCTGACTTTTTCCAGTCCTGTAGTCACTGCTGAGTTTTCCCAATTTGAAGGCATAAAGAGTGCAGCACTTTCACTGCATCATCTTTTTGGATTTGAAATAGCTCAACTGGAATTCCATCACGTCCACTTACTTTGTTCACAGTGATGGTTCCTAAGGCTAACATGACTTTCCATTCTGGGATATCTTGCTCTAGGTAAGTGATCACACTATTGTGGTTATCTGGGTCATGAAGATATTTTTTATATGGTTCTTCTGTGTATTGTTACCACCTCTTCTTAATATCTTCTGCCTCTGTTAGGTCCATACAATTTCTGTCCTTTATTGTGCCCATATTTGCATGAAATATTCCCTTGGTATCTTTAATTTTCTTGAAGAGACATCTAGGCTTTCCCATTCTCTTGTTTTCCTGTATTTCTTCGCATTGATCACATAGGAAGGCTTTTATTTTTTAAATCTCTCCTTGCTATTCTTTGGGACTCTGCATTCAAATGGGTATATATTTCCTTTTCTCCTTTGCCTTTAGCGTCTCTTCTTTTCTCAGTTATTTGTAAGGTCTCCTCAGACAACATTTTGCCTTTTTGCTTTTCTTCTTCTTGGGGATGATCTTGATCACTGCCTCCTGTACATCGTCACGAACCTCTGGCTATATTGCTTCAGGCACTCTATCAGATATAATTCCTTGAATCTGTTTTTCACTTCCATTGTATAATTATAAGGGATTGATTTAAGTCATACCTGAATGGTCTAGTGGTTTTCCCTATTTTCTTCAATTTAAGTCTGAATTTGGCAAAAAAGGAGTTCATGATCTGAGCCACAGTTATCTCCTGGTCTTGTTTTTGCTGACTCTATAGAGTTTCTCCATATTTGGCTGCAAAGAATATAATCGATCTGATATCTGTATTGACCATCTGGTGATTTCCATGTGTAGAGTCTTCTCTTGTGTTGTTGGAAGGGGGTGTTTGCTATGACCAATGCATTCTCTTGGCAAAACTCTATGATCTTTTGCCCTGCTTCATTTTGTACTCCAAGGCCAAATTTGCCTTTCACTTCAGGTGTCTCTTGACATCCTACTTTTGCATTCCTGTTCCCTACAATGAAAAAAGACATCTTTTTTAGGTGTTAGTTCTATAAAATCTTATAGGTCTTCATAGACCCATTAAACTTCAGATTCTTAAGAAATACTGCCTGGGGCATAGACTTACATTACTGTGATATTGCATGCTTTGCCTTGGAAACGAACAGAGATCATTCTGTCATTTTTGAGACTGCAACCAAGTTCTGCATTTCAGACTCTTTTGTTGACTATGAGGGATACTACATTTCTCCTAAGGGATTCTTGCTGACAGTTGTAGATATAATGGCCATCTGAGTCAAATTCATCCATTCCAGGCCATTTAAGTTCACTGAGTCTGAGAATGTTGATGTTCACTGTTGTCATCTCCTGTTTGAACATTTCCAATTTACCTTGATTCATGGACCTAACATTGCAGATTCTTATGCAATATTGTTTCTTACAGCATCATACTTGCCTTCCATCACCAGTCACATCCACAGCTGGGAATCGTTTTTGCTTTGGCTCAGACTCTTCACTGTTTCTGGAGTTATTTCTCCACTCTTCTTCAGTAGCATATTGTACACCTACCGACCTAAGGAGTTCATCTTTCAGTGTCATATCTTTTTGCCTTTTCATACTGTTCATGGGACTCTCAAGGAAAGAAGGAGAAGGAAATGGCAACCCACTCCAGTATTCTTGCCTAAAGAATCCCATGGACAGAAGAGCCTGGTGGGCTGCTGTCCATAGGGTCAAACAGAGTCAGACATGACTGAAGAGACTTAGCATGCATGCATGCATTGGAGAAGGAAATGGCACCCCACTCCAGTATTCTTGCCTGGAGAATCCCAAAGACAGAGGAGCCTGGTGGGCTTCCATCCATGGGGTCACACAGAGTCAGACAGGACTGAAGCAACTTAGCTGATAGTTGGACACAACTGAAGTGACTTAGCTGCATCATCAGCAGCAGAAATAGCAAGGCAAGAATACAAAAGTGATTTGCCATTGCCTTCTCCATTGGACCACATTTTGTCAGAACTCTCCACCATGACCCGTCCATCTTGGGTGACCCTACATGGCATGGCTCATAGGTTCATTGAGTTAGACAAGGCTGTGGTTCATGTGATCAGTTTGAATAGTTTTCTCTGACTGTGGTTTTCATTTTGTCGGCCCTCTGAGATATAAGGTAAGAGACTCATGGAAGCTCCCTGACGGGAGTGACTGACTGTGGAGGAAACTGGATCTTGTTCTGATGGGCAGGACCATGTTCAGTAAATGTGCAATCCAATTTTCTGTTGATGGGCGAGTCTGTATTCCCTCCCTGTTGTTTGACCTGAGACCAAACTATGGTGGAGGTAATGAAGATAATGTTGGCCTCCTTCAAAAGGTTCTATGCATGCACTTCCACACTCAATACCCCCAACTCTGCAGAAGGCCACCACCAACCCACATCTCCAATGGAGACTCCTGGACACTCACAGACATGTCTAGGTTAGTCTCTTGTGGGGTCACTGCTCCTTTTTGCTGAGTCCTGGTTGCACAAAGTTTTGTTTGTGCCCTCCAAGAGTCTGTTTCTCCAGTCCTGTGTAAGTTCTGGTGGCTCTGTGGTGGTGTTAATGGAGACCTTCTACAGGAGGGCTTATGCCACACCCAGGTCTGCTGCACCTGGAGCCCCTGCCCCCGCAGCAGGGCACTGCTGACCTGCACCTCCACAGGAGACACTCAAACACTCAAAGGCAGGTCTGGCTCAGTCTCTGTGGGGTCTCCTGGTGTGCACAAGGTTTTGTTTGAGCCTTCAAAGCATCTCTGGCAGGGATGGGATTTGATTCTAAATGCTATTTTGCCCCTCCTAAAGTCTTGCTGGGGCTTCTCCTTTGCCCTTGGATGTGGGGCATCTTTTTTGGTGGGATCCAAAATTCTCCTGTCATAGATGTTTAACAGCGAGTTGTAATTTTGGAGTTCTCACAGGACAAGATGAGTGCAAGTCCTTCTACTCTGCCATTCTGTGGATGCTATGAGATTATATATAAACAATGTTATGAGATTAGGTATAAATTACAGGAAAAAGAAACTGTAAAAAAAAAGAACAACACTTGGAGGCTAAACAATACACTTCTAAATAAGCAAGTGATCACTGAAAAAAATCAAGGAAGAATTTTTTTTTTTAATGTCTAAAAGCAAATGACAATGAAAACATGAAGAACCAAAACCTATGTGATGTACCAAAATCAGTTGTAAGAGGGACGTTTTTAGAAATACAATCCTATTGCTAAAATTCTTCCTCAAGAAAGAAGAAAAACTCCAAGTAATCAGCCTAATATTCATCTAAAGCAAATAACAAAAGAATAGTAATGAGAAAAACACCAGTGACTAGAATGAATGAAATCATACAGATCAGAACAGAAATAAATGGAAAAAAATTGAAGGAAACTATAGCAAAGATAAATAAAACTAAATGCTGGCTCTTTGAGAAGTTAAACAAAACTGACAATCCATTAGCCAGATTCATCCAGAAAAAAAGGAAGAAGAATCAAACAAATAAAATTAGAAATGAAAAAAGCAGAGGATATAACAAATAATGCAGAAATACAAAGGATCGAAGGAGACTACTACAAGTAATTACATGCTAATAAAATGGACAGCTTGAAAGAAATGGACAAATTCTTAGAACAGTGCAAACTTCCAAGACTGAGCCAGGAAAAATAGAAATTATGAACAGATCAATCACAAGCACTGAAATTGAAACTGTGATCAAATATCTTCCAACAAACAAAAGCCAGATGGATTCCCAGGCTTCTAACAAATGTTTATAGAAGAGCTAATACCTATCTTTCCCAAACTCTTCCTAAAGATTACTGATGGAGGAACACTCCAAAACTCATTCTATGAGGCCACCATCACCCTGATATCAAAACATGACAAAGACATCACACAAAAAAGAAAATTATAGGCCAATAATCACTAATGAACATTGATGCAAAAATCCTCAACAAAACTCTAGCAAGCAGAATTAAACAGCATATTTAAAAGATCATGTAATTTTTTTTTAATAAAACAAACAAAAAAAATCATGTAGAGGCAGTCCTAAGATGATGGAAGAATAGGACGGAGAGACCACTTTCTCCTCCACAAATTCATCAAAAGAACATTTGAACGCTGAGCAAATTCCACAGAACAACTTCTGAATGCTGCCAGAGGACATCAGGCACCCAGAAAGGCAGCCCATTGTCTTCAAAAGGAGGTAGGACAAAATATAAAAGATAAAAAGAGAGATAAAAGAGGTAGGGACAGAGATCTGTCCCAGGAAGGGAGTCTTTAAAAAAAAAAGAGAGAGAGAGAGAAGTTTCCAAACACCAGGAAACCTTCTCTATGGCGGGTCTGTGGAGAGCCTTGTATTCTCAGGGCAAAATAATCAGGAGGAAACATAAATAAAAAATTAAAACCCACAGATTATGTGCCTAACAGCAACTCCCAGCAGAGCAGCAGTCCAGACCCTCATATCCCCCACTAGCAAGCGGGGGAGGGACAGGGAGGATCGGGCTGCATTAATTAGGGTAAGGACTGGGCCTGAATGCCCTGAGGGCAATCTGAGGGAACTAGCTTGAGATAGCAACCCAGATTGTGGGATAGCTATCCACGAAAAGCCCTAACCTAAGACACTTCCAGGCATGCTCACAGAACAAAGGGCTGAGCAGAGCTAGCTGGCTGCGGACCAGCCCATCCTCCGCCAGAGACAGGCAGGGGAGGGCAGCCAGAGCAGGAAGGGGGCAATCGTGGCCCCAGAGAGGCATCCGATACCAAACTGCAAGCAGACTTCTTTGCTAACCAAGATTTCTTGGGATTCTGGATAGTTGATATCCATCAGAAGGGTAGCAGCCAGAGATCAGCTCCCCAGAAGAAACACACGGCACACCTAATAAGGCACACTCACTGTACACGCAGAAAACATAGCGGGTGGGGCAGGGGAGGGGATAAGTCACAGCCTTCAACTGGGGGCGACTCCGTGAGCCAAGCACCTAATCATCTGAGCTGCTTGGACCTGAGGCGGGCGTAAAACGCAGGCCCAACCAAGTCTGCACCTTTGTGGAGTACCCGAGACCCTGAACCTGAGCGGCTTAGACCTGGGAAGTGCATGCAAACCAGGGCCTGCATATGACAGTTCCCAGCAGAGAAACCTAGAGTCTGAGCAGTGTAAACTGGGAAAGCACACACACTGTGAGTGGGGGCAAACCCAGTGTGGTTGAATCGCTGTGAGCACATGCCAGTGATATTTGTTTGCAGTGTTCCTCCTCCCCAAAGCGTGACTGAACAAGTGAGCCTAAAAAAAGTGACCACTCTCGCGCCCCTTGCGTCAGGGTGGAAACTAGACACTGAAGAGACCAGCAAACAGAAGCTAAAATAAACAGAGGGAACCACTTTGGAAGTGACAGGTGCAATAGATTAAAACCCTGGAGTTAGCACCGACTACATAGGAAGGGGCCTATAGACCTTGAGAAGTACAAGCCGGACCAAGGAACTATCTGAAAATCAACTGACCCCACACTGTCTGCAACAGCTCCACAGAAAGTCTTAGAAATATTTTTACTGTTATCATTTTTTAATTTAAAAAAATTTTAAACAATTTAATTTTAATTAAAAAAATTTAAGTCCCCATTACTCCTTTAATTTCCATTTTTATAACCTACTATTACCTTACCAAAAAAAGACACTATTTTTAAAGCAAACTTCATATATATATATATATATATATATATATATATAATTTTTGTGACTTTTCTTTTTTGGTGTTGTTGTTGTTTGTTTGTTTTTCTTGTTTTTAATATTGTATTTTTGCGAATCTAACATCTACTCTAGATTTTTAATCTTTGCTTTTTGGTATTTGTTATAAACTTTGTACCTTTAAGAACCCAATCTTCAGTACCCATTTTTACTTGGGAGCGAGATCACTGGCTTGATTGCTATCTCCACCTTTTGACTCTCCTTTTTCTCCATCAGGTCGCCTCTATCTCCCCCCTCCCCCTTTTCTTCTCTACCCAACTCTGTGAATCTCTTTGTCTGTTCCAGGCTGCAGAGAACACTTAGGGAACGGATTACTGACTGGATCTGTCTTTCTCCTTTTGATTCCTCCTTTTATCCTCTTGACCACCTCTATCCCCTTCCTCCTTCTTCTCTTCTCTGTGTAACTCCATAAACATCTCTGAGTGATCCAGACTGTGGAGAGCACATAGGGAAGTGATTACTGGCTAGCTTGCTCTCTCCCCTTCTGATCACCCCTCTTCTCCTCCTGATCACCTCTATCTCCTTCCTCCCTCTTCTCTTCTCCCTGTAACTCTGTGTACCTTCCCGGGTGTCCCTCACTGTGGAGAAACTTTTCATCATTAACCTAAATGTTTTATCATTGGTGTTGTATAGATTAAGAAGTGTTGAGGTTACTGTAAGAATAAGCCTGAAAACCAGAAGCAGGAGGCTTAAGTCCAAATACTGAGAACACCAGAGAACTCCTGAATTCAGGGAACATTAATTGATAGGAACTCATCAAACACCTCCATACCTACACTGAAAGCAAGCACCACCCAAGGGCCAACAAGCTCCTGAGCAAGACATACCATGCAAATTCTCCAGCAACACAGAAACATAACCCTCAGCCTCAATATACAGGCTGACCAAAGTCACACCAAACCCACTGACATCTCAAAACTCATTATTACTGGACACTTCATTACATTCCAGAGAGAAGAAATCCAGCTACACCCACCAGAACACCAACACAAGCTTCCCTAACAAGGAAACTTCAACAAGCCACCCGTCCAACCCCACCCACAGAAAGGAACATCCACAATAAAAAAGAACCACCAACTGTCACAATACAGGAAGGCCACCCCAAACACAGCAATATAAACAAGATGAAAAGCCAGAGAAATACCCAGCGGGTAAAGGAACAGTATAAATGCCCACAAAACCAAACAAAAGAGGAAGAGATAGGGAACCTACTTGATAAAGGATCCGAATAATGATACTGAAAATTATATCAAAAGACAAAGACTGGCTTAATGGATACAAAAACAAGACCCCTATATATGTTGTCTATAAGAGACCCACTTTGAAACAAGGGACACATACAGACTGGAAAGTGAAGGGCTGGAAAAAGGTATTCCATGCAAATAGAGGCCAAAAGAAAGCAGGAGTAGCAACACTCATATCACATAAAGTAGACTTTAAAACAAAGGCTGTGAAAAGAGACAAAGATGGACACAACACAATGATCAAAGTATCAATCCAAGAAGAAGATATAACAATCATAAATATATATGCACCCACCATAGGAGCACCACAATATGTAAGAAAAATGCTAACAAGTATGAAAGGAGAAATTAACAATAACACAGTAATAGCGGGAGACTTTAATACTCTACTCACACCTATGGATAGATCAACTAAACAGAAAATTAGCAAGGAAACACAAACTTTAATGATACAATAGACCAGTTAGACCTAATTGATATCTATAGGACATTTCACCCCCCAAAAATGAATTTCACCTTTTTCCCAAGTGCACACAGAACCTTCTTCAGGATAGATCACATCCTGGGCCATAAATCTAGCCTTGGTAAATTCAATAAGACTGAGATCATTCCAAGTATCTTTTCTGATCACAATGCAGTAAAATTAGATGTGAATTACATGAGAAAAGCTATTAAAAATTCCAAAATATGGAGGTTGAACAACATGCTACTGAATAACCAACGAATCAAAGAAGAAATGAAAATATGTATAGAAACAAATTAAAATGAAAACACAACAACCCTAACCTTATGGGACACTGTAAAAGTAGTGCTAAGGGAAAGATTCATAACAATACAGGCTTACATCAAGAAACAAGAAAGAAGTCAAATAAATAAACCTCATCCTCTGCCAACGTCTTCTCTTTCTGCCCTCAATCTTTCCCAACATCATGGACTTTTCTAATGAATCATCTGTTCACATTAGATGACCAAAATACTGGAGCTTCAGCTTCAGCATCAGTACTTTCACTGAATATTCAGGGTTGATCTCCCTTAAGATAGACTGATTCGATCTCTTTGCTGTCCAAAGGACTTTCAGGACTCTTTTCCAGCACCACAGTTAGAAGGCATCAATTCTTTGGCATTCTGCCTGTTTTATGGCCTGGTTCTCACAACTGTATGTGACCAGTAGAAAGACCATAGCCTTAATTAACTATATGTTGGAAGAATAACGTCTCTGCTTTTCAACACACTCTCTATGTTTGTCATTGGTTTCCTGCCAAGAAGTAATCATCTTCTGAATTCATGGCTGCAATCACAGTCCACAGTGATTTTGGAGCCTAAAAGGGGAAATCTGTCATTACTTCCACATTTCCCCCTTCTATATGCCATGCAGTAGTGGGACTGGATGCCATGATCCCAGGTTTTTTTTTTTTTTTTTTTTTAAACATTTAGTCTTAAGTGGACTCTTTCACTCTCCTCTTTCACCCTCATTGAGAAGCTCTTTAGTTTCCCTTCACTTTCTGCCACTAGAGTAGTATCATCTGCATATCTGAGGTTGTTGGTGTTTCCCCCACCTATCTTGATTCCAGCATTTCTCATGATGTGCTCAGGATATAGGTTAAACAAACAGGGTAACAGAAAATAGTGCTGTTGTACTCCTTTTTCAATCTTGAACCAATCAGTTGTTCCATACGGTGTTCTAACAGTTGCTTCTTGACCTGCATACAGCTTTCTCAGGATACAGGTAAGATAGTCTGGCATTCCCATCTCCTAACAGTTTTCCACAGTTTGTCATGATCCACACAGTCAAAGGCTTTAGTTTATTTGATTAAACATAGATAGGTGTTTTTCTGAAATTCCTTGCTTTCTCTATAATCCAGTGAAAGCTGACAATTTGATCTCTAGTTTCTCTTCCTTTTCTAAATCAAGCTTGGGCATCTGGAAGTTCTTGGTTCACATAATGCTGAAGCCTAGCAAGCAGTGGATCATATTTTGTCAGAACTCTCTGCTATTACCCATCTGTCTTGGGTGGCCCTGCATGGCATGGCTCATAGCTTCATTAAGTTATGCAAGCCCCTTTGCCATGACAAGGCAGTGATTCATGAAGGGGAAAACTAGCATGTTATCCAGAATTCCCACTCCTAGGCATATACCTGGAGAAATCATAATTGGAAAAGCCACACACCCCCCAATGTTCCTTGCAGCACTGTTTGCTATAGCCAGGACATGTAAGCAACCTAAATGTCCATCAACAAAGGAATGGATAGAAAAGATGTGATAATACACACAGTGGAATATTACTCAGATATAAAAAAGAACAAAATAATGCCACTTTCAGCAACATGAATGGATCTAGAGATTGTCATAATGAGTGAAATGAGATACAGAAAGACATATCATGTGATGCCACTTATATGTGAAATCTAAAAAAAGGATACAAATTACCTTTCTTACAAAGCAGTAGAGTCACAGACGTAGGAAACCAAATTATGTTTACCAGGGGATGGTGGGAGGTATAAATTGGGAGATTCAAATTGATAATTACACACTACTATATATAAAATAGATAAGTAGCAAGAACCCACTGTATAGCACAGGGAATTCTACTCAATACTCAATACTGTCATATATGGGACAAGAATCTAACTAAAGAGTGAATATGTGTATATATACAACTGATTCACTTTGTTGTACACCTGAAAATACATGGAACTGTGGTGTCACTATACCCCATTAATTTTCCTGTAAATCTAGCACTAAATGGCCTTATGGATGAATTTAACCAAACATTAAAAAAAAAATAGCATCAGTACTTATCAGACTCTTGGAAGAAATAGAGGAGTGTAGAACATTTCTTAAAACATTGTATGAGGCCAGTAGTAACATGATAACAGGTCCATATGAAGACACCATGAAAAGAATATACAAATAAATGTCCCTTATGAACATAGGTGGAATAATTCTCAACTAAATAATAGAAACCTGAATCCAGCAGAATACTAAAAGGATTATGCATCCTGACAAATGATATTAATCTCAGACATGCAAGAGTGGCTCCACATAAGAAAATAAATCAATGTAATAAAACATAATAGATCAAAGGGTAAAAAACACAATTATCTCAACTCATGCAGAAGAGGCATTTGTTTTTACACAAAATGTTATACCTTTTCATGATGCAAACACTCAGAACTCTATGAATAAAAGTGTACCTCTTCAACACACAGTAGGGCACTAATGAAAAACCAAAGGCTAACATCATACTTAATGATAAAAAATGAAAACTCTTCTTATAATGTCAGGATCAAGACGAGAATGCTCACTTTTACCATGGTGCTGTTTTACATTGTATTTTAAATTATATCCAGATAAATTAGAAAAGAAAAAGTAATAACAGGCATCCAATTTGGAAAGACAGAAGCAAAACTATTCCTATTTTTACTTGACACTTTTCTATACATGGAAGGATCCAAAAGATTTCATGACAAAATTACTAAATTTAATAAATAAGTTCAGTAAATTTGTGGTATGCAATACCAACACAGAAAAATCAATTGTATTGTAAACAATGAATAATCAAAATGAATAATCAATGCATAATCAACAATGAATAATCAAAATGAAATTGAAGAAAGCAATCCCAATACAATAGCACTTAAAAGCTCCAAACACCTAGGGATACAATTAACCAAGGAGGTTAAAACATGTATACTGAAAATGAGACAATATTTTTTAACAAAACTAGAGGCTTAAATATATGGAAAGAAAGTCCAGTCATGGTTAGGAATATTAAATTTTCTTGAGATATTAGCAATATTCTGATAATCTACAAATTCACACATTCTATGTATATTCCAACAGTCTATTGTTTTAATATGGAAAAGTTAGTTCTCAAAGTCATGTGGAATACAAGAGTCTCCAAATAGCCAAAACAGTGTTAAAAAAGAGGAAATTTGGAAGATTTTTATTCCCAATTTCAAAACTTACCACAAAGTTACATTAATCATGGCAGTATAGGACTGGAAAACTGGTATATAGGCCAATGAAATATAAATGATAGTCCAGAAGTAAACCCACACATTTATGGCCACTTAACTTTTAACAAGGGTGCCAAGTCCATTCAGAGGGTAAAGAATAATGTCTTAAACAAATGATGTTGAGATAGAAAGCTAATTTCTACATGAAAAAGGATAAAATTGAATTCCTACTGCACATCATATAAAAAAATTAACTCAAAATTTATTGAAAACCTAAATATAAGTGGTAAAACCATAAAATTCTTATAAGAAAGCTAAGGAGGCAAAAAAATCACATAAATTTTGATTTGGCAATGTATTCTTAGGTATGACACAGTAATAGTGTGCTAGGGCTGCCATAACAGAATACCACATCCAAGGCAGCTAAAACAACATAAATTCGTTTTCTCCTATTCTATTTGCCAGAATTTTTAAATCAAGTTGTCACTAGTGTTGGCTTCTTCTGAAGTCTCTCTCCTTGAATTGTAGATGGCCATTTTTTCCCTGTGTTTTCACATAGCAAAATGTTTTCAGATTCTCTGTGTGTGCCTCTGTATCATAAAATCCTCTTTTTAGAGGACTACAATATTGTAAAGTAATTAGCCTCCAATTAATAAAAATGAATAGAAAAAAAAATAAAAGACATCAGCCATATGGGATTGGGGCCAATCCTAATGAATTCATTTTAACTTAATTACCTCTATAAAAACCCTGTCTCCAAATACAGTCACATTCCAAAGTACTGGGAGTTGTGATTTCAGCATGTGAATGGTTGGGGGACACAATTCCACCAGTAACAAAAGCACAAACAAAATTTTAAAAAATAGATAAGTTGGACTTCATCAAAAATAAAAGCTATTGTGAATCAAATATATCAAGAAATTGAAATGCAACATATGAAATGGGGAAATATTTGCAAATCATATATCAGATACTTGTTTAAAACCCAGAATATATAAGAAACTTCTACAACTCTACAAGATAAATATCCCAAGTACTAATCAGAGGAAGTGCTTAAACAGACATTTCTCCAAGGAAAATATAGAAATGGTTAATTATGTGAAAAGATGTTCAACAGCAGTAATTACACAATGACATATAGATATCACATCACATCTACTAGGATGACTATAATTTACAACAAAAAAGGAAAAATGAGTTTTGTTGGTAGAGATATAGAGAAATTGTTACCCTTGTACACTGCAGATGAGAATGTCAAAAGACCCAAATACTGTGGATAACAGTTTACCATTTCCTTAGAAAGTTAAAAACAGAATTGTGGTATGAACTAGGGTGTGTGTGCATGCTCAGTTGTGCGTGCAAAGTACTCTCTGACTCTTTGCAACCTCATGGACTATAGTCTGCTAGGCTCCTCTGTCCATGGGATTTCCCAGGCAAGAATACAGGAATGGGTTGCAATTTCCTCCTCTAGGGAATCTTCTTGAACCAGGGATTGAACCTGTGTCTCTTGCATCTCTTGCATTGGCAGGAGGAATCTTTACCACAACTAGGAATTCCATTCAATTCTGAATATTAATTTTCTCTTTCAAATAGTTAATTGGTGTACATAAATGTAATAGATTTATATATATTGATTTCTGTATCATGCAACTTTACTGAACTCATTGTGTGTTTTCTGGTGACTTCTTTTATGATTTGCTGTGTATAAGATTATGTCCTCTGAAAACAGTGATATTTTTATTTCTTCCTTTTTAATTTGGATTCCTTTTATTTCTTTTTCTTCTATGATTGCTGTGGCTAGGACTTCCAAAAATATGTTGAATAAATGAGGCAACAGTGAGCTTCACTGTCTTGTTCCCTATCTTTAGAGGAAATGCTTTCAGATTTTTACCATTGAGTATTATGTCAGCTGTGGGTTTGTCATATGTGGCTTTTTTTTTTTCTTTTAATCTTTGTGCTTTTATTTTAGAAATAAAAAATAAGTGAACTAAGCACTTGATTTAAAATACTATGAAAAGTGTCAACATAAAAGGAAATAGAAAATAGCGAAAATGGGCAGAAATAAACCAGAAAGTATATATGACCTTCTTTAAGTTGCTATACTCCCTCGATACACACTTTCTGGAGAGATTTTAGTCATAAATGGATGCTGAATTTTGTCAAAACCTTTTTCTGTATTCATTGAGATGATCACATGATTTTTATCCTTCAGTTTGTGAATGTGGTATATCACCTTGATTGATTTGTGGGAATTATAAAGACCATGCATGCCCAAGATATGATGCTTTTCACATGCTGTTGGATTTGGTTTGCTAATATGTTGAGGATTGGTGTGTTTGTGTTCATCAGGGATGTTGGTCTGTAATTTTCATTTAAGAACAGAAACAGATGACCAGCCCAGGTTGGATGCATGAGACAAGTGCTCGGACCTGGTGCACTGGGAAGACCCAGAGGGATCGGGTGGAGAGGGAGGTGGGAGGGGGGATCGGAATAGGGAATACATGTATATCTATGGCTGATTCATGTCAATGTATGACAAAAACCACTACAATATTGTGAAGTAATTAGCCTTCAACTAATAAAAATAAAATAAAATAAAATCTCTAAGTAAAAAATAAATAAATAAATAAAAAATAAAAATATGTTTTTCTGGATTTTGTATAAGCATGATTCTGGCTCCATAGAATTTCTCTGCAAATTTTTGAAATAGTTTAAGAAGGATAGGTATTAAATCTTCCTTAAATGTTTGGTGAAATTCACCTGTGAAGCTATCTGGTCCTGGATTTTTATTTGTTGAGTGTTTTAAATTACTGGTTCAGTTTCATTACTGGTAATGATGTATTCATATTTTCTATTTCTTCCTGGCTCAGTCTTCGGAAATTATAAATTTCAAAGACATTTAGATCAATGCAAAAAAATAGAGAGCCCATAAATACACCCACACACTTATGGTAAATTAAGCTATGGCAAACGAGGTAAGAAAATACAATGGAGAAAAGACAATCTCTTCACTAAGTGGTGCTGGGGAAACTAGACAGCTACATGTAAAAGGATTAAATTAAAACATTCTCTAACATCATATAGAAAGATAAACTCAAAATAGATTTAACACCTAAGTGTAAAACTGGAGACCATAAAACTTCTAGAGGAAAACATAGGTAGAACACTCTTTGACATAACACACAACAGTATATTCTTGGTTCTGTCTCCTAAAGGAAAAGAAATAAGGAAAAATAAGCAAATATAACTTAATTAAACTTAAAAGTTTATGCATATCAAAGGAAATCATTGATAAAATGTTGAAAGCCTACTGAATGGGGGAAAATATTTGGAAATGACATGACTGACAAGGGGTTAATATCAGGCATTTTTAAACAGTTCATGCAACTCAATAACAAAACCAAACAATCGGATCAAAAATAGAGAGAAGAACTAAATAGGCAGTTTTTCCAGAGAAATGTAAATGGCCAACAGGCACACGAAAAGATGCTCAACATCGCTAATCATTAGGGAAAAGCAAATCAAACCACAATAAGATACCACTTCACACCTGTCAGAATAGTGATAGTCAAAATGCATTCAAATAACAAATGTTGTTGAAGATGTAGAGAGAAAGGAATCCTAGTACACTGTTGATGGGAACTCAAATTGGTACAGCCTCTGAGTAAAACAGTATGGAGGTTTATAAAATAACTAAACAATACAACTATCTTATGACCAAGCAAGTCCACTCCTGTTTATATATATACATTTTTAAAATTACTAATTTAAAAAGATATGTGCACCCCAATGCTTATTAAAGCATTATTTGCAATAGCCAAGATATGGAAGCGATTTAGGCTTCCCTGGTGCCTCAGATGGTAAAGAATCTGCCTGTAATCCAGGAGACCGAGGTTCAATCTCTGGGTCAGGAAGATCCCTTGGAGGTAGGAATGGTAACCCACTCCAGTATTATTGCCTGGAGAATTCCATGGACAGAGGAACCTGGCTGGCTACAGCCCACGAAGTCACAAAGACTTGGAAATGACTGAATGGCTAACACTCGACTTAAGATGTGGGAGTGTCCATCAAAAGAAAAATGGGTAAAGACATGGTACATACATAAAATGGAATACTACTCAGTTACAAAAGGAATGAAAATTTTGCCATTTACAACAGCACAGATGGATTGAAGGAGATTATGTTAAAAGAAAAAAGTCAAACAGAGAAAGATAAATACTATATAATATCACTTATATGTGAAAGCTAAAAAATAAAACACATGAGAGAATATAACAAAAAAGAAGCTGGCTCACAACTATGCAGAACAAACTAGTGCTTACCAGAGGGGAAAGGAGAGGAGAAAAGAAGGGGCAGGAAACTAAGAGGTACAAAATGCTGGATGTAAGATAAGCTGCAAGGATACACTGTACAACATGGGAAACACAATCAGCATTTTATAATAGCTATAAATGGAGTATAACCTTTTGAAATTCTGAATCACTGGATTGTACATCTTGACTATCATAATTTAAAAAAAAAGTAAGAAAAATGTGCTCTGCCTATGTTTACCTCTAAGAGTTCTATAGTTTCTAGTCCTACATTTGGGTCTTTAATCCATTTTGAATTTACCTTTGTCTATGGTGTTAGGTTTAAAGCTCAACATTCAGAAAAATAAGATCATGGCCTCTGGTCCCATCACTTCATGGGAAATAGATGGCGAAACAGTGGAAAGAGTGGCTGATTTTATTTTTGGGGGCTTCAAAATCAATGCGGATGGTGACTGCAGCCATGAAATTAAAAGACACTTACTCCTTGGAAGGAAAACTATGACCAACCTAGATAGCATATAAAAAAGCAGAGACATTACTTTGCCAACAAAGGTCTGTCTAGTCAAGGCTATGGTGTTTCCAGTGGTCATGTATGGATGTGAAAGTTGGACTGTGAAGAAAGCTGAGCATCGAAAAATTGGTGCTTTTGAACTATGGTGTTGGAGAAGACTCTTGCCAGTCCATCCTAAAGGAGATCAGTCCTGAGTGTTCATTGGAAGGACTGATGCTGAAGCTGAAACTCCAATACTTTGGCCACCTGATGTGAAGAGTTGACTCATTGGAAAAGAACCTGATGCTGGGAGGGATTGGGGGCAGGAGAAGAAGGAACAACAGAGGATGAGATGGCAGGATGGCATCACTGACTCGATGGAAATGAGTTTGAGTAAACTCTGGGAGTTGGTGATGGACAGGGAGGCCTGGCATGCGGCGATTCATGGGGTCGCAAGGATTCGGACACGACCAAGCAACTGAATTGAAGTGAACTGATGGTGTTAGGTCAGGAAGCAACAGTTAGAACTGAACGTGAAACAACAGACTAGTTCCAAATAGGAAAAGGAGTATGTCAAGGCTATATATTGTCAACCTGCTGTATATGAGTATGTCAAGGCTATATATTGTCAACCTGCTTATTTAACTTATATGCAGAGTATATGCAGAGTATGGGCTGGAGTATATGCAGAGTATATGCAGAGTATGGGCTGGAGGAAGCAAAAGCTAGAATCAAGATTGACAGGAGAAATATCAATAACAGATATGCAGATGACACCACCCTTATTGCAGAAAGAGAAAAAGAACTAAACAGCCTGTTGATGAAAGTGAAAGAGGAGAGTGAAGTTGGCTTAAAGCTCAACATTAAGAAAACTAAAGTCATGGCATCTGGTCCCGTCACTTCATGGCAAATGGATGGGGAAACAGTGGAAACAGTGGCTGAATTTATTTTAGGGGGCTTCAAAATCACTGCAGATGGTGAATGCAGCCATGAACTTAAAAGACACTTGCTCCTTGGAGGAAAACTTTGACCAACCCAGACAGCATATTAAAAAGCAGAGACATTACTTTGTCCACAATGATCTGTCTAGTCAAGGCTATGGTATTTCCAGCAGTCACGCATGGATGTGAGAATTGGACTATAAAGAAAGCTGAGTGCCAAAGAATTGATGGTTTTGAATTGTGGTGTTGGAGAAGACTCTTGAGAGTCCCTTGGACTGCAAGGAGATCCAACTAGTCCATTGGTGTCCTGGGTGTTCATTGGAAGGACTGAAGTTAAAGCTGAAACTCCAATACTTTGGCCACCTGATGTGAAGAGCTGACTCATTTGAAAATACCCTGATGCTGGGAAAGATTGAGGGCAAGAAGAGAAGGGGACGACAGAGGATGAGATGGCTGGATGGCATCGCCGACTCGATGGACGTGGGTTTGCGTGGACTTCAGAAGTTAGTGATGGACCGGGAGGACTCGCGTTGCTGCGGTTCATGGGGTTGCAAAGAGTTGGACACGACTGAGCAACTGAACTGAAATGAACTGAGATTTCATCCATTTTATTTCATCCTTGTTATCAATTTTGTGGATGTAGAATTATTTCTAATATCTCTGTATTATCCTTTTAATATTGCCTGGCCCTGTAGTGATTTTCTTTGCTTCATTTCTAATATTAATATTTTTTCTATTAACCTTGTCTCAAGGCTATTTTATTCTATTGATCTTTTCATAGATGCAACTTTTAGTTTTATTTACTGATTTCCTGTTTCAGATGTCATTGATCTCTGCTCTAAATTTATTATTTTTTTCTTCCTATTTTGGATTTGCTCTACTTTTTAATTTCCTAAGATAAAGGCTTAGATTATTGATTTTTGACTTTCTTCTTTCCTGATATATACATCAATACCATAGGTTTTCAATAGGTATTGTGTTTGCTGCATGTTACAAATTTTAATAGCTTGTATTTTTATTTTCATTTAGTTCCAAATATTTTACAATTTCTCTTGAGAGTTCTTCTTTTGACATCTGTCTAATTTAGAAGTGTGTTCTTAAATCTCCAAGTATTTTGGATTTTTCTATCTATCTTTCTATTATTGATTTCTAGTTTAATTATCTTGTGGTCTGAGAGTAGATATTGTATGATTTCTATTCTTGAAATTGTTAAGTTTTGTTATATGTCCCAGAATGTGTACTATTAATATTTCAGTTAATGTTCCATGTGAGCCTGAGAAGAATGTGTAATCCCCAAATAGAATTCCATTTTGTATATATGCACACACATATGGAATATTGTTCAGTCTTAAAAAGAAAGAAATTCTGTCACCTGCAACAACATAGATGGACTTTTAGAGCATTATGCTAAGTAAAATACTTCAGAAAGAGAAAGCAAATATCATGTGATCTCACTTATACTGTATGTGAAATCTAAAAAGTATAAAAGTGAACTTATAGGTTAAAAAAAACCAACCCATGGTTATAAGACGTGCAAGACAGGGTGAGGGTGGGGGTAGAAATAGGTGGAGATATTCAAAAGATACAAACACTTAGTTCCAAAATAAATAAATCTTGGGTATGTAGTATACAACAGGATGGTGACTATGGTTAATAACACTGTATTTTATTTTGCAAGTTCTTAACACAGTAAATCTGAAGATTTTTCATCAAAAGAAAAAATTCATAATGATATGTGAAGATGGATGCTGACTAGACTTATTGTGATAATCATTTTGCAATGTATACATATATCATATACATATATGTGTACATATATACATTATGCTGTATACCTAAAACCAACATGTTGTATATCAATTATATTTGTATAAAAATATATTACTTCCCCTAAATTCTTTGTATTATCTACTTTTGGAATTTGTATAATTTCTTTTGTTCTTTCTACTTGCCTCTTCCACTTTATCTGATTTTATTTTTAATTGACCCAGTGGGATTCTTTTTTATTAATCTCACGTTTTAAATGCATAGACATTATTTCCCCTTTTTTTCTTTTTGTTTTTGTGTAGACTATTTTTGTTTACTCATTTTTGGAGTTTCATTTATTACTTATATATTTGCTATAGTTATCTCATGTTCTGCATTTAATAATTATAATAAACAAATACTAAGGATATAAATGTGTGGATTTTTTGCCTGTATGTTTTCAGTGATTTTTGGTGATAAATATGTATTCAATTATTGCTAATCTGTTAGAATTCTACATTGGGTGAATGCTTTCTTCCCCACTGGGCTACTGGGAAGTTGTGGGTGGTACAAACCTGAGGCCACTTTGAAAGTGAAAGTGAAGTTGCTCAGTCGTGTCTGACTCTTTGCGATCCCATGGACTGTAACCTACCAGGCTCCTCTGTCCATGGGATTCTCCAGGCAAGAATACTGGAGTGGGTTGCCATCTCCTTCCCCAGGGGACTTTAGCTCCCTTCAAAATTCCCAGTTTTATGGATGTTTTTTGATTAGTTCTCAGCACTGTCAAGTAGTTTCTTTTATTTTATATTTATTGAGATATGATTTGCATATAATGTAGTCTGTGTTTAAAACATGCATTATGTTGATCTGATACATTTATATATTGCAATATAATCACTAGAGCATTAGATAACATATCTGTCATGTAATGTAATTATCATTTTTTGAGTTAAAGACATTTACAATCTAGACCTATAGCAACTTTGGTATATATATAGTACAGTATTATTGGCTATAATCACAAAGCTGTGCATTAGACCTCAGAGACATTCATCATCTAGTTGAAAGTTTGTATCCTTTGACCAACAACCCCTTAATTAACAAAATTCCAATCCCTGATAATCACTATTCTACTCTTTTTATGAGTTCAAAATTTTAAAACTTCACATTTAAATAATATCAGACTTTGTGAACT